>NC_092702.1:10597252-11334752 GCF_964275005.1 Diadema setosum
CCAGCTCCGCGTGTTTTGGATTCCGCCATAGGCGTGTGGCTATACAGTTAAATCTATATGTTGTATGCACTTCTTTTTTTTTTTTTTTTTTTTATCCATGGCCATGTGTCTTAATTAGACCAAGTAGCATTATACCAAGTGATAATTAGACAAAATGACACTTAGACCAATTGACTATTAGCCCAAGTGGTTATCAGACCAAAATAATGACAATTGGACGAAATTGAGCTTGGATCAACTAATTTTACTGATACCTTCACCTGGCAGTAATAGCCGAAATGGGTGTAGCCCAAATGAATATTAGACTAAGTGGCATGTAGACGAAGTGAATATTAGCCGAAGCGGAAATTAGACGAAGCGGAAATTAGTCGAAGTGGAAATTACATTAAATGATGTTAGACCAGATTGTCATCAAATGGCAAGTAGCACTGATAGAATCCCTTTTTGTTTGATGGAGCACCAAGTCCATGGGAAAAGGAGGGGAGGTTAGGTGGGTGCACGTCACGAGACCGACACCCACGAGTCATACAGCCCACGAGTCATACAGCTCACCAGTCATACAGCCCACGAGTTCGACACTAAGTAAATAAAGCCCACGAGTTCGACATCAAGTAAAATAAGCCCACGAGTTATACAGCCCATGAGTTCGACACTACACACAAAAGGCTCACGAGACCGACACTATGCAAGCAAAAGCCCACGAGACCGACACCACGCTTAAAAGGCTCACGAGACCGACACTATCTCTATCTCCGCAAAAGAGGCTCACGAGACCGACACTAAGCAAAGAAGGCCCACTTACGAGACCGACACAGTGCCGTATACAGAGCTACCAAGTCTCACGCATTCTGCGTGAGACTCAAGCATTTAGGGTCTGTCTCACGATCTCACGCATCAGGAGCGTAGCTTAAAGGATTAACGCAGAGCTACCAAGTCTCACGCATTCTGCGTGAGACTCAAACATTTAGTGTCCGTCTCACGATCTCACGCATGGCACCCATTTCTCTCACTCATTGGGCGAAGTCTTCAACTTGGGCCTATAATAAGGAGCATAGCTTAAAAGATTAAAGTGATAGTTGAATTGAAGGTAAATTTCCCTTTTGTCTTTCGAAATAAGTAAAAATTAGCCACTTAAGTATGCACCTGATCGCACCATTAAGAGCTAAAAATTGAAAAAGCTCCCTACTGTGGGAGGCCACAGGTGGAAAACCCCTCCCACACCCTCGCTCGCGCGCACATTCGCGCGCCGAGATGCCGAGTCATGAAAATCTCACTCATAAAAATTTTTTGAACTTGGCATCCTGCTGATCGCACCATTAAGAGCTAAAAATTGAAAAAGCTTCCTACGGTGGGAGGCCACAGGGAGGAAAAACCCCTCCCACACCCTCGCTCACGTGCACATTCGCGCGCCGAGATGCCGAGTCATGAAAATCTCACTCATAAATTTTTTTTGAACTTGGCATCCCTGTTAACGTGAGAGTTGCAATTGAAGGCATATTTCCCTTTTGTCTTTCAAAATAAGTAAAAAATACTCACTTAAGTATGCACCAGCTTGCACCATTAAGAGCTAAAAATTGACATAAAGCTCCCTACCGTGGGAGGGCGGACACCCGGCCCCTCCCACACCCTCCCATCGCTCAGTCGCTTCGCTCCCTCGCTCGCGCACATGCGCATGCGCCGAGACGCTGAGTCATGAAAATCTCACCCATAAAACCTTTTTGAACTTGGCATCTATGCGTATATACTGCATTGGACCGACAGGATGAACAGCGCCACCTATAGACCAATTAATTGTATAGGGTGTCCAGATAATGGCATAAGGAAGATATAAGAGATGGAAAAGGAGAGTTGCTAGGGTGTTACCCCGTCAGTTGCCCTCCTTCATCCCCTAGAGCTAGACGGTTCAAGATCTTTGACTGTGTTTGCGTATGCGAGTGTTTTTGAAAAAATAAACAAAATTCAGTAAAAGTGCATAAGATGTTTCAACATTAAGTTTGAAAATGCCAAAACACCTTCGTTTCCCGTTCCGCAAAGCCCATACCGGTATACACCTACTTAGAAAAAAAAAGAAAAGATGTGGACATTCAGATCAACCAACTGGAAAAATGCCCAGGTATGATATGAAGTTAACTACAAGAAAATCATTCACAAAAGACAATGGTCAATGTTGCAGTGCACACCTGCTTTACATGATATGGAGGGGGGGGGGGGGGGTAGCCTCTGCAAAGGTGTTGATTTTAGTATAAATTCACAGAAAATAATGTTACGGTAGCGTTAAGAATTTTGAAAAGAAAAAGATACATCCATGAAAACAACTATTCTACATGTATTTCATGAAAAATGTACCGTTTTGAGAATAATTTTACAAAGACTAGCCACAAATCGAGATGAATCGCTGCTATATAAAACGTTTCCATCCATTGAATTTCATACATTATAGTTACAGAGAAATCACAAATGTATTTTACTCTAAGCGGGCGGTCTTGTGAGCCTTCTTTGCCTAGTGTCGGTCTCGTGGGCTTTCTTTGCCTGGTGTCGGTCTCATGAGCCTCTTTTGCATACCGTCTGTCTCGTGAGCCTTTATTGTGTAGTGTCGGTCTTGTGGGCTTTCTTTGCTTAAACAGTGTCGGTCTCGTGAGCCTTTTGTGTGTAGTGTCGAACTCATGGGCTGTATGACTCGTGAGCCGTATAACTCATGGGCTATATATATGACTCATGGACCTATTTTTGATGTCGGTCTCGTGGACCGTATGACTCATAGGTGTCGGTCTCGTGGGATGACCCCGGTTAGGTGGGGATATGGGGGTAGGATTATAATATGCATATATACATGTATATAATTATAGAGAGAGAGGGAGACCCAAGAGGGAGACCCAAGAGGCATAATGTATCATTGGTTGAGATGAGGATTCAGATGCTTTTTACATGATTATAGAGTGTACTTAGAAACCACTTTATCGAAATGTAATAGAGCACACAAGTCTAAAAGGAATTCAAAGTTTACTTGATGCAAATTGGTTTTGAAATGACTTAGCTGTCCAAAACAAATTAAAACAAAGCAATCCTAATAACAGGTGGGTCCCACTTTTTGTCCCACCTTTTTATTTGAAAAAGTGGTTTCTAAGTATCATGTAAAAAAGTGTCTGAATCCTCATCTCGACCTCTTAGAATTATATGCTCTTTTATATTTCATGAGAGGTTTCTCATTATCTTAAAAAAAAAAAAAAGTCATCAAAAAACATTGGAAACTTGAATCCCAATCTCAACTGAAACCAAACCATCCCATAAAGCTCATAAACATGGCAGGAAGGTGCACTGACTTTCTGTAGTGACAATCAAGACACTACAGTGTTTCTTATTACGTACATCCAGCTAAAAACAGTAGACAATGGTATGAAGATGGGGTAAATAAGATAGACAGGTAGGGACATAGCCCTAATTATGTGGAATCGGAGGGTGTGAATACATTAAAAGATATACGAAAAGCGCTAGGTATTTTGTAAATAGCATATTATAATAAAATGTAACAGTAATGCTATTGTGAAAGATACTGATACACAGTTTTATTAACAGATATCAAAGAGGGTGTATATAAATGCAAATAATGGGAACTTTCCTCATTGAGCTGTGTTGTTGGCAGAGTGGGCTTTCAGGGATGTTGTTTTTCTGAACATCAACGGGGGGGGGGGGGGGGGATGCAGAATTTCAGTCAGTTGGGGAGTGAGCTTGGCTCTGCCGATGATAATTCACCGTGAGGAAGGTTCACAAAGGCTACATGTACTTTGCTGCTCTTTGGGCGTCGCTGTTTTTCTTAGTGACTCTTACTTCTGAATCGTCTATTCGTTTGTTTACATGCAGAAGTCATGATTGTAGTGTTGCAAATGTAATGGGTGTCTAGATGATCATTACTGATACAGTGGACTCCCATTATAACAAAGTCCTCAGGACTGGCAGTTTTCTTCATTATATCGAAATTTCACTATAACCGAACAAATAAAAAAAATAAAAAATACATAGAGCCTATAATGTTGTGGCCTGAATTTTTATTTGGTCGTAACTGGAATTTCGTTATAACCGTGTTCGCTATAACAGGAGTGCACTGTACTGCTCATTTGTGAGTTTTGTTCCCTCTCATCAAGATTCAATTTCAATACCTTACGTTTCATGACATTTATTTTAACAATAGTGCAGTTATGATGAATTCTGTCTATGGCATCAATTTTCTTCTCTAGTATCCAAATTGTTAAATCTCCTGTCAAGAAGCTTGAAGTAGGATTGTTTGCCATTGACCCTCTGAGGTGTTATCTATAAAAGTGGGTGTCTTCTTGAGGAGGCCTTCTGGAGTAATGCCTTTCTCTTGTACGTATTCGTTCAGGAATTCTGCATGCAGTTTGTATGTAGTTGAGCATTCAAAATGGTTTCCAAGATTGGGTATCGCATGGTTGGTTGCTTTGTTGTTATTTGTCAATTGTAGTGTATGTCATCAGCAATGTTGTAGAAGTAGTGACTAGGGTGCGACATCCGTCTGTGCCAGCGCCATGGATCCAAAGATGCGAATACAAGTAGAGCATGTTCTTTCTATAATGACAACCAAAAGACACCAGTGGACATTGCAGTGTTGCTATAACCCCTTTATTAGCTTTCGGGCTTTGCCCTCATCAGATCTACAATGTACAATACATAATGTACATCAACAAGATTAGGTGGTGGCATATCTTCAGACAACAGGATACCGTTATAAAGGGGAGTTGTAGAATCATGTCTTATACATGTACCCTCCTCTATGCTACAAACACACAAATTATTATCTAAATTCACTGTGCTGCTGACCAGGAGATACAAACAATCTTTGAATTCAATGTAGCAAGTTGCAAGCAAAACAAAATATTTATCACTGAAGGTGATTAATACCCCTGCCCCTAGTGTTGCTTTATAGTATGTGATGTCACGAGGGCAATGACGTTAAAAACAAGTTTGTGCATTTGTCGAATTGGAAACAGAATAATTTTAGTTTACTGTACAATTACAGAGTTGACACTGAATATAAAACTTACAGCAAATGGAAACATGCTTTCCCCCAGCATCACTACACTTAAAGACCATCATACACACCAAACTTGACCTTCATAGCTTGAATGGGTTATTTTGACACAAAAATGAGTGGTTACCATGGCAACACATTTTCCTTAAACTGACACATTGGTGTCTTGCAAAACTACACTTCTAGATCATGATACATACTAAATTTGACTTTAATTGCTTGAATGATGGAAAAGTTATTCGATCTGCAAGGTTTTGGTAAAATTGTGGTTACCATGGCAACGGTTTGTGTGACAAACACAAAAATTATGTGTTCCACATCTATACCTCAGGGCCATAATACCTACCAAATTTGGTTTCAATTGCTTGAAAACTGTGGAAGAAGTTCACTCCACAGGATTAAAAAACAAGAACCATGCGGTTACCATGGCAACGCATTGTCCGATACTAATACAAAGCACATTTTGCAAAACTACATTTAAAGAGCATCATACACACCAAATTTCACCTTCATAGATTAAATGGTTCAATTTGATACAAAAATGAGTGGTTACCATGGCAACACATTTTTCTTATATTAACACATTGGTGTCTTGCATAACTACACCTCCCGATCACCATACATACTAAATTTGACCTTAATTGCTAGAATGATGTGGAAGTTATTCAATCCACAAGGTTTCGGTAAAATTATGGTTACCATGACAACGCTCTGTCCGACAAACACAAAAATTATGTGTTCCACATGTATGCCTCAAGGCCATAATGCCTACCAAATTTGATTTCAATTGCTTCAAAACTGTGTAAGTTGTTCACTCCACAAGATTTCAAAGAAAACATGCGGTTACCATGGCAATGCTTTGTCAAGTACAAACACAAAGAGTGTCTTGCATAGCTACACCTATAGATCATCATAGATACCAATTTTGAAATTGATTGCTTAAATACTATGGAAGTTATTCAATCCACAAGGTTTTGGTAAAATTATGGTTACCATGGCAACGCATTGTCGACAACCACAAAAAAACACGTCTTGCACATCTATACCTCAATATCATCATCTACCCTAAGTTTCATTTAAATTGCTTCAAAACTGTAGGAGTTCACGACGCAGACCGACCGACCGCCCGCCCAACCAACATCGCGGTGATTCCTATATACCCCCTTCACACCCCTGTGTGTGGCGGGGGTATAATAAAGCACAAAAAGCAAATTCACAATCGGCATAATCTACTTGTCTTTGGGTGCGTTCGAGCGCTCTGAAGCGAACCAAAGCGAACTAAACTAAAGCGTACCGTACCGTACCATGCCAATTTTGGAGCGTTCGAGCGCTCTGTGGAGAAAGCGTACTCACGAGTTATTTTTAGAAAGGTCACGCTTGTTTGTAGCAAGAATGTCATTCACCCCTGGCGCTTGAACTACTTACAGCTGTCCAGAACAAAGAGAATGATGTTTTTGCATTGTGACGTATGCGCATGATACGCGAATGCTTTACAACGAACTTTTGGTACGCTTTGGTACGCTTTTGGAGCACATCGGGAAGTGGTCCACTTTTGGCTCGGTACAGTACGGTACGGTACACTTTAGGAGCGTTCGAATGCTCCTCTGGCGCGGGTACGGTACGGTACAGTTCGCTTTAGGAGAGCGCTCGAATGCACCCTTACTGTGCATAGAAAGATAATTGAAATTCACTGGACTTGGTCAACTGTCGGCCTAACCCTACCCCCCCACCCCCCCCCCCCCATTGACTTATGAATGGCTTATTGCTACTTAGTCTGATCACCAGTTGGTCTAACAATCACCTGGGTAATCATCACTTGGTTTAATCCCATTTTGTCAAATTGCAAGTTGGTCTAATGTACAATATGTATTTCCTTTTTTGCCACTTGGTTTAATTGCACTTGGTCTACTGCCAGTTCATCTAATTCCCACTTGAGCATGCAGCCTGCAGGCTACGAGTCACTCACGCTTCTAATTCAGCTGTGCAAGATTCACTGAAATGTTGCAGTGATTTTGGATATTCATATGTACAGTATATGCGGCTGTATGCAGCCCCCCCCCCCCCCCCCCCATGTTTTGGATACCGCCACACATGGTGTGATGGCTGTAAGACATATAGTTTAATCTATGCTGTAAGATGGCTGTAAGATGAAGACACATGCGTGTGGTTGTATATGTAGTAGAGTCATATAATGTTTGATAGATACATCTCTATGGGTCGCATACACTTCCTTTTTTTTAATCCATGGCCATGTTTCTTAATTAGACCAAGTGACAATTAGACGAAATGGAAATGAGACCAAGTGACGATTATCCCAAGTGGTCATTAGACCAAGGGATTATTAGATCAAATTAAACCAAATGGTGTCAGACCAAATGAGAATTAGACTGAGTGGTATCAGCCGAACTGGTCATTCAACGAACTGGATATTAGACCAAGTGGGAATTAGACAAAATGGTAAATAGACAAGTGGTTGTAGCCTAAATGGGTTTAGCCCTAATGGTGTTCGCCCAACTGGTGATTAGACCAAGTGGTAAAAGGCACAGTGATAATTTATCTTTTGACTAAGTCTGCATTCCTGATCCATGCAGATAATTTCTGCCAAGTCTGGTTGCAGTGCAGTTTGTGAAAAAATAGATTTCTGCAAATCCCAATTGGGGCGACTCTAACTTCTGCCCTTACAATTATTATCATTGGTCCTGAATAGGTATCTACATACATTGGCAATTTGAGATAGCCAAAAACAAAGTTCTTCCTCAGAATACTGAATTATGGTTTGAAATGTACAAGTTTTGCCTGATTGTGGACCTCAGTTGTTTGGTTCCAGATTAAAGAAAAAAAAAACAACCCACAGAACAAACATTAAAAAACAAAAATTACTCATAGAACAAACATTTAAAAGCAAACTAAACAGAAATAACTGCTCTTCTATGACCAACTGCCTTTATAATACAAAAAATGTTCTAATAAAACTCACTTTCATTGGATTAAGGCACTAAAGTGTCAGTGGTCAATTGAAAGGACTCTATGGCAGCTGAAGTTTCCTATGCTTCCCGAGTATTATTTTGATTATACTTGACGTAAAACTGACAAAGAGCAGCGATCTCAACATACCATACTTTGCTAAATCCGAGATAATTCTACAACATTTTGATAAAAAAGAAGCAGAAAAAATTCACAAGCAGTGGTGAGGGTCTCGTCACAGGACTATTACGTGAGGAGAACATGGTATCTTCCTGTGAGCAAAACTATCATCTCTTTTGTTTCTTTTCCTCAGGCTGACTACCAGTCTTGCTGAGACCAAATGCAGCCCTCTTCAAGTTCTGTTTTTCAGTTTCCACTGACTGCTGCTTCACATGCTCTAGAGACTGACTGCTGGCATCAAGACTAGCCTTGACCTTCCATATGTCCTCTGGAGCAAGGTCAATGACCCTCTGTATGGAAATAGCAGACTTGATGGTGGTATTTCGGGTAACTGTGTTGGAAGATGCAGAATGAATACATAGTGTATAGTTTCTAGTCATTAAAACTAGTTCTTTTTCTCTCAAAAAAGGAAACACCAAACAAAATGAGAACAAATGTCCAACCTATGCCACTTCCAGTATTGAAGGGAGGGTAACAGAAAATAAAAGTTGATCAATTTGACTGTTAAATGTAGCCCTCTAGGTTGTTTCTGCTTCACACAATCACACTGGCCCAAATTCACGAAGGTGGTGTAATCTTTGTCCATGGTTTAAACCATAGACAAAGACCGTAGTTTAGTATGGGGCGCCAAGTGTCGCATGGCCTATTTCGTTTGCGAAATCAGCAGTTGATGAAATGTTCACATTTTGTTAATGAAATGGTCATTTCGTCGACAAAATGACTGATTTCGTAACGAAATAGGCCATACGACACTTGGCGCCTCAAAAAAAACTAGTCTTTATCCATGGTTTAAACCATGGACAAAGATTGTACCACCTTTGTGAATTGGGCCTATATGTCTGCTATGAATAGAGACCCTTCCTTTACATTTTGATGAAGCTCATTGATTTTGATCACCAATCAAGGTGCTGACCCCTCACATTCTTTGCATATAGAAAATATTTTCCAATATATTTCTATCCATGACACCAAATAACGTTATTATTCATCTTGTACCTCATAAAATTTTTGGGCCAGATGAGCCTTATACACATTGCGTACGGAGGGGTATAATTACCGGAAGCTACTTTTTGTGTAAAGTACAATTAATTTTGACCTTGCCCTTCACTACTATCATTTAATGGAAATGAGCATCTTCTATATCTGTCCTGCTTACCAAATTACACTATCAAATGACATCCCTACTTGTGACCTTTGACCATGAGGGATTTTTGCCAAATATCATATCATCACTTCTACACCTCATGTAGCATAACTGGGCCAGATACCAAGAAAATTCATTGAGCGAGTTATCTATTCTTGTCATAACAAGATAGAGGACAGACAAGGCAGACAGATGTACAGCCTGAAAACAAAATGTCTCTGGCATCCTTTATGGCAAAGGCATAACAGCACAGTGAGAGATGCTTTATTACAAAGCTACATGTATAGATACTTTATCAATCATGAGATGTTTCACTGCATAGATGGTAATGCAGTGCCACAAATGTGCACTTGCTTTTCCAATACTTGCTTTTCCAACACTTGCTTTTCCAATAGTGCTCAACAAGGACTGCAGTAATTATGCTAGTCAAAGAACTTCTTGATCACTACCTTGCATCATGCATCATCAAGTAATGCATTTTATGTGCTTCACCTCAGGGCAGCATTTCCTTTTGCTGGTGCCTAAATCCAAATATCCTGAAAAGTGCCATTTGTTGAAGGTAAAGATTGTCATTGTAGAAATATGACATACCACAGCACTGGTAAAGTGTGTGTAGGAAACTAAAATGAGATTTTTATAAATTAAACCAAGATATCTGCTGCAAAATTGTTCCATCAGAAATCTCAACTACTTGTAATGTACAATTCCCCCCTTTTTAAGTAAACTTACATTTTCACTAACTGACCTCCAATGACAAACAAAAAGAAAAAAAATCATGATAATTTTCATCACATCAAACATACAAACCTGCATGCATAAGCACAGCTCTACAGTTTGATGACACAGCAGCTTTTGCCTGGTCTTCAGTCAATCCAAAAAGGTGTCCTCTGTGAAACACAGCTGGTAAAGGTTTGTAACTAAAATGTCTTAATACCTTCAAATTCTATTTGATATTTGAAATAAATTCATCTATATTAATGCCAAGAATAATCATATACAAGTGAGTCGATGAGGAAGCAATTAAAATATTAAATGGATGAAGTAGCCCACTATTTTCATAATGAGTATAATGAAACAAGAAATGTCGCTATGTGACTGGTATGCCTCCACTATAGTGCATTATAATCCCAATAGGTCTACAGAACATTTTACCAATGTGAGACCATGGTTTCACATGATTAATACACCAATTTTCATGACAATACTTTGAGCCATTTGCAAAATACGTACAAAAATAGAGAAATTCTAGCACTGTCTCTAAACCTTGAATGCTAAGCATTCCACTGGCTTTGATGTTCCATGCTCCAAGTCACTCATTTATAAATGAGTTTTAATAATAATGACTAGAAGAGCACTCGGAGAGCACAGACCTCCGCCAAGCCAGCAACTCATTTCCACCCTTATGGTGCGTTCCCACTGCCGATCAGATCAACTCGATCAATCCCGATCAAGCTTTTTAGCCTGGTCGGGCTCGCTCGGCATTGGTATTCGGGGTCGATCTACCTTGATCGGCATCGCTCCTGCTTCCTTCACAATAATTTTGGACATGTCCAAAATATTCGAGTAGGAAGCCCGAACACCAACAGCTCGGGTAGTGATCGAGAAGAGATCGAGCTGATCGGGAATCGGTCGCATAGAAATCTAGTGTGGTCGGGACAGATTTTTCCCAAGCTCAGTTCCCGATCATCTCGAGTTATACTCGAATGCTACACGATTGATTTCAGATCATCTCGATCCAGGATTCATCAGTTTCATGAATAACTCGACCGCTACACGACCGATACAGGACTGCTATCGATTGATACTCGAATAAACTCGATCATGCTTCGACCGGCACTCGATCAAATACCGAGCACTTTTTGACAGTGGTTGCAGCAGGTGCAGACGTACTTTCTTATCACTCATTTATTGTTCAGGTATTAAGAAAAAATATATGCAGTCCTTGGTCACGTTAAAAAGTTAAATGTCAATATCTTCAGCCGCTCCTGGCCCACTGAAGAAAAGAAAAGGGCCACGAAGAGAGAAAAGACAACAAACCCTAAACAGCAGACATGGCAGAATTAGACTCTCCAGACAAAAATACCAGAAGAAAGAAAGGAAATACAACTGAAACTGAGAAAAATTCGGTTTTCTGGGAATATGACTGCAACGTGAAAGGAAATTTTTGAGATTATTTACTTTACTTCTGGTAAACTGAGAAATGTTTCTTGAATTCTTTTGCTACTTGTCTGTTTCAAAGTTGAAGTTGGTTACGTTGATATAAAATCTATTTCTTACGCTGACGTGTTAAAACAGTAGTTGTAACGTAGATTCATAAATGCTCGGTGACTTACTTTACTTTTATTTACGTAGATGTTACACTTTTGCTTTGCTTAATAAGGTTTTTTTTATTATTGAGAGTTGTATGTACATTGCTTGAAGTCCACCTTGATATCGATTGGCTGGGATGAGTCGACAAAAAAATAAACAACCAAGATTTTCATCATTTTTTGCTAGTGTAAAATGTTATATTGTTTTATTTTCATAATGATGTACTCTGTTCCACATATCAGCACACTTTATGAATTTAGACATTAATATGATACATGTATTTTCTTATTATTTTCTTTAACACACTCTTGGGCCTATACTTTATCAATGAATACATACATATATTTCATTCACTTTTTCATTCTTTAATAGTGAGAACAACAATGACAAAGATAACACGACTCATTAGGGTTGTAGAACAGTCATTTTTTTTTTCAACTCTATATAATAGTGCATTTATGGGCATATAGGCCTATGTTTCATTTTAGAACAAATTAATTTCAGCCCATCTATATGTAATGCACTTATGAAGCGTGGCGGTGTAACATTTTTTTTTTTTTTTTTTTTTAATGAGACATTAAACTTAGATTTGCTATTCTTCACATCCACTGCAAATATCAGATGCATATGAACGAACCTATTATATTATACATGGTGTCCCGGCAGACAGAGTGCTACAAGACTGTCTCTTATTTAAAAAGATATGAGCGACTGAATGAAATCGTTACATTAGCCTATTCAACAGAAAGACACCTCAAATTTTATTTGACACAATGATAATCAATCTTCGTGCAGGCGCTTTGATCACCATGAAAATTTGTGATTTACAAAATCTGTAACTTTGGGCACTGATATCCTATTTGACTGAACAATAGTGAAGCTGTAAAAACTGATAACGAATGCGTCAAAAATAGCTACTGAAAACGGATAAAATGAATGAATACAACTGAATGCATTTTTTGTACCTTTTTGAGTGGCTCACAAATGTAGTGATCAGTTGTTGTCATCGTTTTTTCCAGGAAAAATGACTATAGAATCAAAACGCCTGCACGAGAATTGATGATTGTGGTTTCAAAATAGGAAGTGTTCTTCTATCAACTATAGGTTTTCCCAGCCAATTTCGCACTTTTGTCTGTCCAATTCCTAATTGCTGCATTCAATTTAGCAAAATATACCATAGATGACATGTTCGGTAGTTCAATTTTATGATCTCCTCATTCAAATTCATTTTGGAGCATTCAAATTACCTTTAGCCTCATTCTAATTAACACTTTTTCACTTGAAATTCGTAAAACAAGCACCATTTGGTTATTCGTTCATTCAGTTTAGAATGATATAGTCACGTGATCACGGACATGCTGCTCTCGTTCATTCCAATTCATTTTTTGGCAATCAATTTAACATCTTTTGGAGTCAATTTAGCACGCATGTTTATGGTTTGCTTCTTTCTTTATTTTCTTAACATAGTTATTGTTTTCCAAGCGTCGTTACATTTCATATTTTCGTACTCATTTCAGAGATTTTGGCAACATTTTTTTTTTTCTTTAATGTGCTTAGTGACTCTACAAGTGCGAAAATAGGGCAACATGTGCATGGCCACAACTTATCTCGCCGTTGAGCGCGTCATTCTGTGTGTTGGCCAGTTGTAGAAAGTCAAGGTTATGATCATCAAATATTCCTATAATTCTTTTTCTGTCCCCTTGAGAAATACGTCTGTATCTATCTTGTGCCGTCATGACTGTAAGAAGATGAAGTTAAACTAGAGTATTGGTACATGTAGGCCTAAAATGTCATGTATGAAAGAAAAGGGGCGTTACAGAACAGCAAACTCGAGTTATATAATATGGTAAAAAATATGATACTTTTACTGCTTAAAGGTAGGGAATCCCATTTGCATGCCTTAAATGAAGAGTTGTATAAATACAGTGGTATGTTGAAGAGAGTATCATTTTAGAAACTCCCATAAAGTATTGAAAGTGGAAGGTAACATTTAGTACATTTTATTGACCGTTAGATTTTGAATTGAATTTTTTTCGGGGCTCACCGTAAATTCCAGTACATTACTAGGCTACCTTTGAAGACCCATGCACTGCATGTGTGTCCATCACATATTATTTGTGAAGAAAGTTCATCAAAACTTACAAACATTTCTATATACATTCTTGCCACACACTCTATATGTTATTACATCAGCTCTTCTACTTTTAGATTTGTGTTTATAGATAAAAAATAAAGAAGACTGCAACAAAAAGGCTTAAGTGTGGCTGACAGACAGAACTATTGAGTAGTTGAGTTTTGTGCATTATTCAAATTGTAGATAACAGTTGACTTCCAATTTTCTCAGCAGTGGCCTAAACAAGTCCCCTGAGGTTCATATTTAATGTTTTGTTGCATTTTAGGAGGTCTGTAAAAGGTATCCTCTACCTTTAACATAGGCCATGGGGTGAGCTGGTTTTTTCGCTTGTTTCGTTCCGACAACTGCGGCACTAAAATTTCTCCACAGCTACGTGTAAACAAATAACCAAAAAGGTTACAGGAAAAAGTTCGACACAAACCCTCCTGCAGTATTTTGGTAATTTAGGGGGAAACAGTGAACTTTTTTGTCACTGAGGAGCTGAATATGTACACTTTGCCGTGTACGATATTCATTCGCGAACGATCATGTGATGTATATTATCCAATCCGAATCGAGAATTATTGTTTACGAGTCAAAATGGCCGCCCCCTGTGAGCCTCTCGACGCGTCTACGTCGTCTGCTCTGCTGAAAATTAAGATAGACGAAACCTATTTTGTGTGCCAAAGAGTGGATCAAATTGAGTGGGGGAGACCGTAAAATCGCAGACCAGAACGAAGTGATTCAGCTGCTCAGGGGGACTGCTGCAACCTATGTACATAGGATAATTTACAGGTTAGTTTACGTGCGTACAGTCGTAGCAGTCGACACTGCAGTGCAGTCTCATATATGCGTTATGACTAAGTACAACGTTAGCTATGTTATGAACGTTGCTTGTGTATGTTATAATGGACGCCAATGTTGTAGCTTAGCCGTTAGCGTGTCTGTTACATTTTAGATAAATTATCTTGAATTTCACCTTGGCATGGCATAGCGCCGTTATAATGTAGCCTAGATGAATTTTACATGTTGTTTTATGTACAGCCCAGGTTAGGTTGATGTAGCTGATCGGTGATATTGTTTTGTAAAAATCTTGACACACAGGACTGGATTGAAAAAGGTCTAAACTGCATGTAAATTTATATTTTCATAATCATGGCCATGGAGTATTAACATTAAAAATCCATCCTGTCTCTCTCACCCCGAAATCGACGAATCCCCCCTCAAAACACACATTTATCTCATTAAATTAACTTATTAATATTTGATATAAATAGGTCTAAAAAACCAACAATGACAATAATGACATAATTTCAACAATTAAACTCCCTAAAACATATGATTACCATTATGTTGTGCCAAATTATAAAGCAGTGGCACTGGGTGGCGGTGATAGTGAAAGGCCAAGGATTACTAGTATTAATGATGATAAGGCAGTTGTATTCATAATTATGATAATTGATATTGCATGTGATCAGGTGCTGAAAGCTGTAGATGTCATTTAAAATCAGTAATTGCACTGCAAGTAGGGTGGCACATCCAATTACCGGACGCTTTCTTTCGTGGCTTTGAATTCCGTACTCAGAGGATGAAATTTGGGCTAAAAATAACATCACTTATTCACAGACTCCTGGAAATTACGAATTCAGCCAACTGATGTCAATTGTTCACTCCAGTTTTTAGAAAATATGCTTCAAACATAACCCTCTATAAAAGTTGTCTTTTTGCGCGGTGCAAAATCGCATTGCATTACCGGACACGATTTTCGCAATGAAATAATCGACATCTTTCGCACCTAATCCTTGCACAAGAATCACAATTTATCCCACAAATCATCGTACACATTATCACTGAGCGGATGACAAAGAAAAAATTGGCAAATGAGGCTAAAATTTCGTATTTTACGGTAAAATGTCTGTCTTGAACATTTCGAACAGTTCACAGAATAAAACCTTGTGAAAAAATCGACAACTGGTTACACTCTACTTCTAGTTTACATGCTTTGTCTATGGGAGCTGCACGCGCGGGTGATGAGTTACGGGCCCCTTAGCGCACAACTATTCCGCATCGTTCGAGTTTGAGGACGATAGCTACAAATTTCCGATATCGATCAGTGAACTTTTGGTTCTATTGGAATCTTCAGCATTTTTCCTGTATGTGAGTGGGATTTAATCATAGAATTTCAGTCGCGAAATGTGATTCAAACATGCATAAATATTAGCTATCTCGAGGTGCGGGTCACTCAAATTTGAGGTAAAATGTGAATTTTTTTGTGTTTTTACATTTTTATGTGGCGTTTTTTGCGATTTCGGTCCACACAAAGTTCTGTGAGGCTAATCTACGAAGTCTCGCGCGTACAGAATGTCATTAGTACGCAAAAATGTGCGTGTCCGGTAATACCATGCGTCCGGTAATACCATGCTTGCCCCTACAAGTTGAAGTAGTTGATGATGACAATGATCATGAGGTGTTAATGATTACCTGGCATAGTACTAGGGCCTATTGGTAATTACAAGATTCAAATATTGGCAGTCAATAGTCTACCGTACATTTAATGATATATTGAGTGTAATGTTCAACCCCTCCCCCTAGCGTTTAGCCTTTTTTTCCCCCTAACAAAATCCAACGGCTAATCATTGCTGTTCATTTCTCCATTGTATTAAATAGGATTCCATGAAACGTGCTACAAGAGGTTTATAGATAGCAAACGCCTGAATCTCGCTAGGAAACGAAAGCTGAAGGAGGAGCCTGGTCCGTCAGCAGGAGCATCTGTTTCCTCCCCTAAGACGCTCACATCAAGATCAAGATTTTCTTCTGGAAGCTCTTCAGGTTCTGCTGTGTTGCCCGCAAAATGCATCATTTGCAACAGAGTCAACCTGCTCATTACTTGCCAAGGGAAATAGGTCAATATGATTAATATTGAAGCATGAAAATATTGTCCTGTTACTATAAGTTGTCCTTGATAAAATGGAGCAATATATATACACCACTGAAACATTCACACACATACACAAAGAACTTCAGTGCAAAGTTCAGAAACAACAGAATGTACTGTATATGCACCAATGCTTTGGTCAGTGTGATTAATGTTCAAGAATTGACATCTTACCAAAGTTGTGCATGATAAAATGTCTTTGTAATACAGATTGCTTCCTGTATTTTGAATGCCAATGTTTATGCAACATGTTTTGACTCCTTGCCTCAGTATGTGATTGTTCGCCCTTTAGCAAACATTTCTGCCCACTATTATGATTTGATTAGGGTTGAATTATTCTAAGAACAAAGATGTTTTCCTAAGTGTGTTTTTTTTCATAAAACTGAATGACTACGATTAAAATTTGTTTCTCCCACTCTGGGGGAAAAAATATGTAACTATTATTAATACTGAAACAGAATGTTCATGTAGAAAGGTCAGTACAATGTAGGTGTGAGTACAAAATCAGTTTGCTAAAACTAATACCAGCCAAATGAAAATTGTGCATAAGTTGAGTCAGGTTTGCACAGATCCTCTGATATTGGAAGTTAATTGCAATGTTATCATAATTTTTAATGCCAAACCTGTTTTACTCTCTCCAAGATTTTCAGGTACACATTGCCTCCAATACAGAATCCAGCAGTTTTCACTCATGAATGGGTAAACTATAATATTGCCTTTATTTTATGTATTGGCATTTTTCAAAACTTTTACACCCTTTCAAGGATATTTGGACCATGGAATGTTCCAGAAAATTTATTAAAACTAGAAAATTTGACTGATTATCATTTTGAGCTATCTTACATGAAAGGAGGTAGTGTCCCACCAACCTAATGATAGCAATGAAAACTTCAGGAAATCTTATGAAGATTAAATCTTCTAAAGTACTGTAATATTTCATGAACAACGTGATAGCTATGTGATCTAAATATATTAAAGCTTCTTAAGAAGAAGAAAAGAAAAGCATGTTTACTGATAAACAATATGATCTGTTTAATAGTAATGTCTCATGTGTGTAAATGAGTTTGTATGTGTGCGTGTGAGTGTATATAATATGTCAGCGTTTTTATGCACCTGTGTATGTGTAATGCACTGATCAATACATGTATTATATCATTGTGTGTGTTCATGTTTATGATGATCTTTTTTATGATGCTGATGTGATAAATGGCCAAGGCATGTAGAATAATATTGTAATACACTTGGGTATCTTCATAACTATGTGTGTGCGTATGTGTGTGTGCATGTGAGGGTGTGTGTGTGTGTGTACAATAAGATTCTCCCACATGCACGCGGACACACACACAAACAAACGCTCTGATTTTTTTTTTTTTTTGCCTTGAATGATTAGTCATTTGATTAATAACATGTCTTTGAACAGAATATAAGGCATTTGCCTTGAACTCTGATACACATCAGGAAAAGCTGAAACATGAGATATAATGCAACTATTAAACCAAAACTTCACTTTTTTTTCTAGGTACTATATGGCTAAAAGCAGTGCTTTACAAAATGTGTATATGTATTTCAGCTTAGAAACACTATGGGAACTATACAGCGGCTAGCAGCCCCATACGCATAACTGCGGCCAGCAGCCCCATACGCATAGCGTCATGGGGCTGTGAACTGTAGCATACAGGATCATGACGGATATTTCATTACGGACAAATATCAACTTAAAATCGGGAAAAAATCTTCAATTTGAAGACTTATTAATAAATTTGAAGTATTGATAACAGAGTTCGTGCAAGGTTTGCTTCTGCAAATAGTTCCTTTCTGTTCAAATTGATGACTAAATGTGACTCGGTCGAGAGGAAACTGGGAGAGCTACACTGAATTGACGGCCAGCGCATGCGCACACAGACATCATATTCAGTCAATGGATTCGAAATTTGTGCGCAGTGATGTGTGCGCCTGCGCTGACCGTCAATTCAGCGTAGCTCTCCCAGATTCCTCTCGACCTAGTCATATTAAGTCATCAATTTGAACAGAAAATGACTATTTGTAGAACCAAACCTTGCACGAACCCTGTTGTCGATACTTCAACCTTACTTGTAAGTCTTCAAAATGAAAAATTTTTGTTCAATTTAAGGTTGACGTTTGTCCGCAATACTAACCTGTCATGATCCTAAATGCTACAATCCGCAGCCCCATTACGATATGTGTATTGGGCTGCTGGTCGCAGTTTATGAAATATGGATTTTCGCAAAAACTGCAGGATATTTCGAGGAGAACTTTTTACTGTATATTTAGGATGTACAAAACATCACATTTCCGCATTCAAAAAGTAGTGCCAGTGTTGCTGGAACGAAACCCATTTTCTAAGCCTCTTTTTCCGCTTCACCCCATGGCCTAACAGTGCATGGATGAAACAATAAGTCACATAGAAATGCGCGTTTAAATGTTATCACCTTTTCAAAAAAGAAATAACATGATGTTAATTTCAATGAACATGTCAGGAATTTGACTGCCCATACGCGAAGTTGAATGACTGAAATACCCCTTTCGCCAGTGCTGGCGAATTTGAATGGCTGAAGAGCATGTGCCAATTTGAATGTCCGTTTTACTAATTCGAAGGCACATGTGCGAATCTCATTGATCGGAATGCTAAATTGAACGAACAACTTGCAATTTTGAATGACAGAATGTGCAGTGATGAGGATTTTCGCTAAATTGAATGAACCTTTTATCAAATGGACTGACAAAAGTGGGAAATTGGCCGGTAAAACCTATACTAAAGATAATCATTTCTTTCGTTCATTCATGCTTTTGCAATTAATAGTCAGTTTTATAGCACTCTTTTGGGCCACGCCGTATTCAAGCATAAATACTGAGTTGTCTCATAAAACCAAACAAATACTGTAACCAATTCTTCTTTCACTCGATCACTGTACAAAGCTGCCGACCCGTTCGATGCAAGATCTTACACTGATCGAGTCATGTCGAGCTGGTCTAAAAAGTCTAGTAGAAATCGAGTATTGACCATGTAGCGATTGTGTATTGATTGTGTGTAGATCGGGATGTTCGAGTAGAGATCTATGCGGTTGTCGAGGAGAGATTCTGGAGATGTCGAGAATGGTCGGATGTGGATCGTAAAAGATCGAATAGCGGTCGGGAAGGTATCGTGTTGAAGGACGATCAAGCATTTGGTCGGGATTGCTCTGGTAAAAATAGGTGATCGGGATTGATCTCGCTTGATCGAGTTGATCTGATTGGCAGTGGGAACGGGGTATTACACGCATGCGACTTCCCATATAGAAGCCTTTTGTTTACGTCACTGCACGGCGCCTTGCCAAAGCAGAGCATGGCATTGCGCTTTAGTGCACATATGTAAACCTCTAGTACGCACAGCTTCAAAAATCCTTTAAAAAATCCATAAAAATTCCCGTATCACTACTAAAAGTGAATGAGGTGTTCCTTTGAGTCAATATTGACTTTTTATGCAAGTTTCATTTTAATCCATACACAACTTTTTGAGTTATTTTGCAGACAAACCAATGTCGATGATCACTTAACCTCCTCCTTCCTTGGCAGAGGTAACAATATGAATTTATAGTGCCAAATCTACTCTGTTGAGTACTCAAAGTGCATTCATACTATCATTACTCCCAGTCTCTGGATACATTATTTCCAGCCAGCACTGTCAGTGCTCACTCTCCATTCCCTGCTGAAGGGCAAATGTGTCGGACTTCGTTGGCCTCAAACCCACAAACCTAAATCACGTTCATGTGATTCAGAGACGTGCGCTCTTATCCACTCAGCCACTACACTTCCACCATGATATGGAGACCAAATGAGAGGTTCTTGATTTTAACAATTTTAACCTGTATTGCAGAGGAACTTTAGGGTGAAATCCTCTTTGGAACTTTTTGGTAATGCAGTCAACCTTGCCTAAGTCGAATCTATTAGGACCGACGAAAACAAATTGACTTATGCAAAATTTGATTTCCACTAAGTCATTTTTGTTGTTGTCAGATTTACATATCCTGATGAAATTTCATCATGCAATGCCTTTTTGTTTGTATTGGCCATTAAATCACTGCTGACTGTAGCAATATGTTATATGTAGTGTTTTTGTTTTGTTTGAGTTTGCAAAAAAGAATCTTGAAGCTTGATTATTGGACTGTAATAATTGAAACGTGTTGCATGTAATGTCTTTTCACGCAGTTACAACCATCGTTGTAAGAGTAAGTGTGTGGGCAAATAACACGTATTTACAATGTATCTCCACTCTTCACTCTTGATAACTCGTAATCATTATCAATCACATCTATTCATTAATTACCATGCATGAATCATCATCAAGAAAGTGAAGAGGACACAAGAATGCCTCTACCTTGGTACGTGTAATTTATGTTCTGTTCAGCTGGACATCAAGGATAGAGGAGCAATTAGGGTTCACTTGAATTGGACTGTTGGTAGTGTTCTATTAGAACAGTAATGTATTTTCCTTTGTATACTTATGAAAGAATGTAAGAATGCTTCACTTCCATGTTTGAACTACGTACAGGGGAGAAAAAAAAACCTTCCAATTTATGCGTGCGATGATAATGACATGTATTTACACAAATCTGGTCGACTTTATAGGCGACGTTGACTGTATGTTACAGAGCAAATCTTTTCAGTTTTTCTTCATATCTTTTTGTTATCAAAACCCCAGGACAGAAAAAAAAAGAATATCAATAATGCACAAAAAGTGAGCATTTAACCATCTTGAGCACATTTATTTATTCTTTATTTATCTTTTCTTTTTTTCTTTTATTGTCAAGTGCATTACCTGAATGTGAAATCTTTCAGATTAAGTATTTGGCTAATGCATGTGACCGCATGTTTAATAGCATTTTACAGTTAAAAAGGTCCAATCTTTCTCTGATTTTTGGTTGCATGTACTGTTCTCTACACAAACAATTATTGCTGCAAAAATAAAATATATATTTTAAGGGATAACGAACTTCTGCTCGTTCGATTTGTTGTGAACGGTGAACGAGGAACGATGCACACATAAATGCTGCATGTCTTTCGTAGAAGTAATTCATTAACACCTGCGATAGAGCGCATAACTTCTCTGCGGCATGGAACATGGGTATAAAGGAGAGATTCTTGTTTCTTCTCCTTACGTAACACCTCCCTGAGTAGACACATGCTTAAATTTCAGCAAATCCCACAAACTGACATAAAATCTTAACTTTCTGATATGGGGGGGGGGGGGTGAGGTATTCATTCTAAATAATTTCAAAGAAATGACCAATTTTACATTTTTAAAGTCATACTAAGTGATAATGTTAAGATAGGTAACAAACATACAAAATGAATGTATTACATAACAAAAAGTTGCATGCAAATGAGATTATTAAAATACACCTGCATCTGACAACGTTAGACAAGGATACAGGTTGGCTACATCATGTGGGCCTCTGAGATCCATCACCTATCATAATGAAAGAAAAAAAAATTGAATGAAACAAAATGCACAAAGATCATCTACGTATTCTTCTATTTTGCTTTGTTTTCGTTTTTGGTCTGGCTACATAATCAGTTATCTACTGACATGTATAATATTTACCAGTAAAATGCAACAAATGGATTACAACTGCAACTCATTTCAATGACACAATTGAAGTATACAAGCCCTCTGATCCATAACCATAACACAGACAAAGAACCATTGGGTCTAGCCCTAACCCGAGTATAGCAAATTTATCTTCTACATATCTATTTATTTACCTCTTTCATAGAGCATTTCTGGTTTTATAGAAGAATTTTTAGGATTCTCCAATTTGGGGGTTCAAGGCATCATGGGGGCCCCTAAGATAGGCATGATGCCCATTTGTGCAAAAACAAGTACTACACTACTACATAATCCTAGCAATATTTGCCAAGCTTGGTGAACATTTGCCCTGCATTTTCAAGATGACAAAAATGTAAAAACTGGTGACCAATTTGGTCCCAGTTCTAAGAGGGCACCCCGGGATCAACCATGAACAAACTTGAAATGACAGTTACACTTTCCACAAAATTGATTACGGACGAAAGGACGGACGGACAACCCGAAAACATAATGCCTCCGGGCGACACTTAGGTGGCAGAGGCATAAAAAAGGAACGCCAAATCATCAGTGAGGGTGGTATAGTAATCAGGAGAAAATCTATAAAAACCTGTGCTTTATCAAAGGCAATTTGATGAGTAATAAAAAGAATAAAGGCACATACATTTGAAAAATTATAGGAGGGGGCCTGCACCCCTTGTGCCCCTGCCTGGATCCACCACTGCTGTAGATAAAATTGGTCACAAAAGCCCACTTGAGCTGATGGCTGATGCACAGCAAGCTAAAATTGAACATTTCACAGATAACTAAGTTGTACAGTGCACTCCTGTTATCAAGAACACATTTATACACTAAATTCCAGTTACAACAAAGTAAAAATTCAGACCGCAACATTATCCCCTCTGTGTTTTTTATTATTTGTTTGCTTATGATGAATTTCAATATAACAAATGAAAACATACATTTCTCAGAGCATCATTATATAAGCAGTGACGGTCATTTTGAAAAAACACAAAGATTCTTGTGTGTAGATGTGAACTCACTTCCATTGGTACTCACTCAATACTCACATTTCCCGCATCACTGCTAAGGATGATATTCTTTCCTTTACAAGCTGCAACCAGGGTTAGAGCATTGTGGAAAATGCTCTTTCTGAGGCTGGCATCCCTTATGGCTGGGGAATAGCAGATTTCAAAATGTACACCTCTCTCTATTGCCTGAACAAAATGAAATGAAAACAGTTTTTATAAGTGGCCATTCATAACTGCTTTACCACTTTCCTGCGCTATCCAACAAAGTGGTTAAAATGTTGACCACAGCGTGATATGATAACAAAGCATCAAACTTACATCCATCACCCACTGTCATTGATGAATCAAATCATTTTAAAATGGTGTTCCTCCTGCACAAAATAAATAGTCAAAATTAAGAACTTGCTGTGCAAGGAGTCAATCATTACATTTATGGAGATGTGTTACTGTGTTAATTCCATGTATATAATGCCACAAAGGTACTAACTAATTTTTGTATGGTTTGGACCTACAACTGGAATGGTAACAGGATACTTTTTTTTTTAACCACCAGCAATGAATTTTATGTTTCCCCATACACAGGAATCCTGTCATGATGAGGTTGCCAGGTCCTGCTACCTAATCAAATACCTAAGCTTAGCTGCTACTGTGTGTAGAATGAATGTACAAACTTTAAGCTCAACTCCAATCCAATATACACATTCAATTTGATGCATAGAGTAAAATAAACAAAACAGAAAGTTGGATGTGTTGTTTCATTGGCATCAAACTGCATATAATCAAGTAAAGGAAACTTCCAGGCTTAAAGGTAGGGGATACCTTTTACAGACCTCCCAAAATGCAGCAAAACATTAAATGTGAACCTCAGGGGACTTGTTTAGGCCACTTCTGAGAAATTTGGAAGTCAACAGTTATCTACAATTTGAATAATGCACAAAACTCAACTACTCAGTAGTTCTGTGTGTCAGCCACACTTAAGCCTTTTTGTTGCAGTCTTCTGTATTTTTTTTTAATCTATAAACACAAATCTAAAAGTATAAGAGCTGATGAAATAACATATAGAGTGTGTGGCAAGAATGTATATAGAAATGTTTGTAAGTTTTGATGAACTTTCTTCACAAAATATACATGATGGACACACATGCAGTGCATGGGTCTGCAAAGGTAGCCTAGTAATGTACTGGAATTTACGGTCAGCCCCGAAAAAAATTCAATTCAAAATCTAACGGTCAATAAAAACGTACTAATTGTTACCTTCCACTTTCAATACTTATGGGAGTTTCTAAAATGATACTCTCTTCAACATACCACTGTATTTATACAACTCTTCATTTAAGGCATGCAAATGGGATTCCCTACCTTTAAAGGAGAATAAAGTTTAACCTCTGAATAATATCTTTCTTTCATTTATCCTATGCCTTGTCCGCCTTGGACTACTTAACATAACAATGTCGGAATTTCGGAGCTTGGGTATTTGTTCCATGTTCATTGTGTCACTGCCGGCAACCAGGGACAGCCTGGTGGTAGTGTCGCTGCCCGGAAAGCAGTAGATGACAGGTTCGAGTCCCATTGGTTCCTTTTTTCCAACATGTTTGTTAATTTACAGATCAGCAGTTGCGATCTTAACAAATTTAATTTGTAGAGGGAGACAAACTGAAGAAACTCACACCTGAAAGTTTAACCCACTTCTTTTGGGAACCTTCATGTTTACTTCTGTTATGCTGCCCAGAAAAATGGCTTTGATAGAAAGATTAGAGTTTCTTCTATCAATGTGTTTTCTTTCTATATGAAAACTGCATGTATTGCAGTATCATTTGCCTTTTTTCCAATGTATTGTGCACTTGTTTTGCTACAACACTCCTATGATGAAGATAGCAAGCAAGGCTGAGCTCAGGAGATTCTGACTTTCACTGACCCCATTTGTGTATAACAAAAGAGCTTGTGAACCCATCAGCACACACTCTATTCATACCTCGTGCCCTATCGATATTTTCATTGTTTGATAGCACATGTAGTTGACTGTGGAAATGGGATACATGTACAGCTTGACCTCTTTTACACAGGTGGATATCAACCCGTCTGTTCTCTGTCGACGGGCAAAAAGAATCTCATTTGTGGGCAATGAAGGCTCTTCGAGAACTGCGGGAGGAATGGGTTAAAATACAAGTTTAGGGCTTCTTACAGCTGACATTACCTTTGAATTGACCAAACACACCACAGGGCTTGTTTGACATATATTTGAGAAAATCTACCATAAAATCAAACAATTAAGTGCTTAGATCTTGCATGAAGCTGTATGCAGCCATTTTGTTTAGACTTCCTGGGAAATATGATGTTTTTGTGCTGGACATGTGTGTGATTGGTTACTGGAGCCTACACTCACTACTAAAAATGTTTATAGTTGTCATTCCATCATTATAAACTAGAAATGTCACCACAGTGACTGGTATGCCTCCGCCATAATGCAGGGTTCTCCCAATAGGTCTAAGTACAGGTAGGCCTATGTCTTGACAATGTTGAGACAACATTTTCATTTCATTGGCAAAAAAATAATAATCAACAAATAAAATGACATGTTTGTCACAAATGTGTTGAGTGTTAACTCTCCTTGAACTAGGTTTCATTTAGAAGGATGGCTAAATTGTTTATTCTAAAGAGAGCAGGTACTCGGGAATTCGAGCATTTTCACTTGACCCTTACCCCTATGACCCCCCTGACCAACAATTCTTCAAATAATCCCTAACTAAACAGGTTACATCCATTTTCATGATAATACTTTGAGCTACTTTCAGAATATGGAAAAAATTGTAATATGTGTACATTTTCCTTTGACCTGTGACTCCACGTCCAAAATCATTCCTTACAGAATCATTGTGCAGTAACCTAGTTTTTTAGATTCAAGCATTGAGTAATCTACAATGTACGGAGAAAAAGTGTAATTCAGCATTAGAATAGTAGAATTTTAGCATTGTACCCTGACCTTTGACCCTTGACCTTTGACCCCATGATCTCAAGATTCCCAAGAGAATCATTGTTAGGCAGTACATGCATATGTACCAAATTTCATAATACCATTTATTAGCCATTTCCGAGATACAACAGTATGGAGAAAAAGTCAAATTCTAGCATTTCACTTGACCTTTGACCTTGTAGCATTTTAAAAACTTTCCAAGAAAATCTTTATCTGGTAATACATGTACACACCATGCTCTAAGAAAATACCTTCAGGCATTCAGGGGGGGGGGGGGGGGAAATAGTGAAATTTTGAGTATTTGACCTTGACCTCGAGTGTACGTACCCAAATGTTGATAAGCACAACTTCGTCCACTCATACACCAAATTTCATTACGATACTTTGCACTGTTTTTAAGTTATGCTGTCCAAAAAAATTCATTACAGACGAAAGGACGGACGGAAGGACAGATGGGAGGACAGATGGGAGGACAGACAGATGGACGGAAGGATGGATGGACAACCCAAAAACATTATGCCTCTGGCGACACTTCATGGCGGAGGCATAGAAATATTTCTTATTAAATATTATATAACCTTTTCAACTCTCTAAATTTCATTTTTTTTTCTTTTCTTGTTTAAGAGCATGAATTACATCAAAAAGTTTACACCATCAAATTGATCATCTAGCTCCAAAATATCCACATAAGTGGACTACACGTTTTCGCTAGTGTAATCAGTACCATAAAATGCTACTTCTCTCATTTCACTCATTCGTGCTATTTGTTCTGGATCAAAAGTTTCGGTGTTTTAACATTATAATTTATATCATCGGTTATTTCCAAATTTGATACCTTTGCATATATATACATGTATAATGGCTGGCCCATTGGCTCAGCTTCCCCTATCCCTCCAGACGGCATGGTGAACAATCAGTGGTACTGCTGTAGCAACTGTGAGCCACTAGACTCAGCTTTGCATTGCCGATGTTGCCATGGAGATTTTTACAGATTTTATAATTTTGGGGGGTTTGGGCCCCCCTGGAGGCCCCCTGGGTGGGGCATGGTGCCCATTTTAATAAAAAATTGAGATCCTAACCCCCTAGGGATGTTACCTGCCAAGTTTGGTGAAAATCGGTCTTGGGGTTTTCAAGAAGAAGATGAAAATGTAAAAAGTTTACGCACGACGGATGACGCACGGCGGACGACGCACGACAGACGCCAGACGAGGAAGATCGCAATAGCTCACTTGAGCCTTCGGCTCAGGTGAGCTAACAAAGCAACACATTAAGCAGCCGAGAATGAATGCACTCGTTCTTCACCACTGCGTGTACAGCTCACATGTACCGGTATTAGCAGCATTTCACAGTACAGCGCAATTTTTGTCATTTCTTCATGGGGGGTCTCTGTATTCCCAGACAAAATGGCAGCCCACTTAAGACTGAATACACATCTTGTAGCAGATGATGATTACATTTTAAAAGGGAAGTTAGCTTTGTTATTTGGGGTCTAAAAATTTGCCAGATACATCAAACTGTAGGTAATAATGTTCTCTATTCAGATAAATGCAAAACCTTCATTCTCCTTTAACAATTTCATAAAACAGTTGCATAGGTCACAAGCATGCATAGTGTATGTTGTGATCCTATGAGGTGATGATGCTCTCTCTTCACAAGTCTTCCACTGACCTGCACATATATCTTCATTACACCCCTTATGTTACTGTTGTTATTTGAAGGGAAGTACAAAAGAAAAGGTTATATTCCAAATTATTTCTGAATTTGATAGCTTTCCTTTTTTAACTACATTTTGCATCATAATCCTCATCTCCAAAATATGTTTACCGGTTTGATTGAGTGGTGCTTGAAGAAAAATGGCAGCCTGGTCGTAATATCACAGGATATGATGTCAATCTCCAATTCAGTGCATGCTTTGTGGAACATCTTCTCATTAGTTGGTCTGACAGCTAGAAGGTCATAGGTCAATATGCTGTCACTGCGCTGTGAACAACAAACATTTTGAAACTTGACTTCATGCAGTGTTAAAAAGTGTGATGCTAGACAAGTTAACAACTTACCGTAAATCAGAAGGTAATGCAAGAGTTACCTTTAGATAAAAACAATTTTAAGCACTCTGTAAGAATATTTAGCAGCTGCTGTTCCAGTATCATCTAAGGTTTAGAATGCAGCAGCTCTGCAAACGAAGATGCCAAACAAACATGTGGGGATGGAGTGCAACCAAATAAGGACCCTGCCAGGCTAAGGCTTTATTTGCATATGATTGTGCTTGAATTGAATTTGAATTTGAATTTGAATTTGAATTGAATTTGAATCTGAATTTATTTATTCCATTTCCATTTTTACATTTACATTGCATTGTTGTTTACATATTGACACATAGTATTACAGTAATATATCAGCATGAATTGACAGAATATAGGGTACTAATGCAAACGGAAATGGGGTGACCCAAGTAAAAGCATAGCTTGTCAAATTTGTAGGTCACCATGACGAGTAATATTCATAATTATGTATATGAATATACCATATATACAGACTCCTGAAACATAAATATAACTTGTACATATTTACATCCTAAAGGTAGTAAACATGAATGAGAAATAGAGGGAGAGAACGAGAGAACGAGAGAAGTAGAGGAAATAAAGTGAGAACCGAAGGGGGGAGAAAGGGGGAAGAAAAAGAAAGAAAGAAAGAAAGAGAGAAAAAAAAATTGCTTTGAAAACATATGCCAATGTAATAATTGTGGCATGCTAATGTAATAATTTTTGCATGGCAATATAATTACTGTGGCACGATGATAGTTTCTGCAAAGAAAAAAACAAAAGATAATGAACTAGAGAAGCACTCTAAGAGCGCAGACCTTCGCCAAGCAGTTATTTCCACCAATGATCTTGTTCTTCCATTGGGATCAGTGATTTCCACCCATACGTATGCATGCTGAAAGTTGCCCAATTTCCCAATATAGAAGCCTTTTGTTACCTAAAGTTGCCTAAAGTACACAAAATGTACGATGTACACAAAACGTATGCAGAAAGGACACAGCGGATGAGCAAAATTTTGAGGATGGCTCCATCCGCTTTCATCCGCTCCAGAAATTGACAAAATTGGCGAAAAGTGGCCAAAAAAAAAAAAAAACGGAAAAAGAACAGACGTGGGTAGTATTTCGATTCCGTTTGCTTTATGTGATGGCACTACGCGAGGGCTTCAAAACTTCTATAAACACAGAATTTTGAACCTTTGACTTCTTTGCCCTTTGACCTTGATTTTTGACCTGTATTGTACATTTTGCTACAAAATGCTACTCCTTCGCCATTTCTAACCTGATTTCGATTCCGTTTGCTTTATGTGATGGCACTAGGTGAGGGCTTCAAAACTTCTACACAAAATTTTGACCTTTGACCTTGATTTTTGACCTGTATTGTACATTGGCTACAAAATGCTACTTCCGGCAGGGACATATATTACGCACCGCGTAATTTCTACTTTTCCTTGTTAGAAGTGAAATAAAGCAATCTGATGTCATTCCCCACTGTGTACTATACGGTCTATAGAGGGGACCAATCAATGGGAGGGTGGGACGGGGATACCCCTCACATATTCGAGGGAACTTTTTCATTTTTAGAACTGAAATTCAATGATCTGACGATCACTTTTGCTTGAATATCTGGAAATTTGTCAATCTGAGAGAAGTGTAGTAGGTATGTGGAAGGAGACCAAGTAGGAGGATGTGGGAGGGGGTAAGCCCTATACCTCCTCCTCCTACATGAGGAAGATTTTGCATTTTTGTAATTGCAGTTTACGATCTGGTGCACACATTTTGTGGCAAATTTGGAAAAAATTGTCAATCTTTGAAATGTAGCCATAGTCTATGCATGGGAGGGGGAGGGGCAGGGGAAGACATGAGAGGGCTACCCCCAACCTTCCCATACAAGGGAGTTTGTGCATTTTTACCTCCGCCAAAGGAGGGTTTTTTTTTTCTTTGTCATTTTTTTTTTTTGTTGGTTTGTTTGTCTGTGTGCAAAATAACTCTAAAAAGTTGTGAACGGATTTAGATGAAATTTCCAGGAAAGGTTGAGAATGACACAAGGAACAGATGATTAAATGAATAAATTAAATAAATGATCTGGGAATTTTTTAATGGATTTTATGAAGGATTTTCAATATTTTGGCAGGTAGAATTAATGAACTTGGGAGTTCAAGCTGCACATTTTTTGAAGTTTTCATATGTGCACTAAAGTGATGCGTGCTATAGTTTCTGCTAGGGCGAGGCGTGCAATGCAGCTGGAAGTTGATGACGTAACAAGAGGCTTCTATACTGGGAAATTGGGGGACTTTCAGCATGCATACATATGGGCAGAAATCACTGATCTCTTTGGAAGAACAAGATAAGTGGTGGAAATGAACTGCTTCATGGAGGTCTGCGCTCTCAGAGTGCTTGAACTCTAGTTTAAGGACATTCCTCAGTTAAAGTGAAGTCCATGTCATTTTCTTCACACTTTCCATACCATAAGTTTGACCCATCTGAAGCCCAAATATGCAAATAAAACCACAGGTTCATGTGCTTGTTTTCCTTCTACGAGACTTTGATGAATATGACATTCTGCCGTCCAGTACAGAAATGATAGCATTGCAGGATGAAGGCTATAGGCAACAAAATCTGCGATGGCGAATTTAAATCCCTATAATTCTTTCAAAATCAACTTAATTTTCTCCAAATTTGCAAGAATTGCGGAGAAAGGTACCCAAACAAGGAAAAAGTTTGAATGTTGGGGATTACACTCTCATTCTTGTTGTACCAAAGTATCCTGCTAAAGCAACTCCCAATAAAGGGTTGAGCACTGCACAATTTCACCATGCCTGAACAAAAATGTCTAGATGATCAGCTCCACAGTCATGACAATTACCAGTACTTGCATAAAATACACCCTATCCTAAAGATGCTTTATTTCAAAGTTAGAAGTTGGCAAGCAGGTACTTGTCCCTGAAGTTAACCTTGGTGTAAAGTAGGTTTAAAATATAGGGAAATTGCTGCCTCCATATTAATAAAATGTGACCCTGCATCACAAAACCAAAAAAAGTTGCCAGACATGGATTTTTAGTTAAGAGCAGATTCTGAAAAAGCAGATTTTAAGCTTTAAAATGATGTATAACTCGATTCAAATTGACTATCCTAATCTATCCTAATACTGGAAAGTCAAAGAAAGCACACACTCCAGTAAAGTGTGAAGTGAGAAAAGAGGCTCTGAAGTACAGGATCTATTCAAGCGCTTAATCTTTACCAAGCCATGCTAGCCGTGCTAGCTGTGCGATGAATGGGGCAAAAACCAGGATGTAAACCACCAGAGCAACAACAATGTAGGGATTAAGCTGAAATTAAGCATGCTTTATTAACACATTCTGTCCATGAGTAATTACCAACTTTCAAAGCAGTAGCATTATTATTCCAAAGTTATTAGAGTTGAAAGTGAAAAGTATGTACAGGGTTTTTAAAAAGAGTGTTCTATAAAAACTGCTAAAAACAATATTCCTCTTCGCTTTACACGTATGATCCCAAACTTTAGCGTAATGTAGAAGAAGACTTGCTCTTTCAGAAAATATGAAAAACTTAAGATTGGCTAGTTTGACCCATTTCACCTATTTCTAGTCCTCACACAAAATCAGTGCTTGTTACTTTTTGTTGGTTTTGTGATACACAGTCACAAGTTATTTTATGTACTTACAAGTGCAATAGTTTGAGCTGCATCGTGTAGAGTTGCAGTGAGTCTTTTCAGAGAATGCAGCCCTCTACCTTTCACCTGTTATTAAAGTAGACATTCATAGGAATTTGATAACAATAAAACTTGGAATATGGGAATTCCAATGTATAATGAAGGTATTAAATCATATATCATGAGAGAAAACTGTTTTGCTATTTCGCATTCGCTATTCAAAACTCGGTCCTCGGAGCGTTCGGAAGACCCCACTGAATGGTCCGCCAGAATGCTCTTGCCTGATGACGTCACGCACTGGATATGTAGTCTCCTAGTGTCTACATGTTCCATAGGTATCATATGGAGAAGAGCGGGAAATTGTTCAAAAGCATGTCTTCACAGCCTCATAAATTCAATATTTCAGTCTCTGGGTACATTTCTTGCACATCTACATGTAGATCATAGCACTCGCTTCTCTTCAATCATAATATTTATGACTGCTAATATTTTTAATAATTTTACATAGGACCTAATTACGTGATTTGCTGCAATTGAAAGGTGAGTGTTTGTGTTCGTGCTGCATGATTACTGACTGTGTGACGATGTGCACTAAAAGAACATTCAAGCCTGTTTCTCGTGTCTTCGATGCAAACTTCGCGTTATTTTCGTTTCATTTTTTTTTTTGGGGGGGGGGTGAGGGTGGGGATGGTTTCTCTATTTTCATGTCACAACATCTCCCTAACATTACGAATGATTTGTTCTTTTGCATTTTTTTTATTTCTTTTCTCACCATGCAGTTCGTCTACTGTCCTCAATCAATATCTTTGCAAAGAGGTGGTGTGCTTTTTCTCTCTACGTTGTAGCAACAAATAACATTCTATTAGGCCTACTTGTATCCTATAAACCTCTGTACAGTACAGCTGGGGTGCTGGTTGACTGAAAGATCGGTCTGTAACTTGTCCGTGTGTTCTGTAGAGAATGCGTCTGGCTTCATGGAATCCTTTTATACAAGGGACCCCCAAAAAACTAGAAATGTCGCTAAGGCGACTGGTATGCCTCCGCCATAATGCATGATTCTCCAAATAGGTCTATAGTACATGTGGACAATGTGTGATTACATTTTCACAAAATTGGCAAAATATTAAAATGACAAGTTTGTCACAAATGTGTTGAATGTTCACCTTCCTTTCGGACCTACATATGTAGGTTTAATTGGATGAATAGGAGAGCATGTATTTGGGGATTTAAGGACTTTAACTTGACTTCGACCCATTCATAAGTTTATGCATTGAGTAATTTTCAAGGTATGGAGAAAAAGTGCAATTTCTGTATTGAAAAGTACATTGTTACCATTTTCATCTAGCCTTTGACCCTAAAATTCATAGGATAATCACTGTCAGGCAGAACATGCATAAATATGTAGAAAGTTGAAGATAACTTGAGCCACTTCCGAGATATGGAGGAAAAAGTTAGTTCAGCGCTTTCCCTTCATCTTTGACCTTTTGACCTTTGAGGCCAAAAAAAAAGAGCAATTTTCAGATTCTCCAGAGAATCTCCATTCATACACCAAGTGTAAAAAAAAATAATCCTGCTGGCATTGCATAAATATGAGGGAAATAGTAAAATTTTAAAGTGTTGCCCTTGACCTTTGACCCCTGACCTTTGACCCATGAACCCTAGATAATCACTGCCAGTCAGTACATGTATATATACTATGTTCCATGAAGATACAGTTTGTACCTTGAACAATTTCCAAGTTACGGAGAAAAAAGTGAATTTTTAATATTTTACTTGACCTTTTGACCTTTGACCTCTTGACCTCATGACCCCAAACTTTCACCAGAGAATCTTAATTGGGTAATACATGTATACACTATGTTTCAAGAAAATATCTTCAGGCATTACATAGATATGGTGGAAATAGTGAAATTTTACGTATTTGACCTGGACCTTTGACCTTTAACCTTGAGCATGTGCACCCAAAAGTTGATAGGCACAACTTCACCCCCTAATACACATACATGCCAAGTTTCATTAGGATACCTCAAAAGGTTTTTTAGTTACGCTGTCCACAAAATTCATTACGGAAGGACGGACGGACGGACGGACAACCCGAAAACATAATGCCTCCGGCACCACTTCGTGGCGGAGGCATAAAAAAAGAATGATAAGAAGAATTCATCTAAGCTGACGAATTTTTCTGTCAAGGGTGTTTGTACTAATATAAAGTGTGATAATTTTACTGAGGTGTTCAGCTCAAATGTAAATGGTGATGATGTCTGATGAAAGTGGTTCTGAATGTTTGGGAACTGTGTGACTTGATTGATCATAATCATTCCCTTTGCAACTTTTTCTTTCAATCTCCCTTCTCGCATGTCACTCATTCGTATATTTCCTCCCCATGAATGATGAACAAAAATGAGGCCCTTCTACATTGCAGCAAACAAAGATCACACCCACTTCTTATATTTTGAAGCAAGTTAGGCCGAATAATGGTGAATAGGAAAAGCATAAATGATGCAGAAACAAGTGGTGCGTTACATTTGCCGACTCACACCTCCTTGATACAAGCACGTGTTATGCACATCCTGCTTAGCGAGCGCTGGTTACTTCGCTCAGCTGGTTTGCGCCCGAACAGTGCAGAGCCGCAACACCACGCGGATAAATATTGCCTACATGAGATCACGAGCTGCCTGAGAATGTGAGATGCAGCACATATCACAGTTGAATATGTCCCTAAAAATCTCCCCTTATACCCTTATTTGATATTTTGTCGCTTTTTGGAGCTCATCATGAGCTCATCATGACACATATCATTACATGTTCAGTTACCAATCTTTTTCCTTACATCTTCATGTTTTTGCATAAGAGCTAGGGTTTATATGACTCGAATAAGCTATGACGTACTAGCATCAAAGACGTAAGAAAATAACTGCGCAGTAGTCATCTAAATCTCTTGATTTTGAGAAATATGAGTAAAAGTAGAATAAAAGGTGGGAAAAGAAATCTTCTTCCATTGTTGCTTATATTTTACAAGTTAAAAATTGACACCATTCAAGCTTTCAATAAGAAAATATAAAGCTAGAGAGTCACATAGTACTTCCATTGACATGCACACAAATTCACCGAGCAGAGTTCGCAATTTCAGTGCGTGATGTCAGGCAAAATGTGCGGCTTTCTTAACGCATTGGGGGTATTCAGGCTCTATCAGAACGCCGCATTTCTGTGACCGTTTTGCATCTTCTAGAATATCTAAAGTGACGAAACGTCACCTCATTACACTCTACGACTTCTGAGCTTCTCATTGATGTCCAATTGCAAAAATTGAGCTTTCGCTTTGAATTTCACTTGATTAATATTCTAAACATATGACCCCTATTAGATACCATGATTTATGACCACTGTGTACATAATTATGTATATGCCCCACATCACAGAATAAGACCTCTGGTAGAGAAATGCCCCGACTCTTAAAACAATCAGGTGTGTAGCAAACAAACAAACTTGGCAAATTTGACTGCAATAGCACAGTCTACACTATTGTAATACCGGTAGAATGAAGGTACAGGTGTGAAAAAATGTCTGGAACATAAATCTATTTCAGATAAGTTGCACTCCATGGTGTTCTTATGGGTGAGGATGGACAGAAATGCTTTTGCAAACCAAGATTTTTATTTTAATGCTTGTTTTACTGCCTTTCTATGTCATCCTTTTATTCCATGCAGAATTTTCCCCTTGTCAAAGCAAGTACAAGTTACTAATACCGCATTCACATTGGCTATTAGATTTAAGCCGCGACTGATGCAAGGCGGTGTTCCGCACTGGTCTAGCATCAGTCGAGGCTTAAATTGTCTTCACACTGCGCTCACTGTCTCGCACAAGTTGCGCACCAACAGCGTATTATATGTGTTCTCATCGAAGCGGATTAACACCGCATGAAACTACACGTACATGTGAGGGCAGCATAAAAGCTGATCATTCTTCTGTTTACTAGTATTTTCACTGCATGTGTAACGGAACTATACTGTTACCGTTCCATGGCATGTATGTGCCAGCTGTTTATGTTGCTATTTTACCTAATCTAGTACAGTGAAACCCCGTTATAACGAGTTCGGTGAATATAACGAGGAACCGCTTATAACGAGGTGATCGCGTCGGTCCCGTTTTCCTTTGCGTGTAAATCTATGGCAGAACGAATCGGTTATAACGAGTTCGGTTATAACGAGATTCCAGTTATAACGAGGACAATTTCGGTGCATCGTGACAAAGAAAAACATAAGCAATTTGATCGGATATAACGAGGTTCCATTTCTTGACTAAATTGCCACTTTCAAACACGCGACAAACGAAACATTGAAAACTGAATTCACGCTATCCACGTCTTTTTCCCGTTTTGCAGAGAACCGGTCCTTCCATGTTTTCTTCTAAACCACGCGATAAGACACAGGAATGCCTTATGATGTTCCTACTAAATTATTAACATAATCTTTCGCTTTTCTTTTTCGCGAGATACGCGTGCGTGATATTAGGCAAAAAAAAAAAAAATTGTTGCATTGGCGTAACATGAGATTTTCAAATAGGGTCGGTCGGGCGGATTTTTTTTTTTTTTTTTTTTTTTTTTTTTTTTTTTTTTTTGCTACCTGCATTTTACGTGTAAAACTCGTGCTCAGCTCAGTAAACCATGGCTCCATGAGTAAACAGTTACAACTGCTGAACCAAATCTGCTGTGTTCATCTATTCTACAAATCATTTATGAGGCCGATATTACTGGAATTATACCCCTTCACAGAATTTAAAGATGTTGAAATCCCTATCATGAATGTTTTCACTTCATATTTTACTATTTTGACTTAGATAAGATAGATGCAAATTGACCCATATGTACGATCTTTTCATCGCACACGGCGATCTCTATTACAGTCCCACATATACAGATTCATGTAAGTTCTCCACACAAGAAACCTATGGCAAAACTGTGCACAATACATCGCAGTCTGAATGCTAGATCTCTCCCTCGTACATCCGATATCCCCAGAGCCGTTTCCACTTCCGGGTTTGTGCGATCGCGATCGCAATCAACAAGATATTTGATATCGATAGCAAAAAAAATAATAAAAAAACATGGGGTCGGCGGAATTTTTAGGGTCGGGCGGGTTACGCCAATGCAACATTTTTTTTTTTTTGGCCTTAGGTCAGATCACAGCGCAACGAGAAAAAAAAAAGATAACGCATCCAAAAACTTTCCATGTAGCGACACTTGTGGCCAAAAGTGGACAATTAGAATGCGTGTGCAACTCATTATATCCTTTCCATTTGTAGTTCCGACTTCCAGTTCTTTTGCTAGTTGGAAAATATGAGTTGGATGATTAAAGCCAAAATAATTAATGAAATCATCGCGATCCCGCCGGCTGACAGTAACGTAAAAATAGTTGAATAACGCATGATGTTAACGTAATTAATCGGTGTTCAGAAAAAGAAACAAACTCATTTATTACTTTGAGTAGATCTGGATTTGTTCATTATAATTTAACAAATGATAATTTAAATATGAGTGTGTGTGATTCAAGCCAAAATAATTCATGAAATCATCGTGATCTCGCCAGGTGACAGTAGCGTAAAAATACCTGAATAACGCATGTTAACCTATACTTAATCGGTGTTCAGAAAAAGAAACAAACCTATCTATTAGTTTGAATAGATCTGGAGTTGTTCATTATCATTTAACAAATTATAATATGAATATAAGTGTGTTTGATTAAAGCCGAAATAATTAATGAAATCATCGCGATCTCGCGGGGTGACAGCGTAAAAATAGATGAATAACGCATGTTAACCTGCTTAATCGGTGTTCGGAAAAAGAAACAAACGCATTTAACAGTTCAAGAATGGATGTACAAAACGCGAAGAGATTTTCGGAAGAAAATAAAGAACGCATTTTAATCCCCTCGGGCGCAACGATAATACATTGTATAAAATTACAGCCGAAATGATTCATGAAATTATCGAATTCCCGCTGGGCACCAACAGCGTAAAATACCTCGCAAGTTAACGGTATTTCATGTTACCCTGAAATCATCGCGATCTCGCCAGGTGACAGTAGCGTAAAAATAGTTGAATGACGCATGTTAACCTAAATCAGAAAAAGAAACAAATAACTTTATTAGTTTGAATAAATCTAGGTTTGTTCATTATCACAATTTTAACACTGCATTTCACAATGAAGATTTTTCTTGCTTTCAGAATGGTCTACCAGGTATACAGATTTGCGTAAAAAGGATCACAACCTTCCACATTCAATCCTGTCGCATATTTTTCAAGAACGGATGTACAAAACGCGAAGATATTTTCGGAAGAAAATAAAGAACGCGTTTTTAATCCCTTCGGACGCAACGATCACACATTGTACAAGATTACAGCCGAAATGATTCATGAAATCATCGCATTCCCGCTGTGCAACAACAGCGTAAAAATACCTCGCAAGTTACGGTAAACAACGCCTGTATGTTACTCTATTTGCGCTGGTGCTGATAAAAAAAACTTAACAAACAAGAATTACAATGAAGAAATAAATCATTTCAACCCCTACTTTTTCGTCTAATTCACAAATAATTTCCCTTTATTCTCTCAATAATAATGATCCATAGTAGTGTAATAACAATGCAAAGGATGTTCTTAAGTTTCATTGATGGGTATATGATGTCGTGCTTATGTTTTTCTTTGTTTTTGATGCATACGGTTATAATGAGGTACCGGTTATAACGAGGTAATATTGCCGGTCCCAAGGACCTCGTTATAACGGGGTTTCACTGTATTATAAAAATGCAATTTAACTGTAAATCTAATAGAATAAATATATAGAATAATTATAAGTATGAATAATATCAATAAACATGAAAAAGAAATAATATATTTTAACTAAAAACTCTGCTTTATTTGTAAATTGGCCATTTTAGCAATTTGACCACTCTGGAATTTTTTGTGTGCCTCTTGTGCACCTCTGGTGTCGATGCGTTAACTTCACAGTGGCAGCCATCTCGTATCAGCATCGCACTGACACCGCTGTCAAGCCTAGTCAGCAGGAGGATTGGTTTCAGACGGTGTTGATGAGGTGCAGTGCAGTGTGCGAGTCTTCACATTGACATCGGTGCTGCACTAGTCACGTACAAGTCAAGTGCTCAATGTGGAGTTGCATGGCCAATGTGAATGCGGTATAAGTTGTAATGCACAAAATCTCAATTATTTGAATGAGTCAATGGGTGATTAAAATTCCTCATCTACTAGTACAAGTTTTTACCTTCAGAGGGTCACATTTCCAATCAGGATCAATTGTCTCAGGAGCAGGTGGGATCTATGAAGGGATACAAATACATGAATAAACATATACTAGTCTCCTTGTTTCCAAAGATTTTCTACATAGACAGCCTGGAAAAAAAAAAAAAAAAAAAAAATATATATATATATATATATATATACACAATATATACACTTGGTGATTCTATCCTACTATGAAGAGAGCTCGATATCCTCAAAGGAAGAGCTTTAGACAGAAGTAATGAAACAAGTTCACGCAGTTGACTGCAGGTTCATCCGTATTTATCGCAACTCTGAGTTTCATGCAACCTCCATGAGGTGCAATCATCAGGCAATTATTACTTCCCAGAAATAATACCATTGAACAATGCATTGGATTGAATTGACGTGCTTTAAAGCATGTGACACCATAACAAGTTATACGGGCTAGGACCATACCCAGCTAACATTTGGACATTTTCTGAACGTTCTTGAAACCTTACAAGTTCGTTATTTGGACGTTTTGTCAAAACGAAGTAATAATTGCCTGACGACTGCGCCTCATGGAGGTTGCATGAAACTCAGAGTTGCAATAAATACGGATGAACCTGCAGTCAACCGCGTGAACTTGTTTCATGACTTCTATATACATATATACACATATATTTTCCATATGAGGCAGTAACTACAAACTGCAATTGGTATTTGCCGAAGTGCCTTACTGGTAGATCCATTCACTCTAACATGATTCAAGATTGTACTGCACTAAACTAGAACTATCACTAAATGTGCTTAATACCTCCACCTAAACCTGAGGGTTTTAGCTCATTCCACAATAATTTAGTATGTTCTTTATTGAAAAATGCTACCAAGGCAATGCACTGTTCAACATTGATTAAAGATGTGTTTTGCTCATTAAGAAATTAGTCACATTTGCCAAATCTCAATTAAAATGCTCAAAAAACTAAGGAAGTGAGCAAAATCCACTGGCAATTTGTATAATCTTCATCTTTACAAAAAACATTTTACCATGGCAACACATAGTTTCACATTGACAAAAGATGAAGTTTGCACATCTACATACATAGTAAAGCAGTCACATGTATCAAATTGCAAATGAAATGCTGAAAAACTGAGGGAGTTTGCTCAACCACAACTTTTTGTATTTTTCAGTTTAACAAAAAATGTGGTTACAATGGCAATGCATTCTTAAACATTGACAAAAGATGTGTTTTGCACATCTTAAAACTACAGTGATATAGTGACATATCTCATGTCAAATGCTCGAAAACTGGGGGAGTTAGCGCAATCCACAATAGTTTTGTGATTTTTATTTGCAAATTGTTACCATGGCAACAAATTGTTTAACGGTTATAAAAGATGAAGTTTGCACAACTTCACAGGGTGCTAAATAACTTACAATTGTATTTATACAGGGGAAACTCGGTATAACGAACACTGCTATAACGAGATATCGGTTATAACGAGGAAATTTTCCCGGTCCCAAATTTCCTTCCACACAAGTCTATGTAATATGCTACTCTTATAGCGAGATCGGCTATAACGAAATAACTGCTATAACGAGATGAATTTTGTGACTTCCAAACAAACAAAAACATAGTCAATCAAACCTGCGATAGCGAATCCACAATAGTTTTGTGATTTTTATTTGCAAATTGTTACCATGGCAACAAATTGTTTAACGGTTATAAAAGATGAAGTTTGCACAACTTCACAGGGTGCTAAATAACTTACAATTGTATTTATACAGGGGAAACTCGGTATAACGAACACTGCTATAACGAGATATCGGTTATAACGAGGAAATTTTCCCGGTCCCAAATTTCCTTCCACACAAGTCTATGTAATATGCTACTCTTATAGCGAGATCGGCTATAACGAAATAACTGCTATAACGAGATGAATTTTGTGACTTCCAAACAAACAAAAACATAGTCAATCAAACCTGCTATAGCGAGGTAAAGCAAAATGCCTTCGGTAAAGCTTTACTTCGCCTGTGCTATCATCTTCCGAGATTGTAAAGCTTGATGCGCCAAAAACTGTCTTGTACACACATAATTATTTTCTTCAGTGCACTCCAGCTAGCACTGCATGTTGTACGTGTAAGTGTGTGTGTGCGCGCACACTGATACATGCAAAAAATGTGGTGGGACGGTCACATGTCTACATGACATCATCATGACGTTTAGCAGGTGTGAGGCAATCTGATGCTGTGATTGGCCCTCTACGTAGGGAATTCCCCATCTTAACACACACACACACACACACGCAGTCATAATGTACATACAGAATGTGTCACATACACACACAGCATTGTGCAGATCATATTCAAGCTTTCCACACAACACACACCCATACGATAACCACATACCAATGCACAGACGATCTTAATACAATCGCAAGCTATATAAATTTACAAATTCAAACATCTACAATAATAAGAAACACATTCCTGATATTGAATTTCCTTGGCGAAAAACATCGTCTTACCCATAAAGCAAAGGTGAGTAATTCCCTCACACACAATATCAAGTTATCAGTATTGATTGAAATATGATGGGTGAGTCCCACATCTGCAAATTAATGTCTTTATGTTATGCCTTCTTTTATGCGTACTGATATAACGAGAAAAATGACTCGGTCCCGACCATCTCGTTATATCGAGTTTCCACTGTACCACTTACCCAGTTGCGCAAGTATATTTTTTAATTTGATGCAGAACACTTGCCTGAACATGAATATTAATTGCCCAAAAAGGCAGTCCAATTAAATAACCCAAGTCAAAACATCACTTCTATCTTAAAGTCAACTAGTTGATATAAAAGCACAATCATTTTAATAAACAGCATGCATTGATTGGCAAGCTTAAACACAGAGTAGCAAACTTTATTCTATTGAATTGTGATCCTGGGAGTGAGATCAAAATGCCCCCCCCCCATTTTTTTAAATGATTTGCTTTACTTGCTGTACACACTAAGAGACTTCTTGAAATGATGAAGCTACCTGCTTCATCATCTGCACCTCCCCATTGCATAATACCCCCCCCCCCCCTTTTGGAGAATTGAGGAGTCCAAAGAGTTTGGGTGAGGGGAAACAGTGGCAGGAAGTCGTAGCAGCTTGTGTGTCATTCTATACATACACGCTGATACCACAACCATCAACCTGTTTCTTCTCATCCTTTTATCATCCTAGGTAAGTCTCTTCTCATCTTTGATTTTATATATTTTTAATGTTGCTGCAAAAAGGGAATGTAATCATTTACCACTGCCATGTGCATTCTTGATAATACACTCACACTCATAAGATATAAATAAGATGTATTTTGAGGGAACATTTCATGCAGTCATAAAGTACTATATGGCTGGATGACTATGCAAGTATGTGTTGAGTTTGAGAGTGCTGTTAATGTTAACCTTGATTTATTAGTGATAGATGAAAATGCACTAGTGTTGGTATATTGCACAAGCTAAAGTATGAATGGATGTATAATTTGTAGATGACTTGTATATGGGTTGTGTTGATGTCTAGTTTGTAGTATATATATATATATATATATAGACCTTCAATAAGGTTTGGGATATGTGAGCGTATCTTGCAAAGCAGGTATACACAATCTGTACATATATGCATTCTACATGGTGTATACCATGGGGCACAGGTTTGTAAATTGGTCCTTTGTTTCATACCTAGATGCAGCGTTCAGAGTACCAGTACATTTATCACTGTGCCCATGGATGGGGTCTAGGCTTTTGTTCTCTGTGAGAGACTGAATAGATGCATACTTGCCAACATTTTGAAATTCTGAAGAGGTAGATTTTGCGAGGGAGCGAGGCGACCAAGCCCGAGCGCGGTTGCGCGCGAGGGGGGGGGGGGGAGGGTGTTGGAGGGGGGTGTCCCCCCTCCCGTGGTGTGGACTTTTTTTGTTTTTCAATATCAAAATATGAGATTTGGTGCATGCTTTTTAATCTTTTTAAAGGGTTCTTGGTATTGATAAAAAAACATATAATCCATGTAAATCTTTGAACTCTTTTGTAGACTATGCATATAAAAATAAAATCAGACATATTGGTAAATAATTTTTGTAGGCTAAGCATATGTGAAAAAGTAATCAAACATATTGTTATCACAAGTTAGATATAAAAATACAATGTACATGTACGTTTAATACAATCACGTACGTACACGTGATCATGCCACACCGTATGCCGCATCGGCCGCACCACGCACACGTGAGCTACCAAAACATTAATTATGCGTGGTTCTAGCTACACGTACACGTGTACAGTAAGTCTTGCACGCACGTACAAATGTAGATATGATAGAGACTACTAGTAGTGCGCCACTGCAGTGTGCATACATGGTGTGCATATTAGAGGGCTGAATGCGGCGTTTTTGAGGAACGAGTTTCTTGAAATTATTATTAGTATTCTAATTACTAGCTTATTTTAGGGAATCAGCGCACAATGAAGGGAAAATATGACTTCTATTTCATTTTATGGTAGGTTTGCTACAAAATCAGTAGATCAGAAGAGAAAATCGGTAGCCGGTCAAAACCTCTAAAAAAGCGGTAGTCTACCGCCCAAAGCGGTAGAGTTGGCAAGTATGTAGATGTAGGGACTGACTGGGCAGAGATTGATACCCCTTTCCCGCTGAAGGAAATCTTCCCCCGGTGCCCCCGGGGGCACCCGGGTAACCCCGCAGTGTGAAAGGAAACTCGGTTGAAACCTAGGGGAAGCCTAGGTGAAACACCGATTAATTTTTGGGCAATTTTTACCCTAGAAGCGTCCTGGGTAAATACCGACAGTTCACGGGGAAACCACAGGTGGTTCACCGAGGAACGCCCAGCGTGAAAGGTTGTCTCGGTGAAACACCAGGGAAAATATGCAAATTATGTCAAAGGTCATGTTTTGTTTCTGGTCATGCACACGTTTTTCGCTAGCTATCGCGCTCTCCCAAATTAATCCACACGTAATTCGTGTATACCCATGTAAATACACACACGACTACAGTAGCATGTCGTTCGTGTGACTTTCACAGCCGTGACGGCATTGTTGTACAATATTGCATCTTGGTGTTGTATCGTCTACGCATGCCGTATACAAATAAACTGAGCTGATTAATTAGAGTGTACTCGAGTTGCCGTGTCTTCTTCTTCTTTGATTCCTCTTCCAGTCTGGTACGCTGATGAGTCTCACCCGTCTTCGTACTCGACTATACTGCTGCGATTGCAACATCACTCGGTTTCTGAACAGTCCGAGTTGATTCAGAAGCATCAGTGACACAATGATAGCAAATTTCATTAGGTGATCCGAGTATCCTCTCGGATCACCTATTGTATCTGTACGGATTCTTTCTTCTTCTTCTTCTTCTTTATTTCTTTCTCCTCAAATCTTGTGCAGAGGTTAACTCAAAAAGTCCCCCCACCTATCACTTTCAAACTTATACCATATATGTATCATGTCCTAAGGACGAAAGATCTAGTGTATCAATGTGATCAGTCAACCGTGACGTCATTATGACGTCATTATCTGAAATCACGTTTACATTAATATCTCATTAATGGAATGGAATTTTTCAATGAAATTAGAATATCATATAGTTCAAGTCAAGTTCTATTGATATATTTCATAAAATTTAGTCACGTTCATAGTAAACGAGCGCGTAGGCGCGCGTTGAAATTCAAATATGCTCAAATCAACCTTAAAATTGTTTTGCACACGTTTCAGGTCATTTACAGCATTTCAAAAAAAATCGACGGACGCGTTGCGTGCGCGCATATACGCACGCACAGCTCATATGCAATAGATATTTCCCGTTTTATCACACGGAATATATTTCTGAAATGTCAAGGAATATTTCTACCAAGTTTCAAGTCAATCCGACTCAATATGACGTCAAACGGGCCTGTCAAAGTTGAAATTCCGCGCGCGCGTCAATGGCGATATACAGTGCAAGTATGCCAAAAAACCGCCAATTTTAAATCGGATTTTACTCGTCAGGATGGACAGTGACCCCCCATTTTCTTTACATATTCTGAAAGCTGATGAATTGCACATGTCATTTCATGGGCTGGCTGTGCTGACAAAATGATTAAAAGATATCAGATTTCTTAATAAATTAAAAAAAGTAAATTTTCAAAATGACGTCATCAAATTTCAAGTTTACTCGAGCGTATCTCACTTATCCTTTCTCAATTTTCACCTAAATTTCAATATGTTGTAGCTTATGAAATGCTCTTTCATTAATGTAATTACACAATTTTGATTAGATGACGACATCACCTCGAAAAAATGGATTGAAGGTAACCTTGTCAAATTTGACCAGTTTACGTGTTATCTCTATGGGAGTGCAATTTTTATGGAAATGAAAATTGACATGATTATCTTTATCGAGCACTAGCTCGCTTATGCTTCGGTGAATTTCTCTAAGATTTTAATATGTTGTAGCTGCGACGTAGGGCTATCGTAAGTGTGCCCTTCGTTTTTTCATACATTATCGGGATCACGTAAAAAAACTTGGTTGAAATATTTCTTTCTTTCTTCAACTTTCTGTGCAAAAACTCAAGAAAAACATACCCTATCACCACCATATTTTGCATATGTTTAGTTCATGTCACGAACATTATTTCACAAAATTACAATTACTTGATCAGACGCCATCTTGGGTATGTAAATTAGGGTCAAAGGTCATAAATGTTTCATCCTTTATCTTGGTAAATATATGTCCTATCTTTGTCATATTTTGCACACGTAAAGACCATTTTACAAGGATCATTTCACAAAATAACCACTAATTGCTCAGATGCCATCTTGGGTGTGCAAAGTTGGGTCAAAGGTCATATGTACTTCTTCCTCAATCTTCGCTATTACGTGTTATCTCTATGGGAGGGAGTTCTAGATGTGAAAATTGACATGACTCTCTTTATCAAGCACTATCTCACTTATGCTTCTGTGAATTTCTCCTAGATTTTAATATGTTGTAGCTGAAACTTTGTGCTATCATATAAGTGCCCTTTGTTTTTTCACACGATGTCGGTATCACGTCAAAATACTTGGTTGAAATTAAAGCTCATCAACGATGTATTGAAATATTTCTTTCTTTGCGCAACTTTCTTTGCAAAAACTCAAGAAAAACATGCTCTATCACCACCATATTTTGCACATGTTTAGTTCATGTCACCTACATTATTTCATAAAATAACGACTTCTTGATCAGACGCCATCTTGGGTATGTAAATAAGGGTCAAATGTCATAACTGTTTCATCTTGTATCTTGGTGAATACCTGTCCTATCTTTCCCATATTTTGCACACTTATAGACGATGTCGCAAGAATCATTTCACAAATAACCACTTTTTCCTCAGGTGCCATCTTGAGAGTGTAAAGGTGGTTCTTGGGTATGTAAATTAGGGTCAAAGGTCATAGTTGTTTCATCCTGTATCTTGGTGAATACAAGTCCTATCTTTCCCATATTTTGCACACGTAAAGACCATGTTACAGGGATCATTTCATAAAATAACCACTTTTTGCTCAGATGCCATCTTGTCTGTGCAAAGTGGGATCAAAGGTCATGTACTTCTTTTTCTATCTTCGCTATGACGTGTTATCTCTATGGGAGGGAATTTTTTCAGATGTGAAAATTGACATGACTCTCTTGATCGAGCACTATCTTACTTATGCTTCAGTGAATTCCTCTCAGATTTTAATATGCTGTAGCTGAGACTTTGCACTATCAGGACTCGAATCATTGATTAAAAAAAAAAATCGGATCACCTTAATTTGTCAGTGATGACAAATTACAATCTCTAGTTCTATTTTTTTCTCTTTTTTTGTATGTACAATGAGCTGCAAATATCGCGAATTTCAACACTGTGAGCAATGAAATGAAGGCCCTCCGAAAATGCGAATTACGATCGACAGAGGTGACATCATACGAGTACGAACCACTATGCACTGTAGTACAGTATCCACCAGACCATGTTCAAATTAGGGCGCGAATCGCGCCATTATTACACACTTCAGCTGGGATTGGCCGCGGTGCGAGCAGAAAACACATCTAGGGGAAAGTTGCATAACAAAATTCACCGAGAGCATTGTTGTAGGTGTGAAACGACAGCAGTGAAAATTTCACCGCGGAATCCAACGGTGGTTCACCGAGAGGGGCAGCGGGAAAGGGGTATAAGAGTTTTACGGCCAGTGTGTTGGAACCCCAATCTGTGAAGCTAGTCTGAGATATTCAGACCCCTTACATGTACATAAATGTTTTATTAATGGGAATATATATGTTACTTGAATCTTGATCTGTAGGTATCATTGATAACATCAGATACTAGTATATTATTGATGTTGATTCGCGGATAGTAGAGTAGTGTAGGCTATTTCAGTAGATGTACTTACAATTGTATATAAGGAGAAACTAGGTGTGCTAGTACAGGTACAGTGAAACCCCGTTATAACGAGTTCGGTTATAACGAGGAACCGCTTATAACGAGGTGATCACGTCGGTCCCGTTTTCCTTTGCGTGTAAACCTATGGCAGAACGAATCGGTTATAACGAGTTCGGCTATAACGAGATTCCGGTTATAACGAGGACAATTTCCGTGCATCATGATAAAGAAAAAGATATTAAGCAATTTGATCGGATATAACGAGGCTCCATTTCTTGACTAAATTGCCGCTTTCAAACACGCGACAAACGAAACCCTGAAAACCGAATTCACGCTATCCACGTCTTTTTCCGTTTTGGAGAGAACCATTCCTTTCATGTTTTCTTCTAAATCATGCGATAAGACACAGGAATGCCTTCCGATGTTCCTACTAAATCATTAAACATAATCATTCGATTTTCTTTTCCGCGAGATACGCGTGCGTGATATTAGGGCAGACCACACGGCAACGAGAAATAAAAAAGATCGAACGCATTCAAAAACTTTACATGTAGCGACACTTGTGGCCAAAAACGGACAATTGGAATGCGTGTGCAACTCATTATTATATCCTTTCCATTTGTAGTTCCGACTTCTAGTTCTTTTGCTGCTTAGCAAATATGAGTGTGGATGATTAAAGCCGAAATAATTAATGAAATCATCGCGATCTCGTCGGGTGACAGTAGCGTAAAAATAGTTGAATAACGCATGTTAACCTCCTTAATCGGTGTTCAGAAAAAGAAACGAACGCATTTATTAATTTGAATAGATATGGATTTGTTCATTATCATTTAACAAATATAATCTAAATATGAGTGTGTATGATTAAAGCCGAAATAATAAATGAAATCATCGCGATCTCGTCGGGTGACAGTAGCGTAAAAATAGTTGAATAACGCATGTTAACCTACTTAATCGGTGTTCAGAAAAAGAAACAAATGCATTTATTAATTTGAATAGATCTGGATTTGTTCATTATCATTTAACAATAAATATGAGTGTGTAATTTATTATGATTAAAGCCGAAAGAATTAATGAAATCATCGCGATCTCGCCGGGTGACAGCAGCATAAAAATAGTTGAATAACGCATGTTAACCTACTCAATCGGTGTTCGGAAAAAGAAACAAACGCATTTAACAGTTCAAGGATGTACAAAACGCGAAGAGATTTTCGAAAGAAAATAAAGAACGCATTTTTAATCCTGTCGGACGCAACGATCATACATTGTATAAAATTACAACCGAAATGATTCATGAAATTATCGAATTCCCGCTGGGCTCCAACAGCGTAAAATACCTCTCAAGTTAACGGTAAACAATGCATGTACTATGTTACTCTAAAATTATCGCGATCTCGCCAGGTGACAGTAGCGTAAAAATAGTTGAATAACGCATGTTAACCTAAATCAGAAAAAAAAAACGCAAACGTATTTATTAGTTTGAATAGATCTGGGTTTGTTCATTATCACAATTTTAACACTGCATTTCACAATGAAGATTTTTCTTCCTTTCAGAATGGTCTATGAGGTACAGATTTGCGTAAAAAGGATCACAATGTAACCTTCCACATTCAATCCTGTCGCATATTTTTCAAGAACGGATGTACAAAACGCGAAGAGATTTTCGGAAGAAAATAAAAAACACATTTTTAATCCCTTCGAGCGCAACGATCATATATTGTACAAGATTACAGCCGAAATGACTCATGAAATCATCGCATTCCCACTGGGCACCAACAGCGTAAAAACACCTCGCAAGTTATGGTAAACAACGCCTGTATTTTACTCTATTTGCGCTGGTGTTAGGAAAAATTAACAAACAAGAATTACAATAAAGAATGATCTCATTTCAACCCCTACTTTTTCATCTAATTCACAACTAATTTCCCTTTATTATCTCAATAATAATGATACATAATTTTGTAATAACAACGCAAAGGATGTTCTTAAGTTTCTTCCATTGATGGGTATATTCCGATGTCGTGCTTATGTTTTTCTTTGTTTTTGATGCGTACGGTTATAACGAGGTACCGGTTATAACAAGGTAATATCGCCGGTCCCACGGACCTCGTTATAACGGGGTTTCACTGTATATCAATAGTTGGAAGGTCTGTGTTATAGACTATCAAGGGGACAGGAAGTGCTGTATGTTAGCACAGTCTCCCGCAAGATGTTGTCCTCCCAGCTCACAGAGTTGAGTAAGTTTGTATGTAGGAGGATAAGGGAAGTTTGATGCATACATGAAGGCAAGAGCCATCGATGGTTCTCTTTGTTAGGAAAAGAGTTTATAGACTTCCTCCCTCAATTTATGCTTGCTGGTTTTACACAAGCGAGTGAATTGGTGTAAGAATATATTATCTGAAGAAAGAATATCAAGTTGAGAAGTTAGTTACTATAAATGTTTCCTTATGGGAGAACTTTAGATGAAATGATTAGGAGAATAACTGGTTACTGGTTGTGGAATGAACATAATTGAGCTGCTGTATTAGTTTTGCATGTAGTATGAAGACTCATACTCAAAGTCATAATATATGATTGGAAATTATAATGTGAGAGAGCTGGTTAATTGGATAAATTATATGTTTAATTATTTTGTTCATGCAAGGAAAAGACTAAATGCGTTACAATAACACACTTCAACTAATGATAATTTATATGTTATTTTAGAAGAAAGACTAGAACAGATATAGAATTAGTATGAGAATGGAAGTTAGCACAGACAAGAAATTATGTGTAGATATTAAGATATCATTAAAATATGTGTTGAACATGATTATACACATTGCTGATAGAAAAGAAAGGATAAGTTAAATCAATGAGTTTGTTAGAATGATATTTTAATGATAATCAGACAGTTAATTGATAATTGATTTTTAAGTGTTGGTAAACTGACATATTAAATGTAAGTATTGATTATGACAGAATTGAATAGTAATGTAGTCCAGTTTAGTTTATGCGTTAAACTGAGGACTGAAGTGTGAATTAACTTTGTGTTAATTTCAATAGTTATTGCGCTTTTGTTATACATTATTACTCTAAAGTATTTGATGATGCTTGAGTTTTGTCTGTTGAGACTCAAATGAGAGTAATAAATGTGTCATTCTATACATACATGCTGATACCACAATCATCAACCTGTTTCTTCTCATCCTTTTATCATCCTAGCACCCCGTACCCCTACAGGGGTGTTACATAATTATTAGTACAAATGTATAATTGTTATTATTTATTTGGCCATACAATTGCAATATAACATACATACAGGGGTAGGGAGTATTTTTGAGTTGCGTTACATTGGGGCTTCTCCACTTCAGTGTTGGAAAGTTGCTGAAATGAAAATAGAGTGCATTGCATAACTAAATTGTGGGTTTGAAGGGGGAAGACAATTTATATAAACAGGGCAAGTGCCATAATGTGTCTCGCCCATTCTTTCTTGTACGCGTACGCAAATGGGATATAACAGATTTTTTTAAAAAGAGATATAAAAGGGTAAAAATTTATAGCAAAAAAGAAACATGCCATAAAAACTGAACATTGGGCCCTTAAAGTTCGTTGACCCCTGCCTGTAACCTTTGAACTTGTGGTGACCATCCACTCCCCAAGGGACATCTACCATCCAAGTTTGGTCACAAACGGACCTATGGATCAAAAGTTATGACCCATAATAGAAACGCGCCATAAAAACTTAACATTGGGCTCTAACAGTTCGTTGACCCATGCTTGTGACCACTGACCTTGTGGAGACCATCCACTCCCCAAGGGACATCTACCATCCAAGTTTGGTCACAAATGGAGTTATGGATCAAAAGTTATGAACCATAATAGAAACGAGCCATAAGAACTTAACATTGGGCTCTAAAAGTTCGTTGAGCCCTGCTTGTGACCTTTGACCTTGTGGTGATCATCCACTCCCTAAGGGACATCTACCACCAAAGTTTATTCACAAACGGAACTATGGATCAAAAGTTATGACCCATAATAGAAACACGCCATAAAAACTTAACACTGGGCTCTAAAAGTTCGTTGACCCATGCTTGCGACCATTGACCTTGTGGTGACCATCCACTCCCCAAGGGACATCTACCATCCACATGTGGTCACAAACGGACCTATGGATCAAAAGTTATGACCCATAATAGAAACGCGCCATAAAAACTTAACATTGGGCTCTAAAAGTTTGTTGACCCATGCTTGTGACCATTGACCTTGTGGTGACCATCCACTCCCCAAAGGACATCTACCATCCACGTTTGGTCACAAACGGACCTATGGATCAAGTTATGACCCATAATAGAAACGCGCCATAAAAACTTAACATGGGCTCTAAAAGTTCGTTGACCCATGCTTGTGACCATTGACCTTGTGGTGACCATCCACTCCCCAAGGGACATTCACCATCCAAGTTTAGTCACAAATGGAGTTATGGATCAAAAGTTATGACCCATAATAGAAACGTGCCATAAAAACTTATCATTGGGCTCTAAAAGTTCGTTGACCCATGCTTGTTACCATTGACCTTGAGGTGACCTTCATATATGGTAAAATGTGAAACTTTGTACGACTCCTCTTCCCTCAAAGTTTGATTGCAATTGAAGCCCAGAGTAAAGAGTTATTGAAGTTTTTGTAGCATTACGGACGGACGACGGACGGACAGACGCCGCAGGCGATCCCTTAGTCTCCCCTCACCTCCGGTGGGCTCGACAAAAAGTGGCTTCAAAACTTTTTGCTTGCCCAATTGAGGCAAGCATTTTCCTCATTGTTTCAAAACACTTGCCTGACTTCGGTTTTCACTTGCCCCGGGAAATCGAGTAAGTGCTTATGTAGCACCCTGCTCCATATCATAGTAGTCACATACGCTAAATTTCAAGTCAAATGGTAAATAATGCCTCTGGCACCACTTCGTGGCAGAGGCATAAAAACTGAGAGTTAGCTACTCTAAGTCAACAATGTATCTGCATGATTTTGATATGATGGAATTGAGCAATTTTCAAGGTATGAAGAAAAAGTATAATTTCAGTATTAAACAGTACAATTTTCAGCATTTTAACCCAGCCTTTGACCCTTGACCATTGACCCTAAGACCCTAAAATTCCCAAGAGGATCACTGTCAGGTAGAACATGGGCAATTCTAGTGTTACGGACATTACATTCAGATAATTTTTTTTTTTTAATTCTGGGCTTATTTCAACAACTCAGCATGATTATTCTGAATCCATTCATGGTTTATTCTAACTCATTCATCCTGGTTAACAGTCCAAGTTTTAACTAGTTACTATGAATCATTTGGTAGATTGTAACACAAAATGCTTGCCATTATGGACACTACATTTTTTTGGACACAATTATTTACCTCCATGTGCATATATGTTGAAAATTTATGAATTGCAGCATTTAAGCAAAATAAATTTTCTTCTGAAATGAGTGCTCAGGTCTGGTTTATGTTGAGGATTGATAATTGTGTTCAACAGATTCAGCATTTACTCTACAGGTTTACAAATGTAGCGTTATGGACATTACACTTTTAGCGTTACGGACATTAAAACTTTGTCCACTTTTTAAAGTCCCGATGTTCATAGGTACGCTACTTCAACACAGTTATCTAAGACAAGGCTAATATTAGTGTTTTCTGCTCCATTCTTAGCCATAAACTACTATGAAATAAATTCTGAGGTGCTGATGAATATACATGGAATAATGAGAGTCAAAGATTGTGTGTTTGAAAAAATACACTAGGTGTTTCAAAAAACATTTCCCACTTTTGATTCTTTATAATTCAAAAACTATATATCAGGTAACACTGTCATTGATATGAGTGATAGCTGAATTGTGTACAATTTTGTTGGAGGTGGTTTAAACATGAAAGCATAAATCAGCTTCATGAAATCCATGATTAATTTCAGTTAGGTCCCAGATTTTGCTCTATGAAGAACTTTATATCATTTATGCTTATTTATATCCCAAATTTAGTGATATGTGAAGCAAAATTTGAAAATGATTGCCAGCTGGAATGAAATGTGGTGTTTGCAAGCACATGGAAACATGTGCTTACTTTTTCCATGTGCATGCATTTTACCCTTTACTGTGCATGAATTCAGACTACAATGTAGCAGTGCCCAGGGCAATCCACATATTGAATTATTGATTAAAGTGAGGCAGTCCTCACGAATTAAAAAAGAAAAAAATGTTGTTGGTACCTCCAATGAACTACTTTAACCAAAAACAAACTTTCAAATCACCAAATAAGGTCGTAAATTTTTGTTGAAAAAGTGTGAATCAGCATGGTGAATATGATAATGAGCAAGACTTGGCGGAGAGTCCGACGTCACTGAGGCACAACTCTTCCCAGCCAGTTCTGCTCATTATGCGTACGCTAATTGTTACCCTGATGCATGAAGAAGACGATGGCTACTAGTATTTGACATTGTTTTTACATACTGTGTGTGTGTGTGTGTGTATGTATTGCGTATTGTATATTCGCACAGTACACCTGTGGACAGTACTACAGTACTACAGATCTACGGTAGATATCCCGGTTGCGTTTGCCCTTCGCACGTTTCCAGTCTATCACAGCGCAGCCCTTTCGCCGTGCATGCAGTTATACTGTTTACAGTAGTAGGCTATGTTCCAGTACGTGTATGTGCGTACAAATGGTTCTACACATTCGGCGTCGTCTGGTAAGGCTATCTTTCATTATGCCGATGGCGATGTGTCAAGCAGTATTTTGCTCGAATCGTAAAGAAAATTGCCCAGGAAAATCGTTTTTTCCATCCCAGACCCACAAAAGGATAGTGAAAGGTGTGCTGCATGGCTGAGAAATCTCGGTACAACGAAGCCGAACATAAAAACTTTTAAGCATTTTCGATATCGTGTTGTAACGTTAGACTTATGGGAGGACCATTTGAGAAGCATGTTTTGATGTTGACAGGCAGGCTGTGGCCCTCGGTTATAGGCCGAGAAAACTGAAGCTAGCCAGATGCAATCCCGACCATATTTGCTCGTCAGTTATAAAACAGAAAAACCTCGAGCATCGACTTCGAAGAGAACCGAGGAAAGGAAGCGTAAATGTTAGAGAGGTAAGGAAAGTGGCTAGCTATGTGTCATTTACGGTGGGGCTGCAGCCAGGGTTTGACTGCAGTACACTGCCACTGCAAGTGCCGACTGGACCTGCACGGCAATGGAGCGAAATCATATTCCTGCGGTCCCCTGTTTTTACCCTGCCCTGTAGAAGTCATATTCATTTGATAACTGAGTACTTATAGAAATATCGATAGAAACAATATTTCCTTTGAAGAATTTGAGTCTCTTATGCCCAGGTAATCTTCGGTCTGAACGCCAAACTCAGCTAGACGGAGTACTGTGTACATTGGTATTGTAGGAATTCGCGCGCAAGAGTGGTTTGTACGCAAAGTAGTATGCAACACGGACAGAAGCTAGAAAAGGACCGTGCCTATTTGATGTCAAGTACATGGTATATTTGATCTTAAAATATATATAAATTTATGTTTTGCAATATCAATTTACATGAATTTTATATAACTAAACTTGAAATGTTTCGTTTAAAATAATAAAATCACATATTTTCACATTTTATGATAAAATTACAACTGATCATTTGAACACTTAAAGTGGTTTTTAGAGGCACGGCTATCAACTTGAGAGTAGGGCATCAATGACATAGCATCTTTTTGCAGGCTCTTACATGATCGCTCGCAGGAATTATATTTCAAAAATCACGTACGGAGACAGTTTTTAATTTCCACGTGTATAAACTTGTGAAAGGTTATATTTTTTACTCTTCTTAATCATCAGTACAGTGAAAATCTCAGAACTGCCTCCCTTTAAGCATTCATGTGCCTTGGAGGGCGAGACTGCCGCTTAGTCAACAGGTGGTTCAGGCATGTCCATTGTTCAGGGCCATTGTCAGCACACACTCACATACACATCATTGGTTCCTGTGCAAAGTTCAATTTTTGTACAGAGGGTTAAAATTTGACCAAAATCTGAAACCTTACTTCAAAATCAATCTTAGATTTGATGAAGCTGATTTATGCTTTCACATTCAAATCACCTCCAACAAATTGTACACTCTTCAGCTATTACTCATATCAATGACAGTTTTATCGGATGAATCGTTTTTGAACTATTAATGATCAAAAGTAAGAATTTTTTTTGGAAACACCTAGTATTTACTGAGAAAAGAACATTTACAGTTAAAGGGAAAATAAACCCAAAACATGAATTCTGCTCATTAGATTGGGTGTTGATAACTTCCCACATTTCCCCAGGGAACAATCTTATTAAAGATTTTTCCAAAGAGAGAAAAATCAGAGAATTTGAGAGCTCCGAGTGGGCATGTTTCCGTCTCTGCACACAGCCATTGTTTCGAAGGTGCCATCGCTCGTCGGAGGGGGGGGGGGGGGGGGGGGGGACATGTGCATTGCATTGCATTCAGTCGCGTTTATTTCTTAAATTTGCTGTGGGCATCTGAGTTTCCATTTAACTGATGAGCATGGTGGCTTATATAAGCTTTACTGTATTTCATCATTATAGGTATCTAGATGATACACACACAAGGCAACATTCGGGATTAAAATTCCACACAAACCTTTGTTTTTCGATCCAGCTTGAAAATCTTGTGATCCACTGCAACATATTCATAGCCAACTGTACAAAAATCAAAATATGTAGATATAGAACATAAGATTACATTATACGGCACTGACCTACAAGGCTCGACGTTATACCCCCATCTCACTAGACGGCGATTCCGCTACGATCACCAAAAAATCGACAAAGCACGGCGGATTGTAGTTTGATTGCTTTAAATCTTCTCCATCGTATCTTGTGTGGTTCAGAAGTTCAGAGGTTCGCCACCATCGCCATGGTCACCGCCAAGTTTTGAGCATGTCCAAAACTTCCGTAGCGAGAGCATCGTGGTTCTAGAGCGAATCACAATCACTTCACGAGCACATTAAAAGCGCCATATTCGTAGCTCTGACGGGGTAGCAACACGTAAAGCGTAACTCAAGCACATTGAAAGCCGCCTGCATCACCAATGAAAATTACAATCTTTACAGTATTTCGTAACAGGAACCAACTATGAACGAAAGAAAGTGATGCACCAAATCAGGGAGGTGGATATGGAGTATTTAAGCGTATAAAAATTCCTTTTTCCACGTACAATCAGTACAAATCTATTCTGTTTATTGAATTGTTTGTCATTAATATATACCATTGCAAGTCAATGCAAGTATATTAAGTTGCAATCTTTCCAATTATAACTTCATAAAATTGGCTCATTGTAGGATATGATTTGTAGTTTGCTCGTAATTTTACCCTTTTAATTGAATGGTGCAATTATACATCAGGTTCTAACTGGTGTGTTTTACAATGCTAAGATATAAGGGTGAAACCATATTCTGCATCCATTTTGGTTGGAAACTGACATCTGACTGAAGAAATTCAATCAGAAACCCATTTTATACCTCGATCACTTGAGATCGTAGCAGAAGCCCGGTGTTAACGTATCATAGTCGCTCAGATCGTATCACTGTTGAAACGAGGTCTTGATAAGTGTACGGATATCGCAATACAGTTGATTCGATTGGAGAAGCAGAGCGTCTTATCGGCCTGGAAGTGCAGCAACAACGTGGCAGTGGTATTATCATCATGGCAATATCGCCTACAGCACAGGGTGAGCATAGATAATCCATTGTGTAATCGCCTTGCAAACCAAAATGGAGATGGAGGATGATTGCGCCACGATTTGTAAATTTTTCACAGATCGCCATGGTCGCCTTCCTCATGAGATGGGGGCCTTAGCGGTGGTTCGGGCCACTATAAGGTTATGTACTGTAGGGGCCACAAAATTTTTAAAAAGGCTAGTTTTTGGTGGCCTAAACAGGCAGCTCAAATTCAAAATGAATTTTTATATTCAATTAATTTTGGGCAACTATTTCCTTTACGAACCACAAAATTTTAAATTCAAAGATTCTGGTGGCCCAACTGGCCACTAGAAAAAAAAAAGTTAGTGTTGAGCCCTGAATAAGAAACCCAAATTTACTTTATCCCAAATCAGCAAAAGAAAGCAACATGAAATGAAAAAAAAAAAAAAAAAAAAAAACATCGTCAGGATATTATGCTGTTGCAGTTTGCTCTGCATGCAGATACATGTGTATTCACTGGTAGTTTTTGTTTGATCTTTTGGGAACATGAATGGGATATCCTCTTACGATTACTTGCATTGAACACACCATCTTGTAACTTTTACTTCATTTGTGGGAGCTTTGTTTAGGACACAATGGGTCTAGTCTCTTTCATCTAGCTTCAACAAGTTGGGGATAGAGATCTGAGGCTCTAGAGCTATAGTAACCTTTATAAGCACCTACAAAGGCTTTCTTTATTTAACGGTACCTAGTCACATTTTTGCCTATTTGTCTTAATATGCAAGGCAGGCATCATCAAGTCAGAGTAGTACATGTATGTAGCCTGGATTTCATGATCTATAGAGAGATAAAAGCTTCAAAGCCATTATGTTTTTGGTTGCTACTACCACCTTTATCACTACTGCCACAAGTAGCTTTCATTACAGAAGCAAATCGTCGCCAGGGTGACAAGACCTCGTATCTACAAAATGTCAAATGTTCAGGAGAGCCAAAAAACATGGCAGCCAATGCACTGGAGCGAATGGGAAAGCCTTGCCTTTGACATGCCATGGTACCAATGGCTCTATTTTTGGAGTTAGACTGTTGGGATTTGGACAGGACATCACTTAACCCATTATTTGACCATCAATCCAAAAAAGTCATTTTCACCAAAATTACAGATACAAGGTCTTGTCACTCCAGTGACGAAATGTTCTCATGCTGGTGATTTTAACCATCCAAACATACAATGGGATCCACTGTCTGCAACAAATCTTGTTACAGCAGCCACTGTTTCATACAACTGACTGAACATGCAATTGATTACAACTTACAATCAATCACAAATTTGCATTTCATATTAAAGGGCCCCTGAAATCCAAATGCATGTTGATTTGTGTTGATTCATGATACCCTCAACATCACTTTTGCAGTGAAACAAATATCTAAAACATTCTATACATTTTTAACAATATCACAGAAACAGTTTTATATCCATTGAGTAATTTTCAACGGATGGAGAAAAGGACATTTTGTATGATTTCAGCTTGAGTCACTTCCTAGATATGGGAGAAGTGAAATTTACCACTTTCACATGACCTCTGACATTATGACCTTTGACCTTTTTGACCTTTGACCTCCAAGAAAATCTCTATTGTGTAATATGTATACACTAAGTTTCAAAAAATATCCTGCAACATTGCTTAAATATGAGGGGAAAAAGTAAAATTTTGAGGCGTTAACCTTGACCTCTGACCCCATTACCCCAAAATTTCCGAGATAATCACTTCCAGTCAGTACATGCATGTACTAAGTTACATGAAGATACATTTAACCACTTCCGAGATATGGCGAACGAAAGTCTCCGTACTCAGTCGCCACGTCTGCACTCAAGCATTGCCGCGCCGCCGCGCCTGGCGACACTCACGCCAGTAATCGCTCGCATTTCAGCATTCGCATGGGTCGTTTGACATCGCATTTAAATCCATGATTTTAGATATGATGCCTCGAACCGATTTTGCTCAAATTTCGTGAGTAACTAGAAAACTTGTGAAGCTTTATGGACATAATCAAGCGAATTGCCGCAGTCCTTCCATTTTCGCGTTGCATTGCAAAAAAGCGTGGAGACCCACGGGGGTTACTTATAAGGGGGACGGGTTACTTTGTATAAGGAGGGGCCCCCCTTGTGAGTGGGTTTCCCGAACTGGATTGGGGCCCCCTGGGGCCCTCTGGGTGGGGCATGGTGCCCATTTTGATAAATTTAGATCCTGACCCCCTAGGGATGCTACCTGCCAAGTTTGACGAAAATCCATCATGAGGTTTTCAGGAAGAAGATGAAAATGTACAATTCAGGCCCCCATTTGGACCTTCCCAACCACCCCCCCCCCCCACCCCTGCCCCCAAAAGGGGCACCCCTGGATTTCCTATGAACAAACTCAAAACTACAGTCATTAATGTACTCACTCATAGTATTATCTTAGCTCTATAACTTCTGATTCTAGAGAAGATTTTTAAAGATTCCTTCATTTTGGGGGTTTGATGAAAAGTTTACGCACGACGCACGCCGGACGCCGGACGAAGGGTGATCGCAATAGCTCACTTGAGCCTTTGGCTCAGGTGAGCTAAAAAATCAAGCAATTTGTGTGGTACAAAATGTACCATAATTATTATTCTTTTTCTAAGATGTACTGGAAAATGAACATGTATATAAAAATGATTACAATGTAAATTCTCATTCATACACATAAATCCCAGTGAGTGTGGCTCTTTTTATGGTGAAACTTGTAAGATTGCGCACAGCACCATGCATAGGAAAGTAGTATTCTCGGGAGATTTAAAGGGAAGATAAACCCCAAGAGCAATGTGGATTGAGTGAAAGCAGCAACATTAGTAGAACACATCCGTGAAAGTTTGAAGAAAATCGGACTATCGATGCAAAAGTTATGAATTTTTAAAGTTTTGGTGTTGGAACTCTCGTATACTCGTACAACGTAGGTAGTCGGAGAGGCGCCCTCTAGCTCTCCGACTCAGTGCCGTATATTAAGAGAGTCTGGCCAACTCGGTTTTCGGCTTAGGTGTTTTGAAGCCTGTGATTGGTCAAAAGCTGGTCCCGTGACCTACAGGCGCCATGTCGTTACCAAAGTCAATCACGCGGGCGCGAGCAGAGCTCATACGCAGTGCCCATTGTTCATTACGCGCAGCTACGCGCTAATATTGCTTGCCTTGGGGACTTCCCCTGAATATCAGTCATGGTGCAGTGGGGATATGTCATTGCCGTAAGGTTGTCAGCTTTATTTAAGTATATAGAAGGTACAACACGAAAGATATTTTGATATCTTATTGCCATAAACTGAAGATTAGTCATGCCTTCCTGTGCAGCATGGCGTTGCGCGAACCGACCTGGCTCTTAGTGTAATGATGCACTGCTTTCCGACAGATCCAAAACAAAGGAAAAAGCGGGAAATCAGAGTGCGACGGGAAAAATATATCTGATTTGTTTTCTTTGGATTCCTCGCGGTGTCTTTCAGACTATCCAAGTTTTGATTCACATTTGTATGTCTCCGCCATAACATACGAAAGTGTCGCCTGAGGCATTTGTTTTGGTCGTCCGTCCGTCCTTCTGTCTGTCCTTCATATCGCAATCAATATTGTGGACACCGTTTGAGGTAATGAAACTTGACATGTATGCTTGTGTGAGTGGACGAAGTTTTGTTGTTAGCTTATAGGGCTTATAGGACCGTGATTTTCTCGTCATTTTATTTTATTTATTTATTTTTTTTTTGGGGGGGGGGTATGGGAGGGGGGTAAGGGTCAAGGATCAATGTCAGGTAAAATGTAATATTAAAATTCTACTCTCTATTGTTGAAATACTATTACCCATGCAGTTCCTAAATACCTTGGAAATCACCCGATTCACAAACTTAAAACCAAATATGGTACACGTATTTGCATGCCATCATTACTACACAATGACGCATGATAGGGAAAGGTTTTGGCCACGATGGTCAAAGGTAGGTGAAAATACTAAAATGACAGAATTTTCTATATACTTTTAAAATAACCGTTGAAAGTATTGCGATGAAAATAGTAGTAAGTAAAAAGTAGTGAGAAGAAGTAAGCAAAAGAAAAAAATAAATTTATAATGCTCAAATTCCTTAATACTTGCTCTCTTAAACAAAAGACATCCATTCATACCTAGTTCAAGGAAAGTAAACATTCGACGCATTAAATTTAGTGACAAATTTGCCATTTTTTCTGCCAATTATGTGAAACTGTCGTGTAACATTGTCAAGACGTATACACCTGCTAAGAGAACAATGTAATATGGCGGAGGAATACCGGCCGCCATTAGGACATCTTTATTTGTGTGGGGTTTTTTTTATTATTTGGTACAGATGTCACTGAGGATATCCCTCATATTATGTTATCCAGGTAAAGTACAGTAGACCTCGCCTAAGTCGACATCGCATAAGTCGACAACTCGCTTAAGTCGACACAATAAAACAGTCCTGATTTTTGCCTTTGTTATTCCTTAAAAATTTCCTCGTCTTAGTCGACATTTATAAGTCGACAACTCGCGTAAGTCGACCTGATTTTTCAGTGCCAACTGAGCTGAAATACGTGTTAATTCCCTCGTCTAAGTCGACATAATTTTTCGCTCAAAATCTTATCGCCATTCTCTGAAAAAGAATTGTTTTCCCGCTCCGATTTGCTGCGTTTCTACTCGGTAATTCGCTAGTGTACGGCGCGGTAGCGTTCGCGCCATGCGTCCATTGTCTTGTATGCCAGAATATAGAAAGGACATACACTCATTTACACTGGAGCATTACATGTAGTACCCAAGACAGTTCACTTTTCCCCTTTTCTCCCTCTCGTTTTTCTCAAATCGCACAAATTTTGTACACTTATATGTCCCAGTAGCTATTCAATATCCGAACATGAAATTGTTGTAAATCCGAATATTCTAACGTTGATTATTCCGAAGCGGTATCAAAACCAGGGCCCTTTCTATTTCTAAAAAAATTTATTACAATGCAACTAATAATGCACCAAAAAAAAAAATCAAATGCAGGTGTATCAAATCACATGCAACTTTTGCATTTAAACGCCAGTGCGTTGCTGAAAAGACGTGCGGTTTTTGTACAAAACTATAAACTGCGTTTTAATACATCTCTTTGCATCTACGGAAGTGCGTTATTGTTGAAAAGACTTGCATTACTTTTTTAATGTCGTAAGCAAAATTAGAAATTAAACGCAACTCTGAAAATCAAATGCAAGTCCATCAAATCACATGGAACACTGAAAAGACTTGCGTTTGATAATCACACGAAACTAGAAAATTGTAGGAAACTTAAATCCAACTTGCGTTTAAACGCAACACTAAAAATCAAATGCAAGTCCATCAAATCGCACGGAACGCTGAAAGACTTGCGTTTGATAATCATACGAAAGTAGAAAAGTGTAGGGAACTTTTTTGACTCAATTGCGTTTAAACGCAACTCTAAAACTCAAATGCAAGTCCATCATATCACACGTAACGCTGTGTTTAAACGCAAGTGCGCTGCAGAGAAGACTTGCGGTTTTTGTACGAAACTATACGAAACTGTGTTTAAACGCATCTCTAAACATCTACGGAAGTGTGTTATTGTTTAAAAGACTTGCATTATTTTCTATTTCGTAAACAAAATTACAAATCAAATGAAACTCTGAAAATCAAATGCAAGTCCATCAAATCACACACGGAACGCTGAAAAGACTTGCGTTTGATAATCATACGGAACTAGAAAATTGTAGGAAATTTAAACTAAATTGCGTTTAAACGCAACTCTAAAAATCAAATTGAAATCCATCAAATCACACGGAACGTTGAAAGACTTGCGTTTGATAATCATACGATACTAGAAAATATATTGTAGGGAACTTTTTTTTAACTCAATTGCGTTGGAACGCAACTCTAAAAATCAAATGCATGTCCATCAAATCACGTATACAACGCTGTATTTAAACGTAACAGCGTTGCAGAGAATACTTGTGGTTATTGTACGAAACTATAAAGAAATAAATTGCGTTTAAACGCATCTCTAAACATCTACGGAAGTGTGTTATTGTTTAAAAGACTTATCGTAAGCAAAATTAAAAATACAGATAAAACGCAATTCTGAAAATCAAATACAAGTCCATCAAATCACACGGAACGCTGAAAAGACTTGCGTTTGATAATCACATAAAACTAGAAAATTGTATGAAATTTAAACTCAATTGCGCTTAAACGCAACTCTAAAAAATCAAATGCAAGTCCGTCAAATCACAAGCAACGCTGTAATTAAAACGCAAGAGCGTTGCAGAAAAGACTTGCGGTTCTTGTCCGAAACTAGAAACTGCGTTTAAACGCATAAAAATGTACGGAAGTGCGTTATTGTTGAAAAGGCTCGCATTATTTCTTATTTCGTAACGGAACTTTCGCCATGACCGAACTTAGTCTGCATTTGCAGGGGAAAGACATCGCAACATTTACACGTTTCAAACTACCGAAACGCATGCTGCTTCACAAAATGTCAATGAAAAAAATGATAACGAATTATTGTCAAAGTTCGCTATGCCGAAGTTTTAAATCTCAATACAAAGTTAAATTAGTCCTACAATGGTAAGAGGTTTGTTTTTTACGAAGGTTATAGTAGCCCGAAAGATGTCGTTTTCGGATGAACAAACTTTTCTTCTTCTTTTTATTTCAGACGGGCTCGCGCCGTACAGAGCGGTAATGTTGTGAATCGGAGCGCGAGAACAATTCATTTTCAGAGTATGGCAATACAAATTTAAGCAGAACAAAAAAATATGGCGACTTAGGGAAGGAAATTCACACATATTTCAACTCGGTCGGCACTGAAAAATAATCCCGACAGAATCATGCGAAATCACACGCATATCTTCCCAGCAACGCATTTGAATTTAAATCGCAAAGTTTAATGCAATTTGGGGGAATTTGCCTTTGATATTTCAAATCAAGTTTAAAACGTTAAGTGTCTAGAAACGGGCCTAGGTTTCCGATCCCGCTCTCTCAAAATCTCTCTAGAGATATGGGAATTGTGTGTTGTCGTTACTAACCCGCGCAAGATTTATGCATGAACTAAAACATTATTGTTGCTCATGGCAGTAGGCATGTTTTGACAGCAAAAGGAGTAAGATATGGGTAGCGATCCACATCGTGATCCAAATCTTACTCTGTTGTATACAGGGGAAATTAATTTTCATTTATAAGTCGACAAAATGTCGACTTACGCGTAAGTCGACATTCGCGTAAGTCGACGTGTTTTGCTCAGTCCCGATTATGTCGACTTACGCGAGGTTGACTGTACTTGTGCTTTCGTTCAACATGTCTTTTTTAGATATTATTTTTAAACAATTTTAGATCATTTTACATATACCTTAATATCGGTGACGTCACTTTTTCATGTTGTACATTGTACATAGGTGTATTCCTTTTGAATTACATACTAATCGGCCTTCATGTCAGTTTCATACATATATGGGACTGTGGTAATTGATGATTACAATGTATTTACGTGGGAAACAGTAATAACTGTGGAATTCGTCTATCCTCTGCACAGCTAGAATTGTAAATTTATATAATACATCATGTTGTTATACAATATTCTTGTTCCCTGGACAACTTGCTAAATACGATATACATAGCATACAGTCTAGTGAAAGTTTACGATACGACTTACTGTGAATTCTTCTTTTATTTTCACAGCAATAATTCATCATTTTTTATATTCAGGAATTATGTCCTTTAGACAGCTTCCCTATTATTTATACGGTATACCTGTGTGCTTGTGTCTATTTGAATGTGTAAAAATGATTGATTGTTGGCTTTGTTCAACATGGATGGAATGAAAGAATGTCCCTCCCTCAACCTACCCCCTTTCTCTCCCCCCCCCCCCCCCCTCTATCTCTCTCTCTCTCTCTCCCTCTCTGGGCAAGAGAAAGACAAGCAACACCGTGCCTTTGGGACGCCTGCGCGTACACACTTAACCCTCCAAGCACACACGCTAAAACCATAAGCGCACTGTACGCTGGGTAACGACATGGCGTCCAATTTATGAGTTGGCCAGACTCTCTTAAAGGGAAGATAAACCCCAAGAGCAATGTGGATTGAGTGAAAGCAGCAACATTAATAGAACACATCAGTGAAAGTTTGAAGAAAATCGGACAATCGATGCAAAAGTTATGAATTTTTAAAGTTTTGGTGTTGGAACCGCTGGACGAGGAGACTACTAGAGGTTATGACGTATTGTGGACAACAATACCAAGAAAATATAAAGAAAATTCTACAAAAATCCATTTTTCATGAAAATTACAAATTCCATCAACTTGATATTGACATATGTTAGGGGTAGCAATTATTCCCCCTGCTTTCGGAAAGAGGTTGGTCCATTGCTCTTTCATAATTCTAGAAAAGTGAATTTTTGTTGAATTTCCTTTATATTTTCTTTGTATTGTTGTCCACTCATACGTCATATCCTCTAGTAGTCTCCTCGTCCAGCGGTTTCAACACGAAAACTTTAAAAATTCATAACTTTTGCATCGATTGTCCGATTTTCCTCAAACTTTCACTGATGTGTTCTACTAATGTTGCTGCTTTCACTCAATCCACATTGCTTTTTGGGTTTACCTTCCCTTTAATATACGGCACTGCTCCGACTACCTACGTTGTACGTTGTAGTATACGAGAGTGAATGCCATTCAAATAACACGCAGACGAGGAGTGAAGCAATAAGGACGTTTACAGACCTGATTTCAGCCACAGATTTCGGTGAGTTTTTGACGTAATTAAACAAAAAATCGCATACCGATTACTGAATGATTGGCATACTCGTGAAATAGGCCCCACCACTGCGTGTCCGTACAAATACTACGGCGGCTCGCCTGTTTATACTCGTGAATTCAGCCCCACCGTGTGGCGTTTATCGGTAGATAAGCACGGCGGTGGGGCTTTCTTCCACAGTATAATACTCGTGAATGCGGCCCCACCAAACGGCGTTTACGCGAGATGCATACGGCGGTGGGGCCGATTTCCACAGCACAGCATCTTTCGTCCTCCCTTTCTCCCGTTTTTTCTTTAGTCTTCTACTTTTTATTCTCGGAAGGACTCCCTAATGTCCCTTGACTAATTTAATGGCCAATTTAACCATAAATACAACCCTACCTAACTCTAAACCCTAACCCTAACCTAACCCCGTCGCGGGGCGCTGTAACACAGTAACAGCCCCTTTACGGTACGTAGTCCGTATGGGGTCGCTGCTGCGGTTAACCCTAACCTAACCTTGCTTGCTAACGCACGGGTGCACGCGCACTGCGGTGGGGCCTATTTCACGATTTTGCCGAAATGATCATAGATTACGATAATTCCTTGTATTTTAGTTTTTCCACGATTAATAAAGATATTCATGAAGGAGTCGCACAACCACACTGAAAAATGACAACGTCTGCGAAGGAATAGAAGTGCAGCCGCGTCGCTTCGGCGACAGCGGCTGCGTGTAGTTACTCGACAGGATGAAAAGCTTACGATCAGGACAAGAGCTTACGTTTTGCGGCTCTTTCGATTATTTTCCTCATTGATGCACCAACAGAGTCACTGTCAACCAGATTGAAGTCATAAAATGTAGCCATGTTGCCGTACTTAGTGAGATTTTGTTGGTTGTACGCTCTTTGGTGTTGGGTTCGCTCTGCTCTCCCTCGTTTACACACGATCTCATCACGAGTAAACTGATTCAAACGCGCTCGCCATAACCCATGCCATGGAACTCGAGTCCAGTCAGTGCATGCTGCTGTGTATGTGCATGGAGCCTACAAGTATTTATATCTGTGCATGGAGCTAGCTCCAACCGGCCTGAAGTTAGTTACTTATTCCTCGTTCGATATTCCTCACCTGAAGTTAGTTACTTATTCCTCGTTCGATATTCGTCACCTGAAGTTAGTTACTTATTCCTCGTTCGATATTCGCTACAGTGCAGATCCTATCTGAAGTTAGTTACTTATTCGTGCATGTTACCATACGCAGCCCTGCCGCACACTGTCGCATGGTGACGCACGGCAAATCACTGCATTTGTTTTCTCGTTTGATATTCGCCATCTGCGGGGGGGGGGGGGGGGGGGGTTGGTGGGGTTCATCAAGTTTGTCAGCGCTGACAACTTGAATCACCATAGTAACAGTCAGTGACCAGACCATCTCAGCCAATCAAAACCAAGGATTTTGCTGAAATTGTCAGCGCTGACAAACGTTGATGAAACACCCCCAGCCCTGTCGCTGTCGCACAGTAGGGAGGCCGCTTCGCACGGCGTCTGTGTCTGATCTGGCTACTTAGGGGCCTATTCCTCGTTCGACATTCGCAACTTGAAGTTGGTTTCTTGGACCCAAATTGTAGAAACGCCCACTAAAAAAGTAGAACAAGATGGCAAGAACGTTGCCCACAAGGGGGGGGGGGGGGCTCGGTCCTCTCCCCACTTTTTTTTTTCATAACAGATTGGGCTAAGACCTTTTACTTTTTCTTTTTTTTTTTTTTGCTTGTCAGCTGAAGAAACCATGAAGTGCCCCCACTTTTGAAAGCGTAGAGCCAACCATAAAACATGTACCTCCCCCAACACACACACGCACACACACACACAAACACACAATAATCACATTTTTACCTGGACGTGGCATCATTTGTTTGTTTTTTGTTTTCTTTTGTTTCGTTTGTTTCTTGTTTTTTCCCCCTTTTTTCCCTTGTCAGCAGCAGAAAGTGGAAGCGGCATTAGAAAAGAAAAGTAAAGGCCTTTTTTTTTGGGGGGGGGGGGGATGTTTGGTTGTTTACTTGTTTACTTGCATTTTTGTTGCTTATTTTTGCTTAGCTTGCTTTGTTTTTTTTTTTCTTACTTTTTGCTTTCTTGCTCGCTTGTCAGCAGCTGATCACCAAAACCCGAAAGTGGTATCTGAAATAAAAACTAAATGAAACCGATATGACTTAAATTGATGAATATCCTAAAATACTGGACATACTATAGACTCATAGTCGAATTTTCTTGACATTGACCTAGCAGAACCCCATGGGTCGCCCCAAGCTAACTTGCCCTGCATTCCCTATATACAGTTTGTCAAGATAGGACAAGTGATTGTTTGGTCCATGCCGTCACAGGCCCGTCAGGGCAACTACCACGCGTAATATAAATGAATATGCTAATATACATATAAAATCATTTGGGTGTTTTGTCGAGTTTGACCTACGAAAACCCCATGGGCCACCCCAAACTATCTTGCCCTGCTTTCCCTATATACAGTTTGTCAAGATAGGAAAAGTGATTGTCTGGCCAATGTCGTCAGAGGCCCGTCAGGGCAACTAAAATGTAACAGGTACGGGTAAGATAAATGAATATGCTAAAATACATATATAATCGCGTAGGGGTATTTTGTCGAATTTGACCTACTAGAACCCCATGGGCCACCCCAAACTAACTTGCCCTGCATTCCCTACATACAGTTTGTCAAGAAAGGATAAGTGGTTTCCTGGCCCATGGCGTCACAGGGCTGTCAGGGCAAGTAAATGTAACAGGAATGATATAAGATTATTGAATATCCAGAAATACATACAATAATTATGACTTTAGGGGTATTGCGGCGACTTTGACCTACGAGAACCCCATGGGCCACCCCAAACTAACTTGCCCTGCTTTCCCTATATACATTTTGTCAAGATAGGACAAGTGATTGTCTGGCCCATGCCGTCAGAGGCCCGTCAGGGCAACTAAAATGTAACAGGTACGGGTAAGATAAATGAATATGCTAAAATACATATATAATCGTAGGGGTATTTTGTCGAATTTGACCTACTAGAACTCCATGGGCCACCCCAAACTAACTTGCCCTGCATTCCCAACATACAGTTTGTCAAGAAAGGATAAGTGGTTTCCTGGCCCATGGCGTCATAGGGCTGTCAGGGCAAGTAAACGTATAACATGAATGATTAAGATTATTGAATATCCTGAAATATATGATCTTAGGGGTATTTTGGCGAGTTTTACCTACAAGAACCCCATGGGCCACCCGAAACTAACTTGCAGTGCTTTCCCTATATAAAGTTTATCAAGATAGGACAAGTAATTGTCTGGCCCATGCCGTCAGAGACCCGTCCGGGCAACTAAATGTAACAGGTATACGGGTAATATAAATGAATATGCTAAATTATTACAATCGTATTGGTATTTTGTCGAATTTGACCTACTAAAACCCCATGGGCCACCCCAAACTAACTTGCCCTGCATTCCCTACATACAGTTTGTCAAGAAAGAATAAGTGGTTTCCTGGCCCATGGTGTCATAGGGGGTGTCATAGGGCTGTCAGGTCAAGTAAACGTATAACATGAATGATTAAGATAATTGAATATCCTGAAATATATGATCTTAGGGGTATTTTGGCGAGTTTTACCTACAAGAACCCCATGGGCCACCCCAAACTAACTTGCCCTGCTTTCCCTATATAAAGTTTATCAAGATAGGACAAGTAATTGTCTGGCCCATGCCGTCAGAGACCCGTCCGGGCAACTAAATGTAACAGGTATACGGGTAATATAAATGAATATGCTAAAATACATATAATCGTATTGGTATTTTGTCGAATTTGACCTACTAAAACCCCATGGGCCAACCCAAATTAACTTGCCCTGCATTCCCTACATACAGTTTGTCAAGAAAGAATAAGTGGTTTCCTGGCCCATGGCGTCACAGGGCAGTCAGGGCGAGTAAATGTAACAGGAATGATATAAGATTATTGAATATGCTGAAATACATACAATAATTATGACTTTAGGGGTATTGCGGCGACTTTGACCTACGAGAACCCCATGGGCCACAGCAAATTAACTTGCCCTGCTTTCCCTATATACAGTTTGTCAAGATAGGACAAGTGATTGTCTGGCCCATGCCGTCAGAGGCCCGTCAAGGCAACTAAAATGTATCAGGTACGGGTGAGATAAATGAATATGCTAAAATACATATATAATCGTAGGGGTATTTTGTCGAATTTGACCTACTAGAACCCCATGGGCCACCCCAAACTAACTTGCCCTGCATTCCCAACATACAGTTTGTAAAGAAAGAATAAGTGGTTTCCTGGCCCATGGCGTCACAGGGCAGTCAGGGCAAGTAAATGTAACAGGAATGATATAAGATTATTGAATATCCAGAAATACATACAATAATTATGACTTTAGGGGTATTGCGGCGACTTTGACCTACGAGAACCCCATGGGCCACCCCAAACTAACTTGCCCTGCTTTCCCTATATACAGTTTGTCAAGATAGGACAAGTGATTGTCTGGCCCATGCCGTCAGAGGCCCGTCAGGGCAACTAAAATGTAACAGGTACGGGTAAGATAAATGAATATGCTAAAATACATATATAATCGTAGGGGTATTTTGTCGAATTTGACCTACTAGAACCCCATGGGCCACCCCTAACTAACTTGCCCTGCATTCCCTACATACAGTTTGTCAAGAAAGAATAAGTGGTTTCCTGGCCCATGGCGTCACAGGGCAGTCAGGGCAAGTAAATGTAACAGGAATGATATAAGATTATTGAATATCCAGAAATACATACAATAATTATGACTTTAGGGGTATTGCGGCGACTTTGACCTACGAGAACCCCATGGGCCACCCCAAACTAACTTGCCCTGCTTTCCCTATATACAGTTTGTCAAGATAGGACAAGTGATTGTCTGGCCCATGCCGTCAGAGGCCCGTCAGGGCAACTAAAATGTAACAGGTACGGGTAAGATAAATGAATATGCTAAAATACATGTATAATCGTAGGGGTATTTTGTCGAATTTGACCTACTAGAACCCCATGGGCCACCCCTAACTAACTTGCCCTGCATTCCAAACATACAGTTTGTCAAGAAAGGATAAGTGGTTTCCTGGCCCATGGCGTCATAGGGCTGTCAGGGCAAGTAAACGTATAACATGAATGATTAAGATTATTGAATATCCTGAAATATATGATCTTAGGGGTATTTTGGCGAGTTTTACCTACAAGAACCCCATGGGCCACCCCAAACTAATTTGCCCTGCTTTCCCTATATAAAGTTTATCAAGATAGGACAAGTAATTGTCTGGCCCATGCCGTCAGAGACCCGTCCGGGCAACTAAATGTAACAGGTATACGGGTAATATAAATGAATATGCTAAAATACATATAATCGTATTGGTATTTTGTCGAATTTGACCTACTAAAACCCCATGGGACACCCCAAACTAACTTGCCCTGCATTCCCTACATAAAGTTTGTCAAGAAAGAATAAGTGGTTTCCTGGCCCATGGCGTCACAGGGCAGTCAGGGCGAGTAAATGTAACAGGAATGATATAAGATTATTGAATATGCTGAAATACATACAATAATTATGACTTTAGGGGTATTGCAGCGACTTTGACCTACGAGAACCCCATGGGCCACCCCAAACTAACTTGCCATGCTTTCCCTATATACAGTTTGTCAAGATAGGACAAGTGATTGTCTGGTCCATGCCGTCAGAGGCCCGTCAAGGCAACTAAAATGTATCAGGTACGGGTGAGATAAATGAATATGCTAAAATACATATATAATCGTAGAGGGATTTTGTCGAATTTGACCTACTAGAACCCCATGGGCCACCCCAAACTAACTTGCCCTGCTTTCCCTATATACAGTTTGTCAATATAGGACAAGTGATTGTCTGGCCCATGCCGTCAGAGACCCGTCCGGGCATCTAAATGTAACAGGTATATGGGTAAGATAAATGAATATGCTAAAATACATTTATAATCGTGGGGGTATTTTGTCGAATTTGACCTAATAAAACCCCATGGGCCACCCCAAACTAACTTGCCCTGCATTCCCTACATACAGTTTGTCAAGAAAGAATAAGTGGTTTCCTGGCCCATGGCGTCACAGGGCAGTCAGGGCAAGTAAATGTAACAGGAATGATATAAGATTATTGAATATCCAGAAATACATACAATAATTATGACTTTAGGGGTATTGCGGCGACTTTGACCTACGAGAACCCCATGGGCCACCCCAAACTAACTTGCCCTGCTTTCCCTATATACAGTTTGTCAAGATAGGACAAGTGATTGTCTGGCCCATGCCGTCAGAGGCCCGTCAGGGCAACTAAAATGTAACAGGTACGGGTAAGATAAATGAATATGCTAAAATACATATATAATCGTAGGGGTATTTTGTCGGATTTGACCTACTAGAACCCCATGGGCCACCCCAAACTAACTTGCCCTGCATTCCCAAAATACAGTTTGTCAAGAAAGGATAAGTGGTTTCCTGGCCCATGGCGTCATAGGGCTGTCAGGGCAAGTAAACGTATAACATGAATGATTAAGATTATTGAATATCCTGAAATATATCATCTTAGGGGTATTTTGGCGAGTTTTACCTACAAGAACCCCATGGGCCACCCAAAACTAACTTGCCCTGCTTTCCCTATATACAGTTTGTCAATATAGGACAAGTGATTGTCTGGCCCATGCCGTCAGAGACCCGTCCGTTCAACTAAATGTAACAGGTATACGGGTAATATAAATGAATATGCTAAAATACATATAATCGTATTGGTATTTTGTCGAATTTGACCTACTAAAACCCCATGGGCCACCCCAAACTAACTTGCCCTGCATTCCCTACATACAGTTTGTCAAGAAAGAATAAGTGGTTTCCTGGCCCATGGCGTCACAGGGCAGTCAGGGCGAGTAAATGTAACAGGAATGATATAAGATTATTGAATATTCTGAAATACATACAATAATTATGACTTTAGGGGTATTGCGGCGACTTTGACCTACGAGAACCCCATAGGCCACCCCAAACTAACTTGCCCTGCTTTCCCTATATACAGTTTGTCAAGATGGGACAAGTGATTGTCTGGTCCATGCCGTCAGAGGCCCGTCAAGGCAACTAAAATGTATCAGGTACGGGTGAGATAAATGAATATGCTAAAATACATATATAATCGTAGGGGTATTTTGTCGAATTTGACCTACTAGAACCCCATGGGCCACCCCAAACTAACTTGCCCTGCATTCCCAACATACAGTTTGTCAAGAAAGGATAAGTGGTTTCCTGGCCCATGGCGTCATAGGGCTGTCAGGGCAAGTAAACGTATAACATGAATGATTAAGATTATTGAATATCCTGAAATATATGATCTTAGGGGTATTTTGACGAGTTTTACCTACAAGAACCCAATGGGCCATCCCAAACTAACTTGCCCTGCTTTCCCTATATACAGTTTGTCAATATAGGACAAGTGATTGTCTGGCCCATGCCGTCAGAGACCCGTCCGGGCATCTAAATGTAACAGGTATATGGGTAAGATAAATGAATATGCTAAAATACATATATAATCGTGGGGGTATTTTGTCGAATTTGACCTAATAAAACCCCATGGTCCACCCCAAACTAACTTGCCCTGCATTCCCTACATACAGTTTGTCAAGAAAGAATAAGTGGTTTCCTGGCCCATGGCGTCACAGGGCAGTCAGGGCAAGTAAATGTAACAGGAATGATATAAGATTATTGAATATCCAGAAATACATACAATAATTATGACTTTAGGGGTATTGCGGCGACTTTGACCTACGAGAACCCCATGGGCCACCCCAAACTAACTTGCCCTGCTTTCCCTATATACAGTTTGTCAAGATAGGACAAGTGATTGTCTGGCCCATGCCGTCAGAGGCCCGTCAGGGCAACTAAAATGTAACAGGTACGAGTAAGATAAATGAATATGCTAAAATACATATATAATCGTAGGGGTATTTTGTCGAATTTGACCTACTAGAACCCCATGGGCCACCCCAAACTAACTTGCCCTGCATTCCCAACATACAGTTTGTCAAGAAAGGATAAGTGGTTTCCTGGCCCATGGCGTCATAGGGCTGTCAGGGCAAGTAAACGTATAACATGAATGATTAAGATTATTGAATATCCTGAAATATAAATTATGATCTTAGGGGTATTTTGGCGAGTTTTACCTACAAGAACCCCATGGGCCACCCCAAACTAACTTGCCCTGCTTTCCCTATATAAAGTTTATCAAGATAGGACAAGTAATTGTCTGGCCCATGCCGTCAGAGACCCGTCCGGGCAACTAAATGTAACAGGTATACGGGTAATATAAATGAATATGCTAAATTATTACAATCGTATTGGTATTTTGTCGAATTTGACCTACTAGAACCCCATGGGCCACCCCAAACTAACTTGCCCTGCATTCCCAACATACAGTTTGTCAAGAAAGGATAAGTGGTTTCCTGGCCCATGGCGTCATAGGGCTGTCAGGGCAAGTAAACGTATAACATGAATGATTAAGATTATTGAATATCCTGAAATATATGATCTTAGGGGTATTCTGACGAGTTTTACCTACAAGAACCCCATGGGCCATCCCAAACTAACTTGCCCTGCTTTCCCTATATACAGTTTGTCAATATAGGACAAGTGATTGTCTGGCCCATGCCGTCAGAGACCCGTCCGGGCATCTAAATGTAACAGGTATATGGGTAAGATAAATGAATATGCTAAAATACATATATAATCGTGGGGGTATTTTGTCGAATTTGACCTAATAAAACCCCATGGTCCACCCCAAACTAACTTGCCCTGCATTCCCTACATACAGTTTGTCAAGAAAGAATAAGTGGTTTCCTGGCCCATGGCGTCACAGGGCAGTCAGGGCAAGTAAATGTAACAGGAATGATATAAGATTATTGAATATCCAGAAATACATACAATAATTATGACTTTAGGGGTATTGCGGCGACTTTGACCTACGAGAACCCCATGGGCCACCCCAAACTAACTTGCCCTGCTTTCCCTATATACAGTTTGTCAAGATAGGACAAGTGATTGTCTGGCCCATGCCGTCAGAGGCCCGTCAGGGCAACTAAAATGTAACAGGTACGGGTAAGATAAATGAATATGCTAAAATACATATATAATCGTAGGGGTATTTTGTCGAATTTGACCTACTAGAACCCCATGGGCCACCCCAAACTAACTTGCCCTGCATTCCCAACATACAGTTTGTCAAGAAAGGATAAGTGGTTTCCTGGCCCATGGCGTCATAGGGCTGTCAGGGCAAGTAAACGTATAACATGAATGATTAAGATTATTGAATATCCTGAAATATAAATTATGATCTTAGGGGTATTTTGGCGAGTTTTACCTACAAGAACCCCATGGGCCACCCCAAACTAACTTGCCCTGCTTTCCCTATATAAAGTTTATCAAGATAGGACAAGTAATTGTCTGGCCCATGCCGTCAGAGACCCGTCCGGGCAACTAAATGTAACAGGTATACGGGTAATATAAATGAATATGCTAAATTATTACAATCGTATTGGTATTTTGTCGAATTTGACCTACTAAAACCCCATGGGCCACCCCAAACTAACTTGCCCTGCATTTCCCTACATACAGTTTGTCAAGAAAGAATAAGTGGTTTCCTGGCCCATGGCGTCACAGGGCAGTCAGGGCGAGTAAATGTAACAGGAATGATATAAGATTATTGAATATGCTGAAATACATACAATAATTATGACTTTAGGGGTATTGCGGCGACTTTGACCTACGAGAACCCCATAGGCCACCCCAAACTAACTTGCCCTGCTTTCCCTATATACAGTTTGTCAATATAGGACAAGTGATTGTCTGGCCCATGCCGTCAGAGACCCGTCCGTTCAACTAAATGTAACAGGTATACGGGTAATATAAATGAATATGCTAAAATACATATAATCGTATTGGTATTTTGTCGAATTTGACCTACTAAAACCCCATGGGCCACCCCAAACTAACTTGCCCTGCATTCCCTACATACAGTTTGTCAAGAAAGAATAAGTGGTTTCCTGGCCCATGGCGTCACAGGGCAGTCAGGGCGAGTAAATGTAACAGGAATGATATAAGATTATTGAATATTCTGAAATACATACAATAATTATGACTTTAGGGGTATTGCGGCGACTTTGACCTACGAGAACCCCATAGGCCACCCCAAACTAACTTGCCCTGCTTTCCCTATATACAGTTTGTCAAGATGGGACAAGTGATTGTCTGGTCCATGCCGTCAGAGGCCCGTCAAGGCAACTAAAATGTATCAGGTACGGGTGAGATAAATGAATATGCTAAAATACATATATAATCGTAGGGGTATTTTGTCGAATTTGACCTACTAGAACCCCATGGGCCACCCCAAACTAACTTGCCCTGCATTCCCAACATACAGTTTGTCAAGAAAGGATAAGTGGTTTCCTGGCCCATGGCGTCATAGGGCTGTCAGGGCAAGTAAACGTATAACATGAATGATTAAGATTATTGAATATCCTGAAATATATGATCTTAGGGGTATTTTGACGAGTTTTACCTACAAGAACCCAATGGGCCATCCCAAACTAACTTGCCCTGCTTTCCCTATATACAGTTTGTCAATATAGGACAAGTGATTGTCTGGCCCATGCCGTCAGAGACCCGTCCGGGCATCTAAATGTAACAGGTATATGGGTAAGATAAATGAATATGCTAAAATACATATATAATCGTGGGGGTATTTTGTCGAATTTGACCTAATAAAACCCCATGGTCCACCCCAAACTAACTTGCCCTGCATTCCCTACATACAGTTTGTCAAGAAACAATAAGTGGTTTCCTGGCCCATGGCGTCACAGGGCAGTCAGGGCAAGTAAATGTAACAGGAATGATATAAGATTATTGAATATCCAGAAATACATACAATAATTATGACTTTAGGGGTATTGCGGCGACTTTGACCTACGAGAACCCCATGGGCCACCCCAAACTAACTTGCCCTGCTTTCCCTATATACAGTTTGTCAAGATAGGACAAGTGATTGTCTGGCCCATGCCGTCAGAGGCCCGTCAGGGCAACTAAAATGTAACAGGTACGAGTAAGATAAATGAATATGCTAAAATACATATATAATCGTAGGGGTATTTTGTCGAATTTGACCTACTAGAACCCCATGGGCCACCCCAAACTAACTTGCCCTGCATTCCCAACATACAGTTTGTCAAGAAAGGATAAGTGGTTTCCTGGCCCATGGCGTCATAGGGCTGTCAGGGCAAGTAAACGTATAACATGAATGATTAAGATTATTGAATATCCTGAAATATAAATTATGATCTTAGGGGTATTTTGGCGAGTTTTACCTACAAGAACCCCATGGGCCACCCCAAACTAACTTGCCCTGCTTTCCCTATATAAAGTTTATCAAGATAGGACAAGTAATTGTCTGGCCCATGCCGTCAGAGACCCGTCCGGGCAACTAAATGTAACAGGTATACGGGTAATATAAATGAATATGCTAAATTATTACAATCGTATTGGTATTTTGTCGAATTTGACCTACTAGAACCCCATGGGCCACCCCAAACTAACTTGCCCTGCATTCCCAACATACAGTTTGTCAAGAAAGGATAAGTGGTTTCCTGGCCCATGGCGTCATAGGGCTGTCAGGGCAAGTAAACGTATAACATGAATGATTAAGATTATTGAATATCCTGAAATATATGATCTTAGGGGTATTCTGACGAGTTTTACCTACAAGAACCCCATGGGCCATCCCAAACTAACTTGCCCTGCTTTCCCTATATACAGTTTGTCAATATAGGACAAGTGATTGTCTGGCCCATGCCGTCAGAGACCCGTCCGGGCATCTAAATGTAACAGGTATATGGGTAAGATAAATGAATATGCTAAAATACATATATAATCGTGGGGGTATTTTGTCGAATTTGACCTAATAAAACCCCATGGTCCACCCCAAACTAACTTGCCCTGCATTCCCTACATACAGTTTGTCAAGAAAGAATAAGTGGTTTCCTGGCCCATGGCGTCACAGGGCAGTCAGGGCAAGTAAATGTAACAGGAATGATATAAGATTATTGAATATCCAGAAATACATACAATAATTATGACTTTAGGGGTATTGCGGCGACTTTGACCTACGAGAACCCCATGGGCCACCCCAAACTAACTTGCCCTGCTTTCCCTATATACAGTTTGTCAAGATAGGACAAGTGATTGTCTGGCCCATGCCGTCAGAGGCCCGTCAGGGCAACTAAAATGTAACAGGTACGGGTAAGATAAATGAATATGCTAAAATACATATATAATCGTAGGGGTATTTTGTCGAATTTGACCTACTAGAACCCCATGGGCCACCCCAAACTAACTTGCCCTGCATTCCCAACATACAGTTTGTCAAGAAAGGATAAGTGGTTTCCTGGCCCATGGCGTCATAGGGCTGTCAGGGCAAGTAAACGTATAACATGAATGATTAAGATTATTGAATATCCTGAAATATAAATTATGATCTTAGGGGTATTTTGGCGAGTTTTACCTACAAGAACCCCATGGGCCACCCCAAACTAACTTGCCCTGCTTTCCCTATATAAAGTTTATCAAGATAGGACAAGTAATTGTCTGGCCCATGCCGTCAGAGACCCGTCCGGGCAACTAAATGTAACAGGTATACGGGTAATATAAATGAATATGCTAAATTATTACAATCGTATTGGTATTTTGTCGAATTTGACCTACTAAAACCCCATGGGCCACCCCAAACTAACTTGCCCTGCATTTCCCTACATACAGTTTGTCAAGAAAGAATAAGTGGTTTCCTGGCCCATGGCGTCACAGGGCAGTCAGGGCGAGTAAATGTAACAGGAATGATATAAGATTATTGAATATGCTGAAATACATACAATAATTATGACTTTAGGGGTATTGCGGCGACTTTGACCTACGAGAACCCCATAGGCCACCCCAAACTAACTTGCCCTGCTTTCCCTATATACAGTTTGTCAAGATAGGACAAGTGATTGTCTGGCCCATGCCGTCAGAGACCCGTCCGGGCAACTAAATGTAACAGGTATACGGGTAATGTAAATGAATATGCTAAAATACATATATAATCGTAGGGGTATTTTGTCGAATTTGACCTACTAGAACCCCATGGGCCACCCCAAACTAACTTGCACTGCATTCCCTACATACAGTTTGTCAAGAAAGAATAAGTGGTTTCCTGGCCCATGGCGTCACAGGGCTGTCAGGGCAAGTAAATGTAACAGGAATGATATAAGATTATTGAATATCCTTAAATATATGATCTTAGGGGTATTTTGACGAGTTTTACCTACAAGAACCCCATGGGCCATCCCAAACTAACTTGCCCTGCTTTCCCTATATACAGTTTGTCAATATAGGACAAGTGATTGTCTGGCCCATGCCGTCAGAGACCCGTCCGGGCATCTAAATGTAACAGGTATATGGGTAAGATAAATGAATATGCTAAAATACATATATAATCGTGGGGGTATTTTGTCGAATTTGACCTAATAAAACCCCATGGTCCACCCCAAACTAACTTGCCCTGCATTCCCTACATTCAGTTTGTCAAGAAAGAATAAGTGGTTTCCTGGCCCATGGCGTCACAGGGCAGTCAGGGCAAGTAAATGTAACAGGAATGATATAAGATTATTGAATATCCAGAAATACATACAATAATTATGACTTTAGGGGTATTGCGGCGACTTTGACCTACGAGAACCCCATGGGCCACCCCAAACTAACTTGCCCTGCTTTCCCTATATACAGTTTGTCAAGATAGGACAAGTGATTGTCTGGCCCATGCCGTCAGAGGCCCGTCAGGGCAACTAAAATGTAACAGGTACGGGTAAGATAAATGAATATGCTAAAATACATATATAATCGTAGGGGTATTTTGTCGAATTTGACCTACTAGAACCCCATGGGCCACCCCAAACTAACTTGCCCTGCATTCCCAACATACAGTTTGTCAAGAAAGGATAAGTGGTTTCCTGGCCCATGGCGTCATAGGGCTGTCAGGGCAAGTAAACGTATAACATGAATGATTAAGATTATTGAATATCCTGAAATATAAATTATGATCTTAGGGGTATTTTGGCGAGTTTTACCTACAAGAACCCCATGGGCCACCCCAAACTAACTTGCCCTGCTTTCCCTATATAAAGTTTATCAAGATAGGACAAGTAATTGTCTGGCCCATGCCGTCAGAGACCCGTCCGGGCAACTAAATGTAACAGGTATACGGGTAATATAAATGAATATGCTAAATTATTACAATCGTATTGGTATTTTGTCGAATTTGACCTACTAGAACCCCATGGGCCACCCCAAACTAACTTGCCCTGCATTCCCAACATACAGTTTGTCAAGAAAGGATAAGTGGTTTCCTGGCCCATGGCGTCATAGGGCTGTCAGGGCAAGTAAACGTATAACATGAATGATTAAGATTATTGAATATCCTGAAATATATGATCTTAGGGGTATTCTGACGAGTTTTACCTACAAGAACCCCATGGGCCATCCCAAACTAACTTGCCCTGCTTTCCCTATATACAGTTTGTCAATATAGGACAAGTGATTGTCTGGCCCATGCCGTCAGAGACCCGTCCGGGCATCTAAATGTAACAGGTATATGGGTAAGATAAATGAATATGCTAAAATACATATATAATCGTGGGGGTATTTTGTCGAATTTGACCTAATAAAACCCCATGGTCCACCCCAAACTAACTTGCCCTGCATTCCCTACATACAGTTTGTCAAGAAAGGATAAGTGGTTTCCTGGCCCATGGCGTCATAGGGCTGTCAGGGCAAGTAAACGTATAACATGAATGATTAAGATTATTGAATATCCTGAAATATAAATTATGATCTTAGGGGTATTTTGGCGAGTTTTACCTACAAGAACCCCATGGGCCACCCCAAACTAACTTGCCCTGCTTTCCCTATATAAAGTTTATCAAGATAGGACAAGTAATTGTCTGGCCCATGCCGTCAGAGACCCGTCCGGGCAACTAAATGTAACAGGTATACGGGTAATATAAATGAATATGCTAAATTATTACAATCGTATTGGTATTTTGTCGAATTTGACCTACTAGAACCCCATGGGCCACCCCAAACTAACTTGCCCTGCATTCCCAACATACAGTTTGTCAAGAAAGGATAAGTGGTTTCCTGGCCCATGGCGTCATAGGGCTGTCAGGGCAAGTAAACGTATAACATGAATGATTAAGATTATTGAATATCCTGAAATATATGATCTTAGGGGTATTCTGACGAGTTTTACCTACAAGAACCCCATGGGCCATCCCAAACTAACTTGCCCTGCTTTCCCTATATACAGTTTGTCAATATAGGACAAGTGATTGTCTGGCCCATGCCGTCAGAGACCCGTCCGGGCATCTAAATGTAACAGGTATATGGGTAAGATAAATGAATATGCTAAAATACATATATAATCGTGGGGGTATTTTGTCGAATTTGACCTAATAAAACCCCATGGTCCACCCCAAACTAACTTGCCCTGCATTCCCTACATACAGTTTGTCAAGAAAGAATAAGTGGTTTCCTGGCCCATGGCGTCACAGGGCAGTCAGGGCAAGTAAATGTAACAGGAATGATATAAGATTATTGAATATCCAGAAATACATACAATAATTATGACTTTAGGGGTATTGCGGCGACTTTGACCTACGAGAACCCCATGGGCCACCCCAAACTAACTTGCCCTGCTTTCCCTATATACAGTTTGTCAAGATAGGACAAGTGATTGTCTGGCCCATGCCGTCAGAGGCCCGTCAGGGCAACTAAAATGTAACAGGTACGGGTAAGATAAATGAATATGCTAAAATACATATATAATCGTAGGGGTATTTTGTCGAATTTGACCTACTAGAACCCCATGGGCCACCCCAAACTAACTTGCCCTGCATTCCCAACATACAGTTTGTCAAGAAAGGATAAGTGGTTTCCTGGCCCATGGCGTCATAGGGCTGTCAGGGCAAGTAAACGTATAACATGAATGATTAAGATTATTGAATATCCTGAAATATAAATTATGATCTTAGGGGTATTTTGGCGAGTTTTACCTACAAGAACCCCATGGGCCACCCCAAACTAACTTGCCCTGCTTTCCCTATATAAAGTTTATCAAGATAGGACAAGTAATTGTCTGGCCCATGCCGTCAGAGACCCGTCCGGGCAACTAAATGTAACAGGTATACGGGTAATATAAATGAATATGCTAAATTATTACAATCGTATTGGTATTTTGTCGAATTTGACCTACTAAAACCCCATGGGCCACCCCAAACTAACTTGCCCTGCATTTCCCTACATACAGTTTGTCAAGAAAGAATAAGTGGTTTCCTGGCCCATGGCGTCACAGGGCAGTCAGGGCGAGTAAATGTAACAGGAATGATATAAGATTATTGAATATGCTGAAATACATACAATAATTATGACTTTAGGGGTATTGCGGCGACTTTGACCTACGAGAACCCCATAGGCCACCCCAAACTAACTTGCCCTGCTTTCCCTATATACAGTTTGTCAAGATAGGACAAGTGATTGTCTGGCCCATGCCGTCAGAGACCCGTCCGGGCAACTAAATGTAACAGGTATACGGGTAATGTAAATGAATATGCTAAAATACATATATAATCGTAGGGGTATTTTGTCGAATTTGACCTACTAGAACCCCATGGGCCACCCCAAACTAACTTGCACTGCATTCCCTACATACAGTTTGTCAAGAAAGAATAAGTGGTTTCCTGGCCCATGGCGTCACAGGGCTGTCAGGGCAAGTAAATGTAACAGGAATGATATAAGATTATTGAATATCCTTAAATATATGATCTTAGGGGTATTTTGACGAGTTTTACCTACAAGAACCCCATGGGCCATCCCAAACTAACTTGCCCTGCTTTCCCTATATACAGTTTGTCAATATAGGACAAGTGATTGTCTGGCCCATGCCGTCAGAGACCCGTCCGGGCATCTAAATGTAACAGGTATATGGGTAAGATAAATGAATATGCTAAAATACATATATAATCGTGGGGGTATTTTGTCGAATTTGACCTAATAAAACCCCATGGTCCACCCCAAACTAACTTGCCCTGCATTCCCTACATTCAGTTTGTCAAGAAAGAATAAGTGGTTTCCTGGCCCATGGCGTCACAGGGCAGTCAGGGCAAGTAAATGTAACAGGAATGATATAAGATTATTGAATATCCAGAAATACATACAATAATTATGACTTTAGGGGTATTGCGGCGACTTTGACCTACGAGAACCCCATGGGCCACCCCAAACTAACTTGCCCTGCTTTCCCTATATACAGTTTGTCAAGATAGGACAAGTGATTGTCTGGCCCATGCCGTCAGAGGCCCGTCAGGGCAACTAAAATGTAACAGGTACGGGTAAGATAAATGAATATGCTAAAATACATATATAATCGTAGGGGTATTTTGTCGAATTTGACCTACTAGAACCCCATGGGCCACCCCAAACTAACTTGCCCTGCATTCCCAACATACAGTTTGTCAAGAAAGGATAAGTGGTTTCCTGGCCCATGGCGTCATAGGGCTGTCAGGGCAAGTAAACGTATAACATGAATGATTAAGATTATTGAATATCCTGAAATATAAATTATGATCTTAGGGGTATTTTGGCGAGTTTTACCTACAAGAACCCCATGGGCCACCCCAAACTAACTTGCCCTGCTTTCCCTATATAAAGTTTATCAAGATAGGACAAGTAATTGTCTGGCCCATGCCGTCAGAGACCCGTCCGGGCAACTAAATGTAACAGGTATACGGGTAATATAAATGAATATGCTAAATTATTACAATCGTATTGGTATTTTGTCGAATTTGACCTACTAGAACCCCATGGGCCACCCCAAACTAACTTGCCCTGCATTCCCAACATACAGTTTGTCAAGAAAGGATAAGTGGTTTCCTGGCCCATGGCGTCATAGGGCTGTCAGGGCAAGTAAACGTATAACATGAATGATTAAGATTATTGAATATCCTGAAATATATGATCTTAGGGGTATTCTGACGAGTTTTACCTACAAGAACCCCATGGGCCATCCCAAACTAACTTGCCCTGCTTTCCCTATATACAGTTTGTCAATATAGGACAAGTGATTGTCTGGCCCATGCCGTCAGAGACCCGTCCGGGCATCTAAATGTAACAGGTATATGGGTAAGATAAATGAATATGCTAAAATACATATATAATCGTGGGGGTATTTTGTCGAATTTGACCTAATAAAACCCCATGGTCCACCCCAAACTAACTTGCCCTGCATTCCCTACATACAGTTTGTCAAGAAAGGATAAGTGGTTTCCTGGCCCATGGCGTCATAGGGCTGTCAGGGCAAGTAAACGTATAACATGAATGATTAAGATTATTGAATATCCTGAAATATAAATTATGATCTTAGGGGTATTTTGGCGAGTTTTACCTACAAGAACCCCATGGGCCACCCCAAACTAACTTGCCCTGCTTTCCCTATATAAAGTTTATCAAGATAGGACAAGTAATTGTCTGGCCCATGCCGTCAGAGACCCGTCCGGGCAACTAAATGTAACAGGTATACGGGTAATATAAATGAATATGCTAAATTATTACAATCGTATTGGTATTTTGTCGAATTTGACCTACTAGAACCCCATGGGCCACCCCAAACTAACTTGCCCTGCATTCCCAACATACAGTTTGTCAAGAAAGGATAAGTGGTTTCCTGGCCCATGGCGTCATAGGGCTGTCAGGGCAAGTAAACGTATAACATGAATGATTAAGATTATTGAATATCCTGAAATATATGATCTTAGGGGTATTCTGACGAGTTTTACCTACAAGAACCCCATGGGCCATCCCAAACTAACTTGCCCTGCTTTCCCTATATACAGTTTGTCAATATAGGACAAGTGATTGTCTGGCCCATGCCGTCAGAGACCCGTCCGGGCATCTAAATGTAACAGGTATATGGGTAAGATAAATGAATATGCTAAAATACATATATAATCGTGGGGGTATTTTGTCGAATTTGACCTAATAAAACCCCATGGTCCACCCCAAACTAACTTGCCCTGCATTCCCTACATACAGTTTGTCAAGAAAGAATAAGTGGTTTCCTGGCCCATGGCGTCACAGGGCAGTCAGGGCAAGTAAATGTAACAGGAATGATATAAGATTATTGAATATCCAGAAATACATACAATAATTATGACTTTAGGGGTATTGCGGCGACTTTGACCTACGAGAACCCCATGGGCCACCCCAAACTAACTTGCCCTGCTTTCCCTATATACAGTTTGTCAAGATAGGACAAGTGATTGTCTGGCCCATGCCGTCAGAGGCCCGTCAGGGCAACTAAAATGTAACAGGTACGGGTAAGATAAATGAATATGCTAAAATACATATATAATCGTAGGGGTATTTTGTCGAATTTGACCTACTAGAACCCCATGGGCCACCCCAAACTAACTTGCCCTGCATTCCCAACATACAGTTTGTCAAGAAAGGATAAGTGGTTTCCTGGCCCATGGCGTCATAGGGCTGTCAGGGCAAGTAAACGTATAACATGAATGATTAAGATTATTGAATATCCTGAAATATAAATTATGATCTTAGGGGTATTTTGGCGAGTTTTACCTACAAGAACCCCATGGGCCACCCCAAACTAACTTGCCCTGCTTTCCCTATATAAAGTTTATCAAGATAGGACAAGTAATTGTCTGGCCCATGCCGTCAGAGACCCGTCCGGGCAACTAAATGTAACAGGTATACGGGTAATATAAATGAATATGCTAAATTATTACAATCGTATTGGTATTTTGTCGAATTTGACCTACTAAAACCCCATGGGCCACCCCAAACTAACTTGCCCTGCATTTCCCTACATACAGTTTGTCAAGAAAGAATAAGTGGTTTCCTGGCCCATGGCGTCACAGGGCAGTCAGGGCGAGTAAATGTAACAGGAATGATATAAGATTATTGAATATGCTGAAATACATACAATAATTATGACTTTAGGGGTATTGCGGCGACTTTGACCTACGAGAACCCCATAGGCCACCCCAAACTAACTTGCCCTGCTTTCCCTATATACAGTTTGTCAAGATAGGACAAGTGATTGTCTGGCCCATGCCGTCAGAGACCCGTCCGGGCAACTAAATGTAACAGGTATACGGGTAATGTAAATGAATATGCTAAAATACATATATAATCGTAGGGGTATTTTGTCGAATTTGACCTACTAGAACCCCATGGGCCACCCCAAACTAACTTGCACTGCATTCCCTACATACAGTTTGTCAAGAAAGAATAAGTGGTTTCCTGGCCCATGGCGTCACAGGGCTGTCAGGGCAAGTAAATGTAACAGGAATGATATAAGATTATTGAATATCCTTAAATATATGATCTTAGGGGTATTTTGACGAGTTTTACCTACAAGAACCCCATGGGCCATCCCAAACTAACTTGCCCTGCTTTCCCTATATACAGTTTGTCAATATAGGACAAGTGATTGTCTGGCCCATGCCGTCAGAGACCCGTCCGGGCATCTAAATGTAACAGGTATATGGGTAAGATAAATGAATATGCTAAAATACATATATAATCGTGGGGGTATTTTGTCGAATTTGACCTAATAAAACCCCATGGTCCACCCCAAACTAACTTGCCCTGCATTCCCTACATTCAGTTTGTCAAGAAAGAATAAGTGGTTTCCTGGCCCATGGCGTCACAGGGCAGTCAGGGCAAGTAAATGTAACAGGAATGATATAAGATTATTGAATATCCAGAAATACATACAATAATTATGACTTTAGGGGTATTGCGGCGACTTTGACCTACGAGAACCCCATGGGCCACCCCAAACTAACTTGCCCTGCTTTCCCTATATACAGTTTGTCAAGATAGGACAAGTGATTGTCTGGCCCATGCCGTCAGAGGCCCGTCAGGGCAACTAAAATGTAACAGGTACGGGTAAGATAAATGAATATGCTAAAATACATATATAATCGTAGGGGTATTTTGTCGAATTTGACCTACTAGAACCCCATGGGCCACCCCAAACTAACTTGCCCTGCATTCCCAACATACAGTTTGTCAAGAAAGGATAAGTGGTTTCCTGGCCCATGGCGTCATAGGGCTGTCAGGGCAAGTAAACGTATAACATGAATGATTAAGATTATTGAATATCCTGAAATATAAATTATGATCTTAGGGGTATTTTGGCGAGTTTTACCTACAAGAACCCCATGGGCCACCCCAAACTAACTTGCCCTGCTTTCCCTATATAAAGTTTATCAAGATAGGACAAGTAATTGTCTGGCCCATGCCGTCAGAGACCCGTCCGGGCAACTAAATGTAACAGGTATACGGGTAATATAAATGAATATGCTAAATTATTACAATCGTATTGGTATTTTGTCGAATTTGACCTACTAGAACCCCATGGGCCACCCCAAACTAACTTGCCCTGCATTCCCAACATACAGTTTGTCAAGAAAGGATAAGTGGTTTCCTGGCCCATGGCGTCATAGGGCTGTCAGGGCAAGTAAACGTATAACATGAATGATTAAGATTATTGAATATCCTGAAATATATGATCTTAGGGGTATTCTGACGAGTTTTACCTACAAGAACCCCATGGGCCATCCCAAACTAACTTGCCCTGCTTTCCCTATATACAGTTTGTCAATATAGGACAAGTGATTGTCTGGCCCATGCCGTCAGAGACCCGTCCGGGCATCTAAATGTAACAGGTATATGGGTAAGATAAATGAATATGCTAAAATACATATATAATCGTGGGGGTATTTTGTCGAATTTGACCTAATAAAACCCCATGGTCCACCCCAAACTAACTTGCCCTGCATTCCCTACATACAGTTTGTCAAGAAAGAATAAGTGGTTTCCTGGCCCATGGCGTCACAGGGCAGTCACGGCAAGTAAATGTAACAGGAATGATATAAGATTATTGAATATCCAGAAATACATACAATAATTATGACTTTAGGGGTATTGCGGCGACTTTGACCTACGAGAACCCCATGGGCCACCCCAAACTAACTTGCCCTGCTTTCCCTATATACAGTTTGTCAAGATAGGACAAGTGATTGTCTGGCCCATGCCGTCAGAGGCCCGTCAGGGCAACTAAAATGTAACAGGTACGGGTAAGATAAATGAATATGCTAAAATACATATATAATCGCGTAGGGGTATTTTGTCGAATTTGACCTACTAGAACCCCATGGGCCACCCCAAACTAACTTGCCCTGCATTCCCTACATACAGTTTGTCAAGAAAGGATAAGTGGTTTCCTGGCCCATGGCGTCATAGGGCTGTCAGGGCAAGTAAACGTATAACATGAATGATTAAGATTATTGAATATCCTGAAATATAAATTATGATCTTAGGGGTATTTTGGCGAGTTTTACCTACAAGAACCCCATGGGCCACCCCAAACTAACTTGCCCTGCTTTCCCTATATAAAGTTTATCAAGATAGGACAAGTAATTGTCTGGCCCATGCCGTCAGAGACCCGTCCGGGCAACTAAATGTAACAGGTATACGGGTAATATAAATGAATATGCTAAATTATTACAATCGTATTGGTATTTTGTCGAATTTGACCTACTAAAACCCCATGGGCCACCCCAAACTAACTTGCCCTGCATTTCCCTACATACAGTTTGTCAAGAAAGAATAAGTGGTTTCCTGGCCCATGGCGTCACAGGGCAGTCAGGGCGAGTAAATGTAACAGGAATGATATAAGATTATTGAATATGCTGAAATACATACAATAATTATGACTTTAGGGGTATTGCGGCGACTTTGACCTACGAGAACCCCATAGGCCACCCCAAACTAACTTGCCCTGCTTTCCCTATATACAGTTTGTCAAGATAGGACAAGTGATTGTCTGGCCCATGCCGTCAGAGACCCGTCCGGGCAACTACATGTAACAGGTATACGGGTAATGTAAATGAATATGCTAAAATACATATATAATCGTAGGGGTATTTTGTCGAATTTGACCTACTAGAACCCCATGGGCCACCCCAAACTAACTTGCACTGCATTCCCTACATACAGTTTGTCAAGAAAGAATAAGTGGTTTCCTGGCCCATGGCGTCACAGGGCTGTCAGGGCAAGTAAATGTAACAGGAATGATATAAGATTATTGAATATCCTGAAATACATACAATAATTATGATCTTAGGGGTATTTTGCCGAGTTTTACCTACAAGAACCCCATGGGCCACCCCAAACTAACTTGCCCTGCTTTCCCTATATACAGTTTGTCAATATAGGACAAGTGATTGTCTGGCCCATGCCGTCAGAGGCCGGGCAGGGCAACTAAATGTAACATATTGTACGGGTAAGATAAATGACTATGCTAATTTACATACATAATCATAGGGGTATTTTGTCGAATTTGTCCTACAAGAACCCCATGGGCCACCCCAGACTAACCTGCCCTGCATTCCCTACATACAGTTTGTCAAGAAAGGATAAGTGGTTTCCTGGCCCATGGCGTCACAGGGCAGTCAGGGCAAGTAAATGTAACAGGTATACGGGTAATATAAATGAATATGCTAAATTATTACAATCGTACTGGTATTTTGTCGAATTTGACCTACTAAAACCCCATGGGCCACCCCAAACTAATTTGCCCTGCATTTCCCTACATACAGTTTGTCAAGAAAGAATAAGATTATTGAATATCCTGAAATACATACAATAATTATGATCTTATGGGTATTTTGCCGAGTTTTACCTACAAGAACCCCATGGGCCACCCCAAACTAACTTGCCCTGCTTTCCCTATATACAGTTTGTCAATATAGGACAAGTGATTGTCTGGCCCATGCCGTCAGAGGCCGGGCAGGGCAACTAAATGTAACATATTGTACGGGTAAGATAAATGAATATGCTAATTTACATACATAATCATAGGGGTATTTTGTCGAATTTGTCCTACAAGAACCCCATGGGCCACCCCAGACTAACTTGCCCTGCATTCCCTACATACAGTTTGTCAAGAAAGGATAAGTGGTTTCCTGGCCCATGGCGTCACAGGGCAGTCAGGGCAAGTAAATGTAACAGGTATACGGGTAATATAAATGAATATGCTAAATTATTACAATCGTATTGGTATTTTGTCGAATTTGACCTACTAAAACCCCATGGGCCACCCCAAACTAACTTGCCCTGCATTTCCCTACATACAGTTTGTCAAGAAAGAATAAGTGGTTTCCTGGCCCATGGCGTCACAGGGCTGTCAGGGCAAGTAAATGTAACAGGAATGATATAAGATTATTGAATATCCTGAAATACATACAATAATTATGATCTTAGGGGTATTTTGCCGAGTTTTACCTACAAGAACCCCATGGGCCACCCCAAACTAACTTGCCCTGCTTTCCCTATATACAGTTTGTCATTATAGGACAAGTGATTGTCTGGCCCATGCCGTCAGAGGCCGGGCAGGGCAACTAAATGTAACATATTGTACGGGTAAGATAAATGAATATGCTAATTTACATACAGGTCATAATGATAGGGGTATTTTGTCGAATTTGACCTAGTAAAACCCCATGGGCCATCCCAAACTAACTTGCCCTGCATTCCCTACATTCAGTTTGTCAAGAAAAGATAAGTGGTGTCCTGGCCCATGGCGTCACAGCGCTGTCAGGGCAAGTAAATGTAACAGGAATGATATAAGATTATTGAATATCCAGAAATACATACAATAATTATGATCTTAGGGATATTGCGGCGACTTTGACCTACGAGAACTCCATGGGCCACCCCAAACTAACTTGCCCTGCTTTCCCTATATACAGTTTTCAAGATAGGACAAGTGATTGTCTGGCCCATGCCGTCAGAGGCCCGTCAGGGCAACTAAAATGTAACAGGTACGGGTAAGATAAATGAATATGCTAAAATACATATATAATCGCGTAGGGGTATTTTGTCGAATTTGACCTACTAGAACCCCATGGGCCACCCCAAACTAACTTGCCCTGCATTCCCTACATTCAGTTTGTCAAGAAAGGATAAGTGGTTTCCTGGCCCATGGCGTCATAGGGCTGTCAGGGCACGTAAACGTATAACATGAATGATTAAGATTATTGAATATCCTGAAATACACATACAATAATTATGATCTTAGGGGTATTTTGGCGAGTTTTACCTACAAGAACCCCATGGGCCACCCCAAACTAACCTGCCCTGCTTTCCTTATATACAGTTTGTCAAGAGAGGACAAGTGATTGTCTGGTCCATGCCTTCAGAGGCCCGTCAGGGCAACTAAAATGTAACAGGAACGGGTAAGATAAATGAATATGCTAAAATATATTTTAATCGTAGGGGTATTTTGTCGAATTTGACTTACTAGAACCCCATGGGTCACCCCAAACTATCTTGCCCTTCAATACCTATATACAGTTTGTCAAGATAGGACAACTGATTGTCTGGCCCATGCTACCAGAGGCCGGTCAGGGCAACTTGATGTAACATGTACGGGTAAAATGAATAGAAAGTTAATGTTAATATAGGTTTTCCCGGTCAATTTCATACTTTTGTCATTCAAATTCCTATTCCGAGCATTCAATTTCACGCATTCGACGCTCCCAGCACTGAATCAGCAATCAAATTCAAAATCCGGTCATTCGAATTCACAATTGAGCATTCAAATTCACTGTCGGAGCATTCAAATTCACTATCAGAACATTCAAATGCACTATCGGAACATTCAAATTCACTATCGGAGCATTCAAATTAGAGAGAGGAGCACGCATTTCATCAATGAGCATTCAAATTCATGTCAAGCTGGCGACGGAATCTCGTCGGTCATTCAAATTCGTGAATAGGCAACCATGTTCCAAATAACTACATTCAATTTAAAAGAAGTCCTGAATTTAGTTAGTTTGGGGCCGTGTATGCATGTGTTTCCCATTTGGCTTTGAATAGATTGGGATTTATGATGATTATTTATTTTGCAGTAGAGGTCCACCTGTTCATTGACAATTTTGAACTCGCGCTTAGCAAAAATTAATATAAAGGCACATGTCCCTCGGATTGGACATATTTGGAGGTCCTATGTATGAGAGAGTCACAACTCATGCACGTAAAAGATCCCACTCATTTAGTCATCGCAAAGAGCAGAACATTCAATTGGACCCCATATGGAAGACCAGCTATTGCAGCTGAATATGGGTACTCTATGGCAGCCATCTTCTTTGATGGAAAATGAAACAAACAATAATATTAGGCACTGTATAATATAATACGGAGGGTTGCAATGGTTGACACTTTCGAGGGAAAAAAACAAAACAATTTCGACTATACTGAAACTGATACATGAACATTTTACACGTCTTGTTTGTTGTGTATTGCTGTCTTATTGATTTACTTTTGCGGGACTATGTGAGATCATTGTGTGTCAGTTTGTCTTTAAATTGATGAATTGTCATAATGTGGTTGGTAGTGGGGCGTTGTCAGCATGCAGCATCATCAAGAAATATGATTAAATTATCGTTGTGTTGTTTGAATGCACTGCTGATTGGACATTACAATTTGAAATTTATTGAGATGAAAAACAAAGCATACATGAACAGAGAACAATGTAGAACCTGTAAACAATCATAATTACACTATATGCAAGCCTTCATTGGTTGTGTTGGCCCTTTTTCCTTTCTTAAAAGTATACTCCATTTTCCTCGTTAATTTGATTGCACGAAGTAGGAACTTGATCGCCTAAAAATGAATTTGAACGCTCCAAACAAGCTCATTTGGACTATCACGTGACTATCGCATGAATTTGAATGTACGAGTAGGAAAGTCGGTGCTCGCATTTTGAAATTGAAGCCCAATCGTGAACTTGATTTCACGAAAATGAAATAGAACGCCCATAAATGAAATTGGTCGCCCGGATTCTGAATTCGAATGCCCGAATATTTTCGCGTGCGTGCGCTGCGTGAATTTGAATGACAAAAGTATGAAATTGACGGCGGGAAAACCTATATACATAATAGGGTGTCGAATTTGACCTACTATAGAACCCCATGGGCCATCCCAAACTAACTTGCCCGGCATTTCCTACATGCAGTTTGTCAAGAAAGAACAATGGTTTCCTGGCACACACCGCCAAAGGCCCGTCAGGGCAACTAAATGTAACCTGTAGGGCCCATGGGTAATAAAATAAATCTGGTAATATACATATAGGGGTATTTTGTTAAATTTGACCAACTAGAATCCCAAGGGCCACCCCCAATAACTTGCCCTGCATTCCCTACGTACAGTTTGTCAAGATAGGATAAGTGATTATCTTGCTCATGCAGTCAAAGGCCCGTTAGGGCAACTAAATGTAACATATACGAGTAATACAGATGGATATGCTAAAATCAATATCTAATCATATAGGGGTATTTTGTCGAATTTGACCTTCTAAACGAGAACCCCATGCCCCACCCCAAACTTACTTGCCCTGCATTCCCTATATACGATTTGCCAAGATAGGATAAGTTATTATCTGGCCCATGCTGTCAAAGGCCCGTTAGGCAACTAATGAATGTAACATATACGGGTAAAATAGACGAATATGCTAAAATAGATATCTAATCATAGGGGTATTTTGTCGAATTTGACCTGCTATATAGAACCCTATGTTAACTTGCCCTGCATTCCATATACAATTAATCAAGGTACAACTGCTGATTGTCTGGTCCATGTCGTCAGAGACCTGTCAGGGCAACCAAATGCAACATGAACGGGTATGTAATGATGAAAGAAAATGCTTTATAGAATACATAAATTATCATAAGGGTATTTTGGCGAGTTTGACCTATTTGTACCCCATTGGTCACCCCAAAATTAACTTGCCCTGCTTTCTCTTTATATCATAATAGGAGAACACAACAGAGGTAGTCCGCGGCACATTAATTTTCCCGACATGTAGGTCAAATTTGACAAAATACCCCTATGATTCTATGTATATTTACATATTCGATGATTTTAATCATTTCTGTTACATTTACTTGCCCTAACGGGCCTCAGACGGCATGAGCCAGACAATCACTTGTCCTATCTTGACAAAGTGTATATTTGGAATGCAGGGCAACTTAGGTTTGGGTGGCCCATGGGGTTTTCGTAGGTGAAACTCGCCAAAATACCCCTAAGATCATATATATTTCAGCATATTCCATAATCTTAGTCATTCCTGTTACATTTACTTGCCCTGACAGGCCTCTGAAACCATAGGCCAGGAAACCACTTATCCTTTCTTGACAAACTGTAAGCAGGAAATGCTGGGCAAGTTAGTTTTGGGTGGCCCATGTGTTCTAGTAGATCAAATTCGACAAAATACCCTTATGATGCCACGTATATCACCATATTCAATAATCTTAATTATTTCTGTTACATTTACTTGCCCTGACGGGCATCTGACGGCATGGGCCAGACAATCACTAGTTCTATCTTGACAAACTGTATATTGGGAATGCAGGGCAAGTTAGTTTCGGATGGCCCATGGGGTTCTCCTAGATGAAACTCGCCAAAATACCCCTAAGATAATATATAATTATTTCAGCATATTCGATAATCTTAGTCATTTCTGTTACCTTTACTTGCCCTAACAGGCCTCTGAAGTCATGGGCCAGGAAACCACTTATCCTTTCTTGACAAAGTGTATGTAGGAAATGCAGGGCAAGTTAGTTTGAGGTGGCCCATGAGGTTTTAGAGGTCAAATTCGACAAAATACCCCTATGATTCTATGTATATTAACATGTTCAATAATCTTGATTATTTCTGTTAAATTCACTTGCCCTGACGGGCCTCTGATGGCATGGGCCAGACAATCACTAGTCCTATCTTGACAAACTGTATATTGGGAATGCAGGGCAAGTTAGTTTCGGGTGGCCCATGAGGTTCTCGTAGATGAAATTCGCCAAAATACCCCTAAGATCATATATATTTCAACATATTCGATAATCTTAGTCATTCCTGTTACATTTACTTGCCCTAACAGGCCTCTGAAGTCATGGGCCGGGAAACCACTTATCCTTTCTTGACAAACTGTATGTAGGAAATGCAGGGCAACTTAGTTTGGGGTGGTCCATGGGGTTCTAGTAGGTCAAATTCGACAAAATACCCCTATGATTTTACGTAATATACTAACATATTCAATATGAATTATATCTGTTACATTTACTTCCCCTGATGGGCCTCTGACGGTATGGCCCAGACGATTACTTGTCCTATCTTGACAAACTATATATTTGGAATACAGGACAAGTTAGCTTCGGGTGGCCCATGGGGTTCTCGTAGGTCAAAATCGCCAAAATACCTCTAAGATCATATATATTTCAGCATATTCGATAATCTTAGTCATTACTGTTACATTGACTAGCCCTGACAGGCCTCTGAAACCATGGACCAGGAAACCACTTATCCTTTCTTGACAAAATGTATGTAGGAAATACAACAGAAGTTAGTTTGGGGTGGCCCATGGGGTTCTAGTAGGTCAAATTCCACAAAATACCCCTATGATTCTATGTATATTAACATACATATTATTCAATAATCCTAATTATTTCTGTTACATTTACTTGCCCTGACGGGCCTCTGACGGCATGGGCCAGACAATCACTAGTCCTATCTTGACAAACTGTATATTGGAAATGCAGGGCAAGTTAGTTTCGGGTGGCCCATCGGGATCTCGTAGATGAAATTCGTCAAAATACCCCTAAGATCATATATATTTCAGCATATTCGATAATCTTGGTCATTCCTGTTACATTTACTTACAATAACAGGCCTCTGAAGTCATGGGCCAGGAAACCACTTATCTTTTCTTGACAAACTGTATGAAGGAAATGCAGGACAACTTAGTTTGGGGTGGCCCATGGGGTTCTAGTAGGTCAAATTCGACAAAATACCCCTATGATTTTACGTAATATATCAACATATTCAATATGAATTATATCTGTTACATTTTTGCTTGCCCTGAAGGGCCTCTGACAATATGGGCCAGACAATCACTTGTCCTATCTTGACAAACTATATATTTGGAATACAGGACAAGTTAGTTTCAGGTGGCCCATCGGGTTCTCGTAGGTCAAACTCGCCAAATTACCCTTAAGATTATATTTCAGCATATTCCATAATCTTAGTTATTTTCTGTTACATTTACTTGCCCCGACAGGCCTCTGAAGCCATGGGCCAGGAAACCACTTATCCTATCTTGACAAACTGTAAGCAGGAAATGCAGGGCAAGTAAGTTTGGGGTGGCCCATGTCTTCTATTAGGTCAAATTCGACAAAATACCCCTATGATGCTACGTATATTAACATATTCAATAATCTTAATTATTTCTGTTGCATTTACTTGCCCTGACGGGCCTCTGACGGCATGGGCCAGACAATCACTAGTCCTATCTTGACAAACTGTATATTGGGAATGCAGCGCAATTTAGTTTCGGGTGGCCCATGGGGTTCTCCTAGATGAAACTCGCCAAAATACCCCTAAGATCATATATATTTCAGCATATTCCATAATCTTAGTCATTTCTGTTACCTTTACTTGCCCTAACAGGCCTCTGAAGTCATGGGCCAGGAAACCACTTACCCTTTCTTGACAAACTGTATGAAGGAAATGCAGGGCAAGTTAGTTTGAGGTGGCCCATGGGGTTCTAGAGGTCAAATTCGACAAAATACCCCTATGATTTTACGACATATATTAACATATTCAATATGAATTATATCTGTTACATTAACTTGCCCTGACGGGCCTCTCACGGCATGGACCAGACAATCACTTGTCCTTTCTTGACAAACTGTATATAGGGAAAGCAGGGCAAGTTAGTTTGGGGTGGCCCATGGGGTTCTCGTAGGTCAAAGTCGCCACAATACCCCTAAACTCATAATTATTGTATGTATTTCAGGATATTCAATAATCTTTCATGTTACATTTACTTGCCCTGACAGCCCTGTGACGCCATGGGCCAGGAAACCACTTATCTTTTCTTGACAAACTGAATGTAGGGAATGTAGGGCAAGTTAGTTTGGGGTGGCCACTGGGGTTCTAGTAGGTCAAATTCCACAAAATCCCCCTATGATAATGTATGTATATTAGCATGTTCATTTATCTTACCCGTACATGTTACATTTAGTTGCCCTGCCCGGCCTCTGACGGCATGAGCCAGACAATCACTTGTCCTATCTTGACAAAGTGTATATTTGGAATGCAGGGCAACTTAGGTTTGGGTGGCCCATGGGGTTTTCGTAGGTGAAACTCGCCAAAATACCCCTAAGATCATATATATTTCAGCATATTCCATAATCTTAGTCATTCCTGTTACATTTACTTGCCCTGACAGGCCTCTGAAACCATAGGCCAGGAAACCACTTATCCTTTCTTGACAAACTGTAAGCAGGAAATGCTGGGCAAGTTAGTTTTGGGTGGCCCATGTGTTCTAGTAGATCAAATTCGACAAAATACCCTTATGATGCCACGTATATCACCATATTCAATAATCTTAATTATTTCTGTTACATTTACTTGCCCTGACGGGCATCTGACGGCATGGGCCAGACAATCACTAGTTCTATCTTGACAAACTGTATATTGGGAATGCAGGGCAAGTTAGTTTCGGATGGCCCATGGGGTTCTCCTAGATGAAACTCGCCAAAATACCCCTAAGATAATATATAATTATTTCAGCATATTCGATAATCTTAGTCATTTCTGTTACCTTTACTTGCCCTAACAGGCCTCTGAAGTCATGGGCCAGGAAACCACTTATCCTTTCTTGACAAAGTGTATGTAGGAAATGCAGGGCAAGTTAGTTTGAGGTGGCCCATGAGGTTTTAGAGGTCAAATTCGACAAAATACCCCTATGATTCTATGTATATTAACATGTTCAATAATCTTGATTATTTCTGTTAAATTCACTTGCCCTGACGGGCCTCTGATGGCATGGGCCAGACAATCACTAGTCCTATCTTGACAAACTGTATATTGGGAATGCAGGGCAAGTTAGTTTCGGGTGGCCCATGAGGTTCTCGTAGATGAAATTCGCCAAAATACCCCTAAGATCATATATATTTCAACATATTCGATAATCTTAGTCATTCCTGTTACATTTACTTGCCCTAACAGGCCTCTGAAGTCATGGGCCGGGAAACCACTTATCCTTTCTTGACAAACTGTATGTAGGAAATGCAGGGCAACTTAGTTTGGGGTGGTCCATGGGGTTCTAGTAGGTCAAATTCGACAAAATACCCCTATGATTTTACGTAATATACTAACATATTCAATATGAATTATATCTGTTACATTTACTTCCCCTGATGGGCCTCTGACGGTATGGCCCAGACGATTACTTGTCCTATCTTGACAAACTATATATTTGGAATACAGGACAAGTTAGCTTCGGGTGGCCCATGGGGTTCTCGTAGGTCAAAATCGCCAAAATACCTCTAAGATCATATATATTTCAGCATATTCGATAATCTTAGTCATTACTGTTACATTGACTAGCCCTGACAGGCCTCTGAAACCATGGACCAGGAAACCACTTATCCTTTCTTGACAAAATGTATGTAGGAAATACAACAGAAGTTAGTTTGGGGTGGCCCATGGGGTTCTAGTAGGTCAAATTCCACAAAATACCCCTATGATTCTATGTATATTAACATACATATTATTCAATAATCCTAATTATTTCTGTTACATTTACTTGCCCTGACGGGCCTCTGACGGCATGGGCCAGACAATCACTAGTCCTATCTTGACAAACTGTATATTGGAAATGCAGGGCAAGTTAGTTTCGGGTGGCCCATCGGGATCTCGTAGATGAAATTCGTCAAAATACCCCTAAGATCATATATATTTCAGCATATTCGATAATCTTGGTCATTCCTGTTACATTTACTTACAATAACAGGCCTCTGAAGTCATGGGCCAGGAAACCACTTATCTTTTCTTGACAAACTGTATGAAGGAAATGCAGGACAACTTAGTTTGGGGTGGCCCATGGGGTTCTAGTAGGTCAAATTCGACAAAATACCCCTATGATTTTACGTAATATATCAACATATTCAATATGAATTATATCTGTTACATTTTTGCTTGCCCTGAAGGGCCTCTGACAATATGGGCCAGACAATCACTTGTCCTATCTTGACAAACTATATATTTGGAATACAGGACAAGTTAGTTTCAGGTGGCCCATCGGGTTCTCGTAGGTCAAACTCGCCAAATTACCCTTAAGATTATATTTCAGCATATTCCATAATCTTAGTTATTTTCTGTTACATTTACTTGCCCCGACAGGCCTCTGAAGCCATGGGCCAGGAAACCACTTATCCTATCTTGACAAACTGTAAGCAGGAAATGCAGGGCAAGTAAGTTTGGGGTGGCCCATGTCTTCTATTAGGTCAAATTCGACAAAATACCCCTATGATGCTACGTATATTAACATATTCAATAATCTTAATTATTTCTGTTGCATTTACTTGCCCTGACGGGCCTCTGACGGCATGGGCCAGACAATCACTAGTCCTATCTTGACAAACTGTATATTGGGAATGCAGCGCAATTTAGTTTCGGGTGGCCCATGGGGTTCTCCTAGATGAAACTCGCCAAAATACCCCTAAGATCATATATATTTCAGCATATTCCATAATCTTAGTCATTTCTGTTACCTTTACTTGCCCTAACAGGCCTCTGAAGTCATGGGCCAGGAAACCACTTACCCTTTCTTGACAAACTGTATGAAGGAAATGCAGGGCAAGTTAGTTTGAGGTGGCCCATGGGGTTCTAGAGGTCAAATTCGACAAAATACCCCTATGATTTTACGACATATATTAACATATTCAATATGAATTATATCTGTTACATTAACTTGCCCTGACGGGCCTCTCACGGCATGGACCAGACAATCACTTGTCCTTTCTTGACAAACTGTATATAGGGAAAGCAGGGCAAGTTAGTTTGGGGTGGCCCATGGGGTTCTCGTAGGTCAAAGTCGCCACAATACCCCTAAACTCATAATTATTGTATGTATTTCAGGATATTCAATAATCTTTCATGTTACATTTACTTGCCCTGACAGCCCTGTGACGCCATGGGCCAGGAAACCACTTATCTTTTCTTGACAAACTGAATGTAGGGAATGTAGGGCAAGTTAGTTTGGGGTGGCCACTGGGGTTCTAGTAGGTCAAATTCCACAAAATCCCCCTATGATAATGTATGTATATTAGCATGTTCATTTATCTTACCCGTACATGTTACATTTAGTTGCCCTGCCCGGCCTCTGACGGCATGAGCCAGACAATCACTTGTCCTATCTTGACAAACTGTATATAGGAAACGCAGGGCAAGTTAGTTTGGGGTGGCCCATGGGGTTCTCGGAGGTGAAACTCGCCAAAATACCCCTAAGATCATAATTATTGTATGTATTTCAGCATAGTCAATAATCTTATATCATTCCTGTTACATTTACTTGCCCTGACAGCCCTGTGACGCCATGGGCCAGGAAACCACGTATCCATTCCTGAGAAACTGTATGTAGGGAATACAGGGCAAGTTAGTTTGGGATGGCCCATGGGGTTCTAGTATGTCAAATTCGACAAAATACCCCTACAATTATTAGTATTTTAGCATATTCATTTATCTTACCCGTACCTGTTATATTTTAGTTATACTGACGGGCTTCTGACGGCATGGGCCAGACAATCACTTGTCCTATCTTGACAAACTGTACATAGGGAACGCAGGGCAAGTTAGTTTGGGGTAGCCCATGGGGTTCTCGGAGGTGAAACTCGCCACAATACCCCTATAAGATCATAATTATTGTATGTATTTCAGCATATTCAATAATCTTAATCATTCATGTTATACGTTTACATGCCCTGACAGGCCTCTGACGCCATAGGCCATGAAACCACTTATCCTTTATTGACAAACTGTATGTAGGGAACGAAGGGCAAGTTAGTTTAGGGAGGCACATGGGGTTCTAGTATGTAAAATTCGACAAAATACCCCTATGATTATATATGTATATTACCAAATTCAATAATCGTAATCATTTCTGTTACATTTACTTGCACTTACGGGCCTCTGACGGAATCGGCCAGACAATCACTTGTCCTATCTTGACAAACTATATATAGGGAAAGCAGGACAAGTTAGTTTGGGGTGGCCCATGGATTTCTCGTAGGTGAAACTCGCCAAATACACCTAAGATCATAATTATTGTATGTATTTCAGGATATTCAATACAGTGGCGTATCTAGGGGGGGGGGGCAAGTTGGGCACGTGCCCCGGGCGCCACTCCTTGGGGGCGCAAAAAAACAAACGAAAAAAAAAAACGAGAAGAAAAAAAAAAAGAGAAAAAAAACGAAGAAGAAAAAAAAAAGAAAAGAAGAAGAAGAAGAAAAAAAAAAACTCGCCCGGAAGGGGGGAGGGAGAATGGTGGGGGGGGGGGGGCAGAAAACCAAATCAAACAAGATAAAAACAAAACATGATGATGACGCGGACAAAATGACAATGTTTATTGTGTTCACACAAAAATTCCATATTCTGTGAGCTGAAATACAAACATTTTCGGCTCGCTCGCTGCGCTCGCTCGCCAAAATTTATATAAAAAAGAAGGTACGAGCAAAAGGTGATGATGACAAATTGACAGTGTCTATTGTGTTCACACATGTCAGTTTGTATCTAGCAGGCAAAATGTTTCACGGAGCAGCGGCTGCAATTTCTTTCGTTCTGAAGCGATCGCCAATTGGATCAAAAGAAGGCGCCAACGGAGGGGGGGGGGGGTGGGCGCAAAAAAAAAATCAAATAAGATAATAACAAAACGTAATGATGACGCGGAAATATACAAATTTCGGCTCACTCGCTCGTACTAGTTTAGAGTAGTTTTTTTCAAGTCCTCAGTTTGTTGGTATAAATCGTTATCTATAAGGCCGTCACTATATCTTGATTAGAATTGTAAGATTTAATAAGCAAAAAATGACAGGAATTCCATATTTGTAAGCTGAAATACAAAAATTTTCGGCTCGCTCGCTACGCTCGCTCGCCAAAATCTATATCAAAATTCATTACATTTAAATCACCCTCAAAAGATCCCTTTTAAGTGCTTGAAAAAGCATAATGTGGACTTTGTTTAAAGACCCTACCGGGATGGGGATAGGGTTGAACACTTTTTCAGAAATTAGGGGCGCAATTTTCGTGCTTGCCCCGGGCGCCGTTTTCCCCAGATACACCACTGATTCAATAATCTTTCCTGTTACATTTACTTGCCCTGACAGCCCTGTGACGCCATGGGCCAGGAAACCACTTATTATTTCTTGACAAACTGCATGTAGGGAATGCAGGGCAAGTTAGTTTGGGGTGGCCCATGGGGTTCTAGTAGGTCAAATTCGACAAAATACCCCTGGGATTATTAATATTTTAGCATATTCATTTATTTACCCGTTCCTGTTACATTTTAGTTACACAGACGGCCCCTGACGGCATGGGCTAGACAATCACTTGTCCTGTCGTGACAAACTGTATATAGCGAACGCAGGGCAAGTTAGTTTGGGGTAGCCCATGGGGTTCTCGGAGGTGAAACTCGCCACAATACCCCTATAAGATCATAATTATTGTATGTATTTCAGCATATTCAATAATCTTAATCATTCATGTTATACGTTTACTTCCCCTGACAGGCCTCTGACGCCATAGGCCATGAAACCACTTATCCTTTATTGGCAAACTGTATGTAGGGAACGGAGGGCAAGTTAGTTTAGGGTGGCCCATGGGGTTCTAGTATGTCAAATTCGACAAAATATCCCTATGATTATACATGTATATTACCAAATTCAATAATCGTAATCATTTCTTTTACATTTACTTGCCCTCACGGTCCTCTGACGGCATGGGCCAGACAATCACTTGTCCTATCTTGACAAACTAAATAAAGGGAAAGCAGGACAAGTTAGTTTGTGGTGGCCCATGGGGTTCTCGTAGGTGAAACCCGCCAAATACACCTAAGATCATAATTATTGTATGTATTTCAGCATATTCAATAATCTTATATCATTCCTGTTACATTTACTTGCCCTGACTGCCCTGTGACGCCATGGGCCAGGAAACCACTTATCCTTTCTTGACAAACTGTACGTAGGGAATTCAGGGCAAGTTAGTTTGGGGTGGCCCATGGGGTTCTTGTAGGTCAAATTCGACAAAATACCCCTACGATTTTGTATGTATTTTGGCATATTTATCTTACCCGTACCTGTTACATTTTAGTTACCCTGACGGGCCTCTGACGGAATGGGCCAGACAATCACTTGTCCTATCTTGACAAACTGTATATAGGGAAAGCAGGGCAAGTTAGTTTGGGGTGGCCCATGCTGTTCTCGTAGGTCAAAGTCGCCACAATACCCCTAAACTCATAATTATTGTATGTATTTCAGGATATTCAATAATCTTTCCTGTTACATTTACTTGCCCTGACAGCCCTGTGACGCCATGGGCCAGGAAACCACTTATTATTTCTTGACAAACTGCATGTAGGGAATGCAGGGCAAGTTAGTTTGGGGTGGCCCATGGGGTTCTAGTAGGTCAAATTCGACAAAATACCCCTGGGATTATTAATATTTTAGCATATTCATTTATTTACCCGTTCCTGTTACATTTTAGTTACACAGACGGCCCCTGACGGCATGGGCTAGACAATCACTTGTCCTGTCGTGACAAACTGTATATAGCGAACGCAGGGCAAGTTAGTTTGGGGTAGCCCATGGGGTTCTCGGAGGTGAAACTCGCCACAATACCCCTATAAGATCATAATTGAAGGGGTCGGTGCATTATAGTGCTAACCCACACAATGTTCATTTTGAGATAATCGCTTTTGAAAGTTTGAAAAAATCCATAAATCAGGTTAATGACTCGAGAAGGCCAATTTTTTCGTACATGAACCCTTACATACTCAAGATTGAATAGTGTCTTCGGGAAATTTACTACGCTGATATTTTGGCGGATTTAAGACAATTTTTCAAGTCACATTTTGAATTTGTGGCTTAGCACTTTATTGCAGCCAAATCCGTCGTGTATACAAATACTCTTTATTTTTTGAAAACTCACAAAATATCAATATCTCTTCGCTTAAAATGGAAAATTAATGTAATATTTGAGTTTCCCTCCTTTGTGAAGTGAAATTAAAATAAGATATACTTGTTTTTAATTGTCTGTATATTATTGTATAATCTGTGTGAATTATGAAGACAAACTTTGCATATATTTCAGATGCACACACATGCAGAGAATCAATCATATACGCATAAAGACATCTTGAAATGTGGATATTAAACAATTTCAACAATTCAAGTTTTAAAAGACAAAGCATTCAGTGTCATACAAATAATATGATTTGTTTGGGGGGTTACATCTCATTGAGGATTTTACATCTTTCATGTACCTAAAAGCAGGGAAAGAGTCCCTTCTTCAGCATTATAACGCATTTTAAATTTAGAGTATCTACATCAGAGAAAATAAAGTAAAATGGTACATATCAACATATTTCAGAGATTATTATGTCTTTTGTTAAAGGAAATAAAATACCACAAAGTAGACATCAAGGCCTTGTTTAGCTACATTGGTTTTCTTGTTTAGGGTATCAAAATCACCAATAGTACTGTAAAATCCTTCTTTGTATGGCAACGAATTTACCAAAAAAAAATAGTGTTGCATCAGAACTATGACCACTGTACATGCCTCAATGAATCCTCCTCCTCCATGTTCGTTGGTAAATGCAGGCTGTGTGAAATTATGCAGGAAAATTCTTATCACAAAATGAATGACTAACTCTTAATGGCCAAAAAATCCATGAAAAGAACATTTTTAAAAATTGGGAAAAAATCTCTTTGGAAGTCTGAACACTTATTTATTTCGTATATTCGGATAGACCATACAAGCAATGTGCCGAATAAAACCAAAATAGCCTACGTATTATACCAAGTTGGTGTGTTTATATACATATATTTTACCCCATATGCACGTTTTCAGACTACATTTGGATCATGAAGATCATTTAGGAACAAGAAAAAAATGTTCTCATGTCAACGCTGTTACGGTGACAAAAACGTACACGAAAAAATGAAAAATCTATATGCTTTCAATTAGTTTTATCAATCACAAATCTCCAAATTAATTTGAAGGAAACTGTCTTTTTTGTAAATTAATCTTGAAAACAACCCTGTGAAAAAAAAAACCTGAAATTTGTAACAGAATACAGCAAATACATTTTCTTTCTAACATGGAGACTTCTTCATAAAAATGCATGATAAATACCGAGTTTAAAGGGTAAATTCAGAAGTGGAAAAAAAGGGAGCTATTGACTCACAATTAAATTACGTTAAAAAAACACTATACTATCAGCATTGATGCTTTAAATTCCGCTTTGATTGCTTTCAACGTTTATTGATTTAAATTGAGAAACCGTATAGAGGTATCAACAACATGGAACTATGAATTTTATACGACAGCGTTAGATTTGAAAAATAATGTTTGCAGTTATATAATAAATGTAACATCCTTTCAAAGGATGTTAAACATGTAAGTATCGTGTCTCGGTTATGTAAGAAACTACAGGGAAGCACAGCTGTATTGACAGCGGCAGGAATTTTTTTGAAAACTTGAGGTAAATAAATCGATATTAAAAGGCATTTTGTTTTCATCCATTTTCTACTGTCTATAGCTAATCCCCCTAAATATGGCTGTGAAAGCATAACAAAATTGCATTTTATTCAAAAGAAGTTACAAATTAATCAATGACAATTTCAAATGTTGTTACACTAGTGATCTAACTCTGTAAGAATTACTAACAGATAAGGCACATTTTCAATCATCCAGCTTTCCATATATTTTTTTTTACCCATATGAACGTTTTCAGATCACACTTGCATCGGAAAAAATAATAAATTTAGAGACAATACACGTATTACAATAAGTCATTTCGATGAAAAAACCACACATAACAAATGAAGATTTATATTTTGAATATATTTCATCAGTTATTTAACTACTGATTAATTTTGAGGAAGCTTTCCTTTTGAAGCGAAATGTCAGCATGAATAAAGTGCTAACCCACTAATGAAATTTTAAGGTGCTGGGACAGACCATGAACGTTGATTACTTTTCTTATAGGTCATAATGCACAATGCTAAAATACTCCTAAAACCAGTGATTGTGGTATTTTGGTGATAAGTTCAACAAAAATACAAAAACTGGCGAAAAATGTCATGATCAGTAGAATTAGCATGAAAATAGTGCTAACCCCAACAGTACAAAAATTAACAAAAAATACTCATTAAATGCTTAAAATTTCATTAATGTTTATCTCATCTCCATTTTCATAACTGGCAGAAGAGTACAAGTTATGTTATGAATCAGAATCACTCATTTTTGCAGATAAAAAAGTTTCCTCACTGTTCAGATTTAGATATTTTTATGACACCCTTCTGTCTGCTACCATGGAGGTCGCCATCTTGAAAAGTGTGGCTTAGCATTATATTCCTGCCTATAAGATGTGATTAATTTTCGGGGCAAAAACATGACTGCATTAAAAACCCATTTATTGCTTAAATTTCAAGATGACATTTTTAGGGATTATAGAGCTGTGATTCAGGATGGTGTAAATGCATGTAACTCATTTTTCACCAAAGTGTGGGTTAACACTATAATGCACCGACCCCTTCAATTATTGTATGTATTTCAGCATATTCAATAATCTTAATCATTCATGTTATACGTTTACTTCCCCTGACAGGCCTCTGACGCCATAGGCCATGAAACCACTTATCCTTTATTGACAAACTGTATGTAGGGAACGGAGGGCAAGTTAGTTTAGGGTGGCCCATGGGGTTCTAGTATGTCAAATTCGACAAAATATCCCTATGATTATACATGTATATTACCAAATTCAATAATCGTAATCATTTCTTTTACATTTACTTGCCCTCACGGTCCTCTGACGGCATGGGCCAGACAATCACTTGTCCTATCTTGACAAACTAAATAAAGGGAAAGCAGGACAAGTTAGTTTGTGGTGGCCCATGGGGTTCTCGTAGGTGAAACCCGCCAAATACACCTAAGATCATAATTATTGTATGTATTTCAGCATATTCAATAATCTTATATCATTCCTGTTACATTTACTTGCCCTGACTGCCCTGTGACGCCATGGGCCAGGAAACCACTTATCCTTTCTTGACAAACTGTACGTAGGGAATTCAGGGCAAGTTAGTTTGGGGTGGCCCATGGGGTTCTTGTAGGTCAAATTCGACAAAATACCCCTACGATTTTGTATGTATTTTGGCATATTTATCTTACCCGTACCTGTTACATTTTAGTTACCCTGACGGGCCTCTGACGGAATGGGCCAGACAATCACTTGTCCTATCTTGACAAACTGTATATAGGGAAAGCAGGGCAAGTTAGTTTGGGGTGGCCCATGCTGTTCTCGTAGGTCAAAGTCGCCACAATACCCCTAAACTCATAATTATTGTATGTATTTCAGGATATTCAATAATCTTTCCTGTTACATTTACTTGCCCTGACAGCCCTGTGACGCCATGGGCCAGGAAACCACTTATTATTTCTTGACAAACTGCATGTAGGGAATGCAGGGCAAGTTAGTTTGGGGTGGCCCATGGGGTTCTAGTAGGTCAAATTCGACAAAATACCCCTGGGATTATTAATATTTTAGCATATTCATTTATTTACCCGTTCCTGTTACATTTTAGTTACACAGACGGCCCCTGACGGCATGGGCTAGACAATCACTTGTCCTGTCGTGACAAACTGTATATAGCGAACGCAGGGCAAGTTAGTTTGGGGTAGCCCATGGGGTTCTCGGAGGTGAAACTCGCCACAATACCCCTATAAGATCATAATTATTGTATGTATTTCAGCATATTCAATAATCTTAATCATTCATGTTATACGTTTACTTCCCCTGACAGGCCTCTGACGCCATAGGCCATGAAACCACTTATCCTTTATTGACAAACTGTATGTAGGGAACGGAGGGCAAGTTAGTTTAGGGTGGCCCATGGGGTTCTAGTATGTCAAATTCGACAAAATATCCCTATGATTATACATGTATATTACCAAATTCAATAATCGTAATCATTTCTATTACATTTACTTGCCCTCACGGTCCTCTGACGGCATGGGCCAGACAATCACTTGTCCTATCTTGACAAACTAAATAAAGGGAAAGCAGGACAAGTTAGTTTGTGGTGGCCCATGGGGTTCTCGTAGGTGAAACCCGCCAAATACACCTAAGATCATAATTATTGTATGTATTTCAGCATATTCAATAATCTTATATCATTCCTGTTACATTTACTTGCCCTGACTGCCCTGTGACGCCATGGGCCAGGAAACCACTTATCCTTTCTTGACAAACTGTACGTAGGGAATGCAGGGCAAGTTAGTTTGGGGTGGCCCATGGGGTTCTTGTAGGTCAAATTCGACAAAATACCCCTACGATTTTGTATGTATTTTGGCATATTTATCTTACCCGTACCTGTTACATTTTAGTTACCCTGACGGGCCTCTGACGGAATGGGCCAGACAATCACTTGTCCTATCTTGACAAACTGTATATAGGGAAAGCAGGGCAAGTTAGTTTGGGGTGGCCCATGCTGTTCTCGTAGGTCAAAGTCGCCACAATACCCCTAAACTCATAATTATTGTATGTATTTCAGGATATTCAATAATCTTTCCTGTTACATTTACTTGCCCTGACAGCCCTGTGACGCCATGGGCCAGGAAACCACTTATTATTTCTTGACAAACTGTATGTAGGGAATGCAGGGCAAGTTAGTTTGGGGTGGCCCATGGGGTTCTAGTAGGTCAAATTCGACAAAATACCCCTGGGATTATTAATATTTTAGCATATTCATTTATTTACCCGTACCTGTTAGATTTTAGTTACACTGACGGGCCTCTGACGGCATGGGCCAGACAATCACTTGTCCTATCTTGACAAACTGTATATAGGGAACGCAGGGCAAGTTAGTTTGGGGTGGCCCATGGGGTTCTCGGAGGTGAAACTCGCCACAATACCCCTATAAGATCATAATTATTGTATGTATTTCAGCATATTCAATATTCTTAATCATTCATGTTACACGTTTACTTGCCCTGACAGGCCTCTGACGCCATAGGCCATGAAACCACTTATCCTTTATTGACAAACTGTATGTAGGGAACGTAGGGTAAGTTAGTTTAGGGAGGCACATGGGGTTCTAGTATGTCAAATTCGACAAAATACCCCTATATGATTATATAATATGTATATTACCAAATTCAATAATCGTAATCATTTTTGTTACATTTACTTGCCCTGACGGGCCTCTGACGGCATGGGCCAGACAATCACTTGTCCTATCTTGATAAACTATATATAGGGAAAGCAGGACAAGTTAGTTTGGGGTGGCCCATTGGGTTCTCGTAGGGGAAACTCTCCAAATACACCTAAGATCATATTGTATGTATTTCAGCATATTCAATAATCTTACATTATTCCTGTTACATTTACTTGCCCTGACTGCCCTGTGACGCCATGGGCCAGGAAACCACTTATCCTTTCTTGACAAACTGTATGTAGGGAATGCAGGGCAAGTTAGTCTGGGGTGGCCCATGGGGTTCTTGTAGGACAAATTCGACAAAATACCTCTACGATTTTGTATGTATTTTGGCATATTTATCTTACCCGTACTTGTTACATTTTAGATACCCTGACTGGCCTCCGACGGAATGGGCCAGAGAATCACTTGTCCTATCTTGACAAACTGTATATAGGGAAAGCAGGGCAAGTTAGTTTGGATTGGCCCATGGGGTTCTCGTAGGTCAAAGTCGCCACAATACCCCTTAACTCATAATTATTGTATGTATTTCAGGATATTCAATAATCTGATATTATTCCTGTTACATTTACTTGCCCTGACTGCCCTGTGACGCCATGGGCCAGGAAACCACTTATCTTTTCTTGACAAACTGTATATAGGGACTGCAGGGCAAGTTAGTTTTTGGTGGCCTATGGGGTTCTAATAGATAAAATTCGACAAAAAACCCCTACGATTATATCACGTATTTTTGTATATTTATCTTACCCGTACCTGTTACATTTTAGTTACCCTGACAGGCCTCTGACGGCATGCTCTGACGGCATGGGCCAGACAATCACTTGTCCTATCTTGACAAACTGTATAAAGGGAAAGTAGGGCAAGTTAGTTTGGGGTGGCCCATGGGGTTCTCGTAGGTGAAACTCGCCAAAATACCCCTAAGATTATAATTACTGTATGTATTTCAGCATATTCAATAATCTTAATCACTCTTGTTATACGTTTACTTCCCCTGACAGGCCTCTGACGCCATAGGCCATGAAACCACTTATCCTTTATTGACAAACTGTATGTAGGGAACGGAGAGCAAGTTAGTTTAGGGTGGCCCATGGGGTTCTAGTATGTCAAATTCGACAAAATACCCCCTATGATTATATATGTGTAATATTAGCAAATTCAATAATCGTAATCATTTCTGTTACATTTATTTGCCCTGACGGGCCTCTGACGGCATGGGCCAGACAATCACTTGTCCTATCTTGACAAACTGTATATAGAGAAAGCAGGGCAAGTTAGTTTGGGGTGGCCCATCGGGTTCTCGTAGGTGAAACTAGCCAAATACACCTAAGATCATAATTATTGTATGTATTTCAGCATATTCAATAATCTTATATCATTCCTGTAACATTTACTTGCCCTGACAGCACTGTGACGCCATGGGCCAGGAAACCACTTATTCTTTCTGGACAAACTGTATGTAGGGAATGCAGGGCAAGTTAGTTTGGGGTGGCCCATGGGGTTCTAGTATGTGAAATTCGACAAAATACCCCTACGATTATGTATTTTAGCATATTTATCTCACCCGTTGATACCTGTTACATTGACTTGCCCTGACGGGCCTGTAACGGCATTGGCCAGACAATCACTTGTCCTATCTTGACAAACTGTATATAGGGAAAGCAGGGCAAGTTAGTTTGGGTGGCCCATGGGGTTCTCCTAGGTCAAAGTCGCCACAATACCCCTAAAATCATAATTATTGTATGTATTTCAGGATATTCAATAATCTTATATCATTTCTGTTACATTTTTTTTGCCCTGACAGCGCTGCGACGCCATGGGCTAGGAAACCACTTATCTTTTCTTGACAAACTGAATTTAGGGAATGGAGGGCAGGTTAGTTTTGGGTGGCCCATGGGGTTCTAGTAGGTCAAATTCGACAAAATACCCCTACGATTACATATGTATTTTAGCATATTAATTTATCTTACCCGTACCTGTTACATTTAGTTGCCCTGACCGGCCTCAGACGGCATGGGCCAGACAATCAATTATCCTATCTTGACAAAGTGTATATAGGGAAAGCAGGGCAAGTTAGTTTGGGGTGGCCCATGGGGTTCTCGTAGGTCAAAGACGCCACAATACCCCTAAACTCATAATTATTGTATGTATTTTATAGGATATTCTATAATCTTATATCATTCCTGTTACATTTACTTGCCCTGACAGCCCTGTGACGCCATGGGCCATGAAACCACTTATCTTTTCTTGACAAACTGAATGTAGGGAATGTATGGCAATTTAGTTTGGGGTGGCCCATGGGGTTCTAGTAGGTCAAATTCCACAAAAACCCCCATGATTATGTATGTACATTAGCATATTCATTTATCTTACCCGTACATGTTACATTTAGTTGCCCTGCCAGCCTCTGACGGCATGGGCCAGACAATCACTTGTCATATCTTGACAAACTGTATATAGGGAAAGTAGGGCAAGTTAGTTTGGGGTGGCCCATGGGGTTTTCGGGGGTGAAACTCGCCAAAATACCCCTAAGGTCATAATTATTGTATGTATTTCAGCATATTCATGTTAATCACTCTTGTTATACGTTTACTTCCCCTGACAGGCCTCTGACGCCATGGGCCACTAGAAACCACTTATCTTTTCTTGACAAACTGAATTTAGGGAATGGAAGGCAGGTTAGTTTTGGGTGGCCCATGGGGTTCTAGTAGGTCAAATTCGACAAAATACCCCTACGATTACTTATGTATTTTAGCATATTAATTTATCTTACCCGTATATGACAAACGTTGATGAACCCCCCCCCCCCCCCCCCCCCCCCCCGATGGCGAATATCAAACGAGAAAACAGACGCAGTGATGATTCGCCGTGCGTCCTAGGAATAGGCCCCTAGTACCCCGATCAGACGCCGTGCGAAGCGGCGTCCCCGTCCGACGCGACAGCGACACGGTAGCGTATACAGTAACATGCACGAATAAGTAACTAACTTCAGATAGGGTGTACACTGTAGCGAATATCGAACGAGAAATAAGTGACTAACTTCAGGTGGCGAATATCGAACGAGGAATAAGTAACTAACTTCAGGTGGCGAATATCGAACGAAAAACAAGTAACTAACTTCAGGCCGGTCTAGCTCCATGGTATGTGGTCGAACTAAAGCTACCATAGGTGCCCGATTACTTCAGTACGCCGCGCCAATCATGACAGACGTTTTACAAATTTTATTGACCCCTAAGGATCACAAACGCTGGTTGGCTAATCGCATTCGTCAGGCGCAATGAAATGTGTGCATCGCAAAGCTAGCTCGGTGGTAAATTTGAAGCTCGCTCGTTCGCGCTTTTACCACGGAACGTTACGATCGTACAAGATTGAACTACGAACAGAACGAACAACTTACTATAGAGTGCAAGACAAGGTAATCTGCTGAAATTTCTGCTGTGGTCATATTCTAAATGTCGCTATTATGGCATGAAATCACTGCCTGTCCGTAAAACTACGACTACGGCGGCTTTCCTGCTCCTGCTAGGCCGGCAGTCCCACTCGGCTCGGGCCACTGGCACTGTGCTGTGCTTGTGTCGCGTTCAACGGTTCGTAACTGTGTAAAGCACGTAACGTGTCGTTAGATCTGACTGTACGCGCCTAACGTTAGGCAAATGTTTATTTGCTTGATAAGAATATTTAACACTGAAATTCACGTAAAAAACTTGACCTACGTGATTGAGAAAATCCAGCACTATCAAACGCCGTTGTTCCCTTTTCAATTCGAAGTTTCAGTGCAAAAATATCGCCGTCGAACTTGCGTGGCCTCGTTTCACTGAACTTTCAGCTCGGGACCTTCAGCTCCCCGCGGTAAAGCTCCTTATTGAGATCGACCGCTGTTTTTGCATTGACAATGCACGCAAACCAAGTTGTATTGAACACCGTGTTGTACGAAGCTTTTCTAGAAACTTCCATAGACATTACATTACGATTTGGTGAAAATATTCATTCGAAATTTTGTCCTTGATTAAAACCATTAATGAACCGTGAATTTTCGCGTTTTCCCACACCATCCTCATCAACCATGTCAACGGTCAAAGCCAATCCATTTTTATGTGCTCTGCGCGCAGTGAAGTGCATACTATTATTAATTAAACGTTCTGTGCGCCAATGACAATGTATACGCTGTCGGTTTCAAAGAGGGTGATCGATATGTAACTAGATCATGTAGATCTAGTAACGTTATGGCTACCATACTAAGGACAAGGTAGTCATGGTAGTAAACATAGATATAGCCCGACCAGACACTGTTACGCTATGCGAAAACAGCGTCTGACGAGCGCGGCATGCAGCCTCAAAGTGAGGAACCTCAACACAACTACAAAACTTAGGAAAATGTATACTTTTCTCCTTTAAACAGAATACTTTACTCACGTTAAATGCATGTTTCTATTACAGAAGAATAGTTCGCCACACTGGGTCCATGGAGACCACTTGCGATAAGTCCGTGGAACAAATAAAATGACACTTTCTGGAGCAATTCCATGGTACGTCGACGTACATTGTACCATGTACAGCGACTGTGCTGTGTTCAAGTGTATAGTTAGGCCTGGCGTGAAAGATTGTGTACCGTGTGGACATGCTGGATATGATGATCAATTTCGGTAAGTTTCATTGCGTACATTTGAATACTGAAAGCATCAGATGTAGAGTAAATATTGAAGAGTATACTTGATGAGTTTGAGGTGACAAAAATGATGTTAAGTATCAAAATTCAAAGCTATCGTGATACGATTACGTCGCTCTCCTAGTGGTTGGTGGTCGCGCGCGTACAGCCCTGTCGCGACGTACCATGTACAGCGACTGGGCTGTGTATAGTTAACATAGATAGTATTAAAGGCATAATTTACCATTTGCAGATGAAACAAAAACCCAGCATTAGTGCTTTAAAATAGTTCTAAAATGTGAGTTAGGGATAGAAACAACCACTGTCAAAATTTGAATCTGTATAATCGATGTTAAGTGTTGTTAAATACACAAAATGTGAACAATAGTTATAATAAAAATGTTTCCAGACTAAAGCGTATACAGTTACGGTTTATTGAGAAAAAACCTGATATCTCCTTATATTTTTGGTTTTATTGCAAATATTTCATAAGGTAGGATGTTTTATGATACAACAGACCTACACATATGCGTCAAATGTGACATTTTTTTTTTTTTAAATCACTACTCCCAAAGGTAAACTGGACCTTTAAGGTTAGAAATAATCATTTGATAATAAGATACGAAGGCGTGCGATAAAGATGGACACAAAATGGCTACCCTTCATGACGATACAAAAGAGAGCTAAAATACAAACTCACCAGTAGGCCTACACCTAGGATTAGGAACATAATTCATTTCCAAAGTTAGTGGTATCTTTATTCTTTATTATTACCTTTACCTTTACCGAAGATACTGGAAGATTGCTGTGTAGCAGCAGTCGAGCTTCCAGGTCTATCCTCATCTACACTGTATCGTCAGTTCAAAAGAGGGCAAGGCAGACAGGCTGTCAGTAATTACTGCTCATCCCACATCAGAATTGACTATTGGGAATAGGGGGACAGGAATCGTTGGTCTTCCCAGTGCCGATCAAGCCTAGACTTAAAAGCATCGATAGATGGAGCTTCCACTACTTCTTCCGGCAGGGAATTCCAGTCCTCTATTACTCGATGTGTGAATGTATCCCTCCTTACATTTGTTCTGCATCTCAGCTTAGAGAGTTTGTACCTGTGGCCCCGTGTAGTTGTGTCTGCCATTACAAAGAAGTCATCAGGGTTTATCCTGTCATACTCATGTATGATCTTGTACACCTGTATCATATCTCCTCTTCGTCTTCTGTACACAAGGGATGGTAGGTTGAGGAGTTTAAGCCTTTCTGTATAAGGCAGGTGTTTGAGAGAGGGGATCATCCTGGTTGCTCTCTTCTGCACTCTCTCCACTGTCTTGATGTCTGAAGTGTAGCGGGGAGACCAGACTGCATTACCGTACTCAAGGAGGGGACGTACTAATCCTTTGTACAGTTTGGGGATGGTGGAGATATCGTGACAATGATATGTACGCCTGATACTTATGAGGACTTTGTTGGCCTTGTTTACTGCATATGCTACATGTTGGTGGAATTTCAAGTTGGCATCTATGATTACTCCCAGGTCCTTTTCCTCCTCTACTGAATTCAAGGCTGTACCTCCCAGTGTGTAGGATTCCTCTGGGTTTCTACTTCCAAGATGAAGCACACTGCATTTCTTGGCATTGAATTGCAATTGCCAAATGGAGGACCATTCCAAAAGGGAGTCCAGGTCAGCTTGTAATTCTTGTCGTTGTTCTGGGAGGGAGGCACTGGAGAATACCTTTGTGTCATCTGCGTAGATTCGTGCAGTATTGTGTAGCACCTCAGGAAGGTCATTGATGTACAATACAAATAATGTTGGTCCCAATACACTTCCTTGAGGGACTCCGCTCATCACATTACACCATTCTGATCTAGCTGTATTAACAGTTACTCTTTGCTTTCTGCCACTGAGGAAGTCTGCTATCCAGGCCTTGAAGTTCCCTGAGATGTTGTATGCTTCAAGTTTGGCCAAAAGCCGTTGGTGTGGAACGCTGTCAAAGGCCTTTTGGAAATCTAGGTAAATGACATCAACCATGTCTCCTTGGTCTAGCAGGGCAGTCCACTTTTCAAGGGTGTTAAGCAGTTGAGTGACACATGACCTACCAGGCACAAATCCATGCTGAGAGTCACAGATGAGATTATTTGACATCATATGTTCCACTATCTTGTCTCTGATGAGTGATTCCATGATTTTACAAGGGACGGATGTTAAACTTATTGGGCGGTAGTTACTTGCTTCAGTTTTACTTCCCTTTTTGTGTACTGGAACAACATGACTCATTTTCCAGGCGGATGGGAGCTTCCCACTATGAAACGACTTAGAGAAGATTATCTTTAAAAGATTAAAAAATTGTTTTAATATAACAAGTTAGTCACTGTACCCTTGTCAGCAAGTTCGTCGGGATGCTTGTTGGTAATTGTTTCTTCAAATTTCACCCTTGTCAGTAGCTACACGCAGCCGCTGTAGAGACAGCGGCTGCACCTTTACTCCTTCGCAGACGTTGTCATTTTTCAGTGTGGTTGTGCGACTCCTTCATGAATGTCTTTATTAATCGTGGAAAACTAAAATACAAGGAATTATCGTAATCTATGATAATCATTCAATAATCGGTATGCGATTTTTTGTTTAATTACGTCAAAAACTCACCGAAATCTGTGGCTGAAATCAGGTCTGTAAACGTCCTTATTGCTTCACTCCTCATCTGTGTGTCATGGCATTCACTCTCGTATACTACAACGCACAACGTAGGTAGTCGGAGAGGCGCCCTCTAGCTCTCCGACTACCTACATTGTACATTGTACTGTAGTATACGAGAGTGAATGCCATTCAAATAACACGCAGATGAGGAGTGAAGCAATAAGGACGTTTACAGACCTGATTTGGATGTTCAGCCACAGATTTCAGTGAGTTTTTGACGTAATTAAACAAAAAATCGCATGTACCGATTATTGAATGATTATCATAGATTACGATAATTCCTTGTATTTTAGTTTTCCATGATTAATAAAGATATTCATGAAGGAGTCGCACAACCACACTGAAAAATGACAACGTCTGTAAAGGAATACAGGTGCAGCCGCGTCGCTTCGCGACAGCGGCTGCATGTAGTATACCTTGTCGGGGCCTTCAAGGGTGATAATACACTGGCGAGATCCATGCACTGTAATATCAGTCCACAGATGAAATGATTAGGTATCCAGTACTATGGACTCCCATTATAACAAAGTCCTTGGGACTGGCAGTTTTCTTTTGTTATAATTTCTTTATAACCCAACAAATAAACAATAAAAATACATAAAGTGGATAATGTTGCAGCCTGAATTTTTATTTCGTTGTAACTGGAATTTCGTTATAACCGTGTTTCTTATAATGGGAGCATGGAGTGCACTGTTATCAGGCTGAGCTTGTGAATTTGTATTAGGATGATCTTTTATTGAAAAACCTTCCAACTTATTACCAGCGTACATTTTTGGAAAATGCTATTGAAAGATTTATTGTTATCATTCTAATTACATTGAACTGAAACATCATACACATGTAACGATAAACTGGCCTTGGAAACATTGTCACCGTCTCTAGAATTTGGCTGCCATGACAGCAATGTGGAACTGTACATCCTATTTGGTATTAAGAATATAAGATGAGCACAGTTTTATTATACAACACTGACGTGGGGTATAATAGTACCCCTCGTTATTGAAAGAGGAATCATATGAATGACTACACAAGGACAAGTTATGCCGTATACTGTACGAGCTGAAATTTTCGCGGTGGTTTTATTTTCGTGAATTTCGCGAATCGCCTTTGAACTGCGAAAATAACAACACGTGAATAACTAAGTTCAGTTAGACCCTCGCAACCGCGAAATTAACAAGACGCGAAAATATCCGCCAAGTAGCAATTCGCGAAAATATCTGTACGCGAAAATTTCAGCTCGTACAGTACTGTAAAGCTTGTTTTGGTTAAGAATTGTTAAATGCAATATAATTTATTTATTTTACAAATATGCTTGAATGGACAATTGTTCATGATTTTGATATTGATATACCTTTACTAGTGCTCAGCATCATGACTGACCCAGCTGTATCATGTGTGCTCTCGGACACTGAGGACAATGTTGTAGAAGATGAGGAAGAGGACATTCGTCTACAGGAGAGTATCCGTAAGGATCTGTTCACAGAGTTTGGTGCAGCCACACCTATGAAACTGTCAAGGGAGAGTGTTTCCCACAATCGTGAGGCCATGAAAGTCTTCCTAAGGGTGCGACCCTTTACAAATGGAGAAATTGAAGAGGGAGAGTCTCAGGTGAGATTTTTATACCTAGTACCTTTGCATTTGCCCTGATGTCCAGGCCAAGTACAGTGTAGTAAGCCAATTTCATTTTTCAAAGAGAAATGTTGATTGAGTAAGAGTAGCAACATTAGTAGAACAAATCAGTGAAAGTTTGAGGAAAATTGGACAATCGATGCAAAAGTTATGAATTTTTAAAGTTTTGGTGTTGGAACCAGTGGATGAGGAGACTACAATGTACTTGAGTTTATGACATCATGTGTGGACAACAATCAAGTGAAGAAAATATAAAGAAAATTCAACATGCTTTCACTTTTCTAGCATAATGAAAGAGCACTTGACTAACCGCTCTCAGAAAGCAGGGGAAAAAATACTATCCTTAACATACATTGTATGTCAGTATCAAGTTGATGGAATGTGTAATTTTCATGAAATATGAATTTTTGTGGAATTCCCTTTATAGTTTCTTTAAGATCTTCAAGGTCACAAATCACCACCCGTCCCATCAAGGAGCGACGCCAATTTTTGCGTATTGATACGTATGATAAAAGACACATTGGACTATCATCAGCAAAATGGTCCCAATACTCTGCAATGTTGACTTACCGTAATATGCTGTGAATCTCAACATGTTGCATGCAGACCTGGGAGGTGTTTCATCAACGTTTGTCAGTGCTGACAATTTCAGCAAAATCCTTGGTTTTGATTGGAAGAAATTGTATATGCTCTGGTCACTGACTGTTACTATGGTGATTGTCAGCGCTGACAAACATTGATGAAACACACCCCCCCCCCCCTGTACACTGTGTGTTTTTCTCTCTCTCTTTCATTCTTACTAAGACTAGATGCTGTTGCTTCACTGTTCAAATGCCTGAAGTGAACTGTGGGAGAAACTTTTTATGCCTCCGCCACGAAGTGGTGCCGGAGGCATTATGTTTTCGGGTTGTCCGTCCGTCCGTCCGTCCGTCCTTCCGTCCGTCCGTAATGAATTTTGTGGACAAGGTAACTATCGAAACCTGTTGAGGTATCCTAATGAAACTTGGCATGTATGTGTATTAGGGGGTGAAGTTGTGCCTATCAACTTTTGGGTGCACATGCTCAAGGTCAAAGGTCAAAAGGTCAAGGTCAAATACATAAAATTTCACTATTTCCACCATATCTATTGAATGCCTGAAGATATTTTCTTGAAACTTAGTGTATACATGTTTTACCCAATTAAGATTCTCTGGTGAAAGTTTGGGTCATGTGGTCAAAGGTCAAAAGGTCAGGGTCAAATACATAAAATTTCACTATTTCCACCATATCTATTGAATGCCTGAAGAGATTTTCTTGAAACTTAGTGTATACATGTATTACCCAATTAAGATTCTCTGGTGAAAGTTTGGGTCATGAGGTCAAAGGTCAAAAGGTCAAGTAAAAATATTAAAACTTCTTTTTTTTTCTCCGTACCTTGGAAAATTGTTCAAGGTATCTTCATGGAACATAGTATCACGTACTGACTGGAAGTGATTATCTAGAGAATGTAGGGTTCATGGGGTCAAAGGTCAGGGGTCAAAGGTCAAGTGCAAGACTTCAAAATTTTACTATTACCCTCATATTTATGCAATGCCAGCAGGGTTATTTTTTTACACTTGGTGTATGCGTGTGTAACCTAATAGAAATTCTCTGGAAAGTTTTTTTTTTTCTCTTTTTGCCTCAAAGGTCAAAAGGTCAAAGATCAAGTGAAAGTGCTGAACTAACTTTTTCCTCCATATCTCGGAAGTGGCTCAAGTTACCTTGAAACTTAGTACATATTATGCATGTTCTACCTGAAAGTAATTATCTTATGAATTTTAGGGTCAAGGGCCAGATGAAAATGGTAACAATTTACTATTCAATTCAGAAATTGCACTTTTTCTCCACACCTGTACCTTGAAAATTACTCAATGCCTAAATGTATGAATGGGTCAAAGTCAAGTTAAAGTCCTTAAATCCCTAGATACATGCTCTCCTATTCATCCAATTAAACCTACGTCAAGGAAGGTGAGCATTCAACACATTTGTGACAAACTTGTCATTCCAATATTTTGCCAATTTTGTGAAAATGTAATCACACAGTGTCCACATGTACTATCTAGACCTATTTGGAAAATCATGCATTATGGCGGAGGCATACCAGTCGCCAAAGCGACATTTCTAGTTTTTAATTTCTTTTTTTTTTTTTTGCCTCTGCCACGAAGTGTCATCTGAGGCATTATAATTCGGGTTGTCTGTCCGTACATCTGTCCATTGATCCATCCCTTTGTAATTGATTTTTTTTTTTGAACATCATAACCTAAAAACAGTTTGAGGTATCTAAATGAAACTTAGCATATATTATGTACCTACCAAGGGTATGTACATGCATGACTGGAAAAAGTTGCAGCTGTTAAATTCTTGAGTGCATGTGCTCAAGGTCAAAGGTCATAGATCAAGGTCATATTGAGGAATTTTGCTTCTAGCTGTAAAATTGGACATTCTTGCATGCATGAAACTCGCACAAATTTTGTGAGGAGCCAAGATTTGCAAAAATTAAAGGGCATGCAAAAGTTTGTCAACAATATGCACTGAGAAATATGCATTGAATTCTAGTTGCGAATTTGCGATTTCAAGCTTCATACCACAAAAAAGGTATTTGGCTTCAATTCATGAATTTTATCTCTGCGATGCCCGAAGGTCATACAATGTAGTTTGTTTTCTCTTAGGGCGCGTTCATGCGAATTTCGTAGCCAGAATCACAAACATGAAACATGATTCAAAACGGCGTTTCAAATCACGGTCTCCGCAGAAGAGCGTTCATGCGGGCTTAACTCGCAATGCTGATTCTGGCTCAGCTCATCCTTTGCCATTACGCAGCGCACTGCACAGTTTGACCTTGTCTCTCCTACAGCTCGAGCATGACCTCCTGTTAAATCCTTCTGCCAACTGATCAGTCATTTTATTGTATGCCTTTCCGTTTTTATTTCGGTGAATACCTTCCAATAAGCTGTTGCATTCAGGCTCTGCCCACAGATCGAGGAATAATCTTAATTCTTCGTCTCTCCCGTTATTTTCCCTGGTAGACACAGCTGCAGCCATTACTATTATCGACTCACTTGGAGAGTAATTACATACTATTATCATAAACAGCTAGATACTATAGCATAGAATCGGTGTATGGCGTTGATGTAAACAAACTAGTGCAGGTATGGTACCGAAACACACAATTCATAAGACATACACAAGCGCGCAAACAGAACCAGAAGCTGTGGGATATACCCTGTGAGACACGCATGCGCACAGCGCACAATGACGTCATAGAATCATGATTGAAATCACGGTTGCATTCATGCAGTTTCTGCGATTGTGATTCTGGCAGAATCATGATTCAAAAACGCCCTTTTTTCCACATTTCAGATCGGCGTTTTGAAACGCGTTTAAATGGAAAAATTGCATTCGGTGAATGCAATGCAACTAAACACGTTTAGCGACTAAACGTGTTTAGAAACGCAATTCTAGTTTCACATGAACGCAGCCTTATTCTCTAGGAAAAGTTTAGGCCATTGGGATCAAAGTGCTTGTGGAAATTCCAAGATTTCACTTTTTTTCTCCATATTCTGATAAATCAATAATGGTTCAAAGTATCTTCATGAAATTTTTTCCATACAATGTTTATATACTGCTTAACAATTATTCTCTTAGAAAATTTTGAGTTGTAAGGTTAAACTTAGATTAAGGGTCAAAGCTAATAAGCAGTTAAAGAAATAAGAATTTTGTTTGAGATGGGGCTTCAGGTTTCCAACTTTTTTGTGAGATAAAGAGAAACCTCTTATGAAATATGAAAGTTAAAATGTTGAAAAAAAACAAAATTTTTCTGGTCCCATACGTAACGGCACATATTTTCTCTTCTAGAATATAATAATTGTGAAGGTCATTTTTCTCCATCTTTTACATGATTATACTTCTCCTAGATACAGTGCACTCCCGTTACAACTAACACGGTTATAACGAAATTTCGTTATAACGAAGTAAAACTCCTGGTCCCAAAATTATCGCCATTAAAGTCTATGGTATAAAATTCGCCCATAACGAACACGGTTATAGCGAAATTTTCGTTATAACGAAGTCTTATCCGAGCGCCACTGACAAAGAAAAACAAAAGAAATGTGCTCCGTTATAACGAAATGAGGATCGCTTTCGAAAATACATAGCGGAACAAGCATTTATAGCGTCTCTGCATGGGCAGACGCGTCACATCATTGTGTGTTCGCTATAGTGTGTCAAGCACAGTTTCCGAGAGGAACTTGCGTTATTGTAATACAATAATCTGAAATTGAATAATCATTTGTTTTATTCTTCACATAGCTTTCCAGTGTATGACGAGTATTCACCAAGACAAGTCGCTTCGAGCAGGCTTTCAGCTCAGTATAAACAGACAGAATTCAGAAAAGGCGATCCGGTCGGGTCAGGTCCGGTCGAGTTCTGAAACCTCCTACGGGGGGAGGTTTCAGAACCCACTATAGCAGGCTCGAGGAGGCTCGACAGCAGTATAAACGCTAGGGGGTTCGAAAAGCCGCTTTTTTGCCGACCCGGAAGTTATCACTGGAGGTCATCGCGCGTTCATGATGTAAACAAGCAACTGCACCGGATCGCGAACCCACGTTGTTATAAATTCGCGCTCAGCAGTCACGTTTCCGCGCGAAAGTGATTGCCACGAAAGCGCGCGCCGGTTTTCGGAGGAGAATTCGGTTACCATAGGAACGGAAGCCGTGACCCTGCTAAGACCCGCTCGGGCCTGCTTTCGCTCGTGCAGTATAAACAGACAAGAGCCCGCTTTTTCGTAGCGGGTTTTCGAACCTCCTCGAGGCGGCTCGAAAACCCGCTCGCAGTATAAACGGGGTATCAGTTACCAAAATGTCATATACCAGTATGTAACGTCAGTTACCATGACAGTAATTATAACTTAGGCAAATTTTTTTACTTTAGGCCATTTCAATACATCTGGGAACTTTGATAGGGAATGATGTCATCACCATGGTACACTGTATGTCCATGGATACATTTTTTTTTTATTCATTTTATCTTATTTATTTATTTATCATATTTTTTTTTGGTGGGGGGGGGGGGGTTGAGCTTTTGATTTTCTGTTCAGCACAAGTTTAAAGTTAAATCATCTGGAAGTTTAGGTTTACCACATGCAATATACAATGTATAATGCACTCAAATTACTATACAGTACATTCACAGTCCTATGGGATGATAAAGCTACCAAATTTGTAGGCCTAATCAATGATGTGGTTGCATGGTAACCACCTTTTTCTATTAAAAAGCTTGTGTACAGCTGTATACCAACAGTTTTATAATCTTTACTAATGACTACTTTTGCTAGCATTTTTCTTTTTTTCTGGAAGCTTAGTGAAGTTTCTACAGTACCTAAAGGCAAATGCAGGAACAGATATATTTCTTCGCTTGCACTTAAATGTGTGGTTTAGTCAATATAGACTTTATAGCAGTCAGTCAAATCGTGGAGGTAGAATCAAAGCTTGTGCAAATGACGTGCAACGTATGAGTCTCATTTTCACTCATAACAAAAAAAAAAATATATATGTTTCTGGGAAAAATATAATCAAGGATTACTATACCATAAGTGTAAGGATTTTTGTGTGATGAAAATCTTTAACTATATAATAGTGATAACTGTTACTGAAATTTTCCATCATTTCTCAGTAGTTTAAATCTTGGTACTCTACACTAAAATGTTATAAAACTGTGTTAACCACAGGTTTGAACACATTTTGATGAAAATTAGTCAGTGTTGAAAATTTCCCATTCGTTTTGTACATAGTACATATCGTTTCGTCCCGTTGCGCTGTGGGATGGAATTCAACAACTTTCGAGGAAATTACTTAAAAACTATAATATATTAGATCTGTATGTTAGCTCTTTTGTTGAAGTAATGTAGGGAATAGTAGCAAACAATGCCACATACAATTTGTAGCATGGCAAGTCTGGGTCATCAACGTTGATACAATTCTCCTTTGAATTTTGTTTTAAAAAAAAGTGATTTTTTTTAAATTCCGTCTCGTCACGCCAGTAAAATTTTTGGTTCCATGGAAACAAAACAAATGTCTGCCTTGTTTATAGTGCACTTTCATGCTTTCATGTAAGCTTGATACATATGGCTGCTATAATGCTAACATTTCTTTTTGTGAGCAAAAAAATTCTCTTAAATTCCGTCTCATTGCTGTCCCTTGATTTTTTGGATCAGACTCAGAGGCACATTTTTTTTTTTTTTCTCGCTGGAAATTGGAAAAAAAAATGGAAGAGAAAATGAGAAGTATCCACAGTTGCCAAGATCTTCATTAAAGACAGCCTATGCATTGTTGATCAAATCTTGGAAAGATTCAATCTTTGGGCAAATGAAATGCCATTGCAACATTATCATTCATGAAAAGTAATTTTCCTTGAGAAAGAAAATCAAGGATTACCGTACCAAAAATGTAAGAATTCTTGTAAAATGATAATTTTTGGCCTTATGATAATACTTGTTGATCAAAATTTTCAGCATTCATTAGTAGTTTGAATCTTGGTGTGCTTAATCTACACTAAGATGTTATAAAACTGTGTTTTCCAAAGTTTAAATACATTTTGATGAAAATTAGCCGATTCTCTAGAATATCCCATTTGTTTTGTACATAGTTCATTTTTGTCCGTCCCGCCGCGCGACGGGACGGACTTCAACAGCTTTTGAGAAAATTACCTAAAAAATAAAATCTATTAGATCTAGATGTTTCTCTATTTGTGGAAGTAATGTTTGGAACATTGACAAACAAACACCGCATGACATGGTCTGTATTGCTCATTACATATAACTTTGAATTAATTCTCCTTTGAATTTTCTTCACAAAAACCAGTGATTTTTTTCAGTCCGTCCCGTCGCGCTAATAAAATTTGTTGTTGCCATGGAAACAAAACAGATGCCGATCTTGTCCATAGTGCAGTGTGATGTCTTGATGTTAGCTTAACACATTTGTAGTAATAAATGGCTGCTAACACTTAAACTTTTTTTGTTTTAAATAAAAAAGAAACATTCAAATTCCATCCCGTCGCGCTCCCTTGATTTTTGGATCAGACCCACAAGTACAATTCTATAAATCCAGTCAACAATACTCAAATTTTCTTGTATTTCTTTTCTTTATATCATGCAAGACAGATTTCTCTGTTTTCTTCTTCCTAAATATGCCAATAATTGATAATATGTGTGAATTACTTACAAGTATTGTACATAAATATTATGTGCACATGCACAAGAAAATAATATGACTATAACTGTCCGATTGACACTGAATTTAAATCTAAATCATAAAGTGCCAATTTACAGTGCAAGAGCACAGTATGCAGCCCCATCATTGAACACAATGTTTAATATTAAGGATGAACACGAAGGATGCTTGAAACTTTTAATTTGTAAAGTGAAAAGATGCAGTCGTGGTTCAATGGCAAATATAAAAAATTACAATTCAATCATAAATTGAAAAGAAAATTTTCTTATATGATTATGGTACTGCACCAGTGCTCAGTCATTATTATTTATATGTTGTGGCTTATATTAATCACTAAAAACTTGTGACATTTTACTAATAGCTGAAGTTGCCCCCTGGTATATAATGTAGTGCATAATTTGATAATTCCCTTACAGTGTAAGTCCTACTTAAGCCCACCAAAATAAAATGAACTAAACTAAAATGAAATAGAATACAGCAAAATAACTAACTACAACTTTTTGAACCATTAGAGTGAGTCCACCAAATTCTGTTAATTCATAGAAAGGTAAGAGGGCCTCTTTTATCCATCTGCAGCTCACTGTGTTAGAGTCAGATTAATCAACCTGTGAATAATCTTAGTATTTACTTCTGACCATACAAAATTTTTAAATGACGTCTTCAGAAACACGACAGTGATATGATCATTGACTGTAATCATGACTTGGCCTATAAATTTCCTACAAGTTTCCTGTCTCTGTCTTTCTTCTTTGACTTTGTCTATTTTCTCATCCTGAGTGTTGCCATATATTTACTCACAAGAAGTGTGCATCTTCTCTTTTGCAGTAAGTTGTATTTTGACTGCCTGAAAGCAAATGATAAAATACACTGTAATGGCACTTGTATGAAAGGAAACTGGATTGTACAGCAAATGGTAACATGAAGAGTAAAGGTAGAAGCAGAAGCCCATTGACTTTAATATTTCAAATCTTCTTAGGACGGGAAAGTATAGGCCTAAATGTTATATTTTAGAGCTGTATCACAATTACTGACTGGGTAAATGTTCATCACAAATGGTGTTTTTGTCTTCATTCCTTTTAAAAAGAAAGGATTAAAGAACAAACTTCAAAGTGTAGCAGATGCTCTGTATCAAATGGGCATGAAAATCAAAATACATGTCTCTGTGGAGGAAAGATCTAAGAAACAGATGAAAGAAGGTCATAGTCATACACTTACCATTAAAGATAAAGGACTTGAGGATGAAAACAGGACATGTTCAATAAAAGGTCAGACTATTGACTTGGTGATTATAAAGCCTTTCACACAGAAAGATCAAAGGTGTCACATTCAGTGGGCATCCCGTGTCAAATAATGACTTCTATCACATTGTGTATGATCCTTCTCTTAAATTCTTGATCTTTCCTCACAAAAATTATCCTGTTCATTTCTCTCTGTCAGTAGCAGTGCTCTCTTTTCCTTCTAAAGAAATTTTACGTCCTTCCTCTTCTTTTTAACCTTTGTTCAATTTATGCTGCATCACACCCATTTAATAGTCCCTCAGCAATATACTTAGATTTTGTATGAAGCCATGAGACTTTTTAGCACGAAAATATACATTGATATCTCAGAATTCAGTATGATTTTTAACATTTGAGAATGAGTATCTTTAAAGTTATCAGTTAGCACAGTCTCCATGTTGTTCTTGTACATGGGAAAAGGTGAAAGAAGGGAGGAGACTTTCAGCACAAGAAGTCTTGTCAAGCGTGTACCCTGATGTCAGGACTCACTGTCAGAGGCATCCAGCTATGCTGAGTCATGTCAGTGTATCATACCATATAAATATTTCAACTTTCACTCCTTTACTGCCAATCACTAACACTGTTAAGCTCAATGATAATGCCCTGAAGCTATTTCATGAACACTTCACATACATATTGGCACGAAAGTAGGTTATGTCATTCTCTTCCATATTAGATGTGCGTGTAATTCCGTTACCACAATTACAGAAGAACTGAAGGAGATATTTCACAAAATGTTTTGTGAGTTTTCAGGGAGTCACATGTAGAGAAAAAATTTACAAGGAGAGAAAAAAATCAGTGATTAGTTTGTTCAGAAGAAAACTTTTTTCAATTTTATGGTAACGGAATTACATCAATTTGTCAGTAGATTTTGAAAATTTCTCAAAAAAAATATAATGAGAGTGACTGAATGCTTCATTAAATGTGATTGTTGAAGCATAGGAAGAAAGATGTGGAAGTATGGATAAAGCAGAGAGATATTTAAGTTGTTCCATTTTAAATTTTCATTTAATATTGTAAAATTTTAGATAAATACGATAAATAGTCTTCCAACTTTAAAAGTGTGTACAACAAAAACGAGGAAAGTTATTGGAAAAGGGTTTTTTGTTTCCGTAAATACAACAATCCGTCTGTACGGGAAACTTAAATTTCTGAGCATTTACTTAACTTTGAATTTTGCTGTTTATGCCCTTCCCATACGGAATTGCCCTTCTGTTTTCCAGGAATGTCTAAACCTAGAGAACTCAACAACCCTCCTGATGCGAGCACCATCTGGCAGCTTTGCCTTTAAGACCAGCCAGCGTGGTCTGGGCCACATGAACCACAAGTTTACTTTTTCAAAGATATTTGATGAGCATACCAGCCAGAAGATGTTCTTTGATGAGACAATGCTTGGCACCGTCAAGGACTTTATTGATGGTCAGAACTGCCTTGTCTTTACATATGGAGTCACCAATGCTGGCAAAACATACACCATTCAAGGTAAGCGTGTGCGTTATACAAGAATAAAGAAAAAACACTATGTGTAATACAGTGCTCACAGCTTAATCGGGAGAGGTCGGACACAAGTTTTTCTTCTGCTTAAGCGGTGCTAGTATTGGCCCGTGCAAACCACACAACATGAATCCCAGTATGTGGGCATTACACTAAACCATGCTCAGTTATCAAACCCACTGATAACCACAGCAACAAGAACATGCAAGCTATGACATGCAGACACAAAATGGGGATAAAAAAGACTCCAACTACTATTCTCTTAATTTTGGCAAATACATCATCAGAACAAACCTTCATTCATTTGATCCACAAAATAACCATTTTATAGGGGATCGTGATGCCTAATATGACCCTATCAATGCAGAAAAAGAGGCAGCACTGCTAACTTTAACACATCTGTTTAACATGTAAACTATATGAACATTACGACAACACTGATTGCGACAATAGTACAAACTCATTTTTCTCATGTTCATGCCTCTTTCGTATGCTGTCTGTCACACACAAACCCACACACTGCATGCATACTATGCACAAAGAGGGAGAGTGGACACAGGGAAGGTGACTCTCATTTCGCGCTGAAGTGGTGTTACAGTGTAAGTGCATTCATGAGTAGAAGATGACGAAGCTCAAAGATGACAGCATGCGCTATGTCTTACTGCGTTACAGCAAAGTTTGGACTGCAGTCTGCATAATTTGTCTGGAATTGGTTAGAAAATAACCCTTCTGGTGAGGAAATAAAACCCCTGGGATTATTTCTTCATCTTGTCATTTCATCTTGTCACTTCACAACTAAAAGATTCCAAAACCTAAAATTTGTCATTATCTGTTTTGTAGAAAGAGTTTGCCATAGGAAATAATGCATTGTTACAAAGTACACTTGCTCAATAACTGTCATTTCTTTTCTCAACCATAGGCATTCCTCAGGATGGAGGCATCCTCCCTCGCACACTTGATGTAATATTCAATAGCATCGAGAACCAACAATTCTCATCTCTCGGGCTCAAGCCCCGCTACTTCTGTGACGTGGTCAAGCTGTCAGAGAGACAGCAAAGGAAAGAGGAAGATATCAAGGCAGCAGTGTTGGCACTTGGGGCACTGCCCCTCAGTGCTGGAGACCAGGTAATAATATCTGTGTCAAACTCGTGCACTCTGGAAAGTAGCCTCAAACAACTAAAATAAACAACACAGAGAGCAAATCATGTCACACTGCCATATATCACTACAGTAAATTTACTTGTATACAGCTGGTACTCCTGTTATAACAAAGTTTACGGGACCTGTGGTTTTCTTTCGTTACAACAAAATTTCATTATAACCAAACAATATAGTGTATAAAGATATATAGGTGGTAATTTTGGTGCTGAATTTTGATTTCATTGTGACCAGAATTTCATTATAATCGTGTACCTTATATCGTGAGTGCACTGTAGAAGCAAACAATTCAAGTTGCATGAAAATATCTACCCTCCATTCCTTTTCCCAGAATTTGGTCAATATGTACATGTAACACAAAATTAAATCAAGCACTGCCAGACAGGCAGTGTGTGAATTATATGCTTCAATATGAAAAAGAATAGAAGAATAGTTTGATACACTTGTATTTACTATTATAAAGATTGTGTGGTGCAACAAAAGTCCCAGTCGGACTATGCAAAACTACACGTAGTTTTACATCCTGGTGTTGTGCTTCGCATAGTTTGGAAAGACTGATTACAAACTTCTTGAAAGCTTACCAGCTAAACTTCCTGTTCTCGTGCTTGGGGAGTTTCTCACTTCTAGTCAAAATATGCGTATAGTTTTATGTAGTGTGGCCATGCAGGGCTTAAACTTTGAGAAGTTTGTTAAAGTGACAGATTAATTTTGTTACTGGAAAAATGAGCAAAGAAAATGGGATTCCATCGGGATTCGAACCCGAGACCTCCGAATTGCTAGCCTGGTGCTCTACTGACTGAGCTATAGACCGTTTCAATTTCGATGACCTGTACACCTACCGCCGCTAGCGGCGCTATATCGGTCGCCACAGCTGGGGGGCTTCCAGCGAGCTACCTACCTAGCGAGTTGCACTGGCATGATTACAGTCAGCTCAGCAGCCTTGTGCACCCATCGCGCATAGTTAGTCGGCCGCCGCCGCGCTAATATTCTGATTTTTTACTCACTGTGCGAAAGTCTTTCAGCGGCTTTTAATGCCTTTTTATGCCTCCGCCATGAAGTGGTGCCGGAGGCATTATGTTTTCGGGTTGTCCGTCTGTCCGTCCTTCCGTCCGTCCGTCCGTCCGTCCTTCCGTCCGTCCGCAATGAATTTTGTGGACAAGGTAACTATCAAAACCTGTTGAGGTATCCTAATGAAACTTGGCATGTATGTGTATTAGGGGGTGAAGTTGTGCCTATCAACTTTTGGGTGCACATGCTCAAGGTCAAAGGTCAAAAGGTCAAGGTCAAATACATAAAATTTCACTATTTCCGCCATATCTATTGAATGCCTGAAGATATTTTCTTGAAACTTACTGTATACATGTATTACCCAATTAAGATTCTCTGGTGAAAGTTTGGGTCATGTGGTCAAAGGTCAAAAGGTCAGGGTCAAATACATAAAATTTCACTATTTCCACCATATCTATTGAATGCCTGAAGATATTTTCTTGAAACTTAGTGTATGCATGTATTACCCAATTAAGATTCTCTGGTGAAAGTTTGGGTCATGGGGTCAAAGGTCAAAGGTCAAGTAAAAATATTAAAACTTCCTTTTTTTTTCTCCTTACCTTGGAAAATTGTTCAAGGTATCTTCATGGAACATACATACAATGTACTGACTGGAATTGATTATCTAGAGAATGTAGGGTTCATGCGGTCAAAGGTCAGGGGTCAAAGGTCAAGTGCAACACTTCTAAATTTTACTATTTCCCTCATATTTATGCAATGCCATCAGGTTTATTTTTTTTTTACACTTTGTGTATGCATGTGTAACCTAATAGAAATTCTCTGGAAAGTTTTTTTTTTTTCTTTTTTTGCCTCAAAGGTCAAAGGGTCAAAGATCAAGTGAAAGTGCTGAACTAACTTTTTCCTCCATATCTCGGAAGTGGCTCAAGTTATGTTGAAACTTAGTACATATTATGCATGTTCTACCTGAAAGTGATTATCTTATGAATTTTAGGGTCAAGGGCCGGATGAAAATGGTAACAATTTACTATTCAATTCAGAAATTCACACCAATTCTCCACACCTGTACCTTGAAAATTACTCAATGCCTAAATGTATGAATGGGTCAAAGTCAAGTTAAAGTCCTTAAATCCCTAGATACATGCTCTCCTATTCATCCAATTAAACCTAGGTCAAGGAAGGTGAACATTCAACACATTTGTGACAAATTTGTTATTTCAATATTTTGCCAATTTTGTGAAAATGTAATTACACATTGTCCATATGTACTATCTAGACGTATTGGGAAAATCATGCATTATGGCGGAGGCATACCAGTCGCCAAAGCGACATTTCTAGTTTGGTTTTTTTTTTTTTGTTGACAAATTGAGTGATTCAGACTTATTGATCTACAATGAAAACTTCAAAGGAAGGATCAGGAAAACATATTGTGCAGTTTTTGGGTGCACAAATAACAGAAAAAACAAAAATGGAAGCTGCATGGCAGTGTGTGAAATTCATTCGCTACTGACGCATGATGAATACAATTAGAGACAAGTGAAATACACTCAGCAAAAAAAGAAAGTAAACACTTTTTCAAGTTTAGATTTCTCATGGAATATTTGGCTGAAAGCTAATGTATTATATACCATATTAAAGGTAATTTAATTGGCTATCAACCTGGTAGGTCGACAAAAAGGGAAACTTTACGCATGAGTGAACACCATTGTTTGTCTCTTCCAGAGCACAAAAGTAAAAATTGCAAAACTGAACAAGTTGTCATTCATGCATATGTGCTCTTCCATAGAACAATAAGAACAAACAACAAATTTCACACAAAAAGAATCATGAATTAAGTTGCAAAAATAAACCTTTGATCTCTATGATATCTTTAAAGCCCAAAAGACCAATGAAGGCTAAAAATAATGGAGGAAAATAAAGCATCTCATGTCAAATCTAAATTCAAATGAAATTAGAGAAGAAGTAATAATTAACAAAAATGGTAGAAATTTGAGCTTTTTTTTCAAATTAGGAAATTGTAAATAATGTTTGGTCCTTGAAATTGTCACATGGAATTTAAATCACTAGATTAAAAGAAAGAAATAAAGAAATTCTGCTCATTTAGTCATCTTTATGCTTATTATTCCCTATGTAATTTGAAGTTTGACTTGACAGAAAAATTCTTTTTTTTCCCCTTTACTTTCCCACTGTTTTTCTTAGAGGCTATAAAGAGATAAAGAGAACAAAAACTTATTTTCCCTATTTCATTCATGTCTCTCATTGTGGTTTAACCCTATTCTAACTGGGCTATTTGAGACCAAGTTTTTACTGAGGGGGGGTCAATTTGACCCCCCCTTCAGATCTCGGCCGCCGATTGCGCGATCGCCGCGAAATTTTGCCTGAAGATAGAGCTGGATGTCAACTACAAGATTACATGGTCATACAATAGAAAAATATTGCCTTTCTATTTTTAATAAATTAATTATGCAAATTTGTGCATGAAATCATATTTTCACCTATAACTCCATTAAAAAGACTGGAGGATTGCCAAATTTTTGTGTCAGAATTCCTCAAGACACATCAAAAAATTTTCGTGTAAAAAAATAGCACAATCGAAATCAATTTCTTTTGTTTTTCATTGTTTTGTTAATTTCTTATGTATTTTATTGTTTTTTCGACCTTTGTTTTCTATTGTTTTTTTGCCAAAATTTGTTGCAGGCACTTTTTCAGGCTTATCTACACTAGAATTGATTAATTTCAATGGTTAAAAGTTGAAATAAACTAATTTATATCAATTTAACCAAAAAACACATTTGCATTGGATTTGCACACATTATCATGAATTTGAGCTTTTTTTTTGGTTGACATGCATATGCAAAACATTACGTAACTTCAAAACGGTGTACCCGGACGTCGCAAATTTGGTCTCAAAATATGCGGGAGACTTCAATGAAAAAAGTAGTGAAACGACGCGGCAAAATCTTTGCGCGTTGCGAAATCATGGCGCGAAACGTCGATGGGGGGGGGGGGGTCAATTTGACCCCCCCAGTTAGAATAGGGTTAACTGGTCTTTTGTTGTCAATGTTATCGTTACGTGCATTTGCAAATGAAAGAGAACATGTCAATTTCTGCAATTTTTAATTTTGTGCCTTGGAGGACAAAAAGGAATGTGCTCATTCATGCGTAAAGTTTTCTTTTTAATTAACCTATTAGCTTAATAGCCAATTAAATTACCTTTAATATGGTATATAAAACCTTAATTTTCATCAAAATCTTCTATGAAAAATATGATCTCTAAAAAGTGTTTACTTTCTTTTTTTGCTGAGTGTACAACAGTATAAAAAATGCACAGATTTCAAACAGAGTTAGGCCTATGCTTACTAGATCCTCTATTCAATTAGACTATCACTGCATATTCATAAAATATGTTGTTCATTATAGAAGACAAGTTAAGATCAAAGATTTTGATAATTCACTGGTTTTTTATGGTTGGTGCACTACTTTCCAAAGTTTAGATGCACTTCCTTGCTATGTTATATTATTATGACAAACATTTTACAGCCTTCACTACAGGCAAATAAATGTTTCAAGATGCGTTAAATTCTTAAATTGTTTTCACTTCTTCAATCTTCAGCATTGCATTGACCATAGCATGCCTATTCTATTGTGGCCTGAAACTCTGAATTTGAATTCTGATATTGATACTTATAATATTAAACCACTGATGGGGGCAAACATCCACTTCATAATCATATTGAGAAAGTTTAATCTGAAAATCACTTTTGTAGATTATATTAGGTGTTAGTGCGATGTTATGCAATGTTACTTAGACCTATACCTTCTAGTAAAACAGTAGGAGTTTTGGTTGTTGACATCAGGCAACCTTAATTTAGTTTAAATATGGTTTAGAAACGCCTAGATCTGTGTTCCATTTGGTTTACTTAGTTAGGCTTGTCTGAAGTTAGCGACAATAGAAAATGATATAGGATTTAGGGTTCTAGAAGTCAGGATAGGGATCTAGGTCTAGTCTGGACTCTTGCCTAGAATTCTAGACAAGATCTAACGTTAGACAGATTCTACCCTGCTGGCCTGAGTAAAGCCTAAAAAAGTTTAATATAACCGATAAGTTGCAATTTATAGCGCCATATCTAGCTCAAGATTCTGATTCATCATTTGTATTTAATTATATCAGTTCAGGGTTCTCGCCAGGAATTTCTTAACGCTTGTCGGCAGTGATACGCGCTGTTCTGGGGGTGGAAGCCTTCGCTAATGCTCAATACAACACAGATAAATCGCCGCTAAAATGCCACTAAATGCGACATTTTCATGGAGATGTAATGAATGTTGTGAGGGGCATATTCTCACAGAAACAATGCAGAAACTCCATACCTTTTGTTGGTGGCAGTTCCTAAATAATAAATGAAGGAGAAGTAGGTGCCGATGGTGAAGGTTCTGATTTCTTTTAGGCCTTTGTTTCACTTTTGCAATAATTAGCCGTCTCTGCATCGCAACAACGCGCACCGTGTACTTAAACTATACCCGTAGTGTTTTTACTTTCTCGCCGTCTGCTCGACCACGTGGCAGGCCTACTGCATGCAAATGCGCGAGAAGCGATCGAGAACTTTCTTGGGACATCGTTGCACTTTCCTTTCTGGGTATACTGCGGTAGTTTGGCCGTGACATCAAAGAGATATCATACAAAAATGTAATGATGGTCATTATTCCGAAGGTTTGTTTTATCATAAAATGAAACGATTCATTTCTGAGTACTTTGAAGGTTTGTAATCGAAAACAACAGCAACACCAAAGGTCGGTACTACAAATGAATGTTCAAAATAAACAAAACTGATTTCGTTCGAAGATTAACAAACACTTTTTTTCTTTATTATTTTCCGATCAACGAACCTTCAGAAAGGAATCTATCATCTATCATCGTTATTGTTTCGGAATAACAAACCTTCAGAGTAAGGAACACCGTTTTGGGGCCGTTGTATTCCGAAATTATACTGGCAGAACGTTCGAAATAACAAAACTGATTTCGTTTGGATATAAATGAATATTTCTCCTTTATCATTTTTCGATTAACGATCATTCAGAATTAAGAATGTAGAGTATTATTTTACCATTATTCTTTCGGAGTAACGAACCCTCACAGCATACGAAAACTGTAACCGCTTTGGGGCCGTCGTTTTATTCCGAAATTATACTGGCAGAACGTTCAAAATAACAAAACTGATTTTGTCTGGAAATAAACGAACATTTCTTCTTTATCGTTTTCCGATTAACGATCGTTCAGAATTAAGAATCTAAAGTATTTTATCATCATTATACTTTCGCAGTAACGAACCTTCAGAGTAAAAGAAAACTGTAACCGTTTTGGGGCCGTCGTTTTATTCCGAAATTTCACTGGCAGAAACGTTCGAAATAACAAAACTGATTTCGTTGTGAAAAAAAACGGACATTTTTTCTTAATCATTTTTGGATTAACGAACCTTCAGAATAAAGAATCTAGCATTATTTCATCATTAATCTGTGGAAGTAACGAACCCTCAGAGTAAGAAAACTACAACTGTTTTTGGGCAGTCATTTTATTCCGAAATTTCACTGGCAAAACGTTCGAAATGACGCACTGATTTCGTTTTGAAATATACGGACATTTTTCTTTATTTAATTTTCGGTTAACAAACCTTCAGAATAAAGAATCTACAATTTATAATCTTATCATTATTATTTCTGTCGGAATAACAGACCCTTAGAGTACGAAAACACGCTGTTTTGTGCCATCGTTTTATTCCGAAATTTCACTGGCAGAACGTTCGAAATAACAAAACTGATTTCGTTGTGAAATGAACGGACATTTTTTCTTAATCATTTTTGGATTAACGAACCTTCAGAATAAAGAATCTAGCATTATTTTATCATTAATTTGTCGGAGTAACGAAAAAAAATGAACCTTGGTGGTCAGTAGAGAAAAACAAAGACAGGTTGCTCAAAAGATGCTTCCTTCTTTCAGTTTATTTTCTCCCCAGTCATTCCTATTGTTCTCCTCTCATGAACCCCTACCATGCACGGACGATGAACAAAACAAAATGTTACCGAAGCTGCAATAAAAAAAAAAAGAAAGAAACAAGTGCTCGAAGCAAATTATCTACACTTTTCAAGTTGAACAAATTGATGTTCGTAATGAAGAATAAAAAAAAAAAACACGACCACAAGCAGTGGGGAAACTTGATATCATGGCTTGTGGAAATTTCCACGAAATTTCCACGAAAATTTCCACGAAAGCCAGGTGTCAGATAAAGGAATGCTGCGCGTACTGCCACCTTGCTTCAGTGGTCGTAAACAGCGTGTACATAGCATGTAAACCAACTGGGAACATTGAATGATTATCCATTTATTTTCTGCCCATGAAGGCCCCCTAACCCACCTGTTAACAAACCAAGCCAGAAGCACGTGGAGTATTACGTACGTTGAACTTGAAAGACCACCATGACAGAATTACTATAAATTTCCGCCCGGAGAAGGAAAATGGGATATTCACGAATGACGTTTACAAATCCATAGAAAGTGAAAAGGCTCAAATGGAACGCATGGCTTTTTAAATTAAAAAAAAAATAACCCACTGAAACTACCAAAACCAAAATAACAATTTGCATTTGCTTACTCCATCGCACGTTCTTTTTTCTTTTCTTTTTTTTTTTAATGAAAGATGGAGTTAATTTTCTCTCTGCGGCAATGCTTTGATCGAACGCATCTAATTTTGCGTCATTGCTGATGGCTAGCTTCCTAAAGAATTGATACGAATCCTTTCAAATATATGAAACAAAGTCTAAAAATCCTGGATCCTGGCAGTGAATTCCAGTGGTATTATAAATCCTGCTCACTATCAAAATTTAATCATCTGTTCCTTGCGCCATTTTTCCAACCAACTGTTCCTGAAAATTTCATCCTAATCTGTTCCCAAATTTTGCGAATAGAGAGACAGACAGGCAGACAAACGAACAAACAAACCAAAGCAGCAAAAAAAAAAAGAATACAACCTTTGGCAGAGGGGGGCATGCATTTCATATCGTTTGTTTTTGCATAACCCGACAACAAGGGAGCACGTGTCAGCCTTCCTCAGCCTCCCTCGGCCTCCGACCCTCTCTTTCCATCCTCTCTTTCCCTCTCACAATACCGTCGTACACACAGACGGCTGTCTGTGGCCGGCTGGGTGCTACCAGGGAGGTGGACCTCCCTGGTGCATTTGTGTGTGTATCCCGAATTGGAGTGCATGTGAGTGAGGCATCAGCTAGTACAGTACGTCGCTATGTTGAGCCACGTTGTTGTGATCAGTGCGGTGACTGCGTGGATAACTTTTTGCGCCTGTAAACTGCTGCTCCTTTCAACATCTAGCTTCTTTTCTAGCCAGATAATAAAGACTGAAAAAGGCGAGAAATTGGTCCGAACTGAGCTCGTCAAGCAAGTTCACGCGTGGTGTTACCCTTGTCGGCAAGTTTTACCCTTGTCGGCAATTGTTTCTTCAAACTGCACGCTTGTCCGCGCCGACAAGGGTGATATACGCTGGCGAGATCTCTGCAGTTAACTTCTCAACAGTTTAGGCTTACTCGCAAGACGTCTGCCTGCGCCTAGCCATTATAGTTCTCCCCAGCAGTTTTCATTCTCCTACACAAATGTGAATATATGGGGCTTACATGCGAGTACCCAAGTCATCGCCTTAGAAACAGAGTCTACAAACACTCACGGATCGTACCGATATTTACCTTGATTTTCAAGTTTTGGCTACAGCCATATGTCATCTACCCATTTGCTCATACTAAGTATAAGTTGTTTAATTTTCACAAATTTCGCTAATCACTGTTGGACCACAAATTTTACAATTGGCGAGCGAAAAAGTGCAGTTGTCACAAAGCCAGATGTGTAGTTTGCTGCCAGAGATAGCTGGCCGGCTGGCGATGGGTGGTAAAAGCACTGGCTGCTGCTGGCACCCTTGCCACACGCGCACAGTGCTTGCCGGCCCGGCCCGGATGGCCCCCAGTTATGGTGTCACCTTAAGATGGAGCACTTCCATGAGCAGTCGCTCACATCGGTCTATAGAAAGCCCTAGTACAATGTACGCCCCAGAAACCTATAGCACCGTGTGTATATAGCACACTTAAACCTGGCATAAACTCGAAGGATAATTCAACTCGGGGATAAATGCGATGGATCACCGAAGTGATGCAGCTTTTTATGCCTCCGCCACCAAGTGTCGCTGGAGGCATTATTGAATATATGAAATAAATGCAAACAGAGGGAAACTGAACAGAAATTATTATTTATTCGATTAATTTGGTGTTATTCACGACAATGTGTGTTAATTTGTTTGCTATTGCTTGTTTGCATTTTTTATATCCGAAGAGGGCATGCTATTTTTTGCCCATGTGGAGCATGTGTGTCTTAGAAGCCGAAACTACAGGAAGTTATCAAGAAGTAAACTACGCATGTGCTGACTGGGGCTGGGATGTGTTGATTGACAGTTATACACACACAAAAAAGGATCAAAACTTGTCCAAACTTTTGTTCTCTTTCTAATTTGAACACCTTGGTTGCAGCAGACTACTACACTGGAGGAGGAGAGCATGACAGAAGACAGTTTGAACACAGACACATCTAGAGCCTCCTGCTCCACAGCTAATGATTCTCATGAAGTTTCAAAGCTGTCAGACAGTAAGATGTCAAACACCAAAGACTTGGACGGTAAATGTTGTCAGCATGTTCCATGTTGATTTAAATTGAACACACATGAAGTACACTTGCTCATCAATCTTGTGTAGGGTATGGATGTGTGAATGAGTATGTATTTTGAAAGCGCCCATCCCCTTATCAACCCGTGCCAAAGGGCTCTCATTCTTTGAGCAGTTGACCCCAAATTTGGCATGTGTGCTTGCTATAAAAGGTAGATGCGCAAGAGACCTTTCTTGTTAGTATGGCATAATGCGTTGCAGTGGCAGTGACAAATTTTCATAAAAACCACACAAAATGTTGTGGTTCAAACTACTCTCTCGGTTTTTAGCTCACCTGAGCCAAAGGCTCAAGTGAGCTATTGCGATCGCCCTTCGTCCGGCGTCCGGCGTGCGTAAACTTTTTGCATTTTCATCTTCTTCTTGAAAACCCCAAGACCGATTTTCAACAAACTTGGCAGGTAGCATCCCTAGGGGGTTAGGAACTCAATTTGTTAAAATGGGCACCATGCCCCACCCAGGGGGCCTCCAAGGGGGCCCAAACCCCCCAAAATTATGGAATCTGTAAAAGTCTTCTTCTCTAGAACCAGAAGTGATAGAGCTACATGTAAGTTAATACTATGAGTTAGTACATTGATGATTGTAGTTTCAAGTTTGTTCATGGCAGAATCAGGGGTGCCCCCCTTGGGACCCAGGGGAATGGGGTGGGGAGGGGTCCTAATGGGGCTTAAATTGTACATTTTCATCTTCTTCTTGAGAACCCCATGACCCGTTTGCACCAAACTTGGCAGGTAGCATCCCTAGGGGGTTAGGATCTCAATTTGTTAAAATGGGCACCATGCCCCACCCAGGGGGGCCCAAACCCCCAAAAATGAAGGAATCTTAAAAAAAAAAACTTCTCTAGAATCAGAAGTTATAGAGCTAAGATAATATTATGAGTGAGTACATTAATGACTGTAGTTTCAAGTTTGTTCATAGCAGATCCAGGGGTGCCCCTCTTGGGGGGGGGGGGGGAGTTGGGAAGGTCCAAATGGGGGCCTGAATTGTACATTTTCATCTTCTTCCTGAAAACCTCATGATGGATTTTCATCAAACTTGGCAGGGATCATCCCTCGGGGGTCAGGATCTCAATTTATTAAAATGGGCACCATGCCCCACCCAGAGGGCCCCAGGGGGCCCCAATCCCCCCAAAATTACAGAATCTTAAAAAATTTGGGCCCTTATTGTACATTTTCATCTTCTACTTGAGAATGCCTGGTCAAATTTTAGTAGAGCTGTGAATAATTTAGATTAGTGACTGCGTGAAAGGTGAACTTGCGATGCTCGGGTGAGCGCTACACCCGCGGGTCTCTTGTTAAACAATTCAGTTGAAATTATCCTATGGGATCAGTGTAATGTGTAGTTGTGTGAGACACCTATTTAGTAAGTGTGAAAAAATCTGTTGCCATAGCAACAGCAGTTTTTTATGCAAATCATTAAAAAAATATGTGGATTGACTAACTCCCTTAGTTTTTGAGTGTTAACTTAAATTTTGGCACATGTGACCACTGTAGTATGTGAAGTGCAAACCTCAGTTGTAATTGTTGAATAATGCATTTTTTTTTTTTAAGGAAAAGCATACAAATTACCAGTGGACTGAGCTTACTCCCTCTGTTTTTGAGCAGTTGAATTGAAATTTCGCACATGTGACCACTATAGTACATAGATGTGTAAACATCTTTCGTCATCGTTGAAGAATACATTTAACCATGGTAACAGCATATTTTGAATAAAAATCATACAAAAATACTGGATTCTGCTAACTCCCTCAGTCCTGGAGCATTTGGCTTGAAATTTTGCACATATGACTGCTAGAAAACGTAGATGTGCAAGCTTCATCTTTTCTTAATGTCAAACCATGTGTTGCCATGGTAACAGTATTTTTATGAAAATCATACAAATTACTAGTTTATTCAGCTAATACACTCACATTTTTTAGCATTTGACTTGAGATACCGCAAATGTGACAAACATGATTTCTAAATGAGCATAACACTTTTTTACTCTATGTTCAAAAATGGTTTGCCATGGTAACAGCCTTTTTTTTTTATAATGAAAAATATACAAAATTATTGTGGATTGAGTTAACTCCTTTAATTTTAGATGGGGTATTAATCACATTCATTGATAGTTTTAGTTTAAGCAGGTACACCCACACAATTTTCATATTTATACCCCAACCCACACATAGTGTGTATAGGGTATAGGCTTATTATAGGAATCACTCTGAGGTCGGGCGGCTGGGCAGTTGGTGCAAAATCTTGTGGCTCAAACTACTCTCTAATTTTTTGAGCAATTGACCTAAGATTTGACATGTGTGACCACTATCATACTAGGTGTCACAAAAAACATTTCCCACTTTTGATGCTTAATAGCTCGAAAACTATATATCAGATAAAACTGTCATAAAACTGTCAACTCTGAAATCAATCATTGATTTTATGAAACTGATATATCAGTTTCATAAAATCAGTGATTGATTTCAAAGTTAGGTTCCAGATTTTGGTCAAATTTCAACCCTCTTTACAAAACCTGAACTTTACACAGTAACCAATGATGTGTATATAAGTGTGTACTTACAATGACCCTGAACAATGGACCTGGATACCACCTGTTCAGAGCTCTGCCCCAAGGCACATGAATGCTTTATTAATTATACATGATGGATTGCCCTGGGCACTGCTAGTCTGAATTCCTAGCAAAGTACATTGTATGAAATGCATGCACATGAAAAACGTAAGCACATGTTTCCATGTGCTTGTATACACCACATTTCAGAATGAATAAAGACTAGCTGTGGTAGTGGAATTCCTCATGAATGAATAATAGAGCATTCATATCCTGGTCATTGTCTAGGACCATTGTCTGGGTGTCAACTACACACTCCCATACACACCAATTGACTTCTGTGCAAAGTTAATAAGTTTTGTACAGACGGTTGAAAATAGAGCAAAATTTGAAACCTAACCGAAAAATTCAGGTTTTATAATTTAATGAAACTGAATTATGCTGTCATTTAAAAATTGCCTCCAACAAAATTGTACACTCTTCAGCTATTGCTCATATCAATGTCAGTTTTATTTGATACATAGTTGTTGTTTTTTTTTAACTATTAAGGATCAAAAGTGGGAAATGTTTTTTGTAACACCTAGTAGATAGATGTGCAAGGCACCTTTTTGTCTGTATGGAGTATTGCTTTTATAGCATGGTGTAAGATAGCTACAGGGTCAGGGACACAGACTGTAAACATAAGTCCTGCACGCTTGAGTCCTGAGGAGCACACTGCTTTATTTTCAGGCTGACCTGCCCTCAACAAAACTCATCATCATGAACATGATCTGCATAAACTGTATTTACATAAGAGGACCAATAGGAGTAACAGAAATGGAAGAGACCACCTACAGTAAAATGAAAGAACCCTATTCATGAAGACAACCAATGAAAACACACTGGATGACGGTGGCTACAAGCTGGGGTGAGAACTGCAGACATAGAATGATAAACAAAAGGATCAGATGCGACAACAAGCTGAGGTGATAACTGTAAACATGAATGGGAAAGGAATAACATGGATGGGAAAGGAGGGAGAATGGTGGGGAAAGAAATAGAGTGCAGAAATGGAGTACAGGCTAATGAGATGTGGGACAGCCTAAGAACCTAACCAAACTGAGGTAGACATAATAACCTAGACTGGAAAGAAGGAGATAGGCTTTGCTGTCTTACAATGGTAACAGCAAATTTTTATGGAAGTCATGCAAAGTGTTGTGGCTCGAACTAATCTCTCACTATTGGGGCAAAGGATCTAAAATTTGGCATATGTGACCACTATCATAGGTAGATGTGCAAGACATCTTCTTTGTGAGTACCCCTTAATGCGTCCCATGGCAACCTCAAATTTTTGTAAAAATGACAAAATGTTGTGGATCAAACTATTCTCTAGTTTTAACCCTAAAAAGACTGGGCTATTTTGATGCCTCGTAGGACTGGGGGGCTCATTGCCCCCCCCCCCAAGATCTTGGCCGTTGACCGCGTGATCGCAAGGAAAATTGGCACGCGCATCACCCACAAGGTAATCTACAAAACTGAATAGGTAATTATTTCACAAATATTCACATTTATTTTTAATGAAATAATTATGCTAATTAATGCATGAATTTTTAAAAATGGCTGTAAATCTGTAATTAAAGGTCCAAAACTGCTCATTTTTGGTTTAGGTACTCTGTGTAGGATTCTTATTAAATGTTGTACATCAAAAAAATGGCAGTATCAAATTTGTTTCTTATGTATTTTATTGTTTTTAAAATTTCTTGTTTTTATGTATTTCACTGTTTTTGACTTTGTTTTTTTATTGTTTTTTCGATGGAAATCATTGGCAACACTATTTCGATCATAAAGAACATGAAATTAATTGATTTTGATCAGTAAAAGTAAAAATAATGATACATTTATGAATTTTGGTCAAAAGCAGAATTTGCACTGGATTTGTACATGAAATCACGTTTTTGAGCAATTCCGGGTCTGACATGCCCTTACAAAATGTTGCGTAACTTCAGAACCGCGTACCCGGGCGACGCGAATTTGGTCTCAAAAGTTGCGCAAGATTTAAAAGAAAAATGTCATAAACGTCGCGGCACGAGATTTTTACGTTCCAGATTTATCACGAAAAATGTCGAGGGGGGGCCCAAAAAGCCCCCCCCCCCCCCCGCCCCAGTCCTTTTAGGGTTAAGCAGTTCAGCTGAAATTTGATACATGCAAACAATGTAATGTATAGTTGTGCAAGACACCTTTTTCCTGAGTGTTAAGAAATCTGTTGCCATGGCAACAGCAATTATTATACAGATCCTCCACAAATTTATGGATTGACCTAAACTCCCTCAGTTTTGGAGCAATTGACCCAAAATTTGGCATGTTTGACCACTATCAATGATGTTCAAAATATCTCTCGTTAGGGGCCACATAACATGTTTCCATGACAACCACAAATTTTCATAAAATCTTACAAAATGTTTTGGATCAAACCACTCTCATTTTTTTTTTTAACAATTGACCCCAAATTTGTCATGTGTGACAGCTATCAGAGGTAGATGTGCAAGACATCTTTTTTGTTAAGCCCCCGTCACACTAGAGCGTATCTAGCCAACGAATGCCCAGCGGATCCGAAAATTTGGAGATACGCTCACATCCGTTGCTCATCGTTCGTGACCCGCTTGGCGTTCGCTGTATCCGCTAGCTGTTCGCAGAGATTCGCAGAGATCCGCCGGAGACAAATTTTGATTTTGGACATGTCCAAAATCTTGAGCGGATGACGAACGGAATGGCAATACGCTTTGTGGTCGCTTAGCGCCCGCTGATCGAAAGTTGTGGTCGCTCTGCGTTCGCTTCTCATTCGTTCGCCGTTCGTCCAAATTCGCACAGCAAATCTGGACAGCACAGGTAGCATTTATCAGTTGGTCATCAGAAATGGAGGACGCTCAGAGATTTCAGATGCAATATCTTCTAGCTGTTCATCAACATGAGTATGACCTAAACCAGCTGGCAATCGCCAAATACATCCAAGACAAGAGAAAACGGAGGAGAGGAAAACATCGAAGAACGATGTGGATCAGGGCCTGGATCCGAAGACGAGGGCAGTTCGGGTTGTATAATCAGCTTCTCATCGAACTTCCGGGATATTAAAGTCCCGGCGTTTGCTTCTGGCTTTTTTTTTTTCGCTGAAGGTCCAGGCTAGGAACAGTTGGAGGCACCAGACTTAATGGATGATGTTGGACTCCCCACATCATCGTCAACGTGATCATCAGAAGGAACACAGGAATCTTGAGGACTGTCGAGGGTAATGACATCAGCAGCACTTGGTGGTGACTTCTCCTTCCTTCTTTTGGGGGCCATTCTCACAATCACAACGTTACTCGACACTGTCACTACTCAAAATGATTTGGGAAAATGTACGTCAGTCGAGATCCGTCACGTGACTGCCGCAGTATCGCTCTGCATATGTTGGGCATTCGCTCCTCATTCGCTTTGTCCGCTCAGCATCCGCTGGGCGGACTGTACGCATTCGCTTTCATTCGCTACTTAATCCGCTCGTAACACGGTTAGCATATGCTCATCATTCGTTAGGCGAACGTTCGAAAACGACGTTTTGCTTGCGGATTCGAGCGGATTCGAGCGTATCTGGACTTTGCCAAATTTTGCCCATCCGCTAGGCATTCGCTGATTTATACGCTGTAGTGTGACGGGGGCTTTAGTATTGCATAATACATTGCTATGGCAACAACAAATTAAAAAAAAAACTTATAAAATGTCTTAGATTAACTACTCTCAGTTTCAAAGCAACTCAGTTGAAATTCAGCATATACGATCAATGTAATAAGTTGTGCAAGATATCTTTTTCATGTGTGTGAAAAAATCTGTTGCCATGGCAACAGCAGTTTTTATACCAATCATACAAAAAGTATGTAGATTGACGTAACTCCCTCAGTTTTTGAGTATTTGACTTTCACATATTATGATCTTCACAGTTTGTAGCAATGTGCAAAACACATCTTTTGTCAATGTTGAACAATGCATTGCCATGGTAATAGTGTAAAACATGATATATTCGCGGCATGAAATTTTCGCGAATTGAAGCAGACGGCCTTTTTTGTGGCATGAAATTTTCACGAATGGCCACTGGTGTTCAATGCATATAATGTAGACAAGAAATTTTGCGTGCATTTTAATTTCGAGAATCTTAGCGCTCGCGGAATTCACTAAATTAAAATGGATGCAAACATTCCTCGTTTTACAGTAACATTTTTCCCACTAGAAAGCTTACAAAAATATTGTGGATTCAGCTAACTCCATCAGTATTTGAGCATTTGGCATGAAATTTGGCACATGTGATTTCCATAATATGTAGATGTGCAAACTTCCTTGTTTCCTTATTGTTGAACAATGCATTGCCACGGTAATGGCATGTTTTGATTGAAAATCATACAAAAATACTGTGGATTCAGCTAATTCCCTTAGTCTTTGAGCATTTGGCTTGAAATTTGGCACGTGTGAATACTTTAAATAGGACGTAGATGGACAAACTTCATCTTTTGTCATTGTTGAACATTGTGTTGCCATTGCAACAGCATAATTTGATTGAAAATCATGCAAACATATTGTGAAATCAGCTAACTCCCACTAGGCGTTTTCACATCAGCCCGATGTTTCGAAATAGCGCGCTATTTTCTGACTTGGGAAATTTTCCCGATAGCGAAATAGCACGCTATTTTGATAATGTGAACACAAATTAGCGCGCTAATTGTATCGCTCTGATCGAGAACATTTCTCGACTCCAACTCGGGAAATTTCTGAAATAGTGGGATAGTAGCGCACTATTTGATAATGTGAAAATGACTCAAGAAATTAGCGCGATGAATCCCATCATGCCTAGCGTGTGTGACCCGATCGATCGAGGCAAACTGCACACAAATCATGAGGAATTTTTGAGAGGGCACACACATTACTGATGCTGTTTGCACATACTCAGCTGTCGAATTAGCTATTTTAAAATTTCTAACTATTCGGGCTAACCCCTCTTCGGGCTGATGTGAATAAGAAATGAAATAGTGCTCTAATTCGCAATCACAGAAAATATTTCGAGCTTGGATTTTTATCGGGCTGATGTGAAAATGCCTACTGTTTCTGTTTATTTGGTTTATGCTTTTGTCATTGTTGAACATTGTGTTGACGTTGCAACAGCATAATTTGATTGAAAATCATGCAAATATATTGTGAATTCAGCTAACTCCCACTGTTTTTGTTTATTTGGTTTGAAATATGGCACATGCGACTGCTATAGTTTGCAGATGTGTAAACTTTATCTAAGTTCATTATTATCAAAACATTTGTTGCCATGGTAACAGTGTACTTTTAATGAGTTTCATACAAAAATATTGTGGATTCAGCGAACTCCCTCAGTTTTCTAGCATTTAACTTGAAATTTGGCACATGTTACAGCTATAGTACGCAGATGTGCAAATTTCATCTGGTCTTCTTCAAACAGTGTGTTGCCATGGTAATAGAATATTTTAGTTAAAAATCATACAAAAATATTTTAGATTCAGCTAACTCCCTCAGCATTTCAGCATTTGGATCAACATTTGGCTATGAAATGGGATTGTGCAAAATTCATCTTTTGTTAATGTCAAGCATTGTGTTGCCATGGTAACAGCAGTTTTTTTTTTTGGATGAAAATCATAGAAATTACCAGTTTATTTAATATCTAACTCATTTTTGTCGAGCCCACCGGAGGTGTGGGGAGACTAAGGAATCGCCTGCGGCGTCTGTCCGTAACGCTACAAAAACTTAAATAACTCTTTACTCTGGGCTTCAATTGCAATCAAACTTCGAGGGAAGAGGGGTCATACAAAGTTTCACATTTTACTACATATCAAGGTCACCTCAAGGTCAAAGCTCACAGGCAGGGGTCAACAAACTTTTAGAGCCCAATGTTGAAGGACAAGTTCACCTTCATAAACATAAGGATTGAGAGAATGCAGCAATATTAGTAGAACACATCAGTGAAAGTTTGAGGAAAATTGGACAATCGATGCAAAAGTTATGAATTTGGTTTGTCTTGACTAAGGCTTGTGATGTCATATGAGTACAACAGTATAAAGAAAATGTAAAGAAAATTCAACATATTTTCACTTTTTTCGCATAGTAAAAAGAGCACTTAACTTGCCTCTTTCTAAAGGCAATGGGAATAATATTACCCATAACATATGTCAGTAACGAGTCAAGGGAATGTGTGCTTTTTTCAAAAGATGAAATTTTGTGAAATTCTTTTTATATTTTCCTTATATTGTTGTACGCATGTGACATCATATACTGCAGTAGTCTTCTCATCCAGCGGTGACTGCACAAAAACTTCAAAAATTCATAACTTTTGAACGGATTGTCCGATTTTCCTCAAACTTTCAATGGTGTGTTCTACTAATATTGCTACATTCTCTCAATCCTTATGTTAATGAAGGTGAACTTGTCCTTTAAGTTTTTATGGCGTGTTTCTATTATGGGTCATAACTTTTGATCCATAACTCCATTTGTGACTTAACTTGGATGGTAGATGTCCCTTGGGGAGTGGATGATCACCACAAGGTCAAAGGTCACAAGCAGGGGTCAACAAACTTTTAGAGCCTAATGTTAAAGGGACTGTACAGTACTGGTTGAGGTGGGGATTTATGTTTTGAACATTCCTAAGTGAGATAATGAAAAGCCTCTTATGAAATATGAAAGAGCATGTAATTTTAAGAAGGATTCAACGTTTATTTGATGAAAATTGGTTTTCAAATGGCTGAGATATCCCAAAAAGTGCTAATAATAAAAGGCGACATGCCACAACTTTATTAGGATCTCTTTGTTTCACCTTGTTTTTGGATATCTCAGCCATTTCAAAACCGATTTTCATCGAATAAACTTTTGATACCCCTTAGAACTGCATGCTCTTTGACATCTCATAGAGTGGTTTCTAAATATCTCACAAAATGTTAAAAGCTAAATCCTCACCTCGACCAGAACTGTACACACCCTTTAAGTTTTTATGGTGCGTTTCTATTATGGGTCATAACTTTTGATCCATAACTCCATTTGTGACCAAACTTGGATGGTAGATGTCCCTTGGGGAGTGGATGATCACCACAAGGTCAAAGGTCACAAGCAGGGGTCAACAAACTTTTAGAGCCCAATGTTAAGTTTTTATGGCGCGTTTCTATTATGGGTCATAACTTTTGATCCATAACTTCATTTGTGACTAAACTTGGATGGTAGATGTCCCTTGGGGAGTGGATGATCACCACAAGGTCAAAGGTCACAGGCAGGGGTCAACGAACTTTAAGGGCCCAATGTTAAATTTTTATGGCACGTTTCTTTTTTGCCATGAATTTTTACCCTTCTATATCTCTTTTTATCTGTTTTATCTCTCTTTTTTTTCTGTTATATCCCATTCGCGTACAATTTCTTGTACACGAATGGGCGAGACACATTATGGCACTTGCCTTATTTTGATGAAAATCATAGAAATTACCAGTTTATTTATCTAACTCATTTTTTTAACACTTGACTTGAAATATGTCACATGTGACTGACATGGCTTTCTAATGAGCAAAACATCTCTTTATTCAATGTTGAACAATGCACTGGCCATGGTAAAAACATTTTTTTTTTTTTTTATAGTAAGCCTACAAAATTATTGCTGGTTAAGCCAACTCCCTCAATTAAAAGTGGGGGTATTGGTATTTGTGAAAGGTGAGGAACAACTGAAAGCCCTGTGATTGTATTATTGCTTACAGTGACAGGGATTGGGAATCAGACCCTCTTTGAAGAAATCAACATGCGCATTCCTGATGACACGACTGTGAATGTGGATGCCCAAGGGCCCATCAAGTTCAGCATATGGGTTTCATTTGCAGAGATATACAATGAGTACACCTATGATTTGCTAGAACCACTGCCCAAGGAGAAAAAGGTACGTCGTCAGGCCTTAAAACTGGCAGAGGACAAGCATGGCAGCATCTACATCAAAGGTACCACGTAATTCTGTTTGTTCAGACAGCATGCCTTCTGTGGATTTAGATGAGTTCTGATGTGTTTGATGGAACACGGTATTTAGTGTGTGTTTGAGGAACATTTCACTTATGAAGTGAACAGAAAGCTCATTTTAATCAAGAGGATGAAACATATATTTTGTTTGACAGTGTGCTACAAATCTACCTGTTCACTCACCAAGGGCAACTAAAACTCACTGACATTGAGTAAGTGAAATGAATGGGAACTTTGCTGTTAAATGAAAATGGCCATTTCTCTTGTGCCTGTTTGAGCAAGTGAGAGAGCAATTTATTGTTATGCTCTATTTGATGTATCATTATGTTGACTGCATGGCTAAGAAGAAACTTGATAAAAGAAGGAAGTTGTTGACTCGGCAATTTTCCTCATCATACCCAGTATCTTCCATTAGCAAGTCAAAACACATGAAGTAGAGTTTCATCAAAATAGATATGATATACCTATGAGGTTGTGTATATTAGAAGCGCCAGTGAAAATTTTTATGACCATATGAAGATTGTGTGACATTCTGCGATGAGAGTCTGATATCCATTCGGTTACCACTTTCCAACCAATGGCTTTACGTGCAAAAATTGTGACATAGTTTTGCAGACATTTAGGCAAAAAAAAAAAAAAAAAATTGTTTGTTTGCCCGCCCTTAATTGTCAAAACCCAAGAGGGTCGGTAGGTCGGGTTTTTGTTTGTTTTTGTTTTTGTTTTTGTTTTTTGTTTTTTGATACAGGGTACCCTTTATTCCATGTCAATGCACTCACTTACTTCTTGCCAGGGCCCGGTACGCGAGGCAGAAACACTCACTGACAAACACTTATAATGTTCATCTTTGTTCAATTTTGCAAACAGCTCCAAAAAAGTACCTTCCAGTGAGATGCTGGCAACTGAACTCCAAACAGTTTTGGTGCCATGACAGCTGGTAACGGATGCTGCAAAAGTAGCCATGAGCGCATATTATGCATGCATTGATTGGATTTTGTGCGCGTGCATAGCACGCATGTGAGCCAAAAAGGTAGCTAGCATGCAATGCATGCTATAAAATGTAGCCTGCGGCCCCGCGCGGCCCGAACACAATTACGACGGGTCGATGAGATGAAAAAAAAGAACATTTTTAGATTTTTTTTTTTCATTCTTTCTTTAGCTTAAAATGGATAATTTTGGGTTTAAAACCATTCACAAATTTGTAGAAGTTGAAATTTGTGGAAAAAAAATAAACTTGAAAGAGCAAAAAAAAAAAAAAAAGGCGACCCGAAATTTCCGTGATTTTCGGTTGGTCGCGAAGGGCAAACAAACCATTTTTTTTTTTTTTGGCCTTATATTCAGAGTGAGTGAAAAGGTCAAATATTTCTATGCTTAGTGTTGAAATATATCGTAATGAAAATGGGCCTCCTGAAATCCTGAGGGAAGTATTGATCGATTCAGGTCACGATGCCTGTAATTACCAGGTAACCATGAAAGGCAGCAAGTGTTATGCATGGCTCTGGGTGCAGGTGTGGAGTGGGGGAAAGGAGTTGTAGAGGAAGTTATCAAAGGTTCTTATTTCTGAAACCAGCCTTTCACTTGTTTTCTCTTTGTTTTCTTTGCTAAACACTGATCTGATGTCAACCATGGTCACAAAGGTTGCCAGTCTGATGATTGGCCAAAATTTCAGTATTATACTGAAGAGAAGTCTGTTGAAGAATATTTTAGTCTTTAACATTAGTTTATAACAAACAGAATCTTGGTAAAGCCTCAGGGTTCTCCACTAGCGGTTTTACCCGGGGGCTCCGCCCGGGTAAAATTTGAAAAACCAGTTTAGCGCCCGGACAAAAACTTGATGCGCCCAGATATGAAAATTGACATATTTGCACGCACAAGACAAGACAGCATCAAGACCGCGCGGCATTGCACAATCAAGCGTCGACTAAAATACTAGTAAAAACTTTACTCGCATGATCATGTTGGAAACCCGCACGAACGCACAATGACACATCCATTATGTGCCATGTTATCTGTACTCGGCTGGGATATCCATGCGACGCGTACACACTGTATGTGGAAAGCGCTTAATAGAAAAGTGTGAGCACACGCAAATCGCTGCTTGCGTACTGTATACACCGACTGGAACTTCGTGCACGTGAATCCCTGCCGCCTACGGACCGTACCCTGGTGTTTACATCAATCGCCGTGGGATCCCTATGTATGACGCTGGCCGGCCGGCTGGGGAGCACGAGTCGAGTAGCTGCAGCTGCACACTGTAGATGTAGCCAGCTTCCAAGTGAAGCGGGGTAGAAGGCGTTCTGTTGTACAATGTCTGCTTCTTTTTCTCTCTTCTTCATCCACTTTTCCCTTGCCTCCCAAGTACGAAATTATTTTTAGAGTGTTGTGTGTGTGTGTTTTTTTTACAATGTTATTGCATCATTTTTCTGCAAGTATGACTACAGTGTACAGAGAGGTGAGTTTCTATTCATGTATTGATGTGCACTGCAGTAGTGCAGGTGAAAAGCGTTCGAACTTTCTTTCCCGTGTATCGTGGAAACTCAATGTATTTCTAGGCCGAATATTAAAGGAGATCTCATATAACAGAATACTTATAACAAACTATTTTCTGTTCCAAATGAATTCATTTTCTTTGTTTTGCATCGTTTATTGACTTGATCCCGAGGATCTCGTCGCAATACCGAGTTTCCACTGTGTATTTAATTTATTTTCGTGTAGCTTTCGGTGCTGCAAACTTCTACTACATGTAGGGCCTACTACACTTCTCGTTTAATTTTTGTCGTTTTTCATACCTCGTTTGGTACGATTTCTTCCGTTTAATATCACATTATCCGTTCCCTTTTGTAGTATTTAAATGTAAATTCTTTTAAGTGTCTCGCACTGTATATGCATTTTCGTAACGGCGATTTCTCCGCTTTGCCTTTGCTACAATTCTATGCATTTCGAAGCGAGTTTGATCCCAGCCGCTTCGGTGTGCTGTGTGTTGTCTTTCGTAATGTTTGTGTTTCCGTTTGTATTGTTGTCAGATACTTTGTATTTGTGATTTATTTTCGTAGGTGTTTATCTCGAGTGATGGTGATCGTGTTTCTAAATGTTGACAGGAAAAGGACAAATGATCTGAGTGATGCCTGGTGGTGGTGATAATTAACTATGCTGGTGTAAAAGACGGCTTGCTGTGAATGCTGAGCGTACTTGCCCTTCGTTTTATTTCATTTTCCCTCTTACTCTTCTTCCCCTCCCAAGAATGATAAAGAAAATATATACACCTCAAAACAAAAAGAACCAGGTGCTAGCAACCTTCGTAAAGTTAAATCTAAATGTTCATTACCTCAAAGAATAAGGGGAAAACACGAATGACAGTAATGGAAGCAAAGAGATTGCGCGGCATTTAGCAATCATCGATATGGCAGACTTTCCAATTCCAGTCAGGGGAATGATGATGTTTTAAAATCCAATAAAATGAAAGAGCCAGAAAACAACGCATGATTATGTTTTATAGTAAACAATGATTGGAAACACCCAAAAGAGTTTTGCATTCGCTCACACAAAAGCTCTCTTGAGAAGAAGAAAGCATTCCCCCTCCCCTGCTAGGTAGTGGAAGTTTCCATAACCAGCCCAGCAAGTTTTTGGAGGTACTGTCGGTACATCATGCACTAGTACACATTCATAGCGAGTAAGCAATCAATCATCGCTGAACATTGCGTAGTTGGGAATCTTTATCTTGCTGGTGTCCAGCTCATTGTTTCGGCATGTGTTGTAAGGTTATGTTTAGAGACTGTAGGCCTCATAAGTCGGCGAGTTTGATTCAAAATAGCAAAAAGCACTCTCAGTCTGTGAGATCTGTTCTTGAATCCTTGTTAATTCATTATTGCAGACCACATCTGAGATTATGTAGCATTGGCAGGTCACTATTTCTTTCATCTCAGTATCTGAGCTGCTTCTTATATATCCAGGTAGAAACTTGAGCTTCAAGATCTGCAAGAAAATAAGAATTAACTAGATGGTGAAAAGCCCATGCAAAGTGAAATATGGCTACAAATGCCAAGATTGGAACATAGCAGCTGCAAAGGGTCATATCCCCTTTCATTACAAGAGACTGTAGATTGCACCATTTGCAGTCCAAGCCCTCTAAAAAAGGGGGAGCCTTTCAGTATACCCTTTCTCTGTGGACATTATGTGCACCACCTCCACGCAGTGCACTATAATACGTATGCCGTCACGAAACCGCAAATTTGACGTTGTCGCGAAACCGCAAATTTGACTTCGGAGGCCGACAAACATGAGCCCCAGGATAAAATACAGACCAGTGGAGAACCCTGAGCCTATTTCACTTTCATTTCATTTTTCAATCTACATTTTAGAAAACTGTTTCATTTAAGTAAATACACATACTGTATCTAGCATAATGAAAAAGCTCATGGTTGACCTCCTTCAGAAGGCAAAAGGAAAATACTATCCTTAACGAATGTCAGTTACAAGTTGAGGAATTGTATAGTATCAGTAGCTGATGGTCCAATTTTTGCAAACTTGGTATCAACATATCGGGGGGGGGGGGGCCTGTGCAGACAGGTATAAAACTGCTCATCTATCTTATTTCCTACCCTGCATTATATTTTGTCCATTTATTTAGGTCTGAAAGAGATCCAGGTAAGCAATGCGGATGAGGCCTACAGGATTCTCAAGATTGGACAGAGGAACCTCAGCATTGCAGCAACAAAGCTAAACCATTGCTCTAGCAGAAGGTATGTGAAGGTTAAAAGGAACTTGTTATAACAGTGGTACATTTATGCCACATTTCATGGTAAACTTTTGTCCTTCATTATACTGATTTCTTAACCTCACATAGGCTTAGATATTGTGAAAGTTCTATGAGAGATCCCAGCTACCCACTCTAACCTGCCTTCTCCCATCTCGCAAATAGTTGCTGCTGCACTCATAAAAACTTGAGTGTGATTAGTTTTTGCTGTAAAACTTATACTTTTGAATTGAATTGTAACAAGAAAAAATTTATATTTTACTGTATTCTGGATACTGAATTTTTGTGTTACCAACTGAAAATATTATCATAACAAATATGAAAATGTACATGGTTGTTCCAAAGTTCTTGATGTATGGCAAAAATCATTGCATTGCACATGAGCAAGCGCTTGACATGCACAGTTTGATAGACATGTAATTGATGTCGCATGGTAAAAACCTTCATGCGGGACACATCTATTTAATGCCTTCATTTTGCTGTTATTTACACTTAACTGAACTTTTTGCGATACACCTCTTGATCAGATACTTAATTAGACTCAGTAATTTTTCCAAAGTAATGACTATGTGTATGCTCAACGTCCATGATGAGTTAAAGTAAAATAAAAGCAATGCTCAAAACATAAACGTGGCATGAACTCAAGAAAACCCTGAACAATTATATGCATGAGAAGTCATTCAGTCTGCCAAATTGCTATGTACGTGAATGATGTAATGCACGTGACAGTGTAGTCTTATGTGCGGAATGAAAGAGGATGTAAGATGAATTCCCAGCCGTTAACAGAGATTATTGTGGCAGATTCACCAATTGTGTATTTACTTCTTTGTTTTGTAGAACTTAAAATTGTGGATTTTCCACTTTAGGGTCTATAACACCAGTATCTTAATTGGCAGGGATACTGCTGTTTATGCTCTGTGCTCTTAAGACATTGACATACTAATTTAAAAATGTATACCGGTACATTTGTCTTTCCAAATGGGTCTCAGAGAAACTTGTCAGCAATGTTGTAGCTGTAAGACTTTCAAAACAAATTCATCATCGACAAATTATTTTGTTTGTCTGTTTCATTTCATTTTATCTCCTAGTCACTGCATCTTCAGCATCAAGATCCTGAGAGTGGTGGATGTGAATGACCCCCATGTGGCAAGAATCAGCCAGTAAGAAATTAAGAGGTCATGGTTATGTGAAATTCAGTATTTTATTGTCCTTTCGTGGGACTAATTTGATGTGGGTGGGATGCCTTGGTCTCAGCATTGTCCACTCACACTGCTGCTGCAATCATTTCCACATTGGTTTTCTTTTTATGCCACAAGTGAATGGCACATTGGATGTCAGAATCCAAGGGTTAAGAGCTCAGTATACTTAAAAAAGAAAAAAATAATGATACTTGCAAAATATTGTGGCAACTTTAAGGTATGTCATCTTCCGTGGACCTGATTCAAGTTGAACATGAGGCAATCAGGCCAAGGACAAAGGTCATTGAACTATCCTTGAAGTGGTACTGTCCTCAGTAATTTCTTCCTGTCTTAAAGAAGAAATTTATAGGAAATAATATCATATAAATTGACTGTTTTCCATCATTTAATGTTATTTTGATTAATTTCTGACATAAATCATGCAATAAAGTTGTCTCTGCTTTGAATATAAGAATCTTTATTTCTACCAAATTTGAGCACTGGAAAAAGTTCGATGCGGCTACGAAAAGTGCCAAATCTGTGACGTCACCACATGTGTATGCAACCCAGTGGGATTTACGTATCTATAGGCATAGGAAATTGGTGTGTAATTTGTTGTCAATCTAGAATAAATCGTCCGCCAAAACTATATATTCACGTCGTGAAATTGTTTGTTTGTTTGTTTGTGTTCATTGGAATCATATTTTACACCCATAAATTTACGGAAAAACAAAGTTTTAAAAGCACAAAACCTATCGTCAGCTCAAGATTCACGATTGCCGTGATCAGCTTTTCCTTCGTACAGCCACAATTTGCTGTTATTATTGACACAACAAATCGATCATTGTGGGGGAATTGCGTATAGCTGAGGTAATCTTGCATACTCATGAAGGATGATAACTAAGTCAAAGAGCTGTAATTGATTGGAAATCATTTTTACACCCATAAATTTACGGAAATACAATGTTTGAAAAGCACAAAACCTACCGTAATCAGCTCAAGATTCGCGATTGCCGTGATCAGGTGTATGCACAACAGAACCAGCAGAATCGGCAGTGAAGAGGTATTCCGTGATGCCGTGATTTCAGCTTGATTCTTCTTCGAAATGGCATGATGAAGGTTTGTTAGATAAATGTGACCTTCTTGTTCTCTTGTGTGTTGGTTTAAATTCTAATTTCTACCTCAACTTGCTAAAAAACTTGTCTAACAAAGCGGGAAACTGCAACATTTCCGTGCTGAACAGCAGTCACGATACACGTGTTGCATGCAAGCATGCACCGCTGCTGCACCGATCCCCATAGTATAACATGTAGGTTGCTTGTAAACAAGGGGGTCCTCGGCGCAGTTGACCAATCGTGAACATGTATTTCGATCACGTGTCTTGGTAAGCAACAAGGCTGTTTACGTGTCTGGGAGACGATTTGCATAAACTTACGCATGTTTCAGACAAATTTATGAATGAAAGTGAGTAGCATGACATCATGCCATGACCATATTTGGAATAAGCAGAGGTAGAGCTTTCTGTAGGTACCATGTGTGTCAGGGTTCAATGTAGAATATCTAAGACACGATCGCCAAAAGAACAGTCATTTTCGCGTAAGCGAAGGCGATTTGGTCTTTAGACGAAAGATTTTGGCCAACATTTGAGATTGACATCCCACTTTTCTCTTCAAAATTCCACATTTTGTAGGTTGTATTTCGAAATGTTGTTGATATCAATCAGAAACTAGAAAATTTCCCCTACAACGTGATACCAAAATGTCAATTTGGTCCCTGAGGTAGGTCATATTTTGACCTTTTTCGGGCTGTAGCACGAAATCACATTTGCCGAGAAGTTTTGGGTTTTGCCAGAGCGGGTCTCATATAGCCGTACGGCAAATCAGCTCATACACATTAGGTGACGTCGCTCAAATCCGATGTTTCTTGTAGCGAACGGAGCTACGTGGTCATGGAAATTGGGTGTTTTTTCAATCTCAAAAACAGTTTGGGGGTAAAGTTACATCGTTTAAAGATATCCAGTTTTGTTAACTAGCTTCTTAGCTTTCTGTAGATATCAAACTTGTCATGTTTCTAGATTCTCTATAAATTTCTGCGTTAAGTCAAAGAGATAAGTATTACAGATGGAATGGCCAAGTCTTTGCCACTCACAAGGTCAGCAGTAAATGGCATTCCACCTGCTTATAGCGGCCACTGAAAAATTCCCCCGAATGCAATTGCTGTATTATGGACCCTTTATACAGTGGCCACCTGCCTAACGCGGCCAGCAGCCTCTCATTTTGTCTCCCGTGGCGAATATCAACCTGCGTATAGCAGCCACAAAAATTCAGCTGAACCATTAAAGCAATGAGTACGATGTCTTTTGTGTTCATTGCGTGATTTCTACCGAGTCCTAGTTCAGTCACAATCACACAGACGATTGACAAAATTAATGCAGCTCTTTGCCACGAAAACCCATCTTACCACCAACTTGACTAGATAGAATCTAGGCTTCAGTAACGCCGCCCTGAATAGATGCTACAAAGGCAAACACAACTCTTAAAAACTGCTTAGAATTTGACTGAAATGCAGACTAATTAGTGTTTCAGTCCCTTTGAATAAGGACAACATGGTACTTGTCTGGGTATTGTTTCTTGTTTACATAAGTTTTACACAATATCAATCTCCATCAAACTCGGCTCTCATGAACCCCGTTCATGCAAACCGGTAGGGTATGAACCAGGGCACTTCTCAGGCCCAAAATATTGTTTTTAACATCAAAAGAGCAGAAGGAGGCAATGAAAAAAATATGAAGTGATTTGTACGACGAAAATCCCCATAATAGCACCGCTGCACATGCAAACTCATATATGCTGAATGTTTCTTTTTTTTATGCCTCCACCCGAAGGGTGCCGGAGGCATTATGTTTTCAGGTTGTCCGTACGTCCGTCCGCATTTGTTTAGGTGATAACTTGAATAGTATTGAGTGGAATTTTACCAAACTTGGTTCAGGTGTAAAGTATGATGGGGCAATTACTTGATTAGATTTCGGGTGAAATCGGCTGAGGTCAAAGGTCAAGGTCAAATCATGAGATTGTGTCCTTTTACACGATAACTCAAGATTGGATGAGGCAAATTTCTCCAAACTTTATCAAAGGATGACATATGATGAGGCAATTACTTGATTAGTTTTTTAGTCAAATTGGCCAGAGGTCAAAGGTCAAATGTCAAGGTCAAATGCTCAACATTTCACTACTTTCCCCATATCAATGCACTCCCTGAAGGTATTTTCTTGAAACTTAGTGTATACATATACTACCAAATGAAGATTCTCCAGAGAGTTTCAGGTCATGAGGTCAAAGGTCAAAAGGTCAGAGGTCAGGTGAAATCATTAAAGTTTCACTTTTTTCTTCATATCTTGCATATGGTTCAAGGTATCTTAATGGAACTTGGTACATATACATGTACTGACTTGAAGGGATTATCGAGGGAATTTAGGGGTCAAAGGTCAACTCCTCAAACTTCCACTATTTCCCTAGGAGAACCATGCATTATGGCGGAGGCATACCAGTCGCCATAGCGACATTTCTAGTTTCAGAATAACATTCAGTATTTTCTGCTATTATAAAATGCAAGTATTGACATTCAAAATGGCCACCAACTTGTCTATAGCAGCCACTTTTGTTGTTTCCCTTGGGTGGCTGCTATAGACAGGTTTGACTGTATATCGTTTTGCCTGCAGTTACATTGTAGTAGCACGTAACACATACTTGCCAACTAGTAAGATTTTATCAGATTCAGTAAGATTTTTTACGTTAAAAATAGCAAAATCAGATTTTCTGTCAGAGAAATCAGATTTTTAAGAAATATTTAGATATACCTTACATGTGTATTTTCTGAAGATTTGACCGAAAGTTAGATTTTTAACTTCAGTTTGCATATAAAATAAGGTTTTTGCAATCCACGAGTAAGATATTTCATCTTGAAATGTTGGCAGGTATGCTAACAAGATATATTTCTATTCTCATCCCACTTGGATAGGAATATAAAGTGGCAATGCCAATTTCTTGCCTAAATCAGTACCCTGTCATGTCATAGTCTTCAGCCTATTGTAATTTTATCTGCTTTGAAAAACTGTACATATATGCTCTGTGTGTATTTAAGGTTGTCCTTTTGTGACCTGGCTGGGTCTGAGCGCTACACCAGGACCCAAAATACAGGCGACCGTTTGAAAGAGGCTGGGAACATCAACACCTCTCTCCTGACCCTTGGCAAGTGCATCCACACCCTGCGATATAACCAGAACCACCCAAAGTGAGTCAATATTTCCTTACATACAACTAACAGGTGATAAAGTGCATGGTATTTACTGAGTATGAATTACTGTTTTGTTTTCCGTAATGCATACAGTGCTGCCCATATCATAAACAATCGTGTTGGCTTTGTGAATATTTTGTCTTATTGCTAAAATGACGGGAAAAACTGCAGTATCTCAGTGCAGAGTTCATCAATATGAATAACCTCACATACAGTCAACTTCGGATACCTGGAATTCGTCGGGACTGAAGAAAATGGTTCGAGGTACGCGTACGTACGTCGAATTTTCTTCGACTTATCCGACGTTTATCGATGTTCAACATGGTATCTGTTATAGTGCCTACCGATTGTTTGCATGCTTGTCAATTGGAATTGAATCGACTTTTATATGAATGAATTGAATGAAAATCGGAATTGAAATCAAAATTTCAGAAATGGAAGATTTTGGTGGCCCTATCGCGCCACCAAAAAAGTCGGATGTTTGCCTTTACTTTTGAAAATGAACAGCGGTAACAATCAGCTCCGTAAGATACTAAAATAAATGTCGGATGTTTGCTCATACTTTTGGAAATGAAAAACGATAAGACTTAGCTCCGTATGGTGCTAAAACTAATGTCAGATATTTGATTTTGCGTTCGGAAATGAATAAGGAGAACATTCGGCTCCGGAAGACGCTGAAATAAATGTCGAATATTTTCTTTGACGTTTGGAAATGAAAAACAATATTCAACTCCGTACGATGGTTAGATAAGTGTCGGATGTTTCCTTATACTTTCGAATGGAAATAGCAATAACATTCGGCTCCGGAAGATGCTAAAATAAATGTCAGATGATCGCTTTTATGTTCGGAAGTTGCAGTATTCTGCTCCATACGATGCTAAAATAACTGTCTGATGTTTGCTTTTAAATTTCGAAATGAATAACAGTAACATTCAGCTGCGTTCAATGGTAAAATTAATGTTTGATGTTTGCTTTGACGGTCGGAAATGAGTAACAATAACATTCAACTCCTTACGATGATAAAATAAATGCTGGATGTTTCAAAAGTAAATGGCAATAACATTCAGCTCCGGAAGATGCTAAAATACATCTCAAATGATTGCTTTTACGTTTGGCATGTTTGAAAGTGAATAGCAGTAACATTCTGCCCCATATGATGCTAAAACAAAATATTGGATATTTGCTATTACATTTCGAAATGAATAACAGTAACATTCAGCTACGTTTGATGGTAAAATAAACGTCTGATGTCACCTTCGACGTTCAAAAATGAAAAACAGTAGGGCAATTCCGCGGTAACGGAATTACAAATCAGAGAATTTTGGCTCATATTCTTTCACCCTGTGCACTGGATTGATTACTTTGAATTCTCTTGATACATTTAAAAGATGCAGAGGTACTCACACTATCACCCCAAATACAAATTTGTTAAATGTTCTCACTTGGTTGGTTACAAAGGAGGTCTATGTGCGATGGTAACGGAATTACCAGAAAATTGAGTCACAACTTCAACTCTGACTTTGGGAGTTGTTTCTCTGAAATCTATAACACATACACTATAGGTTGTTGTCCGATTTCATCTTTGATTGTGTCAACTTCAATTTAGTTGGATTGTTTTTCAAATATTTCATCACATTTTCTCAGCAGCAGGCTTTTCCCCTGTAAAGTCAGTGGTAACGGAATTACACAAATGGTAACGGAATTACGCCTTCTGAAATACACTGGAAAAAATACACATTCTTGGTACTCATGTATTCTGAAATGTCTTGATAAAGATTGTTTATGCCTTCAGCTATAATATAACCACTAAAAAAGTACTCTCTAGCCTTTGACCTTGAACTGCTACAAGTGAATAGGTGCCAAATGAGTTTCTATTGTCAAAAAACATAAAATTTTCATGCTAACGACTGTGATTTGAAGTTGTAACTATGTCAATCAAGATCTCGTAACTTGTAAGTACCACATCCATCAAGATTTGTCTGCTTTCAAGTTAAGAATGTCACACTACAGGTAAATGACATCTAAGACACATGGTAACAGAATTACGCTAGAATAGCCCTACACAAGTACAATTCTATAAATCCAGTCAACAATACTCAAATTTTCTTGTATTTCTTTTGTTGATATCATGCAAGACAGATTTCTCTGTTTTCTTCTTCCTAAATATGCCAATTATTGATAATATGTGTGAATTACTTACAAGTATTGTACATGAATATTATGTGCACATGCACGAGAAAATAATAAAAAACTATTCGGATTGACACTGAATTTAAATCTAAATCATAAAGTGCCAATTTACAGTGCAAGAGCACGGTGTGCAGCCCCATCATTGAACACAATGTTTTATATTAAGGATGAACACAAAGGATGCTTGAAACTTTTAATTTGTTAAGTGAAAAGATGCAGTTGTGGGTCAATGACGACTTACAATTCAATCATAAATTGAAAAGAAAGTTTTCTTATATGATTATTACTGCACCAGTGCTCAATTATTATTATTTATATGTTGTGGATTATATTAATCACTAAAAACTTAACCCTATTCTAACTGGGCTATTTGAGACCAAGTTTTTACTGAGGGGGGGTCAATTTGACCCCCCCCTTCAGATCTCGACCGCCGATCGTGCAATCGCCGCAAAATTTTGCCTGAAGATAGAGCTGGATGTAAACTACAAGATAACATGGTCATACAATAGAAAAATATTGCTTTTCTATTTTTAATAAATTAATTATGCAAATTTGTGCATGAAATCATATTTTCACCTATAACTCCATTAAAAAGACTGGAGGATTGCTAAATTTTTGTGTCAGAATTCGTCAAGACACATCAAACAATTTTCTTGAAAAAAATTAGCTCAATCGAAATCAATTTCTTTTGTTTTTTATTGTTTTGTTAATTTCTTATGTATTTTATTGTTTTTTCGACCTTTTGTTTTCTATTGTTTTTTTGCCAAAATTTGTTGCAGGCACTTTTTCAGGCTTATCTACACTAGAATTGATTAATTTCAATGGTTAAAAGTTGAAATAATCTAATTTATAATATATCAATTTAACCAAAAAACATAATTTGCATTGGATTTGCACACGATATCATGAATTTGAGCTGTTTTTTGGTTGACATGCATATGCAAAACATTACGTAACTTCAAAACGGTGTACCCGGACGTCGCAAATTTGGTCTCAAAATATGTGGGAGACTTCAAAGAAAAATGTCGTGAAACGACGCGGCAAAATCTTTGCGCGTTGCGAAATCGTGGCGCGAAACGTCGAGGGGGGGGTCAATTTGACCCCCCCCAGTTAGAATAGGGTTAATAATAGCTGAAGTTGCCCCTGGTATATAATGTAGTGCATAACTTGATAATTACTGTATAGTGTAAGTCCTACATAAGCCCACCAAAATGAAATGAACTAAACTAAAATGAAATAGAATACAGCAAAATAACTTTAACAAACTACAACTTTTTGAACCAATAGAGTGAGTCCACCAAATTCTGTTAATTCATCTTTAAAGATAAGAGGGCCTCTTTTATCCATCTACCGCTCACTGTGTCAGAGTCAGATTATTCAACCTGTGAATAATGTTAGTATTTACTTCTGACCACACAAAATTTCTTAATGACGTCTTCAGAAACAGTGATTTGATCATTGACTGTAACCATGACTTGGCCTATAAATTTCCTAGAAGTTTCCTGTCTCTGTCTTCTTTGACTTTGTCCATTTTCTCATCCTGAGTGTTGCCATATATTTACTCACAAGAAGTGTGCATCTTCTCTTTTACAGTAAGTTGTATTTTGACTGCCTGAAGGCAAATGATAAAATACACTGTAATGCCACTTGTATTAAAGGAAACTGGATTGTACAGCAAATGGTAACATGAAGAGTAAAGGTAGAAGCAGAAGCCCATTGACTTTAATATTTAAAATCTTCTTAGGACGGGAAATATAGGCCTAAATGTTACATTTTAGAGCTGTATCACAATTACTGACTGGGTAAATGTTCATCACAAATAGTGTTTTTGTCTTTATTCCTTTTAAAAAGAAAGGATTAAAGAACAAATTTCAAAGGGTAGCAGATGCTCTGTATCAAATGGGCATGAAATCAAAATACATGTCTCTGTGGAGGAAAGATCTAAGAAACAGATGAAAGAAGGTCATAGCCATACCCTTACAATGTACCATTAAAGATAAAGGACTTGAGGATGAAAACAGGACATGTTCAACAAAAGGTCAGACTATCGACTTGGTGATATTAATAAAGCTTTAGCATACAGAAAGATCAAAGGTGTCACATTCAGTGGGCATCCCGTGTCAAATAATGACTTCTATCACATTGTGTATGATCCTTCTCTTAAATTCTTGATCTTTCCTCACAAAAATTATCCTGTTCATTTCTCTCTGTCAGTAGCAGTGCTCTCTTTTCCTTCTAAAGAAATTTTACGTCCTTCCTCTTCTTTTTAACCCTTTGTTCAATTTATGCTGCATCACACCCATTCAATAGTCCCTCAGCACTATATTTAGATTTTGTATGAAACCATGAGACTTTTTAGCACGAAAATATACATTGATATCTCAGAATTCAGTATGATTTTTAACATTTGAGAATGAGTATCTTTAAAGTTATCAGTTAGCACAGTCTCCATGTAGTTCTTGTACATGAGAAAAGGTGAAAGAAGGGAGGAGATTTTCAGCACAAGAAGTCTTGTCAAGCGTGTACCCTGATGTCAGGACTCGCTGTCAGAGGCATCCAGCTATCCTGAGTCATGTCAGTGTATCATACCATGTATATAATTCAAATTTCACTCCTTTACTGCCAATCACTAACACTGTTAAAGGGGAAGGCTAGTAACTGATCAGTAAGAATCAGTAAAAATGCTGGGAGGTGATTGTTCCAATCCTTATGGGATTCATTCAAGAGTTCATTGTATATCTATTGTTGTGTGAAAATGATTTGCTTCAGAACGGTCTCATATTCAAGTAATGTGCAGATTAATGCTCCGTCACTGACCAGGGACGTTAACCTGGAAGCATTAAACTGCACATTACTTGAATATGAGACCATTCTGAAGCAAATCATTTTCACACAACAATAGATATACAATGAACTCTTGAATGAATCCCATAAGGATTGGAACAATCATCTCCCAGCATTTCCACTGATTCCCACTGATCAGTTACTAGCCTTCCCCTTTAAGCTCAAGGATAATGCCCTGAAGCTATTTCATGAACAGTTCACATACATATTGGCACGAAGGTAGGTTATGTCATTCTCTTCCATATTAGATGTGCGTGTAATTCTGTTACCATGTAATTCCGTTACCACAATTACAGAAGAACTAAAGGAGGTATTTCACAAAATGTTTTGTGAGTTTTCAGGGAGTCACATGTAGAGAAAAAATTTATAGGGGGAAAAAAATCAATGAGTAGTTTGTTCAGGAGAAAACTTTTTTCAATTTCATGGTAACGGAATTACGTCAATTTGTCAGTTGATTTTGAAAATTTCTCAAAAAAATATAATGAGTGTGACTGAATGCTTCATTAGATGTGATTGTTGAAGCATAGGAAGAAAAATGTGGAAGTATGGATAAAGTACAGAGATATTTAAGTTGTTTCATTTAAAATTTTCATTTGATATTGTAAAATTTTAGATAAATACAGTAAATAGTCTTCCAACTTTAAAAGTGTGTACATCAAAAACAAGGAAAGTTATTGGAAAAGGGTTTTTTGTTTCCGTAAATACAACAATCCGTCTGTACGGGAAACTTAAATTTTTGAGCATTTACTTAACTTTGAATTTTGCTGTTTTTGCCCTTCCCATACGGAATTATTAATATTTTTATAACCATATTGCTGAAAAAAAAAAAAAACAATCAGTGCTTGCATACTCGGGGAAGAATGAATGAAACATACTTCATGAAAGGAAAAAAAAAACATTTTTTTTAAGGCACTACGCAGGAGATTGATCTTTGGACAGTGGACCGTGATTAATGCCAAAGATATAACTGTCAACACCCACGCAGGTGTGCCACGACGGTTTAGAAATCTACACGCACGGTATGACTATCATGATCAAGAATTAAAACACAGTGGTTAAAGAAAAGAAGATGATGGGGCAGAGCGTAGTGCTATCGTAAGCACTCCACTGGCAAGGGTGCTATGTGCATACCGTGTACGTATGTAGGTAGGTGCTGGGGATTTTTCTTGTCAGCTGTGTACCGGGTACTGTAAAAGTGGATATTTTCGCGGGACTAATTTTTCGCGCTAGGCCGGGTCAGAAGAGTTTCGCGTGTTTTTAATTCCGCGGAATCAAGACATCACGCACAGGAACGTATGGCAAGCAAAAATATTCGTGTGTTTTTATTTTCGCGCTAGTTTCTGGTTGCGCAAAATGCGCGAAAATTTCAACACCGCGAAAATTTCCACTTTTACAGTATTTCTTTGGGTGCGCGATTGTTCTGGTCGGGAATATTTACAGTCGAGTGTGAAAAGATTTGTGACATGTCTTCTTCGCTTTCCACGCGCGCTTAATCGGAGATGCTGAGTGATGTTTGCAATTTCGATTCGAGCTACATGCTGGGAAAAACAATAAGTTAATTAAGATCGGGACAGTAGATTTCACTTCGAGGTAACCGAACTTCGAGTTATTTTCTTCGAGCTACGCGAATTTTAATACACGGAAACTCCATAGGAACAATCGGGACTTTCATTTTGCCCCCAAGGTAAGTGATATTCGGCTTATCCGACGTCGAGGTATCCGAAGTTGACTGTACATAATCTGGTATAATATTCAGTCAGAAATAAAATGTGCACAAATAATCCACCATGTGTGCTGGGCGTATCCTTTGGGGCGGATGTCATTAATGGCTCATTGGTCCCCCCAAAGATCTTGGCCGTTGACCGCGTGATCGCATGGAAAATTGGAATGTGTGTCACCCACAAGGTAATCCACAAAAATAAATAGGTAATTATTTCACAATTATTTGAATTTATTTTTTTTGATAAATTAATTATGCAAATTTATGAAATTAAAAGAGTTGGCTGTAAATCGGTAATTAACGCTCCAAAACTGCTAGTTTTTGGTGTAGGTACTCTTTGTAGGATTCTTATTAAATGTACATGTTAAAAAATTGGGTTTCCTTTTTTTTTTATTTATGTATTTTATTGTTTTTTAGATTTATTATCATCGCTGGGGCAACATGACCTCGTATCCACAAAATATCAAATGTTAAGGAGAGCCAAAAAACGTGGTGGCCGAAGTACTATACAGAATGGGATAGCCTTTCCTTTGACATGCTGTGGTGGCTTCATTTTTGGAGTAAGACAGTTGGGATTTGGCCAGGACATCACTTGAGATCCATTACTTAACCATTAAGTCAAAAAAGTCATTTTCACCCAAAATTGCAGATACAAGGTCTTGTCACCCCAGTGACGTTATGTATTTCATTGTTTTCGACTTTTTGTTTTTTATTGTTGTTTTTTTTCAATGGAAATCATCGGCGCCAATATTCCGATCATAAACAACATGAAATTAATTGATTTTGATTAGTAAAAGTAAAAATAATGATACATTTATGAATTTTGGTCAGAAACAGAATTTGCATTGGATTTGTACATGAAATCACGTTTTTGAGCAATTTCGGGTCTGACATGCACTTACAAAATATTGTGTAACTTCAGAACCGCGTACATGGGCTTCGCGAATTTGGTCTCAAAAATTGTGCAAGACTCAAAAGAAAAAAGTCATGAAACGTCGCGGTGCGAGATTTTTTTGTTACAGATTTATCGTGAAAAATGTTGAGGGGGGCCCCAGAAGCCCCCCCCCCCCAAGTCTCTTTAGGGTTAAGTGCACTCAACAGGCTTATATTTGTCCTCTCTGTCACTTCATATACTGCAAATAAGTGTATTAACTGCACCTTCTTTCCTGCACAAATGGTACCAGAATTGTAATATAAAACACGGACACACACACATATAGAAGAAGCAGTCTTTAGTACACCATTTGTTGTTCCAATATTGAACAAGGTTTTTGGTAACAACATTTTCGGTCCACCTCGGGGGCTTCATCAGTGTATACAATGATAGGTCTTTGTAAACCACAAATGATGTCCTTGAGACTCCTTCTTTTTCTTATATTGAGCTATAATAACATTTGAAGTCCAACACATGGAAAATTCAAAGATGAACAGTATGTATGTATGAGTGTGTGTGTGTACATATATATATTGGGGGGGGGGGGGGGATGGGCACCACTGCCAACCAAAGAGGCATTAACGGCCATGGCCATCAATGGCCGTTCAAGCCCTACAGCGAGTTAAGGTGTGCTGCTCAGGTGAGCGCTATACTCGTATGTCTCTATTTTTCTTTTTTTTTTTAATTTACAATCGTAGATAATTGAGTTACTGTGCTCTTTCATTTGCTCACCCTGCAGATCACAGCCGAAGATCATTCCATTCAGAGAGAGTAAGCTCACAAGGTTGTTTCAGAGCTTTTTCTTGGGCAAAGGCAAAGCATCCATGATTGTCAATGTGAATCAGTGTGCCTCAGGATTTGATGAGACCATGCATGTCCTCAAGTTCTCTGCTATAGCCAAGCAGGTAAACAAACTCAGATTTTGCTGATAAGCTTGCACTTAATCTGAATTGTTAACTGCTGATCATTAATAACTATATTGTTTATCACACAATAAAATTAAGATTTGTAATTTTGAATGTAGTTGACTGCCTGAAAGATGCTTTAGAGTTAACCATTATTATGTCCTATATTTCAAATCAATACAAACTCACAGAAAAAAGTGAACCTTGAATGAAGAGTAAGTTGAATGATGAATAAATGAATTTTATTTTTTGTTTTTCAAAGTTATATATTTATATTTGCTAATTACTGATTAACCCTATATGGAGTTCATCTGTGATTATAATGCAGTTAGTTACACAAAGTGGTTGTTAGGACCAGTTTAACTGAAACAAAATTATTTTTAGCAAGAAATCTAGACTAATTAAATGGTGCACTGTAGTGGTCTTGTTATAGATACCAACAGTGGGGCAGACACAAAATGTGTAAGAGTTCATGGCAGAGCTGTGGGAGCACCATAATACTGCCATTGCCGAATAGTGTACAATTTAGTTTGAGGTGATTTGAATATGAAAGCATAAATCAGTTTCATTAAATCCATGATTGATTTTAAAGTTAGGTTCCAGGTTTTGGTCAACTTTTAACCCTTTCAGGGTTCCCACAGTCATGGATAATCCTGGAAAATCCTGGAAAAATTTGTGGTCCTGGAAAGTCAGGGAAAAGTCAGGGAATTTGGAAAATTTGTGAAAAGTCATGGAAAAGTCATGGAATTGCATGTACCTCTTGGCTATGGCAGCTTTCCAGTTTGTCGTGTCTCGCAACTCTCACACTCTGTGATCATACTCTGCTATTATAATTGGTGTTCATGATTTCCATTTTTCCCAGTTTTGTGACATCCCAAATTCTACATAACTCCCGGGACATATACTAATGATAATAGATATGTACATGTCATGAGTAAGATAGTGGGTGGAACGGATGGCTGTGAGGGGAGGTGGAGGCCATCATAACGTGTCTGATTTTGGAAACCGTGCCAGAAAGGAAGTCATGGAAAGCAGCAATTTAGTCATGGAAAAGTCATGGAAAAGTCATGGAATTCTGTTTTCAAATTTCTGTGGGAATCCTGCCTTTGTACAAAACTGGAACTTTACCCAGGAACCAATGATGTGTATGTGAGTGTGTGCTTACAATGACCCTGAACAATGGACATAAATACCACCTTTTCAGAGCTCTGCTGACTGGGCTTGTGATCTCCTGCTCTCCTGCTCCAAGGCACATGAATGCTTCATTGATAATTCATGATGGATGCACATGAAAAAGTGAGCACATGTTTCCATGTGCTTCCATACACTACATTTTAGGATTAATTAGGACTAGCTGTGGTAGTGGAATTTTTCATGAATAAATGATAAAGCATTGAAGCCAGGACCATTGTCTGGGTGTTAACCACACACTCCCATACACACCAACTGACCCATGTGCAGAGGGTTGAAAATAGAGCAAAATCTGAACCCTAACTGAAAAATTGATTTTTAATTTGATGAAACTGATGTATGCTTCCATTTTTAAATCACCTACAACAAAAATAGTACACTATTCAGCTGTTGTTGTTTAAGGCCCTGTCACACCTTTCTGGGCAAGCCGTGCGTGCGACTTGCGAATACTATTTACCCGCAGCCAAGTTCAGGCCCTGTCACACCTTTCCGGGCAAGCTACGCGGGCTTGTTGCATGTAGGGATTTTCCAGCACGCAGGACAATTTTTGCGGGTGGACAAGGAATTGGGTGAGTTTCGCATGCATCTTACCTGCTGGACCCGTGCTATTTACGTTCTACTTATGTGCATTCCCTGTGACCTGCGCGTCAGGCACATGGGTGGCGAGTGAGGGCTGACAACTCAGTAAAGGAATCCCTCTGAAAGAATTTGATATGGCAGAAGTCCCACAGAATGTCTTGGCCACAGCCGACTCTCACCTAACCAGCAGAAAGATAGTAACTGAACCTGTATGGCGCACTTCATGCCTGTAGAACTGACCAGCTACACAGATATAGGCAGTTTCGACACTGTTTCTTGCCAGTAAAACACCCGTATTATGCTCGTAGAATGACCGGAGATGACACATGCTTCTGGTGCATCTATAGGCATAAATCCGCGAGCAACTTACGTTGCTGCCTGTGACTACGGGCCTCCTACTATTGTTCTGCATGAACCTCTGCCGGCAATCCCCGCGACTCACGCGGAAAAGTTTTGGTCATGCTCAAAACTTGGCTACGGGTAAATCCAACTTGCATGTGCACCTCCGGGCAACTATGGGCTAGATACCTGTACGTGCTATTTACTGCAGGTGTTGACCAACTGCAGGGAGCTCTGGATGGCAAGAATTTGTCCCCGCAATTTTTGTGACAAATTTGAAGAGACAATAATTCATTTATTTTGTGAATGTGAGTAGGTCACTCCAATTTGGGAGCTTTTACGAGGTATATTAGTGCAAAAGTATGATTCTAATTTTAATTTTACTAATTTCAATAAGTTGTTTGGTGTACAGTCAACCTCGCGTAAGTCGACATAATCGGGACTGAGCAAAACACGTCGACTTACGCGTAAGTCGACATTTTGTCGACTTATATATGAAAATTAATTTTCCCTGTACAGAGTAAGGTTTGGATCACGATGCGGATCGCTACCCATATCTTACTCCTTCTGCCGCCAAAACATGCCTACTGACATGAGCAACAATAATGTTTTAGTTCATGCATTTAAATCTTGTGCGGGTTAGCGACGACAACGCACAATTCCCAAATCTCTAGAGAGATTTCGAGAGAGCGGGATCAGAAACCTAGGCCCGTTTCTAGACACTTAACGTTTTAAACTTGATTTGAAATATCAAAGGCAAATTCCCCAAAATTGCATTAAACTTTGCGATTTAAATTCAAGTGCGTTGCTGGGAAGATATGATTCTGTCGAGATTATCTTTCAGTGCCGACTGAGTTGAAATATGTGTGATTTTCCTTCCCTAAGTCGCCATATTTGTTCTGCTTAAATTTGTATTGCCATACTCTGAAAATGAATTGCTCTCGCGCTCCGATTCGCAACATTTCCGCTCTGTACGGCGCGGGCCCGTCTGAAATAAAAAGAAGAAAAGCTTGTTCATCTGAAAATGACATCTTTCGGACTACTATAACCTTCGTAAAAACAAACCTCTTACCATTGTCGCACTAATTTAACTTTGGACTGAGATTTAAAACTTCGGCATAGCGAACTTTAACAATAATTCGTTATCATTTTTTTCATTGACATTTTGTGAAGCAGCATGCGTTTCGGTAGTTTGAAACATGTAAATGTTGCGATGTCTTTCCCCTGCAAGTGCAGACAAAGTTCAGTCACGGCGAAAGTTCCGTTACGAAATTAGAAATAATGCGAGCCTTTTCAACAGTAACGCACTTGCGTACATTTTTATGTGTTTAAACGCAGTTTCTAGTTTCGGACAAGAACCGCAAGTCTTTTCTGCAATGCTCTTGCGTTTTAAATACAGCATTGCTTGTGATTTGACGGACTTGCATTTGATTTTTAGAGTTGCGTTTAAATTTCATACAATTTTCTAGTTTTGTGATTATCAAACATAAGTCTTTTCAGCGTTCCGTGTGATTTGATGGACTTGATTTTCAGAATTGCGTTTAATTTTGCTTACAATAAGTCTTTTAAACAATAACACACTTCCGTAGATGTTTAGAGATGCGTTTAAACACAGTTTCTTATAGTTTCATACAAAAACCGCAAGTCTTCTCTGCAATGCACTTAAAATACAGCGTTACGTGTGATATGATGGACTTCCATTTGATTTTTAGAGTTGCGTTTAAACGCAAATGAGTTAAAAAAAGTTCCCTACAATTTTCTAGTTTCGTATGATTATCAAACGCAAGTCTTTCAGCGTTCCGTGCGATTTGATGGACTTGCATTTGATTTTTAGTGTTGCGTTTAAACGCAATTGAGTTTAAGTTTCCTACAATTTTCTAGTTTCGTGTGATTATCAAACGCAAGTCTTTTCAGCGTTCCGTGTGATTTGATGGACTTGCATTTGATTTTCAGAGTTGCGTTTAATTTCTAATTTTGCTTACGAAATGAAAGTCTTTTCAACAAAAACGCACTTCCGTAGATGTATAGAGATGTATTTAAACGCAGTTTCTAGTTTCGTACAAACACCGCAAGTCTTCTCTGCAACGCTTTTGCGTTTAAATACTTCGTTGCATGTGATTTGATAGACTTGCATTTGATTTTTAGAGTTGCGTTTAAACGCAATTGAGTTTCAAGTTCGTACAATTATTTTTAGCTCACCCGAGCCTTTGGCTCGGGTGAGCTATTGCAATCGCCTTTTGTCCGGCGTGCGTCGTCCGTCGTGCGTAAACTTTTTACATTTTCATCTTCTTCTTGAGAATCCCATGACCGATTTTCACCAAACTTGGCAGGTAGCATCCCTAGGGGAATAGGATCTCAATTTGTTCAAATGGGCACCATGACCCGCCTGGGGGGCCCCAGGGGGGCCCAAACCCCCTAAAATTAAGGAATCTTTAAAAATCTTCTCTAGAACCAGGAGTGATAGGGCTTAGTTAATACTATGAGTTAGTACGTATGGATGACTGTAGTTTCAAGTTTGTTCATGGGGGAATCAGGGGTGCCCCCCTTGGGACCCAGGGGAGGGGGCTTGGGAGGGGTCCTAATGGGGCCTAAATTGTACATTTTCATCTTCACTTTGAGATCCCCATGTCTGATTTTCACCAAACTTGGTAGGTAGCATCCCTAGGGGGATAGGATCTAAATTTGTTCAAATGGGCATCATGGCCCACCTGGGGGCCCCCAGGGGGCCCAAACCCCCTAAAATTAAGGAATCTTTAAAAATCTTCTCTAGAACCAGAAGTGACAGGGCTTAGATAATACTACGAGTTAGTACATTGATGACTGTAGTTTCAAGTTTGTTCATGGGATTGGCGGAATCAGGGGTGCCCCCCCCCCCCTTTGGGACCGAGGAGAGGGGATGGGGATGGGTCCTAATGGGACTTGAATTGTACATGTTCATCTTCTTTTTGAAAACCTCATGATGAATTTTGACCAAACTTAGCAGGTAGCATCCCTAGGGGGATAGAATCTCAATTCCTTCAAATGGGCACCATGTCCCTCTTGGGGGCCCCTAGCCCCCCCCCCCCCCCCACATTAAGGAATATTTAAAATCTTCTACTCTAGAACCAGAAATGGTAAAGCAAAGTTAATACCATGAATTTGTACATTGATGACTTTAGTTCCAAGTTTATTCATTGCAGATCCAGGGCTGCCTGCCCCCCCCCCCCCTCCACCCTGGAGTTGAGGAGTTGGGATCCATATATGCAGACCTAAGTTTCCAATGTTCTCAGGTATTTAAGGTGAAATTGCGATACTCAGGTGAGCGCGTGACCCCCGGGTCTCTTGTCTAGTTTCATATGATTATCAGACGCAAGTCTTTTCAGCAACGCACTTGCGTTTAAATGCAAAAGTTGTGTGTGATTTGATACACCTGCATTTGATTTTTTGAGTTGCATTATTAGTTGCATTGTGATAAATCTTTTTAGAAAGGGCCCTGGTTTTAATACCGCTTCAGAATAATCAACGTTAGAATATTCGGATTTACAAAAACACCTATTTCATGTTCGGATAATGAATACCTACTGGGACATATAAGTGTACAAAATTTGTGCGTTTTGAGAAAAACGGGAGAAAAGGGGTAAAGTGAACTGTCTTAGGTACTACATATTGCTCCAGTGTAAATGAGTGTTTGTCCTTTCTATATTCTGGCATACAAGACAATGGACGCATGGCGCGAACGCTACCGCGCCGTACACTAGCGAATTACCTAGTAGAAACGCAGCGAATCGGAGCGGGAAAACAATTCTTTTTCAGAGAATGGCAATAAGATTTTGAGCGAAAAATTATGTCGACTTAGACGAGGGAATTAAAACGTATTTCAGCTCAGTTGGCACTGAAAAATCAGGTCGACTTACGCGAGTTGTCGACTTATAAATATTTATGCATGTTCTGCCTGACAGTGATTATCCTATGAATTTTAGAGTCAAAGGCCAGATGAAATGGTAACAATGTACTTTTCAAAACAGAAATTGCACTTTTTCTCCATACCTTGAAAATTACTCAATGCATAAACTTATGAATGGGCAAAGTCATTTTAAAGTCCTTAAATCCCCTAATACATGCTCTCCTATTCATCCAATTAAACCTAGGTCAAGGAAGGTGAACATTCAACACATTCGTGACAAACTTGTCATTTCAATATTTTGCCAATTTTGTGAAAATATAATCACACATTATCCACATGTACTATAGACCTATTAGGAGAATCATGCATTATGGCGGAGGCATACCAGTCGCCTTAGCGACATTTCTAGTTTATTTTTATTTGAAAGCTGAATGGGTATTTTTGTGATGCTTGTTGCTGTTGTGGTTGGTATTTTCTGTGCTAGTTTGGTATTTACATTATTATTATCATCAGACATGATTAGGGTCTTGTGTTCCACTACTCAGCTGTTCATGTTTCCTTCATATTCTTACTATCAGTATATTATTATTGGTGCTGCTGCTAATCATTATCATTAAATGTTTATAAGTGTGTGTTAATTATTGTTTCCATTTCATGTAAAAGTCATTTCACCATAATAACATGTAAGGTACATTTGTTCCCAAGAACTCTTACAGTACATGGACATGTAAATGCACATAACTACTAATAGGCCAACAGCTAGGGCCTACCTTGTATATACTAGCAGCAAAATTCAAAATGTGACCATGCAACCAGTTCACTGCACATCACAATGCACCAGTGTTGTTTCCAGGCACAGCAATGGTTAGTGCTTGCAGCCTACCAGTACCACGTGGAGTAATCCAGGTTCTGGCCAGGGAGGGGTGAGACCCTCCAGCCTGTTGACAAGGATTGCGCATGTGCACTGTGCGGCCAAGCGGTAGTAATCTAGTTAGTGGAGTGGTCTCTTTGTGAGTGCGGCACCTAGCATGGTTCAAAAGACACTAATCCAGTGCCCACTCCTTTTCCTCTCACCTCCCTGGTTAACCCTAACCAGGCCGGGCTTTTTTGGGTGTTCTGTGGCCGGGAGGGGTTGATTCAACAACCCCCCCTCGGCCGTCGATTGCGCAGTCACCATGAAATTTGGCACGTGCGTTACCTGTGGCGCAATCTACCAAGCTATACAAAAAGAAATGGAAAATTTTTGTCATAGTAATTAATTATGCTAATATATGAATAAAATCGTACAATTTCCTCTAAATCAGAAATTAAAGCTCCTAGAATCCTAATTTTTGGTGAAAACATTCTTTGAAGCATTCCTAACAATGTACTTGAAAAAAAAAAAATTGGTATCAAAATCAATTTCTTATGTATTTTATTGTTTTATGAATTTCTTATGTATTTCTCTTTTTTTCGACCTTTTGTTTTATCATTTTTTTTCTGCAAAAATTATGACAGAACCTATTTCAAGCATAATTATGCTAAAATTAATGAGTTTCAGCTTATGAAAGTGAAAATAATATCTTTATGAATATAAGAAGAGAAACTCCATTTGCATAGACTTTATACACAAAATCACGTTTTTGAGCCATTTTCGGTCTGATCATGTATAAAACATCATGCAGCGTCGTAACGGTATGCACGATTTTCGCAAAAATGGTGTCTAAAGATGCGCGAGACTTGAAAGTAAAAAGTCGGCGAACGGCGTGGTCAAAAAATTTCGCGTGGCGGAGTAGTCGCGAAAAATGTCAAGGGGGGTTGATTCACCACCAACCCCCCGGTCTTTTTAGGGTTGAGAGGTGTTATGTGTATGATTACCCCAAATGTTTCTCTTGTCTTTTTTAAATTGTTGCCAATTGTGTGTAAATAATGTGATTCTGATTAGATTTAATAAAACATATGAATAAATAAAAAAAAAAAAAGATTTTACAACGCAAATACAAAGGATTTGTCCCCGCAAGTCAACCTGCAAGGCTTCCCCAGACATGGTGTGACAAGGCCTTGAGCATGCTCAAAACTCTTTCTTGGTGATTCGCAGGGGTTTGCCCGCAGAGGTACACGCTTGTTACTGAAAACAGATCGGTTTTTAAGCCTCCCAGGCCCCCCTCCAGATCTCGGCCATCGACAGCACACAAATTGCCTATGATGCAGTCTAAAGTACCATGAACTTAATTTTTCAAAAAAGTATCATTATGCTAAATTATGCTAATTAATGCATAATGATGCATGAAATCAGACAATTTGGTATAAATCACTAAATAAAGCTAAAAACAAGCACATTTTTTGTGTAAATATTCTTTTTAGCGTCCTTACCAAATGTAAGAGAAAAAAAATCGTGCCAGCAGAAAAATTACTGAAGTATTTTATTGTTTTTTTTAATTTCGTATGTATTTCTTTGTTTTATTTGACTTTATGTTTTTCATCATTTTTTTGATGAAATTTGTCCGTGACATTGTTCCAAACAAGAAATTATGTTGTTAATTGATTTTAATCAATAAAACCCAGAATAATCATGCTTTTATGAAATTTGCCTTTAAGCACAGTCTGCATTGAAATTGTATACGAATTCACGTTTTTGAGCAATTTTTGTTCTGCACGTTGATATTTATGCGCAACTTCCGAACCGCTCCCCCGGGTGTCACAAATTTGATGTCAAAAGATGCGGAAGACCTGAAAGAAAAAAGTCATGAAACATCACGGCAATAGCTTTTCGCGATAGTGATACATCGCTCGGAACATCGAGGGGGGGGGCCTTGGAGACCCCCCAGCCTAGTTAGGGATAAAGTGTTTGAACTATTAAAGATCAAAAGGTGTTTTTAACACATGGTATTTATCCTAAAGAAGCTCAAATGACTGTATTAACTCTTGTGGTACACTTGTTTATTTCCCTCCCTCCCCCCCCCCCCCCCCATCCAATTGCTTCATAGGTTACAACAGTCACTTCCAAACTGGACAACAAATGGAAAGAGCAGCCCAAGAAGATGGGCAGGTCCATGCGCAACCTGTCCCTTGCTCTCAATCAGGCCCTAGATGACAAAGTCAAGGGTCAACGACCTTCAGTGCCATGGGCCACTCCTGGGACCATTGCACAAGTGATGAGGGAAACGGGCCATATGCAGTCCATTGAGGAGACAGTCTTCGAAGAGGAGGAAGAAGCAGAAGAGACAGAGGAGGATGTTGAGTCGGATTCAGTCGAGACACCCATTCAAGACACCAAGGAGAGTGATTCCCAAGTAAGTTTTAGCTCTAAAAGGGATGGGGAGGCAGAATCTCCCCCCCCCCCCCAATATTTTGCGCAATAATTCTGTAACACGAGAAGGCCTCATCATTATGTTTCTTGACTTTTTTTTTTTCAAGCCTCGCACAACTTTTGAAACCAAATTTGCAACATATGCAAGTATTGTTGTGAAGCCAGTATGGCGATAAGAATTTGACCGAAAAAGATTTTGTCCACTTAGGTGAGGGAATTTACACACATTTTGATGTAGTTGGCACTGAAAATCATGTCAACGTATGCGAGTTGTCAACTTATAAATGCTGACTAAGACTGAGGAAATTTTCAAGGAATAACAAAGGGAAAAATCAGGACTTTTCTGCCATGTCGACCTAAGCAAGTTGTTGACTTATGCGATGTCGACTTACGCAAGGTTTACTGAATAAAATATCGCCAATAACTTTTGGTTTTTTGAACCTATTCAATGGTCAAACTATTATTTCGATAACTGTAAAAAGTCCACAGCAAGTCTATTCAATGTGGATGAAATGTTTTGTAGAGTTGTATTTTTTTTTCTCTTCGTTATAGAAAAACACATTGGCCCCATATGTATCAATATGCTCTTCATCATTGTCCCCCAGTGACACTTTCCTGTCTCTGTCCAACCACAGATCCAGCAGAAGCTCCTTGCAGTCATCGAGGTGCTGAAGCAAAAGTTGGTGGAGGAGCGAGCAGACAAGCTGAACCTGGAGACTGAGATCAGGAAGGAGGTGTGCCAAGAGATGGCTGATCAGCTGGTAGAAATAGAGCAGGAATACAAGTAGGTGGTCATCTTCAAAATTACAAACATACAAACTCAAAGCAGATAAATTCAAAGATGATCGTGTGATGTTGTGATGGTCAGTTTCTTCATAAGATCTATTTCTGCCATCCACAGTGACCGTATAGAAGAGGAGAAGCAGCGTGCTGAGGAAGTGTTTGAGAAGCGTCTTGAAATATACGCCCAGTCAGTCAAGAAGGCAGGACGTAAACGTGCTAGGCAGGATGATGAGCCCTTGGATACTGATCACATGACTGCTCTCCTTGCTGCAGAGCAAAACAAAGTTAAGGTAAGGCTGAAAAAGGTGCATATAAACAGCAGGGAGAAACCTGCAGTTACTGAAGACATTCCCAAGTGATCATGTTGATACTGGGCAAGTTACACGGTGTAATCCTTGATGTGAAATGAGGATGTTTTGGAAAGCTACAGCTCCAAAGGTAATATGTCATTTATTTTGGACATTGCCCTTCCTTTCCTTTCAAAAAGGACTCCTCAAATTGAAGTGTCTTCTTGGTATTGGCATTTTACCAGGGGATGTCAGCAAAAGGACTTTGATTTGAAAATTATCCTCAACACCACTCATCACTGTTTACCAATTTTGTATGATACAACTTTGAATGCCAGAGTTGATAACTTGATAACAGCCGTAATGATTCATGAAACCATCGCAATCCCGCTGTTATTTGCCGTGTACCTTTCAAGAACGCATGTACAAAATGCGAAGAGATTATAGGGAGAAAAAAAAATGAATGCATTTTCAACTCCTCTCTGGCCCGTGCCTCATGAAAAATTACAGCCGAACTAAGTCATAAAATCATCATAGTCCCACTGATATTTGAGGTAGATGCAGGAGCAAAGTAGATCATGAATTCGGCCCTGCCGTGTACCTTTCAAGAACGCATGTACAAAATGCAAAGAGATTTTTGGGAGAAAAATAAAGAATGCGCTTTGACCCCTTTCTGGCGCAGGCACATAAAATATTACAGTCAAAATAATTAAATCATCGCAATCCCACTGAGCACCAAGAGTGTGAAGTACGCAGCAAGTTAAATGATGCATGTCACTCTACTTGTTCTGATGTTTAGAAAAAGTAATGTATCAATTCACAAATTATTTCTTTTTGTTCTTTCTCAATATAGTGATCCATATACTTCTGTAATAAACAATGCAAAGTAACAAAAAATGTTGGGAGGGGGGTTTACAGTAGGCGACAAAAAACATGAAAACTAATTACAAGTCAAATGCTTTTTTTTTTTTTTTTGACCAGTAAATTTTCTGTATGGACCAGTAAATAATTGAAATACTGGGTATTTACTGGTCCGACAGAGACAGGTCGGACCGATAGACAAAATCAATTAGTGTGCAGCCCTGCTATAGTATTGTTACATCCATGTTGAGAATTATTCTGTGTGTTATCACAATATCACAATAATGTAATGATAGATGTGTTTTTAGATGTGCGCTTTATGGAAATTAATCAGGCACATGCCATCACTGTGTAATGCTATATTCTGCTGTTAGTATTATTGTTATCAGTGCTTTCATTACTATCATCACTATGTTCATAATCATCGTTGTAGTCATCATCGTCATTACCAGTATTATCATTACCTCTATCAACTGTCTGTTTTGTTAACCTGTCGCAGGACCGGGATGACTTGATTGAGAAGCTGACATCTGACCTCCAGTCTTCTGAGTGCAACCTCAAGGAATTTGAGGAGCGCATGCACACAGAGGTCAGTACCATCATGTTTAGAATACCTTTTTCAATTCTACAAATTTCAAGGCTTGCCTGGATACATTTAACAATACCAAGACCTTAACATGCTGATTTCTAGTATGATCAGTGGGAATTAGTGGGAATGCTGGGGGGATGATTGTTCCAATTCTTGTGGGATTCATTTAAGAGTACATTATATATCTATTGTTGTGTGAAAATTATTTGCTTCATAATGGTCTCATATTCAAGTAATGTGCAGTTTAGTGGTTCCAGGCTAGCATGCCTGTACAGTGACGGGGTATTTAACTAGCCATCCCCTTTAAAATGCTGATTAGTGAGAATCTCCAAACCTTGTCCAAGATGACTTTAATGTATACAACAACAACAAAAATCAAAACAAACACAGAGACTCCAACCCAAAGCACCTTCTGATCTGGAGATTCTCCCGCCTGAAACCTCTAGCAAACGGGAGATTCCAAGTTGATGTGTGCGAAGCGCGAAATTCTCAGGGTTCTAGATGCTCTCTGGTGCTATCTAAGGCTTATTTTTTCAACATACAATAGCAATAAGTAAGAAATCCTTTCCAACGGGAGACACGGAGCCAGGGCAGGAGAAATTAAATCATAAGCGGGAGAACGGGAGATTTTGCAAAAATGAGTTTTCGGCGGGAGATCTCCCGTCGAAAACGGGAGAGTTGGAGTCTCTGCAAACAGCACTTCGGACATTAATCACAAGTTGGGGTACGACACAGGGGATAAAATGTACATGATTTCTCTTCACACATGATCAGATTTTTTTTTTCAAAATGCCTCTGCCACAAAGTGTCGCCAGAGGCATTATGTCTGTCCATCTATCCATCCTTCCCTCTGTCCATAATCAATTTTGTGCACAACATAACTTATGAACATTTTTGTGTATAAAATGAAACTTGGCACATATGTATGAGTGAAACAATGCGGTGCCTATTGACATTTTGGTGCACATGCTCAAGTTCAAAGTTCAAGGTCAAATTCTTAAAACTTCACCATTTTCCACATATCTCTGCAATACCTGAAGTTATATTGATGAAACTTGAAGTACATATGTCTTACCAGGTAAAGATTCTCTAGATATGGAAATTTTGGGGCCATGGGTGATTTTCAGACTTTCGCATTTGAACATCTATAAGTTGGTTATACTGGATACAGATTTTCAGAATTTATAGAGATTGGGATAAGGAAAAGGACGTTTTCAAAATTCACAACAAATCACAAGAGACAAGGGTGATAACATAGCAGCTTCACAAAAGAATGTATGATTCAGTGCTCAAGGAAGCAGAACAAAGCATGCATAAATTCTACATTGGGGCAATTCCAGCGTTACAGACATTGTCCACTATTTAAAGTTCCAATATTATTACCTCAATACAGTTGTTATCTAAGACAAGGCTAATATTAGTGTTTTTTTGGTGCAGTCTTAACCATACACTATATTGTACTTTGAAATGAATTCTGAAGTGTTGATGAATATGGAATAATGAGAGTGAAAGATTGTATGTTTTTACACACAAAAAAAATCTCAAAATATTGCCCCCAAATGGGTTTTTTGAAGAAAATTATGCCTAAATGTACTACAATTGTATCAAAATACCACTCAATTGAAAGAACTTGACAAGTTCTAGCATTTGAAACTAAATTTGTATTTATAGCTTATATATTTTTCAAATTATTGCAAATTTGTGATTTTCAGGCAAAGTAAAATTTTTTGTGGAATTGCCAGTGGGCTAAATTGTTAAGCAAGTGATATTGTAATGGAATTACACTGTTCATTATATGTGAATATGCTATATGTCGTGATTGTTCAGTGTATTATTTTTGTTTTTTGTTTGCTAGAGTATTGGTTTCTCTGTTCTAGGATCAAAATAAATTGCACAGATCTGTACATGGCACTATTTATTAATGTACCACAAAATGTAAAATTGTATAAATCATCTGGAAGTGTTCAAATTAGCAGTTTCATCCTTGCAAAGAGAAAAACTCTAAAAACTGTTATTTTCGCTACAGATATTTTCACAAATGAGGTCACAGACATTTTTGCAAGATGTTTTCGCGAATTGAAACAAACGCAATCGTAAATGCACCAATACCCTAGTGCATGATGACATTTTCATGTGTTGTTAATTTCGCGATCCAACAGTGATTTGCGAAAATTAAACCCTTGCGAAAATAACAGCTTATACAGTATGTGATTAATGCTTAGTATGGATCATTCTCAGAACTTTTGATGTATGAACTTATTTGTGTGTCCCCCATTTTGGCTTAATAGCAGGGCCCCAAAGTAATGTCATAAAGATTTGAAACACTGATGGTAGATAACACCTTCCCCAGATTAACCCATATCCACTGGTCGGGTAATGCAGTTTATAAGCTTTCGGTGTCGGAGATGTATGTTCACTGAACAGTGCCATCTGAAATTCAAGGTATTGTCACCGACACTTATGAAAAGGAAACTATGGAAAAATGAATATCAAATGAAAGAAAAAGTAATGGTCTATGTGATGTAGATCAGCGTCATGTCATGAATTATGTGACGTCATATGATTTTGATATTCACATATGATTTACAAACTTATGAGTATTAATATCTCTCTCAAAAGAAACCAAGAATGAAAAATATCCATAGCCTTTATACAGAAAAACAATTCATCAAAAAAGGTTGCTGAAAACTGCTCATCCAATAAGGCGAGCCAATGGAGTAAAAGAATTAAAAGAAAAACAATTTATAGATTTTGAAATCTTCATAATGTAAGCTTTCCGATGTTATTTAATAACTCATGAAATATAATGCTTACAAATATGAACAAATTTCAAATAAAAACGTATAGATCTGCACTTTGCAGACTTGTGTGGTCTTTAAACTCATAAACACTATGGATGGGACTACAGTAAAGGGGGCCTATGTAGTGTTCGATCTTACATAGATACCAATCCAAATGAAAATATCAGTGACAGGAAGTGAAACAAAGGACTGGTAAATCAGGTCAGAGTTCACAGGCTATAATACGCTCTATAAATGACGTCATCATCCAAGCCATTTAAAAAAAATTGTGTTTGTGTTTTCTGAGCAGTCATAAAAGCTATGAGACATTCTCTGTCCCTACTTGATATCACAATGTTTGCACTGCACGATTGCCAATTTTCTTCCATGATAATGGTAGTGAAGAGTACCTTGAAACTTGACAATGTATGAAACATTGCCATCTACCTTTGGCAGTGCCTTTGTTTCAGGGTAGACTTGATGAAAGTTTGTCTATAAAGTGGACCATGGTATTTGTTTACATAGAAACAATTGTTGGAACAAGAGCACAGGAAGGTTGTTGCAGAACTGACAGCAAAAGTGGCTTACAAGACAGAGCAGATAGAAGAGACAACATCTCTCAGGAAGATGCTAGATGATGCCCAGACCAAGCTGGAGGTAAATATGTCATCCTCCAGGTACTCAAGATTGATATACGTAAGTTACAATGCAAGTTTATAGTTGCTTATTGTGACTTGAATAATGCCTCCAGTGGTAAATGTTTAGTGGCTTTTAAGCTGAAATCATATTTGCATACATTGCATGAGAAGTATAGTGCAGTTCCCTTTTAACTGAAGAGCACAACAAATTTATGATGAGTGCCAATGGACATTTTGATTGTCATTGCTCTAGCTGCAGGCAGATGAAACTTCTTTGATATTTGGATGCCACAGTTTGCCACAGATTCCTTGTAATAAGCAGACCCACGTCACATCTGTTCAGGAGAAATTACAACAAATAACAAAGGAAACAATTGAGAAGTAATTGCATAGACCTTTACTGCAGATGATATAAATCTGATTGTGGTAATTTTGCTACAGCTATATCAAGTAATCCCTAAATGTAAATACCAACAAACATCAACTCTGAAAATTAAAAGTACTGCAGGGCTCAGTATCATGAATGCATTGTTTATAGTGCACAAAGACAACATTGCCAAGTCAACAATTCTTACTTGAATAAGCCAATGACAGAAAAGTAACCTCTTATGTCCAAGAAAAGCATGTTTCAGTCAATAATAGGAACAGTACAAAAGTTAATTTTTGCACAGTGGGTTGTAAATTACCTTTTGATGAGACTTTCACCTGCAATCTTCATCAGATCTTAATGCAGGAACAAAGTTCTCCTCCAAGTCGACATAGCTGGTGCTCATTGAGAGTGTGAGAGAATGTCACTGCATATTGAAAAGAGTGTGTATTGCCCCAGGGGCCTGGGAGCCCCCCCCCCCCTTGATCTCAGAAACGCAATGTCCGATGAACTTGAAAATTTGCATGCTGATAGATCTTCGCGTGCTGAATCTGATGGTGTAATTTATTTTAATCAATTATGCAAATTTTTTGCATAATTAGCTAATTGATTATTCATAATGTATATTTTATGCATTTGGGAGATATTTTCATAATTTCATCCTAAACAAGTACAAAATTACATGAAAACTGTGTAATAATGAGGGATAATGTTTCCCAAATGTGAAATAAATCAATTCTTATCTATTTTTATAAGTACAGCAGATGTGCATAAACTATTAATATATGCAAATTTACTACTTATGAATTTTACATACTTTTGAAATGTATGACGTACTAAAATGAAACTGGAAGTAAAATTATCCTTTTACAGGACCCATGGGCACTACCATACTTTTCAACTGTATTCTAATGTCCCTGATATTGTAAACTTGAAGTATAATTTATGCAAATTTGTGTAAATTTATGATTTTTTAAATAAAAATTAGCTTATATGTGATTTTGTGTGCAAAATATAAGAAAAATCAATGAATACAAAAAGTATAGAAATGTGAGAAAAATCAAACAAGTTATTTGCCATACTCATAAAACATTTTTGAAATTAACTTTACAGAATCATGTTTTTTGTCTCAAAAAGTAAAAATATCACTGTTATTCTTTTGTTTTTCCAATGTTTTTATTTCTTTTGTTTTTACTGTTTACATTTGTTATGTATTTTATTGTTTTCTAAGAGTGCCCAGTAAATCATGTGGAAGGATAAGAGTTATTTGAATCATCTATGTGGATAAAAACTCAATTTCCCCCTCAGAGAGAGAAAAAAAAGAGAAAAAAACAACTTTTTTGTTATGTTTTTTCTTATGTTTTCTATTGTTTTATATTCCTTATGTATATCATTGTTTCTAAACTTTGCCCAATTTATTTCAGAACAATATAGAAGCATGAACCAAGTGGAAAACCAATTCCTAAGCAAAATTTATAAAGTAATGCAAGCCATGGTCTATTGACAGTATGTAACTGTACACAAATGTATGCAGCGATTAGCCGTTTTAATGGCATCGCATACTGATTGGCCCATAACACCCCCTAGGTAGGTCCGATATGGACAAATGTGGTATCAAAATGTGCGCAAGACTTCAGGGGAAAAAGTCATGAAGCGAGAATCCGAAATTCCCAGCGGTCGCGATGCAGTCGCCAAAAGTATGGGGGGGGGGGCCTCCCAGGCCGAGGCCCCCCCCCCCCCCAGTGCAGTTAGGATTAATTTTCTGGCTGTCTCTCTGATATAAGAACTATCACAGCCACCCAATGGGATTCAGTACACCCTGTTTGTTCATCAATAGAGCTCTTGTCTTTAGGATGTACCAAAAATTTCAGAGTTTAGTAGGTGGTTCCATGGCCTTGAAAACTCTTTGCAGTGCCTCTGAAAGCCTATCCACATACGGAATGGTAGCCAGTGATCTCTTCTGGTAGGGTTGTTGGTTATGGTGTGTTTTCTTTGGTCTGATGTTTCCTCCTTTCTTGGTGTGAAATTCTCTTCAAAGACCATGTTGGGTATCCACATATTTTAAGTAAGACTGGATGTAGTCTTCGCTGCCTTCACATCTTCCTCCTTGGTAGTGATGGCATGTGTTCTGTACATCAAGGCATGGATAACACTTAACTTCTGGTGGAGAAGGTAGTGTGACTGGAAGTTATTGATTGACCTGGGTGGGTCTTCTTCTGGTAAACAACCTTCTTAGTTTTGACATCCCTTTTTCTTGATGATTCTGGTGTCCAAAAACGGGATGGAGTTCTCAACTTCCAGTTCATGAGTGAATTGATGTTGCCTGTGTTAATTGCTTGGTCCAAGCATGCTTTGAGATTGTTCACACTATCCTTCTTGCCGATCACTAAAATGTCATTGACACAGCGTTTCCACAATCTAGGTTTGATGTTGTCTTGTGCTGTGTCGATAGCTTTTTGTTTCAGATGTTGGCAACTATGAGAGACACAGGACTGCCCATGGCTGCTCTGAAATTTGATGATAGATAGTACTATCAAAGAGAAGTTCGTAGCTGTGGACAGAATTTTAACTTAACTTGGTAGATATTATCCCTTGGGTGATAGGATCTTAATTTGTTTAGATGGGCACCATGCCTCCTCCCTGTCCTTGAAAACCCTTTGATGGATTTTGACCGAACTTGGTAGGTAGCACGTTTATGGTGATAGAATTATATTTTATTCAAATGGGCACCATGGGCTGAAAATCCTCTAAATTAAGGAATCTCTAACAAAAAATGATAATGATAAATAAATGAATAAATAAACAATTCTCCTCGAGTGGTGACTGCAGTTTAAGGTTTGTTCATGATGGATCCTTGGTGCCTCCCTCTCCATTTTAACCCTAACTAGGCCGGGCTATTTAGGTAGTTGATAGAGCCGGGGGGGGGGGGGGGGGGGGGCCCTTCCAGATCTCGGCTGTCGACCACGTGATCGCGACGAAAACATTGCCTATGATGTAATCTGAAATACCTTGAAGTAAATTTTTCAAAAAAATATAATTTATGCTAAATTATGCTAATTTATGCATAATGATGCATGAAATCAGACTATTTGGTATAAATCACAACATAAAGCTCAAAACAGGCACATTTTTTGTGTAAATATTCTTTTTAGTGTCCTTAGCAAATGTAATGAAAAAAATTGTGATATCAGGAAAATTCTTAAGTATTTTATTGTTTTTTAAATTTCTTATGTATTTCTTTGTTTTTTCGACTTTATGTTTTTCATTGTTTTTCGACGTAATTTGTCCACGACATCGCTCTGAACAAGAAAATATGTTATTCGTTGATTTTAATCGATAAAACACCAAAATAATCATGCTTTTATGAAATTTGCCTGTAAGCACAGTTTGCATTGAAATTGTACATGAATTCACGTTTTTGAGCAATATTTGGTCTGACATGCATGTAAATGCGTAACTTCGGAACCGCGCACCCGGGCGTCGCAAATTTGGTGTCAAAAGATGCGGGAGACTCGAAAGAAAAAAGTCATGAAACATTGCGGCAATAGCTTTTTGCGCTTGCGATACATCGCGCGGAACGTCGAGGGGGGGGGCCTCGGAGGGCCCCCCCCGGCCTAGTTAGGGTTAAGGCTTGGGGGGGGGGAACAAATAGAGGTCCGACTTTCACATTTTCAGCTTCTTGAAAATCCCATTATAGATTTTCACTAAACTTGGCAGGTAGCATCCCTCTGGTGATAGGATCTCAATTTGTGCAAATGAGCACCATTCTGCAGGTCCCCCAATGCTCCCCAAGTTTGATATAATCTTCTTGGGCAATGGTTTTTAAGAATAAGTGGAAGGTAAACTTGTGGTACTCGGGCGAGCACGAGACCCCCAGGTTTTTTGCTTATATACTCTTGGAAGATGAAATGAGCATATTGCTACCAAGGAGTATGTTCATACTAGCAGGAGCATTTTTGTGATTACCCTCAAATTACATTGCTAATGATCAATCATTTTTTCTCTCTCTCTTAGGACTACGATAAAGAAGCAGAAGCCCTAAGGAACAAAGTGAATCAACATGAAACACAAGTAAGTTCAACAAGGGTTAGTCTAAATGCTGTACAATGTATCAGTACAATCACTCCCATCCATTCAGCAAGTTGTACATCAGTTATTGCAAAGCAACCATGGTACTTAATGACATCTGTACGAGTGTAGGTTGTACCCAACCAATATGACTTTGGGATTTAATTCCCATGAATTTGGATGTGAGCACAGCAGTTACAGATGTTTTTACCATATAAAAATTTGTTATGTATTTGTGGAAAAAAATGTAATGCTGGTATTATTCACCTAAAAGTTTGCCAGAAATAACATAAAACAAGGAGTGCATCAGCCATCATAGCACAAGTGCTCAATGTTCAAGCAATTAAAAAATGTACACATGAGGCTAAACTAAATGTCAGCATGTTATTGTAAACAAATGAATGAATATATGTGAAAAATCTTCTCTACATATGTGCATCTGAAAATGTAAGGTGGTGTGTGTACATTTGCTGGGGAAAATCTGTTTGCCCTACATTATCCATTAGAAAGATTATATCCTCAAGTGATTTATAATGCTAATCTTGCTTAATTTGTGGTCGAAGGCTGAAGATACATCGCGTCACAGCAAGCTATTCCAGGACATGATGAGAAAGCTTGAAGAGGAATCAAAAGTCAGAAATGTAAGTCTAGTAATCATCCACATTTCCTCAATCACTAAATTCCATAAATATCCTCATACAAATAACTCAATGGCACACAGGTGTGAATTTCATTTTATTTTATTTCTTTGTTGGGTTAAAGGATCGTCAACTTGTATTGTGAGCTGTTGTCTTCATTTGTGTTGCATTTTTTGTTTGTGTATTTCAGCAGATATCTGCAAACAGTTTAAAAGTAAAGAAAAGACACTGTTCTTGTGAACATGAACACTTGTAGCTGTATTTTGTGATATATTTACACTTGCACTTAATTGTGTTTGCAAACAAACAAAAACAGTGCAAAACAATGCATGGCTGATTCCTAACCAATGATTCTTTGTACTCAAACCATATTTATTGCAGGTTTAAATCGTCATTCAGTTGTTGAGACTTGATATGGCTGCAGGATTGAAGTATTTTGCTTGTCTGATCATGAACTTTTTATGGTTGGTGTTAACAGGAAAAGGAAGCCAGGATCACAGAGCTAGAGCAAGAGCTTACAAAGTCTCAAGAAGTGCTGAAGAGAATGGAAGATGCTCACTCAAAAGAGGTGATAGATTGCTTGTCTCTAATGAAAGGAGAAATTAGCTGTAGAATTGATAGCTATCATAAAGGGAAACCCTTAAACAAACCTGTGGATCAGTGGAAATTATGTGAGATTTGTGAATAGCTAACAGTAACCCCAATGGAACCCTATGGAATGCTTAACCTATGAGGCAAAGCTGAGTGAGTTTAGGCTAAATTCCATAGTTAACCGCATGCACACCATTCCTACTGACGCATGAAAAGTAATGTGTGTCATCTGTTTATAAAATGGGGGACAATTTCCTTGCCAGAAATCTTTTTTTTTTTAGTCATGTTACCTGATGGCAAATTCACTGGATGCATTTCCTTTTTTCTTGCCTTGGACGAAAACCATGCATCCAGTAATTGCCGGATTTTGGTTTTCTATCCAATAGGTGTCTCTTACTGAGTGCACGAACCTTTGCTACAAGTGCACGATAACATGTTTACAGTGGCTGTCCTCAATGTGAGGCAGAGTGCGGCCAGTAAAAATCAACACACAGCTCTCGACCAATTACATCATAGAATTTTCACTACCCATTCTATAAACACCATTACATGATTAGGACAACTCAAAGGTACAGTCTGTGTCATGATTGAGCAGTGCTCCCAAGTAGAGTGTATTGATACTTGGGGTGAATTATTATATTGGGACATACAAAATTATTCACAAGATTGCATACACACTACATCTGTGCAAGAATCAGTGCCCAAAAGCTGTGCACCAAAGACACAAAGTACTGTTTTGTTTTGTTTTGTTTTGTTTTTCTGATCAAGATTTGCATGAAAGTTGTAATTTGTGCAGATACTTATACACAGGAAAGATTAAGACTTGTTCACTGCAGTTGTGGGTATAAACCCAATGCTGCCCTCTTCTGAAAGTTGTAGCCATTTCATCTTTGTCTTGAAAATGCATGATATTATATGACAGAAATCATAACTAGAGCCACATAATTTAGAGTTACATAAAGTCTGTATTTGGGTCTTTGCATGAGGCTGTAAAGATCAAGCATCATCTTCTCTCGGCCCAATGGCACAGATAAATGTAGATTGTGTAGAAACACCTGGAGGTGAGGATTAATGATTGTTTATTAACACATTTCATTTCACACATTTCATTTCTTTATTGTCCAAATTGTGTATAAAAACATGACATGGAAATTTGATTTTGTCACATTCATAACACATATTGACAACAGATAAATAACAAATTACATTACATATGAAACATCAAATGAATACTCCAAAAATTCAGGGAACTAAACATACATCACGACACAGACTAGCATCATGTGTTGAACGTGCAAAGGGGAAAAATAAATATGTTTGTGTACATACACAGAAAACTATGGAAGAGTCAATTGCTGCAAAAGGTATATGTAACCACAAATTCTGAAACATCTTACTTTATGCAAACCATCGCGACATCATAATCCATACATTATAACACATATTGCACATATTCCTTACACCCCTCCCCCCATGCACACAGCTAAAATCTGCTTCCTTTCACTGATGCCCTGACATGCCTGATGTGCACAATTAAACAACTATTGCACATTAACATACAAAAAAAAAAAAAAAAAATCCATACATACATTTACATCATTATGAATCAAATGTGTCTTTTTCCGATATACTGTGAGGGATCACGGGATATTTCCAAAACAAATAAAAAATAAAATAAAAGAAATACATTTCTGTTAATACTTCATTTCAGATACCATAAAAACCATTTTTGTTTTTAAACTTAAACACAGAGGCACAAAATGAACTCATCGGGTGATTTCATAACAAAATATACGTACAAAACAAAAACTGAAAAACATTTCATATGAACGCTGTATCACCCCTAAATGTAATATCAACACTAAATGTAATACACCTTAACCCTAAATGTAATAACAACCCTAAATGTACTGGTAATACATTTTAATGCTAAATGTAATAATCGAGTCAACCCTAAATGTAATACATTTTAACCCTAAATGTAATTACCGGAGACAACCTAAATGTAATAACAACCCTAAATGTAATACATGTCAACCCTAAATGTAATACATGTCAACCCTAAATGTAATACACCTTAACCCTAAATGTAATATCAACCCTAAATGTAATACATCTTATCGCTAAATGTAATATCAACCCTAAATGTAATACATCTTAAAGGGAAAGTAAACCCAAAGAGCAATGTCGATTGAGTGAAAGCAGTAATATTAGTAGAACACATCAGTGGAAGTTTAAGGAAAATCGGGCAATCGATGCAAAAGTTATGAATTTTTAAAGTTTTGGTGTTGCAACTGCTGGGTAAGGAGACTACTAGAGGTTATGACGTATGAGTGGACTACAATATAAAGAAAATAAAAAGGGAATTCAATAAAAATTCATTTTTCATGAAAATTACACATTCCATCAACTTGATACTGACATATGTTAGGGGTAGCACTTATTCCCCCTGCTTTCTGAAAGCGGTTAGTCAAGAACTCTTTCATTTTGCTAGAAAAGTGAATTTTTGTGGAATTCCTTTTATATTTTCTTTATATCGTGGTCCTCTCATACGTCATAACCTCTAGTAGTCTCCTCATCCAGCGGTTCCAACAGCAAAACTTTAAAAATTCATAACTTTTGCATCGATTGTCCGATTTTCCTCAAACTTTCACTGATGTGTTCTACTAATGTTACTGCTTTTACTCAATCCACATTGCTCTTTGGGTTTGTGTTCCCTTTAACGCTAAATGTAATAACAACCCTAAATGTAATACATTTTAATGCTAAATGTAATAACAATCCTAAATGTAATTCATGTCAACCGTATTAAATGTAATACATTTCAACGCTTAATGTAATTACGACCTTAGATTTAATACACCTCATAGAGAGTGTAACCAACGCAGAATATCGGGCAAAAGGTCAGGGCGTATACGAAGGGGATAATAGTATGACGCAACTTTCTCTCGCACTCTTGAAAGAACGGCAATAGTTGCTTAGACTTGTTTTTGTTGTTCACCCAGGTAAAAATCACACAGTCTTATTAAATCCATTACCTTTATTCAGTGTTCATGATTGCTTAGAGTTTTATCGAAAAAGAAAAAAATGGGCAAAAATTAAGTCAGTTTGCCTTACTCATACATTCATATATCATAGGAAAGTCAATATACAGATGGTGACTCAAAGATGATAGAAAAGACATTTATTTCCTTTTGTTTTACTGGCATTTTTAGATTTAATTTGTGTACCCTCCCCACAACCAATTGTCCCCATTTCGTGTCACTAAGTATAGTAGTGATTGCCAGGAGTAGTGAACAATGTCATGAGGCTAATATTTCGGACAGTGATTTGCTGCCATGTCAATGTGTGACAGATATTTCGTCATGAAACATTACATAGATAATGATGGTTCATAAAAAATTTGTGAAATCTTTCTAAATCTTTCTAATTTCTAATTTTCTCAATCTACTCGCTCTGTCATCCCGCTTCATCAGTAGGTATATGGTTTTTTTTTCTTGCAATATTATTCATATTCAGAATTTCCTTGCAAAAAAATTGTTGCCCATTTTTTTTCTTTTTCATCAAAACTGTAAACAATCATGAACACTGAATGAAAATTGGGATACAAAATGTTTATGTGATTGTATGATAAAGATATAGATTTTAAAAAAAAACTATGTCAGATGGACCTAATTAGCTTTGCAGCAAACAAAGGAATTAATAAGACTGTGTGATTTTTACCTTGGTAAACAACAAAAACAAATCTAAGCAACTATTGCTGCTCTTTCAAGAGTGCTATAAAAATTTGCGTCATATCCCCTTCATATATCCCCTGACCTTTTGCCCGATATTCTGCGTTGGTTACACTCTCTATAATGAGGTTTTTATGCCTCCGCCACGAAGTGGTGCCAGAGGCATTATGTTTTCGGGTTGTCCGTCCGTCCGTCCATCCGTCCGTAATCAATTTTGTGGACAGCATAACTAAAAAACCGTTTGAAGTATCTTACTGAAACTTGGCATGTATATGTATGAGTGGGTGAAGTTGTGCCTATCAACTATGCACATGCTCAAGGTCAAAAGGTCAAGGTCAAATGCTCGAAATTTCACTATTTCCCCCATATCCATGCAATACCTGAAGGTAGTTTCTTGAAACTTATAGTGTATATATGAACTACCAAATAAAGATTCTCCAGAGAGAGTTTTGGGTCACGAGGTTAAAGGTCAGGGGTCAAAGGTCAAGCCAAAATGTTGAAATTTCATGTTTTTCTCCATATCTCGCAAATGGTTCACGGTATCTTTGTGGAACTTAGTATATATGCATGTACCGATGGGCAGTGATTATCAAGGGAAGTTGAGGGTCAAAGGTCATGGGTCAAGGTCAACTCCTCAAACTGTCACCCTCATATTTATGCAATGGCTGAAAGATTTTTTTTTTGAAACTTGATATATGCATGTATTACCCAATATATATTCTGTGGGGAGTTTCTTGCCAAAAGGTCAAAGGTCGAAAGGTCAAAGGTCAAGTGAAAGTGCTAAATTACACTTCTTCCTTCATATCTCGAAGTAACTCAAGGTATCATCATGAAACTTACATATTTATGCATGTTCTACCTAACAATGATTCTCTTAAGAACTTTGAGGTCAAAGTTCAAAGGCCAGGTTTAGATAATAATGTTTTACCATTTGATACCAAAATTACACTTTTTCTCCATACCTTGAAAATTACTAAATGCATAAACTTATAAAAGGGTCAAATGTCAAGTAAAAATCCTCAATTCCCCAAATACCTGCACTCTGACATTTTAATCATTCATCCAATTGAACTTAGTTAACTAGGAAAGTGAACATTCAGCACATTTGTGGCAAACCTGTCATTTTAATATTTTGCCAATTATGTGAAACTGTCATCACACATTGTTAAGACATTGTACTATAGTCCTATTAGGAGAACCATGCTTTATGGCGGAGGCATACCAGTCGCCATAGCGACATTTCTAGTTAAATTTAGGGTCGTAATTACATTAAGCGTCAAAATTTATCACATTTATAGGGTTGACATGAATTACATTTAGGATTGTTATTACATTTATCATTAAAATGTATTACATTTAGGGTTGTTATTACATTTAGCGCTAAGGTATATTACATTTAGGGTGGATATTACATTTAGCGTTAAGATGTATTACATTTAGGATCGATATTACATTTAGGGTTGAAATGTATTACATTTAGGGTTGTTATTACATTTAGGGTCGATATTACATTTAGGGTTAAGTGGTATTACATTTAGGGTCGATATTACATTTAGGGTTAAGTGGTATTACATTTAGGGTCGATATCACATTTAGGGTTGACATGTATTACATTTAGGGTTGTTATTACATTTAGGGTTTGGCATGTATTACATTTAGGTTTGTCTCCAGTTATTACATTTAGGGTTAAAATGTATTACATTTAGGGTTGACTCGATTATTACATTTAGCATTAAAATGTATTACATTTAGGGTTGTTATTACATTTAGGGTTAAGGTGTATTAAATTAAGGGTCGATATTACAGTAAGCGTTGATATTACATTTAGGGGTGATACAGCGTTCATATGAAATGTTTGGGGTGTGGCTCTCCAGACATGAAAAACCCCGTGAAAGCAGAACACAGAAGGTTAAAATCCATATCCAGAGCATACTGAACGTTTGCACAACTGTTCCTGACGAAAATTTCACAAGAAAAAGTAAAAATGGACAAATTGTTGACAAAAAGCACAGGACTAAAAAATGTGTGACTGGTCGCCACTGAGCAGCGCCCTTCTGGATGATAGTTGAAAGTTAGTAGGTGACATGCTACCAAGGATCTTAATGGAATTTGAAGATTTACAGGCAAGGAAATGGGAGATCAGTACCTCACCTAATTTGCACACTGTAAAACCAGAAGTGTTTGCATGCATGAAATTTTTGCGCATTTTGCGAGGAACCAAGATGCGCCAAATTAAAATGCACACAGAAGTTCTACACTACACTATACGCATTGAATGCTAGTGGCAATTCGCTAAAATTTCATGCCTTGAACATTTCTGGTTTTACAGTATTCATCATGATGACTGATATAAACTTTTCAAGAAAACGTGTGAAATTAAATTCCCTAATTGTTTTTTCTTCTCATGTGCAATTTTAGCAAAACACATCTACCTTCGATTTACGCAGATAACATCAAATTGGACATGAATTTAAGTTTAATTAAGAAGTCGTCAGATATTAGGAAATATACAGTGTACATGCAACAAATAGCCTGGATAGTTTGTTTTCATTGATAGCCTAGAGTTATGATGAAATTTGGTATCTGTTGGAATTTTCTATCAACTGAAAATAATTTGACATGCCGTAACAACTACCATTAAAACGTTTCTGGGTTGCAGTGTTTGTTTAACCGGTAACCACCTGCACTGCATGAACTAAGAATGTAATTTCACTTGTGTAGCCTGTTTCTCATGATGCTGCTTAAAGGGATCGTATAGTTTTGGTTGAGACCTAATTTGAGGTTTCTAACATTTTTTGGTGAGATAATGAGAAACCTCTTGCGAAATATTAAAGAGCATGTAATTCTATGAGGAATTCAACGTTTATTTGATGAAAATTGGTTTTGAAATGGCTGAGATATCCAAAAAAGAGCGATTCTAATAAAGTGTGGGACCCACACTTTATTACGATCGCTTTGTTGTACTTTGTTTTTGGATGTTTCAGTCATGCCAAACCCAATTTTCATCAAATAAACTTCGAATTCCTCTTAAAATGGTATGTTCTGTACTATATCATAAGTGTTTTCTTGGTATCTCGCAAAAAGTTAAAAGCCCAATTCTCATCTCCACAAATACTGTACCATCCCTTTAAATGTTAGGACATGGTGTTTTCACAGCTTCTTCACTCCATTGACTCAGTTCATGAAACAATATTTCACAAAATAATGTTTATTACTTTTTGTGTATGTGAAACACAAAAGGCAGTGAGGAGAGATATGAGGAGTAAAAGTGAAAATGACATGGTCACCCTGATTAAGGTTTATTAGTCTCTAAGGTGTTCTCATGGATTCCACCTTTTGATGATACCTAGATTGAAGACCTTAATGGCATGTTTACCAGCCAGTCAGAGAGGCTTGCAGCCACCCAGCAGATCCACACCAAGCAGGAAGAGGAACTCACAGTTCAGATCAGTGACCTATTAAAGCAGGTACTCTAATGGAAATCGAAACAAATCAATGCAGCTCTTCCCCATCCCCTCAGATTTCAGTGATAGAACTTTTTTTTTTTTTTTTTTCACCAGTCACAGTAAAACACGATCAGATTTTTTTTTTAGTTTATTGACAAGTACACTTGGAAGAAGAGTTATGTACCATATGGCTCACCATCAAGACTGAGATCACTGTCGATTGTGTGCTTTAGAGTCTGAGACAGGTATACACCAGTGCACTTTATTTGTGTTTTTATGGATTGCACAATGACAAATTTGTTTTGTGCAATATCTGTTTTGTTTTGGATTAAATTAGTCTGTACTCACTTATCATCTGCACAATATGAGGTCAAAACCACATTACTTTATAATGCCACATACCAGTATGTGAATCATAGTATGTTGACATGGTGAGCTTGTTTTAATTTCTTTTGGTTAATCTCTTGATGACCTTCATCTGTGCATATAGGCTCTAACTCACACTATGCTTCATGATCTCATGTCATGTGGTCAATAAGTGCACTTGAATGCTTGTGAATATGTCTTTTTATTGGTAACACCCATCTTGGAGAATTTTCACTCTTGTGAACAAGAATGAAAACCCTGTTTCATTTAGCCATTGGGTACTAATCCAAGGCTTACCTCTAACTATTTTCATTTAGTTGGGTTGTTTGGGTGTTGTTGTTTTATGCCACTGCTACAAAGTGTCAGCAGAGCCATTATGTTTTTGGGTCGTCCGTTCATCCTTCCGCCTGTCTATTTGTCTTTCCGTCCATAATCAATTTTGTGGACAGCGTAACTTAATTAAAAACCATTTGGCATAAGTATGCATGAGTGGACAAAGTTGTGCCTGTCAATTTTTTGGTGCACATGCTCAAGGTCAAAGATCAAGACCAAAGTCTTAAAATTTCACTATTTCCCCCATATCTGCAAATATGCAATGCCTAAAGGTATTTTCTTGAAACTTAGCTTATATGTATAGTACAAGGAAAAGATTCTCTTGGAAAGGTTTTGGACCATGAGGTCAAAGGTCAAGTGAAAATGCTAAAATTTAACTTTCTATTCCATATCTCAGAAATGGCTCGAGGTATCTTTATGAATTAGTTCATATGCATGTACTGCCTAAAAATGATTCTCTTTGAAATTTTTGGGTCAATGGTCAAAGGTCAGGTTAAAGTGCTAAATTCTCCTTTAATAATGCTGAAATTAAAGACATTGGGTGGTATTCTTAAAATCTTCCTAAGTTTCTTCCCAAGTCAGAAACTTAGGAAGTGCCTAGGAAAGACAGAATTGGTATTCTGAAATTTCTTCCTAGGGACTTCTTAATGCAAATTAGGCCATCCTTATCCCCGCCCACATCCTTTCTTAAGCCAATACGAAATGCCGTATCATAAGGAACTAACCAATGACAATCGCATACCGTAATACTATGACGTAGGGTCAAATACACATGTGCGCGGCATGTCCCTTTTCTCACGCTCATTTCGCGCATCAAAGTACATGTGCGCGCAGTGAATGACAAGCGCGCTTATTACGATTTGCAGCTTGCTATTCTTAACAACGTACTAAGGACCTAAATATTTTGTTAAAATTCTTTCCTACAGTAAGTGCATTCTAGAATACCAACTTCTTCCTCAGTCAGAAATTTTCACACTTTCGCCCCCTTCCTAAGTTTTTTCCTAAGTTTAGGAAAAAAAAACAAAAAACTTAGGAACAGACTTAGGAAAAAACTTAGGAAGATTTTCAGAATACCACTTAGGAAAATATCATGACTTAGGAAGAAATTTCTTCCTAGGAAGGATTTCAGAATACCGCCCATTGTGTACAGAAGCAATTAGAGAGTTGTCAAGTGATAACTTATCTTCACTTTACGTAAATTGGCATATGGGTTGCAACTGATATTGGATATCTGCTTGTTAATGAAACTCCTTTAATTCTCCTTGTTTGATTTGCTCTTTGGAATGACTTTAAAATAATTTCAAAAAGCTCTGGCTGGTAAATGGTGAAAATCATATAAAGTACCTGCACTCTCTTGAGTGACAGGACTATGATGAAATTAATTTTTTTTTATTAATGGGGTTAGTGGCATGAACTGTGTGTGATCTATTTATCTGATTGAAACTAATAATATTACCGTTGGGTACTCAAAATATCACTTTGGTCACTTTTGTATTTATCTTGTACAAGCATGTATTTTCCTTTTTTTTCACAAATGCGTGTATGACGAACACTCGTCGAACCTTCATCACGGAATTCTGTTTATTTTGATAATCTTACTTAACTTCTATTCGTGATTTTACCATCTGGATCTTGTTGGAGACACAACTTCAAGCATTTTAAGCTGTTATAGGCATGTATTACTATATCGTTTTCAGTGAAAATAATCAGAGGTAATTCTTTTTATTGAAGGCAGTTGATTTTGTACCTATTTGTTTTGTGTAAAATCTAGACAGTAGTTTTCATCACAAATGAGCACACTGCACACTTATCATACCTCTCATTCAAACCACAGGTCAGTGAACTGAAATCAACTCTTTGTAAGCAAACTCAGGAGGCTATGTCAAATAAACAAGACTTTGCCACGAAAGAAGAGCAACTGAAAGTCAGCAATGCTGAACTTACAAAGCAGGTAATTTTACCAGTAAAAGTTCCTGTGTGGATGAATCACTTTCTGGTATTACCAATTAAGTATGTATTTGGAGCAAATCCTGTGACTTCATTTTTTTATTTGTTTTATTGTTATTATTTTTGTTGTTGTTGTTGTTCTAGATGGGAGATTTACTGGTATTGTGATCCGACAGTGATTCTAACTCTTTTATTACTACTACAGAAGAACCTTACTATTTAACAAGGAGTCAAAAGGGGCCTGAGCTTTCAATCCTAGCAGAATCTTCGTCAGAGGCAAAATGACAAACAGGCATTGACAGCAATCACATATATAAGGACTACACACAACAAGAACAGTCAGGGGAGATCTAAGGACACAGAACAAAGAAAACAAAAGGGGAGGGTTGGGGTCATGGACAAGGAGCCCCTGTACTCCAGAGCCTCTTTTCTCAGTTCGCATTTTCCAGAGTGTCTGCTTTCTTTCCAATATTTAAGAGAGTCCATCTGAATTGAGTTATACATCATTTTAAAGCTTAGAGTCTGCTCTTTCAGAATCTGCCCTCAACTAAAAATCTGATGTCTTGCGACTTTTTGTTGGTTTTGTGATGCAGGGTCACATACAATCTTGTAGTTGACATCCGTCTCTATGTTCAGGCAAAAATTTTTACGGTATCACGCCATCGGCGGCCGAGATCTGAAAGGGGGAGGGGTCAAATTGACCCCCACCTCTCTGTAAAAACTTGGTCTCAAAAAGCTCAGTCTATGGAAAAAAAGTGAAATAAGTGAAATCAATCAGCACTTATCAACAATAATGATGAAATTATTTTTTTTTTAACGTTTATACTATATCAAATCATATGATATCATAATTATTTCCCTTAAAATTCTTTAGAGTGGCATTTCTTATATTTTTCACATGCAGTTGCAACAAAATGTACCTTCATATCACCATTTATATTTATTAGTCTTAACCCTAATCAGGAGGGGGTGGAGTCTGCCCTCCCCCCACGAGATCTCGGCCATCAGTGGTGCAGTCGTGACAAAATTTGTCACACGTGACACCTAAGATTGTGTCTTAAGATTTTTTTATTGTTTCAAATTTTAATTAATTATGCAAATGAAGCCTGTTAACCCTAAAACAGGAAACGTGAAAATCGGGCAAACCAATGGAACATTGCATGACCCTTTTATAGATGCTCGTCAGACCAAAAATGGCTCAAAAACTGTAATTTTGTGTACAAATCAAATGCAAAATAGTTTTCTCACTTTATTCAAAAAGATATGATTATTTTCACTTTCACTTCAGCAGCATTTGGCTAATTATTAGCTGGAGTGTAATTTTGTAGTTTTGGCAGTTGTAAATTTGGCAGTTGAAATACTATGCATATGTTACAGTGTAAAAAAGATAGAAATACAAAAGAAGATTTCTATTATGCAACAGGATTAAAGGTCAATAGAGCCATACACATGGTGGAATGCATTGATCATGCCAGAAGCCTGAGGCGTCATGGTCACCTGCATGTTGTGGTTCGATTGTTCTAGGTGAAGTTTTGAGAAGTCCTGACCAAAAAAAAAAAAAAAAAAATGGCAAAGATTTTCCCCACATAGTGATGATTTGTTCAATTCACTCATTTTTTCCACAGATTGAAGATTTGAAATCTGAACTCTCAACAAGAGATGAGAAACTGGAATCCTTGCAGAAGGCTCACTTATGTCAAGAAGATGATCTGAAAGTCATGAACAGTGGCCTGATTAAGGAGGTGAATCCATGAAAAATGTGCACTGCTTTCTTTTCTTCAGTACTGTAAAAGTGGATATTTTCGCACTCGGCCGGGTAAGATTGATTTTGTGTGTGCTTAATTCTGCGGAATCAGGACATTAACTACTGGAACATATGGTGTGCTAAAATATTCACCTGCTTTTATTTTCGAGCTAGTGTCTGGTTGTGCGAAATGCGCAAAAATTTCCACATCGTGAAAATTTCCACTTTTACAGTATTACATCAACTTAATAAGGAGATTTCACAGCCATCTTTGAAAACCCATATCAAGTTTGTACTTTTCATACGTTTCATTCTGTTGATTGGCAATTTTATATCGTAATTTCGTGAGAGATTACGTCATATATGAGATCCCGCTAGTGCGCGCACCACTCAATTCGTTAGTCGCCGCCATCTTGCTTACACGCGAATTCTGCGCTCGGAAAATTCGCCGGAATTGCACTTGAGAATTCAAGTTTTTGTTCGAGTTGGATCGACGTAATAGCTAAAGTTACCTCAACGGGAGGTTTTGCCAGGTTTTTTCTGGTTTTAATGATCATTCTTCAGCTGAACAGCAATGAAATTTATGTCTTCGACCAACGTTCCAAACGTGGGCGGCGCAGCCGCACCACCGCTGCTAACAGCAGTCGCGTCCCCGGCAGCCACTGGCAGGGGTCGCGGAGATCAGCACGCACAAGAGTGCAAGCAGAAAACTGCGACAGCCTAAGGTAAAATGCCTACTAGAGCCGGCAAGGCAGGTACTAGTAATAGTACTATTACAACTACAAGCAGTGCTAACCCTAGCGGTAGTACTGGTGCAAACAAAACAGTGAAACCACCTGCCAAACTGGCGTCTAAAGTTTCAACTTTGGAGGATAGACTCGGCAAGCTTGAAGGCCAATTAGCTGTGGTTGTTCAATTCGTGGAGGCACAGTCAGCAAAGCAGACACCAGCCCGTGAAGGCGGTGGCAATGGAAAGAGTATCAGGGACTCGTTCTGAATACTCCCCTTCAGACTCAGCAGATACTGACTGCCATTATGATGATGAATATGCAGCACCATTTCTGGGCCAAGATATGGATGAAAACTCTGTGATTATCCAACCAGGTCAAGGGGATAGTCGTCAGGATGACAAATTTGATATTGAAGAAGGTGAAGTTCCCCCTTCTGTAGTGGAGAAAGTTCCAAACATTGCAGCCAAATTTGCTGTGGCTGAGGAAGTTGGTCCCCCCATTGACCTAGAAATTGCTAAGTCTACAGCCTACCTTCTGACCCACCAGCTCGAGCCCAAAGTGGTAGATGAAACGATCACTAAATACCCCATTCCCAGCAACTGTGAGCGGTGGATGTGCCCAAAGTCAACCAAAGAATCTGGAATGGGCTGCCTGCCTTTTCAAAGACACGAGACCTCAAATTTCAGAGACTCCAAAAGAATCTGACGAGAGGCATCAATGCCTACATACATACAGTGTCGGCACAGGATATCACTGAACAGCAACAAGATGCGCTAGCACTTTTGTGCAGTGCGAACTTCGAGCTAAATTCCTTGCGTAAGGAATTCATGAAACCAGACATTGGTTATCAATTCCAGCATCTCTGCAAGCCCTCTACTCCGGTCTCCAAATTCCTTTTCGGTGACGACCTCGGAAAGCAAATGAAAGACATAAGAGATGAACAAAATACAACTGAGGGTGTCCTCAGGAGTGAGCATAGCAGACAATACAAAAAGCAGCGTTTCAGCCCATATGACTATGGCAGGAGTGCATATGGCAAGGGCAGGAGCAAGACTACTCCATTATTAGGAAGCTCCAATTTGCCCCAACAGTACCACGACGCGGGCTGGACTACATCTCGTGCAAGTACAAGTGATGTGACTAGGCCTACAGGCGCAAAAGGACCGTGGACTGGAGCTACCAGCCATGCTTTTTTAGGCCAGCGCCCCAAGGGGAGGGGGAAGCCGTCGGCTCCCCACACCTTCACACATCCCAGCCAGCACCAACCGCACTGCGGCAGCAAGCAAGGCTCATTGCCAGGGATGAAGAGAGCACGATAACCTCCAGTTCAACTGACGAGGTAAATATGACGTCTGATTCTAGTGATTATGCAAAGCTATGTCATAATAATGTAGAACCTATGGTAGGAGGTCGACTGAAGAAATTCTTCCCAAAGTGGCACAAAATTACTTCAGACCCACATGTGCTAAATGCTGTAAGTGGTTACAGGCTTGAATTCAGTAAAGAGATGGGTGCACCATCTAGAACTAAACCCCCTTACCTTTTTCGGTGTGATAAAGCCGAAGAGGCTGATATTGATCTTGAAATTTCTAAACTCCATGACAAGGGAGTAATTGAACCGTGCCAGAGGGAAACTGGAGAATTCGTGTCTAATATTTTTACACGGCCTAAAAAAGACGGGGGGTACACGTGTTATCCTAGACCTGTCTGATCTCAACAAATATCTCCAGTACCAGCATTTTAAGATGGAAAATATCCATACCGCTATTGAACTCATTTCAGAAAATAGCTTCTTAGCTTAAGTCGACCTTCGGGACGCGTACTATACAGTACCTGTGCACCCAACACACAGGAAGTTCTTAAAGTTCTCCTGGAAAAATCAACTTTGGCAATTCAAAGTACTGCCTAATGGCCTGAGCACGGCGCCAAGGTTGTTCACTAAACTACTGAAACCTGTATTCACATTACTGAGAGAGCAAGGGCATGTAGTAATTGGATACCTTGACGATATACTCATTATTGGAGAAAGTGAGCATCAAACATTGCAAACGGTTTTGGAAACCACTAGCATCCTTGCACAACTTGGGTTCTTGGTACACCCAGGTAAATCAGTACTATGCCCCACTCAAGAAATACAATTTCTTGGTTTCATCCTCAATACTCAGACCATGACAATTTGACTGCCTGATAACAAATCAGAGGAAATACAGTCCTTGTGCACTGAACTTATGCAAATAGCAAACCCCAGTATCAGGCAGGTGGCTAGAATTATCGGGAAAATGGTAGCATCATTTCCCGCAGTCCAGTATGGACAGCTCTATTACAGGGCTTTAGAAAGGGACAAAATCAAAGCACTCAAAATGAATAAGGGGCATTTTGACAGAAAAATGAGCCTATCTTTGGAAGCAAAACAAGAGCTGCAGTGGTGGATAGACAATGTGCAGTCTGCTTTCTCACCCTTACGACACCCTAAACCTATGCTCAAATTGTGCACGGATGCCAGTGGCAAAGGCTGAGGGGCATCTGATCATACCACCCATACAGGGGGTAGATGGAATGAAGACGAGCTGCAAAAAGCCAGGGAGAATAAGATTAATTATCTGGAGACCCTGGCTGCTGGCATAGGACTCAAGTCCTTCTGTTCTATTTCACAAAACATTCATGTCTTGTTATGGCTAGATAACAGTACTGCTGTTGCGTACATTAATAACATGGGAGGCATTAAATCCCTTGACTGTGATCGGGCAGCCCGAGAGATTTGGCAGTGGTGCGAAACTCGTAAAATTTGGGTCACAGCAGCACACTTGCCAGGAAAGCTGAATGTGGAGGCAGACCGCATGTCTAGAATTTTCAATGACCGCACAGTTTTCCAAGAAATAACTTCACGTTTTGGAACACCAGAAATAGACCTATTTGCCTCCAGACTTAACAAGCAGGTAGAGAACTATGTCACATGGCTGCCCGACCCACATGCCAGGCTGTTGATGCCTTTACTCTCAATTGGGGAAAGTGGTACTTTTATGCATTTCCTCCTTTCTGCTTAGTTGCTAAGTGCATTCAAAAAATCAGATCTGATAATGCAACTGGGATACTAGTAGTCCCAAAATGGCCAAGTCAGCCATGGTTTCCTCTCCTAAACAGGATGATGAATGAGGAACCACTTGTTATTCACAGGAGTGAATCCTTGCTAACATTACCAGTTTCTAACACTCCTCACCCACTTTACACTCAGATTGATCTTCTTGCTTGCAGGTTCTGTGCAAGCCCTTCAGAGATGCAGGATTGAATGCACGGATTATTGCTGTTATGGCCTCCTCTTGGAGAAAAGGGACTAAAAAACAGTATGCAGTGTACATGAACAAATGGAAAGCATTTTGCGACGAGAAATGCAGCAACTACTTGTACTCAGATGTTCAAGCTATCCTGGAATTCCTGAGTGACATTTTCTTCGATAAAGGAGCAGGTTACAGTGTCATAAACTTAGCACGAAGTGCTCTATCTTCATTTGTGATCCTTCGAGATACTATGTTTACAGTTGGAAACCATCCCTTTATCCAGAGGTTTATGAAGGGAGTCTTTCAGCTACGCCCACCCAAGCCTAGATACATGGAAATGTGGGACGTTAACCTTGTTTTCAATTTTCTTCGTTCTTGGTCCCCAGCGCACATATTGGACCTGAAAAAATTGATGCTTAAATTGTGTGTGATTATTGCATTAATCTCAGCACAAAGGATTCAATCATTACACTATCTAAGTTTGGATGGTATGGTGTTAAGAGATAATGCAGTCACTTTTCACCTTCATGATCTCCTAAAACAGAGCAAGCCTGGGAATTACTCACACAGTGACAAGCTCCAGGCATACCCACCAGACAGGAGACTTTGTGTGGTTAGGTACTTGCAGGAATACATCAGCAGGACCCCCAGGATCAGAGCTAGTGAACGGTACCTTTTTGTTAGCTACAAGAAACCGTATCACAGAGTATCCTCTCAAACAATCACTCGCTGGATTAAGGAGGTTTTGGAGGCTGCAGGTATTGATACAGGGATCTACAAGGCGCATTCTACTCGGCAGCGTCTACCTCCGCAGCCAATAAGGGAAATTTCCCAGTATCTAAGATTCTTGCGCAAGCCGGTTGGGCCAACGAAAGAACCTTTCGCAAGTTCTTCAACAAGCCCTGTCCTGCTGAGAAAACCTTTGTAGAAACAATTATCAAAAAATAGACTGTGAAGCCCTAAGATTTGGGCAGACATGTCTTGAACTGCCTGAACTTGTGAACTCTTGGAGAAACAATATATCTGCAGCATTCAGCCTGAATGAGAATTGCAATGGAACCTCTATCTAAGGTATGCTTCCTACCCCTTTTCGGGGGGTTGCCTCGAGAATGTAACCACTGGCTTTGAAATCTCATATATGACGTAATCTCTCACGAAATTACGATATAAAATGGAAGATTAAACGAGAACTTAAAGTTTGACATTTAATATTAATTTTATGAGTAATTGGAGGGTGAGATTACGTCCCACCTCACCCTTCCCCAATTTCAAACGGTAACTTAATCTCTCGTTATCTTCCTACATCAGTGGTCACATTCTTGCTTCTAATATTGAGTGGCACGCGCACTAGCGGGATCTCATGTATGACGTAATCTCACCCTCCAATTACTCATTAAAATTGATATTAAACTTCAAACAGTAAGTTCTCGTTTAATCTTCCATTTTGTATGAAGGACAACTCTCACAGTCACAGGTCTCGGAGAGAGAGAGAGTGAGAAAGAGAGGCGCAGCACACATGACTGGACATTGCTGAAACCCAACTTTAATTGATTTCTTTTAGAGAGCACAGGGTTTTCATAAAACAGCTTGGCAAATGTGTCATACAAATAGAGATTTCCCATCTGCATCCATATATTATTGTATAGAGCAGTTGTGATGTTGAATATTGTGAACCAGAAACATTCACAGCATGAAACTTTCATGAATTGTTACTGGCCTTCAATGCATTGTGTAGACAAAATATTTCGCATGCACTTTCGCGAGTCTTGGCTTGCAAACTTCGCAAAAGCTTCTAGTTTTACAATATACTAGCAGCACCCATGGAAATCCATGGGTCTAAGGGCTTTTATTTTTTTTTTCATATATGATTTTCCACATTTTTATTGATGAAATAGAATAAATGTTTTCTCATTCCCTCGTTGCATTGTGCTCACTTCTACCCATGACCACCCTTCCCAGAAATTTAATTTGGGATCTTCCTGCCACTTGCTTTTATTATAGAACTTGAGTTTTGAGGGGTTAGTAGCACCCATTGAAGTCCAGCGGTTGTCTTGTTGTCCCTCACCCACCCCCAACCCCCCCCCCCACACACACACACATATATTTACACACACACTCACACAGATTTTCACCCCGCAGAAAACAAACAAACAAACAAATGTTCAGGGAAAAATGACTAAAAACGTTTGTGAGATTCCCCGAAAGTTCTGTCCACAGATTCTTCCCATCGAAACGGGAAGATACCCTTGACACTTTAATTTGATATTACCCCCTGCGCATGCCTCCAGGCACCCATGGGAATCCACACGTCTCAGGGCCTTATTTTTGTTTTTTTTTTTCATTCATACTCTTTTTCCCACGTTATGAGAGAAAAAATTAAATATTTTCGTCTTTATTTGCTCCCTCTTTTTGTTTTTATCACCCAACTTTGTTTGATGGATCATAGAACCACCCGTTCATCTGCTTCAGATTGTTCAGTACTACATTAGGTTTTATAAGTATCATTTTATATAATATACATGTATTAACGTTGGGATGAATCAAGGGAAGGAAAAAAGTTGATTGGTCATGGATAGTGAATACAGTCAAACCTGTCTATAGCAGCCACCCAAGGGAGCTGAAAAAAGTGGCCGCTATAGACAGGTCAACCAACTTTGTGTGCATTGCCTACATGAACATGTATCATCGTTGTATACATCTATAGGGCTTTTTACACTTGTAAATTTTTGCTTAGCCCCGGACTATCGGTGGGGCTAAGGGGGGGCCTTAGCCCCACCGTTGGTACGGGACTATCCTTAGCCCACTTTCTGTTTACACTCGTTTTTGCCAAAGTGGGCTAGCCCCACCGATAGTACGGTACTATCTGGCCCTGCAAAATAGCAGGGGTTAGCACCGCAATTGCGGTGCTAGCACCGCAATTGCGGTGCCAAGCAAGTGAGTGTAAACAGAACGAAAAAATAATCCTGGGCTAAGCAACGGAGACGAAGTCCGACCCTCACTGACCAATCAGAAACGAGGTAATCAAGTGCTGCCGGTGCGTGCGTGTACGTGTACAGTACACAGCGTAATTATGAATATTCATGTGGTTTGGAAAGTCCAGGGCTAAGAAATACGAGTGTAAAAAGGTCAGTTTTCTCCTTAGCCCCGGACAAGAGATAGTACGGGACTAATTGGCGAGTGTAAAAAGCTGAAAAAATTGGTACGGGACTAACGATAGTCCTGGGTCAGAGAAAGTCCGGGGTTAAGAAACACAAGTGTAAAAAGCCCTTATAAGTACTTACATGTACATGTATGTGAGTACGTATGCACACGTGTGTTTCATGCATTGAACAATGCCGGTGTTTATGAAATTGTTACACATCAGCATGTGAACAGTCGTGAAGAAAGCTAAACACTAATGCATTATTATGACTGAATGAGTGATGAATGCAGTGATGGCGAATAATACTGGCGATCACTGAACGTTGCCCATGAATGACTGGCACTGCTACAAAGAGAAAAACACGCTGAATTATCGGCTCTTTGGCCGCTATAGACAGGTTAAAATCTACCGCGGGAAACAAATTTGTGGCCGCTGGCCGCATTAGACAGGTGGCCGCTATGCACAGGGTCTTTAACAGGGTTTTTCTCTCAGGGAGATTTTTTCAGTGGCCGCTGTAGACAGGTGGCCGCTATAGACAGGTTTGACTGTATCTTTTTCCATTATGTAAAGATTACTCTGCGCTTGATAAACGGTTCAAATAGCTTCATTATCATTCGTACAGTTAAACTCGCATAAGTCGATCTTCTCGGGACTGAGCAAAACACATCGACTTAGCCGATTTTCGACTTGTGCGTAAGTCGAAAAAAATCGACTTAACAACAGTTACACCACACGTACATTATGTATAAAACATGTACTGGTATGTTGTCTACTCTGGAGCTGAGAGCTGGAGAGGTGTGCCGCAGCACGGGTCGGGCCGCGGCTAACTTTACATGGACAGTGCATTAGTATTGGCACAGGTCCGATTACTTTACACCCTTGTTAAACCTTGGGAAAGTGAATATGAACGATATTTGAGCAGTGATTGATTCCAGTTTACCATACCGTGGCGTGAAATGCGTGTAGAGGTGTAATTCTGATTTACCCGTGCCCGTAACTTTCCCCCTACTTTCCGCTTTGAAAACTCAGCAGCTTCATCCATCCACTGCACACCGCAGACTGCAAACATACACAGACTATACACAGCCCAGTCGCTGTACGCACAACTATACACAGCCCAGTCGCTGTACGTACGTAGCGCTAGCGCGACAGGGCTGTACCAGCGGACCTCTAAACACGAAGAGAGTTCAACAATCACATGCGATCGCTTTGAATTTTGATACTTTAGATCATTTTTTTTTTTGTCACCTGTCTGGTCGGGCTAGTTCTTATGTCAACAAAAACTGGCGTCTCGTGATTTTGACAGTGATTTATTGCACAATAAAATCTTATTCGACTTAGGCACAGTGAATTTAATGGTTTTTCCGTTAAAGTGTTCTTGGAATTTCATCGACTTAGGCGAGTATTCGACTTGTGAGTGAATTGATACACATAAGGCAATGGGGAAAAATCGGGACTTTTTAAAATCATCGACTTGCGCGATTATTCGACATATGCGATGTCGACTTAGGCGAGTTTAACTGTATTTCTTTTTTTAAGCATTAAAACAATCCACCTGTTTGTGTCTCTTCCGCCCACTCTTAGGTATGGATCATAGCACCCCCACCCCATTCATTTGCATCAGCCTGTTGTATTATTATTATTATTATTATTATTATCATTATTACAGTGTATTATTAATGTTATTATTACTACTACTACTATTATTATTATTACCTGTATTATTATGATTATTATTATTATTATTATTATTATTATTTAGTTGAGGTTAGAGTAGAGCCATTAGGGTGTTGGACACATTAATATAGGGATGAATCAGGGGAGGTGGAAAAGTTAATTTGTTAAGGATTTTTTATATCTTTTTTCCCCCGTTTTTATGCTCTTGATAAAAGGCTTTTCTGAAGGCAATACATGCACAAAAAGGATGCAGCAACATTTTGACCGGCTGCTCGTTCCACATATGCAGCTGCAGTAAACGAATGGACAGTGGCGCGTGTAATCCCTAATGGAAGGGCAACGACTGGCGCGGACATGTCCCAGTAAAGTGGATATTTAGCCATCCTTAACATGAGTACAATGATACCCGATTTGAGAGTAAACTCAATGACTTACCTGAGTTGCACAGTATCCTGTAGTTGTGCAAAACTACAATAAAATACAGCATTTTGTAGCTTTCATAATTTGGCTCACCCGTGGAGAACTGTGCAAGCTCCCGTGACCGCGTCGTATTACCATAGGGTCCAGTACACAGAGAGTGATCTGTGTATCGTCAATACATACACAGGCGCAGGCCACACACTGCAATACCCATATACATCGTGTGCGTGTGTGTGTCCACCCAAGATGATAGAGCTTTCGCTGCACCCTATCATCTTTAGTATCCCACTGTCTCTGCAAGCGAATAGCTTGTCAATCAAGAAAGCAGGAGTCCAGCGCAATCACTAAACATATGCACGATAAAAGTCTGCGCACGATAGCTAAAGAGTCCAGTTCCGCAGAATTCGGTGAATATAAAAATGCCCGGCTGTTTCGTCACACACATCATGCATCTATCTAATTGATTTTTCTATATCACCCTCGATGTCGACACGGAGGTGGAGCGCAGACGAAACCCGGGCCATTCGGTGTAGGATACTCTCCCGCGGCCGACGCACCGGTCACGGCGGCCCAGAGCCGATGGCTTCGGAGGAGATAGACAGTCGAGCGACACTGAAATAAAACAGGGAATACATAGGCCGATCCCCCGCTTCGCCTTAGCGAATTACTGTATAAGATGTTACAGATTCTGTGTGTGTCCTGCGTAGCTTCATGGGTCGAAAAGATTTTACTTGTAAAAAACAATGGATTGACAGTAGGTGTTGGAGAACATTGTGAAGCTTGGTAATGGGTGTGCACGTAAAGATGCCTTGCTCAAATACAACTTGATATGCAGAGGTACACAATCTGCTACACAACCAGCTATTTGTTCAACAGGGTTTTCAAATTGTGGCTGTATACTTTCAATATTTTTTCTATACGTCGACTGTTTTCCAGACCGAGAAGCTGAAGTCACAGCTGACTGACCAAACCTCACAGCTAGCAGCCATTGAACAGAGCCATAAAAATGAAGAGGAAACTTTGAGGTCTACAAACATGAACCTTCTCAAGCAGGTAATTAAAGGACAAGTTCACCTTCATAAACATCAGGATTGAGAAAGTGTAGCAATATTAGTAGAACACATCATTGAAAGTTTGAGGAAAATCGGACAATCCGTTCAAAAGTTATGAATTTTTAAAGTTTTTGTGCAGTAACCGCTGGATGAGAAGACTACTGCAGTGTACGATGTCACATGCGTACGACCATATAAGGAAAATATAAAGAGAATTTCACAAAATTTCATCTTTTGATAAAAGCACACATTCCCGTGACTCGTTACCGGTATATGTTATGGGTAATATTATTCCCCCTGCCTTTAGAAAGAGGCAAGTCAAATGCTCTTTTATTATGCGAAAAAAATGAAAATATGTTGAATTTTCTTTACATTTTCTTTATACAGTGAAACCCCGTTATAACGAGGTCCGTGGGACCGGCGACATTACCTCGTTATAACCGGTACCTCATTATAACCGTTCGCATAAAAAACAAAGAAAAACATAAGCATGACGTCATATAACCATCAATGAAACTTACAAACATCCTTTGTCTTGTTATTACACAATTATAGATCATTATTATTGAGAGAATAAAGGGAAATTATTTGTGAATTGTAGTAGACGAAATGATAAAGAACGAAATCAGATTGTATAAAATGCGTTTGTTAAGTTTTTCTAAACACAAGCGCAAATAGCTAGAGTAACATACATGCGTCGTTTACCGTAACTTGCGAGGTATTTTACGCTGTTAGTGCCCAGCGGGAATGCGATGATTAGGCCCTATATTTTCATGAATCATTTCGGCTCTAATCTTATGCAGTGTATAATCGTTGCGCACGAAGGGATTAAAAATGCGTTCTTTAATTTCTTCCGAAAGTCTCTTCGCCTTTTGTACATCCGTTCTTGAAAAATAATGCGACAGGATTGAATTTGGAAGGTTGTGATCCTTTTTACGCAAATCTGTACCTCGTAGACCATTCTGAAATAAAGAAAAGTCTTCATTACGAAATGCAGTGTTAAAATTGTGATGATGAACAAACCCAGATCTATTCAAATTGTTAAATGCGTTTGTTTCTTTTTCTGAACACCAATTAAGTAGCTTAATGCGTTATTCAACTATTTTTACGCTACTGTCAACCGGCGAGATCGCGATGATTTCAGAGTAACATACATACGTCGTTAATCGTAACTTGCAAGGTATTTTACGCTGTTGGTGCCCAGCGGGAATGCGATGATTTCACGAATCATTTTGCCTGTAATCTTTTACATTTAGGCCATGGGGTGAAGCTGAAAAAGAGGCTTAGAAAATGGGTTTCGTTCCAGCAACACTGGCACTACTTTCTGAATGCGGAAATGTGATGTTTTGTACATCCTAAATATACAGTAAAAAGTTCTCCTCGAAATATCCTGCAGTTTTTGCGAAAATCCATATTTTATAAACTGCGACCAGCAGCCCAATACACATATCGTAATGGGGCTGCGGATTGTAGCATTTAGGATCATGACAGGGTAGTATCGCGGACAAACGTCAACCTTAAATCGAACAAAAAATTTTCAATTTGAAGACCTACAAGTAAGGTTGAAGTATTGACAACAGGGTTCGTGCAAGGTTTGGTTCTACAAATAGTAATTTTCTGTTCGAATTGATGACTTAATATGACTAGGTCGAGAGGAATCTGGGAGAGTTACGCTGAATTGACGGTCAGCGCAGGCGCACACATCACTGCGCACAAATTTCGGATCCATTGACTGGATATGATGTCTGTGTGCGCATGCGCTGGCCGTCAATTCAGTGTAGCTCTCCCAGTTTCCTCTCGACCGAGTCACATTTAGTCATCAATTTGAACAGAAAGGAACTATTTGCAGAAGCAAACCTTGCACGAACTCTGCTATCAATACTTCAAATTTATTAATATGTCTTCAAATTGAAGATTTTTTCCCGATTTTAAGTTGATATTTGTCCGCAATAAAATATCCGTCATGATCCTGTATGCTACAGTTCACAGCCCCATGACGCTATGCGTATGGGGCTGCTGGCCGCAGTTTGCGTATGGGGCTGCTAGCCGCAGTATAGTTCCCATAGTGTTTCTAAGCTGAAATACATATACACATTTGTAAAGCACTGGTTTTAGCCACATAGTACCTAGAAAAAAGTGAAGTTTTGGTTTACTAGTTGCATTATATCTCATGTTTCAGCTTTTCCTGATGCTGGCTATGCAAATGAGGACAAGAGCAAAGTGGTTCGAGACCATATTATGAGAGAGAGCACTGACTGACCGTCAGAGGTCAAGGCAAATGCCTTATATTCTGTTCAACGACATGTTATTAATCAAATGACTAATCATTCAAGGCAAAAAAAAAAAAAAAAAAAAAATCAGAGCGTTTGTTTGTGTGTGTGTCCGCGTGCATGTGGGAGAATCTTATTGTACACACACACACACACACACACCCTCCCGTCACATGCACACACACATACGCACACACATAGTTATGAAGATACCCAAGTGTATTACAATATTATTCTACATGCCTTGGCCATTTATCACATCAGCATCATAAAAAAGATTATCATAAACATGAACACACACAATGACATAATACATGTATTGATCAGTGCATTACACATACACAGGTGCATAAAAACGCTGACATATTATATACACTCACACGCACATACAAACTCATTTACACACATGAGACATTACTATATAACAGATCATATTGTTTATCAGTAAACATGTTTTTCTTTTCTTCTTCTTCTTCTTCTTAAGAAGCTTTAATATTAGATCACATAGCAATCACGTTGTTCATGAAATACATGGTATTACAGTACTTTAGAAAATTTAATCTTCATAAAATTTCCTGAAGTTTTCATTGCTATCATTAGGTTGGTGGGACACTACCTCCTTTCATGTAAGATAGCTCAAAATGATAATCAGTCAAATTTTCTAGTTTTAATAAATTTCCTGGAACATTCCATGGTCCAAATATCCTTGAAAGGGTGTAAAAGTTTTGAAAAATGCCAATATATAAAATAAAGGCAATATTATAGTTTACCCATTCATGAGTGAAAACTGCTGGATTCTGTATTGGAGGCAATGTGTACCTGAAAATCTTGGAGAGAGTAAAACAGGTTTGGCATTAAAAATTATGATAACATTGCAATTAACTTCCAATATCAGAGGATCTGTGCAAACCTGACTCAACTTATGCACAATTTTCATTTGGCTGGTATTAGTTTTAGCAAACTGATTTTGTACTCACACCTACATTGTACTGACCTTTCTACATGGACATTAATTCTGTTTCAGTATTAATAATAGTTACACATTTTTTCCCCCAGAGTGGGAGAAACAAATTTTAATCATAGTCATTCAGTTTTATGAAAAAAACCACTTAGGAAAACATCTTTGTTCTTAGAATAATTTAACCCTAATCAAATCATAATAGTGGGCAGAAATGTTTGCTAAAGGGCGAACAATCACATACTGAGGCAAGGAGTCAAAACATGTTGCATAAACATTGGCATTCAAAATACAGGAAGCAATCTGTATTACAAAGACATTTTATCATGCACAACTTTGGTAAGATGTCAATTCTTGAACATTAATCACATTGACCAAAGCATTGGTGCATATACAGTACATTCTGTTGTTTCTGAACTTTGCACTGAAGTTCTTTGTGTATGTGTGTGAATGTTTCAGTGGTGTATATATATTGCTCCATTTTATCAAGGACAACTTATAGTAACATGACAATGTTTTCATGCTTCAATATTAATCATATTGACCTATTTCCCTTGGCAAGTAATGAGCAGGGTGACTCTGTTGCAAATGATGCATTTTACAGGCAACACAGCAGAACCTGAAGAGCTTCCAGAAGAAAATCTTGATCTTGATGTGAGCGTCTTAGGGGAGGAAACAGATGCTCCTGCTGACGGACCAGGCTCCTCCTTCAGCTTTCGTTTCCTAGCGAGATTCAGGCGTTTGCTATCTATAAACCTCTTGTAGCACGTTTCATGGAATCCTATTTAATACAATGGAGAAATGAACAGCAATGATTAGCCGTTGGATTTTGTTAGAGGGAAAAAAAGGCTAAACGCTAGGGGGAGGGGTTGAACATTACACTCAATATATCATTAAATGTACGGTAGACTATTGACTGCCAATATTTGAATCTTGTAATTACCAATAGGCCCTAGTACTATGCCAGGTACACCTCATGATCATTGTCATCATCAACTACTTCAACTTGTACTTGCAGTGCAATTACTGATTTTAAATGACATCTACAGCTTTCAGCACCTGATCACATGCAATATCAATTATCATAATTATGAATACAACTGCCTTGTCATCATTAATACTAGTACATTACTAGTAATCCTTGGCCTTTCACTATCACCACCACCCACTGCTTTATAATTTGGCACAACATAATGGTAATCTTATGTTTTAGGGAGTTTAATTGTTGAAATTATGTTATTGTCATTGTTGGTTTTTTAGACCTAAGTTAATTTAATGAGATGCTAAATGTGTGTTTTGAGGGGGGATTCGCCAATTTCGGGGTGAGAGAGACAGGATGGATTTTTAATATTAATACTCCATGGCCATGATTATGAAAATATAAATTTACATGCAGTTTAACGTTAGACCTTTTTCAATCCAGTCCTGTGTGTCAAGATTTTTACAAAACAATATCACTGATCAGCTACATCAACCTAGCCTGGGCTGTACATAGAACAACATGTAAAATTCATCTAGGCTACATTGATAACGGCGCTATGCCATGCCAAGGTGAAATTCAAGATAATTTATCTAAAATGTAACAGACACGCTACTAAACGGCTAAGCTACAGCATTAGCGTCCATTATAATATACACAAGCAACGTTCATAACATAGCTAACGTTGTACTGTTGTACAGTCATCATGCATGGTCATTAACATTAGTCATTACACATAGCCATATGAGACTGCACTGCAGTGTCGACTGCTACGACTGTACGCACGTAAACTAACCTGTAAATTATCCTAAGGTTGCAGTCAGTCCCCCTGAGCAGATGAATCACTTCGTTCTGGTCTGCGATTTCACGGTCTCCCCCACTCAGTTTGATCCACTCTTTGGCACACAAAATAGGTTTCGTCTATCTTAGGTTTGTCATAGCCGTGAAATTTTCAAACTTCATCGATGTTACATGCATAATAACGCATCTTAAAAGTTTCGGCAGAGCAGACGACGTAGACGCGTCAACAGGCTCACAGGGGGCGGCCATTTTGACTTGTAAACAATAATTCTCGATACGGATTGGATAACATACATCACATGATCGTTCGCGAATGAATATCGTACATGGCAAAGTGTACATATTCAGCTCCTCAGTGACAAAAAAGTTCACTGTTTCCCCCTAAATTACCAAAATACTGCAGGAGGGTTTGTGTCGAACTTTTTCCTGTAGCCTTTTTGGTTATTTGTTTACACGTAGCTGTGGAGATATTTTAGTGCCGCAGTTGTCGGAACGAAACAAGCGAAAAAACCAGCTCACCCCATGGCCTAATTGTACTACTATGATCGTTGCGCCCGAAGGGATTAAATATGCGTTCTTTATTTTCTTCCGAAAATCTCTTCGCGTTTTGTACATGCGTTTTTGAAAAATATGCGACAGGACTGAATTTGGAAGGTTGTGATCCTTATATACATTTTTACGCAAATCTGTACCTCGTAGACAATTCGGAAATGCACTGTTGTGATGATGAAGAATTCCTGAACACCGATTAAGTAGTTTAACATGCGTTTTTCAACTATTATTTTCACGCTACTGTCAACCGGCGAGATCGCGATGATTTCAGAGCAACATACATACGTCGTTTACCGTAACTTGCGAGGTATTTTACACTGTTGGTGCCCAGCGGGAATGCAATGATTTCATGAATTATTTCGGCTATAATCGTATGTAATGTAAAATTGTTGCGCCCGAAGGAATTAAAAATGCGTTCCTCATTTTTGCGCAAATCTGTGCCTCGTATAACTTCATTGTGAAATGCAGTGTTAAAATTGTGATAATGAACAAACCCAGATCTATTCAAATATTGTTAAATGCGATTGTTTCTTTTCCTGAACACCGATTGGGTAGGTTAAATCATTTTTACGCTACTGTCACCCGGCGAGGTCGCAATGTCGTTAATTATTTCGGCTATAATCATACACACTCATATTTGCTAACCAGCAAAAGAACTGGACGTCGGAACTAAAAATGGAAAGGATATAATGATGAGTTGCACACGCATTCCAATTTTCCATTTTTGGCCACAAGTACTGCTACATGAAAAGTTTTTGAATGCGTTATCTTTTTCTTTTTCTCGTTGCGCTGTGGTCTGACCTAATATCACGCACGCGTATCTCGCGAAAAAGAGAATCGAATGATTACGGTATGTTCAATAATTTAGTAGTAACATCGGAAAGTATTCCTGTGTCTTATCGCGTGGTTTAGAAGAAAACATGGAAGGAACGGTTCTCAGCAAAGCGGGAAAAATACATGGGTAGCGTGAAATTGGTTTCGTTTCTCGCGTGTTTGAAAGCGGCAAGTCAAGAAATGGAACCTCGTTATATCTGATCAAATTGCTTATGTTTTTCTTTATCATGATGCACCGAAATTGTCCTCGTTATAACCGGAATCTCGTTATAACCGAACTCGTTATAACCGATTCATTCTGCCATAGGTTTGCACGGAAAGGAAAACGGGACCGACGCGATCACCTCGTTATAAGCGGTACCTAGTTATAACCGAACTCGTTATAACGGGGTTTCACTGTACTGTTGTACTCATATGACATCACAAGCTGTAGTAGTCTCCTCGTCCTGCAGTTCCAACACAAAAATTTTAAAAATTCATAACTTTTGCATCGCTTGTCCAATTTTCCTCAAACTTTCACTGGTGTGTTCTACTAATATTGCTGCATTCTCTCAATCCTTATGTTTATGAAGATGAACTTGTCCTTTTAACTCTTTATGTGCCATGGTGGAAACCCCCTGTGTGCCAAGTTATTCTGAGACACGAAGGTAGTCATGCTTTGAGAAAGAATTCTGTTTTTCCGATTTGTATAACTTCTACAAATTTCTGTTAAGATGGGCATAATAGTAGGCAAAGTCACAGAGGAATGGCAAGCTTTGTTACGATATAAATTGTATGACGAATCTATTTTCAATTTTTCTTTTGAATGACCAGTTTCTACATTACTGTAAAGGCATGACTTTTGCATATAAAACCGTGACAGAAACTTAGAATGTACAAGCAAATCTGGTTGGGAACATCGCTTGATAGTCGTCCACCACATAGAATGCAAGTCATATTATGAGAGGAACAAAAGCAGGAGAAACGCTTTCATTGTGCCGCGGGATCAGCAGTAATTAGCGGTTTATCGATCGGTCTTGGCGGCTTTGTTTGTTGAGCAGAATATGCGAAGTTGGCACGCCGTCGACTGAGTCGGACGTGCGAACGTGGCACATAAAGAGTTAATACAGAAAGTTTAACCAACAAAGGAAGGTAATATTTGATAGAACCAAATAAATTACAACAATAAATTCCAAGCACAATCAACTTTGCCATGATGAATTTATAGATAGTTAATGGGCCAACATTCCACCTGATGCAGCATACCATTTAAGTTTAAGCAGTCACATGGCAATGTGACATGTGACTTTCATTCTGTAGTGCAGACTCTAATTTGTCACAAACTAGGAGCAGTTGCCCCACAATTTGCCATTACTATAGTTTGTCTTGGGTGTTATCAGAAGCACAAAGAATAAAAAAAAAAAATGTGGACTTGCCTTGCTTGATTTCATTGATGATCTACTTTCAACAGTACTGAATTGTTTGTATATTGGTAAATCTGTCTCATATTAAACTCTTACCTGTGCCTTTATATTGCATTATCCTTTAATGCTGCCCTCATTCCCGCAAAATAAAGAAAGAGAAAGCAAAGAAGGCCCCACCGATGTGTCCTACATCAATCCAGACCACACCCACTATGCCTTTTTTTTTTTTTTGCCTGACAGCAGACATGCTTCCTCTTTCCTTTAGCAACTGTCCCTCCATGTCTCATGTTCTAGGTTGAGCTCTAGCTATCCCGCACATATAATGTACCCTTTTGTCCAGTGTGTTTCCCCCCTCTGACCAGCGTGCGCAAGCCTTCACAATGATCCAGACGCTGTGCTGGCCCGCATGCATCGTGATGGCCTCCTTGGCAGCTACTCCAGCGGCCCAAGGGGTAGACGCTCAAGTGCGGCGGGCTGCCCTCCCCTTGCCCCAGCCCCTTCGATATTTCGTTCCTTTTGGACTCCTTGGGCCCCCACCCCTCCACGCCTGAAATTGTGCCCTCCCTCGGTCGTTTTCCCCCACTGAGACGTTCAAGGCTCAGTCTCGGATGGAGCTTTGTGCATTTGCCTGGTCTCTTGAAGTGAGCTTTCACCCTAATCAGTCCAGGCTTTTTTGGCTATGCTAAATCCGGAGGGAGGCAGATTCCGCCTCCCCCGAGATCTCGGATCAGTGGTGCGATCGCGATGAAATTTGGCAAGCGTGACACCCACGTCAAAATCTACAAGATTGTGTTCTGAGAGTGTTTTAAATTATCAATTTCTAATTGTAATTATGTAATTATGCAAATTAAGGTCAATAGTCTTTTTATGCCTCGGCCACGAAGTGTCGCCGGAGGCATTATGTTTTCGGGTTGTCCGTCCATCCTTCCGTCCGTAATCAGTTTTGTGGACAGCGTATCTAAAAAACCGTTACAGGTACCCTAATGAAACTTGGCATGTATATGTATGAGTGGGCGAGGTTATGCCTATCAACTTTTGGGCGCACATGCTCAAAGGTCATTTCCCCCATATCTATGCAGTGCATGAAGGTATTTTCTTAAAACTTAGCGTATACATGAACTACCAAATAAAGATTCTCCAGAGAGTTTCATGTCGTGAGGTCCAAGGTTGAGTGAAAATGTTAGAATTTCACTTTTTATGCCTCCGCCAACGAAGTGGCCGGAGGTATTATGTTTTCGTTATGTTTTCATTATGTACAAATGTACGTACGTACATCGATATCTCAAGAACCGTGTGGTGGTTTTACATCAAACTTGGTATGAGGGTATATCCTGGGGGGATAATACTTTGTTTTGATTTTAGGGTCACGGGGTCAAAGGACAAAGGTCACAGGTTATTTTGTGGGGAAAAAAGGTTGAAATTTCATGTTTTTCTCCATATCTCGCAAATGGTTCAAGGTATCTTCATGGAACTTAGTATATATGCATGTACCGATGGGCAGTGATTATCTAGGGAAGTTGGGGGTCAAAGGTCAAGGTCAACTCCTCAAAATATCACTACTTTCCTTATATTTATGCAATGCCTGAAGGATTCTTTTTTAAACTTGATGTATGCATGTATTACCCAATATATATTCTGTGGGAAGTTTCTTGCCAAAAGGTCAAAGGTCAAGTGAAAGTGCTAAATTGCACTTTTTATGCCTCCGCCACGAAGTGGTGCCGGAGGCATTATGTTTTCGGGTTGTCCGTCCGTCCGTCCGTCCGTCCTTCCGTCCGTCCATAATGAATTTTGTGGACAGGGTAACTATCAAAACCTGTTGAGGTATCCTAATGAAACTTGGCAAGTATGTGTATTAGGGGATGAAGTTGTGCCTATCAACTTTTGGGTGCACATGCTCAAGGTCAAAGGTCAAAAGGTCAAGGTCAAATACATAAAATTTCACTATTTCCACCATATCTATTGAATGCCTGAAGATATTTTCTTGAAACTTAGTGTATACATGTATTACCCAATTAAGATTCTCTGGTGAAAGTTTGCGTCATGAGGTCAAAGGTCAAAGGTCAAAAGGTCAGGGTCAAATACATGAAATTTCACTATTTTCGCCATATCTATTGAATGCCTGAAGATATTTTCTTGAAACTTAGTGTATACATGTATTACCCAATTAAGATTCTCTGGTGAAAGTTTGGGTCATGAGGTCAAAGGTCAAAAGGTCAAGTAAAAATATCAAAACTTCTTTTTTTTTTCTCCGTGCCTTGGAAAATTGTTCAAGGTATCTTCATGGAACATAGTATATACATGTACTGACTGGAAGTGATTATCTAGAGAATGTAGGGTTCATGGGGTCAAAGGTCAGGGGTCAAAGGTCAAGTGCAACACTTCAACATTTTACTATTTCCCTCATATTTATGCAATGCCAGCAGGGTTATTATTTTTGTACACTTGGTGTATGCATGTGTAACCTAATAGAAATTCTCTGGAAAGTTTTTTTTTTCTTCTTTTTTTTGCCTCAAAGGTCAAAAGGTCAAAGATCAAGTGAAAGTGCTGAACTAACTTTTTCCTCCATATCTCGAAGTGGCTCAAGTTATCTTGAAACTTAGTACATATTATGCATGTTCTACCTGAAAGTGATTATCTTATGAATTTTAGGGTCAAGGGCCAGATGAAAATGGTAACAATTTACTATTCAATTCAGAAATTGCACTTTTTCTCCACACCTGTACCTTGAAAATTACTCAATGCCTAAATGTATGAATGGGTCAAAGTCAAGTTAAAGTCCTTAAATCCCTAGATACATGCTCTCCTATTCATCCAATTAAACCTAGGTCAAGGAAGGTGAACATCCAACACATTTGTGACAAACTTGTCATTTCAATATTTTGCCAATTTTGTGAAAATGTAATCACACATTGTCCACATGTACTATCTAGACCTATTGGGAAAATCATGCATTATGGCGGAGGCATACCAGTCGCCAAAGCGACATTTCTAGTTCCTCCATATCTCGAAAGTAACTCAAGGTATCATCATGAAACTTACATATTTATGCATGTTCTACCTAACAGTGATTCTCTTTGGAACTGTGAGGTCAAAGGTCAAAGGCCAGGTTTAGATAATACTATTTTACCATTTGATACTGAAATTATACTTTTTCTCAATACCTTGAAAATTACTCAATGCATAAACTTATAAAAGGGTCAAAAGTCAAGTAAAAATCACCAGATCCCCTAATACCTGCACTCTAACGTTTTAATCATTCATCCAGTTGAACCTAGTTCTAGGAAAGTTAACATTCAGCACATTTGTGGCAAACCTGTCATTTTAATATTTTGCCAATTGTATGAAACTGTCATCACACATTGTCAAGACATTGTACTATAGACCTATTAGGAGAACCATGCATTATGGCGGAGGCATACCAGTTGCCGTAGCGACATTTCTAGTTTCTCCATATCTCACAAATGGTTTAAGGTATCTTCATGGAACTTAGTACTATATGCATGTACTGACTAGCAGTGATTATCTATTGAATTTAGGGGTCATGGGTCAAAGATCAGGGGATCAATGGTCAGGGTCAACTCCTCAAAATTTCACTATTTCCCTCTTATCTATGCAATGCCTGCAGGATTTTTCTTGAAACTTAGTGTATACATGTATTACCCAATAAAGATTCTCTTGGAAGTTTCTTGCCAAAAGGTCAAAGGTAAAAGGTCAAGTGAAAGTGCTAAATTTCACTTCTTCCTTAAACTTATAAAAGGGTTAAAAGTCAAGTAAAAACCCTCAAATCTCCAAATACCTGCACCCTTATACAATATAGCCATTCATCCAAGGTAATTATGTGGAACTGTCATCACACATTGTCAAGACCAATTAGGAGAACCATGCATTATGGCGGATGCTTACCAGTCGCCATAGCGACATTTCTAGTGTAGCCTAAAACCATTGAGAGGTTCAAAATCTATCGCGGGCCGCGCTAGACAGGTAACTGCTGTACACAGGGTCTTTAACAGGGCTTTTCTCGGGGGATTTTTCAGTGGCCGCTAAGGCAGGTTTGACTGTACAGTGGACTCCCATTATAACAAAGTCCTGGGGAGCGGCAATTTTCTTTCATTGTATCGAACTTTCATTATATCTAAATTTCGTTATAACCAAACAAATAGGCAATGAAAAACACAGAGAGGATTATGTTGTGGCCTGAATTTTTATTTCGTTATAACCGTGTTCGTTAAACGGGATTGCACTGTAATTGTCAAAGGAAGAGGAAGCATGTCTGCTGTCAGCCAGTTTTTATAGGGTATAGTGGGTGTGGTCTGGATTGATGTAGGACACATCATCAGTGGGGCCTTCTTTGCTTTCTCTCTCTTTATTTTGCAAGACTCAGGGCAACATTAAAGGATAATGGAATATAAAGGCACAGGTAAGACTTTATCACTTTACAAATAAGATGATCATTACTGATCCTCCTCATCAAAACCTGGCTGTGCTGGAGTATTTAATTTTAAAGGGGATGGCTAGTAACTGATCAGTGGGAATGCTGTGGGATGATTGTTCCAATTCTTGTGGGATTCATTTAAGAGTACATTATATATCTATTGTTGTGTGAAAATTATTTACTTCAGAATGTTCTTATATTCAAGTAATGTGCAGTTTAATGCCCCGTCACTGTACAGGCATGCTAACCTGGAAACATTGATTTTTAGCTCCATGTTATTAGCTCACCTGAGCCAAAGGCTCAAGTGAGCTATTGCGATCGCCCTTCGTCCGGCGTCCGTCGTGCGTCGTCCGTCGTGCGTAAACTTTTTACATTTTCATCTTCTTCTTGAAAACCCCAAGACCGATTTTCATCAAACTTGGCAGGTAGCATCCCTAGGGGGTTAGGAATTCAATTTGTTAAAATGGGCACCATGCCCCACCCAGGGGGGCCCAAACCCCCCAAAATCAAGGAATCTGTAAATATCTTCTTCTCTGGAACCAGAAGTGATAGAGCTAAGTTAATACTATGAGTTGGTACATTGATGACTGTAGTTTCAAGTTTGTTCATGGCAGAATCAGGGGTGCCCCCCCCCCCCCCCTTGGGACCCAGGGGAGAGGGGTGGGGAGGGGTCCTAATGGGGCCTAAATTGTACATTTTCATCTTCTTCTTGAGAACCCCATGACCAATTTTCACCAAACTTGGCAGGTAGCATCTCTAGGGGGTTAGGATCTCAATTTGTTAAAATGGGCACCATGCCCCACCCAGGGGCCCCAGGGGGGCTCAAACCCCCCAAAATGAAGGAATCTTTAAAAATCTTCTCTAGAATCAGAAGTTATAGAGCTAAGAAAATACTATAAGTGAGTACATTAATGACTGTAGTTTGTTCATAGCAGATGCAGGGGTGCCCCTCTTGGGGGCAGGGGGGGGGGGGGGGGTTGGGAAGGTCCAAATGGGGGCCTGAATTGTACATTTTCATCTTCTTCCTGAAAACCTCATGATGGATTTTCGTCAAACTTGGCAGGTAGCATCCCTAGGGGGTCAGGATCTCAATTTATCAAAATGGGCACCATGCCCCACCCAGCGGGCCCCAGGGGGCCCCAATCCCCCCAAATTAAGGAATCTTAAAAAATTTGGGCCCTTATTGTACATTTTCATCTTCTACTTGAGAATGCCTGGTCAAATTTTAGTAGAGCTGTGAATAATTTAGATTAGTGACTGCGTGAAAGGTGAACTTGCGATACTCAGGTGAGCGCTAGACCCGCGGGTCTCTTGTTGATATTTGAAGTGTATGTCACATGATATTAGATGTCACTGCAGTATTAAATTGCATTCCTTATGCTTACACTACTACAGGCAAAGTGTATAGAAGCAACAACAACAGAAAAAGTGTAATTGAAAAGTGTTGCGAGTAATTCTACTAAGCTAAACACACTAGTTTCCTTGTATTTGACGGGTCAAGTGGACTGAAATCTAGTTTAGCCCGGAGTACAGGGTATCCTGCCACTTCAGCCGCCCATGCAAGCTACTATTTGTACTACTACAGTTGACTTGTAGTAATCTGTGCTTTGTCACCTCTCCTTATCTTCTTCTACCTCCTTGACTTGGCCACTGTCATTATAATTGTCGTTGTGACTGTTATCACTTGATGAATTTGTGACATCAAAGTCTAATCATACATTGAACGTTTTAATTCTTCATCAGAGAGAGCTGAAACCAAGAAACAGTGCAGATATTACACCCGCTTGCATGAATATACAGGCGTTATGACTGACTGCACCAATGAATCACTGCACTCATAGAGATTGTTTTATATGTAATGATATTACTATTTTCATCTCGGAAAAGACAGCTGCTCTGGGTCAAAAACCTGTGATGAAAATCAATCTGTTTTGTCTTGTGATTTCTTCATGGCGCCAATATTTTGTCATAAGTCATATTGATCACCCATTTCAGGCGACATTTCCCTTTGCTCTGACACCCTTCATAAGTTTGGCTTCTTGTTCCAATGGCTGAAATTAAAAAGAATATTAGGTATTTCTTATTTCATCTCTGGCTATGTGATTGTAAATTTAGACATTTGCCCAATTGTCTTGGAAGTCCATATTCACAAATATGCTTGCAAAATGAAAATTGTTTCTGGTATATGAAATTAAGTCTATTGTCTGTTTCTGCCCTGAGATAGAGAGAGAGCCATGTTTCCTTACATGCCGCCTCACGACGTACACAAGTATGAATTATTCATATGTACAATGTATTCATGGGTCGAACCGCTTAGGGTATGCCAATGTAATGTGTTAATGTTGGCAATACAGGCAGCTGCCATAGGCAGGCAGTGCAGGCTGGATACAGATTCGAGCAAACTGCTGACATGCGTACTCATGCATATTCATTGGATGCAATGTCATTGCAAGCACTGTGGTTGCTGATTGGCAGCTACCTTTTCGGTAGCAGAATCGGTGAGAAACAACATTCAAGATAAGAAATTCATGTCAGATTTATAAAACTTCTGCTTGTTTGAGATTTGAGGAAAATTTTGGAGCTGGTATCACTCTCTTTCCTCCCAATATTCTAGCTGGAAGAAGCACAAGCATCCCAAGCCTTAATGACACAGAAGCAGGAGGAGTCTAAATCAAGGATGGACAAGTTGATGGAAGAGCTTCACCATAATAGGGAAACTCAGGCCAAACAAGTATGTTGCTCTCTGACATACGTTTGTAGGCCCTGTAATATATGCCCTGCATTTCAAAACCAACCTTGTCAGCAACTTTATATTTTTTTTTTATGCCTCCACCACAAATCGTCGCCGGAAGCATTATGTTTTCGGGTTATCTGTCTTAGTAGACTTGCTAAGGGGGTAAACGCTGCATTTTTTAGTACAAATGTCCTACTTGGCACAGATGTTCGCTAGGGCAATTGAAAAATTTTCATCTAAAGAAACACTCTGTATCTATGCAAATAAGCCTTAATTTGCATAATTTATGCAGAAATACATATAAAAATTATTAAAAAAAATATATGTGCATCCAGCAGAAATACCTAATTTGTTAGAAGTATTCTATAGAGTAAGTGGAAACAATTCTTGCAAAATTTGATTTCATACCTATGTAAATAAACAAAATTTGCATTATTACGCAAGTTATTGTGCAAAAATCTGCATTTTTGAGAGAATTTCTAAACTATTAAGCACTGGATCTTGTAATACAAAGTTTGAAACTGGGATGGATGTTCCTTGGATCAAAAGTAAATGATTCATCTGAAGAGACAAACGGTCTCTATGCAAACAACCTGTTATTTGCATAATATGCATATCAATACCTACACATCCACAGATAGCCAGAACAAACAAAAAGCCTTAATGTGACAATGTCTTAAATCGCTTTGAACTTAATATCCAAAAAGCTAATAGAATAAGACGATATTCTAACAACACTTTACAGTTGCTTAAATTGTTTCCATACTATTTAATTAGGTGATCCGAGTATCCTCTCGGATCACCTTCTGTATCTGTACTGATTCTTTGTTTTTCTTCTTCTTCTTTCTCCTCAAAAGTTGTGCAGACGTAAGCTCAGAAAGTCCTCTACCTATCAATTTCAAACTCATACCATGTATGTTTCATGTCCCAAAGACAACAAATCTAATGTATCATTGTGATCAGTCGACCGTGACGTCACTATGACATCATTATATGAAAACACATTCTCAATCATATCTCATTAATGGAATGAAATTTTTCAATGAAATTTACGTCACATATATTTCAAGTTATGCGCATTCTACTCATGTTCTAAAAATTCATATTTTCTCTTAAAACGTGCGCGTAAGCGCGCGTTGAAATATTGGTATGCTCAAATCGAGCTCAAATTTTTTTTGCACACGTTTCAGACCATTTGGAGCATTTTTTGAAAAATTGAAAAAAATTGGACGGAGGCGTGCGCGCGCGCACATATCCGCACGCACAGCTCATATGCAGTAGAAATTTCCCGTTTTTTCACACTTATCGGATGCCTGAAATGTCAAGGAATATTTCTACCAAGTTTCAAGTCAATCCGACTCAACATGACGTCATACGGGCCCGTCAAAGTTGAAATTCTGCGCGCGCGTCAATGGCGATATACTGTGCAACAATGCCAAAAAACCGCCAATTTTAAATTTGATTTTACTCGTCAGGATGGACGATGACCCCCCATTTTCTTTACATATTCTGAAAGCTGATGAGTTGTACATGTCATTTCATGGGTTGGCAATGCTGGAAAAATGATTAAAAGATATCAAATTTCTTAATAAAATAAAAAAAGTAAATTCTCAAAATGACGTCATCAAATTTCAAGTTCACTCGAGCGTATCTCACTTATCCTTTGCCAATTTTCACCCAGATTTCAGTATGTTGTAGCTTATTAAATGTTCTTTCATTAATGTAATAACAACATTTTGATTGGATGACGGCATCACCTCGTAAAAATGGATTGAAAGTAATCTTGTCAAATTTGACCAGTTTACGTGTTATCTCTATGGGAGTGCAGTTTTTCTGGAAATGAAAATTGACATGACTGTCCTTTTCGAGCACTAGCTCACTTATGCTTTGGTGAATTTCTCCCAGATTTTAATATGTTGTAGCTGAGACTTTGGGCTATCGTAAGTGTGCCCTTCATTTTTTCATACGGTGTCGCGATCACGTCCAAAAACTTGGTTGAAATTAAAGCTTATCTTCGATGTATTTTCATATTCCTTTTTGCAACTTTCTTTGCAATAACTCAAGAAAAACAAGCCCTATCAGCCCAATATTTTGCACATGTTTAGTTCATGTCACGTACATTATTTCATAAGATAACAACTACTTGATCGGACACCATCTTGGGTATGTAAATTAGGGTCAAAGGTCATAAATGTTTTATCCTGTATCTTGGTGAATACATGTCCTATCTTTCCCATATTTTGCACACGCAAAGACCATGTTACAAGAATCATTTCACAAAATAACCACTTTTTGCTCAGATGCCATCTTGTCTGTGCAAAGTGGGGTCAAAGGTCATATGTACTTCTTTCTCTATCTTCGTTATGACGTTTTATCTCTATGGGAGGGAATTTTTCTAGATGTGAAAATTGACATGATTGTCTCTATCGAGCACTAGCTCACTTACCCTTTGTTGAATTTCTCCCATATTTTAGTATGTTGTAGCCAATTTAATACTCTTTAAGTTTTGTTCAATCAAAGTTTAATCAGATGATGTCTTCACCTCATAAAAATGGATTGAATGTAACCTAGTGAAATTTGACCCATTTGCGTGTTATCTCTATGGGAGTGCAGTTTTTCTGGAAATGAAAATTGACATGATTGTCTTTATCGAGCACTAGCTCACTTATGCTTCGTTGAATTTCTCCCAGATTTTAATATGTTGTAGCTGAGACTTTGCGCTATCGTTATGTGTCCTCCGTTTTTTCATACGACATCGACATCACGTCGAAAAACTTGGTTGAAATTAAAGCTTATCTTCGATGTATTGAGATATTTCTTTCTTTCTGCAACTTTCTTTGCAATAACTCAGGAAAAACAGCCCCTATCACCCTCATTATTTGCACATGCTTAGTTCATGTCACGTACATTACTTCATAAAATAACAACTACTTTACCGGACACCAACTTCGGTATGCAAATTAGGGTCAAAAGTCATAAATGGTTCATCCTGTATCTTGGTGAATACATGTCCTATCTTTCCTATATTTTGCACATGCAAAAACCATGTTACAAGGATCATTTCATAAAATAACCACTTTTTCCTCAGACGCCATCTTGGGTGTGCAAAGTGGGGTCAAAGGTCAAATATACTTCATTCTGTATCTTCGTTAGTGTATACGGAATTTGGTACCAAAGATGGCAAGTCTGACTCCCTTTTCTAAATGAGAATCCAAACATCACACGGCCAATGTCCCCTCAACACCGATGAAACCTGTATGGTCATGCCTATTTGGATCAGGACTCAAATCATTGATTTCCGAACAGATCGGATCACCTAATTTGTCAGTGTTGACAAATTCCAAGTCTAGTTAACTTAGGCATTTTATGCACAAATTATGTAAATAAGTACATCGGATGTGAAATTTCAAACCATATTGATCTTTGAAATGATTTTTGCTATCAATTTTCCCTCATTGCATAATTGCTTTGCAGGGTGGGAAAAATAGCAATCGATAGTGACACTCTTAAAATATGATTATGCAAATCTAACAGTAGGGCCTACATATGAACAGGTGCAAATCGGAACAATATTGCTTACAAAAGGACTGTTTTTCCCTTGCAAACAGTAGGCCTACACAACTGAGGTCATGGTTAGAAAATCATTACTAAAAACACTACCATAGTGAAAGTGTGAATTCTGATTTTCATTGTACATGTATTTTGTAGGCAATCAAGCGAATAAGAGGCTTTTTACATCAAACTGATTATAAATTTGTGCAAATTATGTGGATGCAAGGGTATCTGCACACAATAAGAACTTACAAGCCTGACTTAAAAACAAAGTCTGTTTCTGATTTTTTTTTTTTTTTTAATGTTAACTCAGTATACTATGAGCTACTATGGCATGGAAACTATGCTAGGAAATTTATACACAATAACATTTTGATAAGGCAATAATATGCAAAACTTTTCATGTGAACAATAAAGGAAATGTTATACTTTAAGTCGAATAATCTCAGCCTCTGACTTAAAATCAGTCAATTTCAACCATAAATCAAAGCAGAAATAATATGTTCATAGCCATAAAAGAGTATATCGTCGCTGGGGCGACAAGACCTCGTATCTCAAAAATGTTAAATGTTCAGGAGAGCCAAAAAACATGGCGGCCAAAGCACTATACTGAATGGGATAACCGTTCCTTTGACATGCCATGGTGGCTTCATTTTTGGGGTAAGACAGCTGGGATTTGGACAGGACATCACTTAACCGATTATTTGACCACTAATGCAAAAAAGTCATTTTCACCAAAATTTGAGATACAAGGTCTTGTCACCCCAGCGACGATATTTGATGGCTTTTACAATTACTAGGATGTGATTTGTCAACAGATCGTCACAGGCTACTGTTTACGAGAATCGTAAATGTCATATTCTCCCTGGTTGTGATTGTTTTCCAATGGGATAATGTGTGATTGTTTTCCAATGGGATAATGTAACTCCCTGGCGGTCCAAAGAATGTTATATTCCACCACATATCAGCTAATACCTGTATAGATGATCATGACCTACATGATCTTGAAGCTTTTTCCAAAAAAAAAAAATAATTATGTTAACTGGTTTAGTGTAAAGATGTCAGAGGTTGAATTAAAAGAAATACACAGGTAAAAATATAAAAGGTAAGAATGTCAGAGGTTATACATGCGTGCATCAAAATTAACTTCCATGCGACCCATACATTAAATGTAATGATGGTGATGACTATACCATGTCACCAGGGTTCTCGCCAGGAATTTCTTCACGCTTGTCGGCATTTATGCGCGCTGTTCTGGGGGTGGGTACGGGAGGGGGGTTCCCCCTCCCTCGCGAAGCGCGGAAGCCTTCGCTAATGCTCAATACAACACAGATAAATCGCCGCTAAAATGCCACTAAATGCGACATTCTCACGGAGATGTAATGAACGTTGTGAGGGGCATATTCTCACAGAAACAATGCAGAAACTCCATACCTTATGTTAGCGGCAGTTCCTAAATAATACCGACCGGTAAATGAAAGAGAAGTAGGTGTCAATGGTGGAGGTTCCGATTTCTTGTAGGCCTTTCCTGTTTCACTGTTGCAATAATTAGCCGCCTCTGCATCGCAACAACGCGCGCCGTGTTGCTTTCTCGCCGTCTGCTCGACCACGTGGTAGGCCTATTGCATGCAGATGCGCGAGAAGCGATCGAGAACTTTCGGGACATCGTTGCACTTTCCTTTCTGGGTATACTGCGGTAGTTTGGCCGTGACATCAAAGAGATATCCTACAATTTTAAATGTAATGATGGTCATTATTCCGAAGGTTTGTTTAATCATAAAATGAAACGATTCATTACTGAGTACTTCGAAGGTTTGTAATCGAAAACAACAACAACACCAAAGGTCGGTACTACAGATGAATGTTCAACATAAAACTGATTTCGTTCGAAGATTAACAAGCATTTTTTCTTTATTATTTTCCGATCAACGAACCTTCAGAAAGGAATCTATCATCATCATCGTTATTGTTTCAGAATAAAAAACCTTCAGAATAAGAAAACACCGTTTTGGGGCCGTTGTTGTATTCCGAAATTATACTGGCAGAACATTCGAAATAACAAAACTGATTTCGTTTGGATATAAACGAATATTTTCTCCTTTATAATTTTTCTATTAACGATCATTCAGAATTAAGAATGTATTATTTTGCCATTATTCTGTCGGAGTAACGAACCCTGAGGGTAAGAAAACTATAACCGTTTTCATTTCTTCTTTATCGTTTTCCGATTAAGAATCTAAAGTATTATCGTTATTCTTTCGCAGTAACGAACCTTCCAGAGTTAAAGAAAACTAACAGTTTTGGGGCCGTCGTTTTATTCTGAAATTTCACTGACGGAAACGTTCGAAATAACAAAACTGATTTCGTTGTGAAATGAACGGACATTTTTTAAAATCATTTTTGGATTAACGAACCTTCAGAATAAGGAATATAGCATTGTTTTATCATTAATCTCTCGGAGTAACGAACCCTAAGAGTAAGAAAAGTGCAACTGTTTTTTTTTGGGCAGTTGTTTTATTCCAAATTTCACTGGCAAAACGTTCGAAATGACGCACTGATTTCGTTTTGAAATTTACGGACATTTTTCTTTATTCAATTTTCGGTTAACGAACCTTCAGAATAAAGAATCTACAATTTATTATTTCATCATAACTACTTCTGTCGGAATAACAGACCCTTAGAGTACGAAAACACGCTGTTTTGTGCCGTCGTTTTATTCCGAAATTTCACTGGCAGAACGTTCGAAATAACAAAACTGATTTCGTCGTGAAATGAACGGACATTTTTTCTTAATCATTTTTGGATTAACGAACCTTCAGAATAAAGAATCTAGCATCATTTTATCATTAATCTGTCGGAGTAACGAAAAAAAAAATGAACCTTGGTGGCGATAACTGATGCTGGTGTAGAGAAAAACAAAGACAGCTCGCTCAAAAGATGCTTCCTTCTTTCAGTTTATTTTCTCCCCAGTCATTCTTATCGTTCTCCTCCCATGAACCCCTGCCATGCACGGACGATGAACAAAACAAAATGTTACCGACGCTGCAATGAAAAAAAAAAGAAAAAAAAAAGAAGAAAGAAACACGTCCTCGAAGCAAATTATCTACACTTTTCAAGTTGAAAAAATTGATGTTCGTAATGAAGAATAAAAAAAAAAAGCACGACCTCAAGCAGTGGGGAAACTTGATATCATGGCTTGTGGAAATTTCCACGAAATTTCCACGAAAGCCAGGTGTCAGATAAAGAATGTCGCGCGTACTGCCACCTTGCTTCAGTAGTCGTAAACAGCGTGTACATAGCATGTAAACCAACTGGGAATATTGATGAATGATCAGCCATTTATTTTCTGCCCATGAAGGCCCCCTAACCCACCTTTTAACAAACCAACCCAGAAGCACGTGGAGCATTACGTACGTTGAACTTGTTGAAAGACCATCATGACAGAATTACTATAAAATTCGGCCCGGAGAAGGAAAATGGAATATTCACGAATGACGTTTACAAATCCATGGAAATTGAAAAGGCTAAAATGGAACGCATGGCTTTTTAGATTTAAAAAAAAAAAAAAATAACCCACTGAAACTACCAAAACCTAAATACTAGTAACAATTTGCATTTGCTTACTCCATCGCACGTTCTTTTTTTCTTTTCTTTTTTTAAACGAAAAATGGAGTTAATTTTCTCTCTGCGGCAATGCTTTGAACGCATCTAATTTTGCATCATTGCCGATGGCCAGCTTCCTAAAGAATTGATACGAATCCTTTCAAATATACGAAACAAAGTCTAAAAATCCTGGATTCTGGCGGTGAATTTCGATGGTATTATAAATCCTGCTCACTATCAAAATTTAATCATCAATAGTTCCTTGCGCTATTTTACCAACCAACTGTAACTGTTCCTGAAAATTTCATCCTAATCTGTTCCCAAATTTTGACTTATTTTGCGAAAAGAGAGACAGACAGGCAGATAAACTAACAAACAAACCAAAGCAGCCAAAGAAAAAAAAAATACAACCTTTGGCGGAGAGGGGCATGCATTTCATATCGTTTGTTTTTGCGTAACCCGACAACAAGCGTGACAACAAGCGAGCACGTGTCAGCCTTCCTCAGCCTCCTTCGGCCTCCGACCCTCTCTTTCCGTCCTCTCTCTCCCTCTCACAATACACTGTACCATTGTACACGCAGGCAGCTGTAAGTGGCCGGCTGGGTGCTTGTGCATGTGTGTGTGGATCCCAAATCAGAGCGCATGTGAGTGAGCAAGTGTGTGATGTGGTGTGTATCAGCTATAGTACGTCGCTCTGTTGAGCCGCGTTGTTGTGATCGGTGCGGTGACTGCGTAGATAAATTTTTGCGCTTGTATAAGTATGTAAACTGCTGCTGCTTTCAACATCTAGCTTCTTTTCTAGCCAGATAATAAAGACTGAAAAAGGCGAGAAATTGGTCCGAACTTAGCTCGTCAAGCAAGTTACCCTTGTCGGCAAGTTCACGCGTGGTGTTACCCTTGTCGGCAAGTTTTACCCTTGTCGGCAATTGCTTCTTCAAACCGCACGCTTGTCGGGGCCGACAAGGGTGATATACGCTGGCGAGATCCCTGCATGTCACTGAATTTCATGTCCTTTCCTACTTATCAAGAGGAAACAAAAACACTTGAGAGGGGAGGGCTTAACATTTTTTCGATAATCAACAAAGGTATCACTGTCAGGTAGAACATGCACAAATATATACTAAGTTTCATGATACCTTGATTCACATTCAAGATATGAAAGAAAAAGTGAAATATAGCACTTTCATCAGAGCTTTGACATTTTGGCAGGAAATTTCCCAGAGAATATCCATTAGATAATACATGTATATATTAAGTTTCAAGAAAAATCCTACAAGCATTGCAAAAACATGAGGGAAATAGTGAAATTTTGAGGGCCCAATTGACCTTGATCTTTGACCCCTGACCTTTGACAAATGACCCCTAAATTCCCTAGAAAATCCCTGCCAGTACCAAGTTCCATGAAGACCCCTTGAACCATTTGTGAGATTCAGAGAAAAAAAAGTGAAATTCTAACATTTTCACCTGAACTTTGACCTTTGACCTGAAACTCTGGAGAATCTTATTTTGGTAGTACATTGTATGCAGTCAGTAAGTTTGAAGAAAGTACCTTCAGACATTACATAGATATGAGGAAAATAATGAAATTTTAGCATTGACCTTGAACTTTTTGACCTTTGACCTCTTGCTGATTTTACTTAAAAACTGCTAATCACTTGCCCCATCATACGTCATCTTTGGACCAGGTTTGGTGAAATTTGCATAATCAAGTCTTGAGTTATCGCGTAAACTGATACAATTTCTTAAGTCGACCTTGACCATTGACTTCTGGTACATTCGGGTATTGATATGCACAATATGCTAATTAGGTGGTATTTGCATAGACAAATAATGTTTTGATATTACAAAGCCATTTCCTTTTGACTAAAGGAAATGCATACTACTTCCGTAGTTTTCATTATAAAATGCAGTTCTTTGTAAGAAAAACGTTAAAAATAATGTTTTTACTTTACTTTCTTTAGTAATTATGTAAATTAGCTGGTAATGATGGTTCAATTATTGAAATTCTTTTCTCATTTTGTTTCATAAAGTGTTTCTATCAGGTTATATCTATCTAGGATGAGATTTAAGGGGAGTTTCATTCAAGCTTCATTAAGGCTTTTTGTTTGTTGCTAGAAACTTTGCGTTTAAACGCAACTTGCAACTGATTGTCACTGGCCAATCAAAATCATTGTTGCATGCATGTCTTCTTAATAGGGCAGACCCTGAGCCAATCAGAATGGTTGTTTCAAAATTAGCAATTATTTGCAATTGATTGCAACTTTCTTGCAACGGGGCCCTGATTATCTATAGATGTGTAGGTATTGATATGCATATTATGCAAATAACAGGTTGTTTGCATAGAGAGAGTTTGTCTCTTCAGATGAATCATTTACTTTTGACCCAAGGAACATCCATCCCAGGTTCAAAATTTGTACTACAAGATCCAGTGCTTAATAGTTGAGAAATTCTTTCAAAAATGCAGATTTTTGCACAATAAATTGCATAATTACGCAAATTTAATGTTTATTTACATAGGTATAAAATCAGTTTTGGCAGGAATTGTTTCCACATACTCTATAGAATACTTCTACCAAATTAGGTATTTCCGCTAGACGCATATATATTTTTAAATAATTTTTATATGTATTTTTGCATAAATTACGCAAATTAAGGCTTATTTGCATAGATACAGATTGTCTCTTTAAATGAAAAAGTTCCAATTGTACAGAGGAACACGTGTGCCAAATAGGACATTTGTTCTATAAAATGCAGCGATCACCCCTTTTTTCGCCCGTAGCAAGCCTACTATCTGTCTGTCTGTACTTTCATTCATCATCAGTTTCAGTTGTGTTGACAGCGCAACCTAAAAACTGTTTGAGGTATCCAATGAAACTTGGCATATGCAGTCAGTCCGCAGCACGTATGCTAATGAGCCGATCCGGCAAGATTTATTCAGCACTCTCGTTGACGATCTTTGCGTTCGAAAGGTGTCTCGTCGTGCGAGACTTTGATAGGGCTATGGTTTTCACAGTGTAGCGACTTGTACATACATTTGTCATGGCTACAAGTCACGGTAAATTGTTCTCCAGACTTTGATCTTTATTTTGATACTAAATTTGCGTATAACATCGGATCTTATCATGACTATATAATCAGTTGAAATTGCGTAAATTTTACCTGCTTTTCACAGAAGATTTTGTCGTCTACAGTTCTTTTTTGGTTTCCGACCGGATTAAGAAAATGTTATTTCTGATTTTGGCTTTTTCGTAGAGAGGAAACTTAGATGCTCATCATATATTGGAGTCAAGGAGACGCAAGCATGATTTATACTAGTTTTTCCGTTTTGAAATGTCTGTAAAATTCACTCCTAAGCCGGAAGTATGCTCCACACAAAGTGTACAGTGGCGCGAAAGAGCTCTCTCATTGGACAGTGCTTGCATTCAGCGCTTGTACTACACGCGTGCCAAGAAACCGCAAGTGGCATGAAACCGTTACGTAGCAGCGTAATGACGTAATGCAAGCGCTGAATGCACGCACTGTCCAATGAGAGAGCTTACTCTTGAGATTACACGGTTTCAAGCTGATCAGCACTGACATCGATGTATATCTTACTGGTTCCTGACCGGATTAAGCAACAAATTGTCAAGATATTTACATGGATACAAAGATTAGGAGATGGACTACCAAATAAAGCATTTTCATTGAGACGCAAGTTGAATTTGATATTTTTTTGACGTCTTGAACGTGTACTGCACGAATTACTTTTTTCATCATTTTTCAAGCTCAAATTACGCTATGATATTTTTCATTTACAATAATTTGAGTAACATGTGACGATAGTTTACATATTTTCCTTGAATTTGATACCAAATTTGTGAACATAAGGTGTATTTTTGTTGCCGAAAGCCCAAGGACAAAATCCCCTTACGCAGCTCATTACGTATGCAAGCCTAGAGCGAGCTTGCATACGAGTTGAATAAATACGAGCGAATTATCGGGTGCTGCGGACTGACTGTATGTATGTATGAGTGGAGGCAGTTTTGCCTATGAACTTTTAAGTGAACATGCTGAAGGTCAAAGGTCAAGGTTAAATTGTCAATATGATAACTGACTGTTTGTCCCATATGTACGCAATGCTGTGCGAAGGTATTTACTGGAAACTTATTCTACACAGATATTATCAGATAGAGATTTTCTAGGGAGAGTTTTGAGCCATGTGGTCGAAGGTCAAATGTCAGTGAAAATACTAAAAATTTCCCTTTTTAGCTCACCTGAGCTAAAGACTCAAGTGAGCTATTGCAATCGCTCTTCAACAGCATCCAGCGTGCATCATGCGTAAACTTTTTACATTTCAATCTTCTTCTTGAAAACCCCAACAATGATTTTCACCAAACTTGGTAGGTAGCATGCCGAGGGGAATAGGATCTCAGTTTGTTCAAATGGGCACCATGCTCCATCTGGGGAGCCCCAACCCCTCCTCCCCCCCCCCCCCACCCAAAAAAAAAAAAAAAAAAAAATAAGGAATCTCTAAAAATCGTCTCTAGAACCAGAAGGTTTAGTACATTCAATGACTGTTGTTTCAAGTTTGTTCATGGCAGAATCATGGGTGCCCCCCTTGGCACCCAGAGGAGGGGGCTTAAATTATACGTTTTCATCTTCTTGAAAACCCCATGATAGGTTTTCACCAAACTTGGCAGGTAGCATCCCTATGAAGATACGTAGTATCTCAGTTTCTTCAAATGGGCACCATGCCCTACCTGGGGGCCCAACCCCCCCCCCCCCCAAATTAAGGAATCTTTAACGAAAATTGTCTCTAGAAGGAGAAGTAATATAGCTGAGTTAATACTATGAGTTAGTACATTGATAACTGTAGTTTCAAGTTTTTTGATTGCAGATCCAAGGGTACCCCCCCCCCCCCCCGGGAGCCTGGGGGAGGGGGGGGGGGGGGATCCAAATGCAGGCCTAAATTGTGCATTTGGTTCTGGGGGCAATTACCCCCTGGACAATAAGCAGGGACCCTTCCCCGACCCTACATTTGTTTATGGCGGAATCGCCCCCCCCCCCCCCATGCTCCCCTTAGGGGCCCCCAGGGCGCCCAAACACCCCAAATTAAGAAATATTTAAAAATCTTCTTCTCAACGTAGAACCATATGTGATAAAGCTAGAATAATGCTTTGAGTTAGTACATTGATGACTGAAGTTTGTTCATGGCAGAATCAGGGGTGCCCCCCTTGGCACCCAGAGGAAGGGGCTTAAATTATACATTTTCATCTTCTTCTTGAAAACCCCATGATAAGTTTTCACCAAACTTGGCAGGTAGCATCCCTAGGGGGATAGGATCTCAGTTTGTTCAAATGGGCACCATGCCCCACCTGGAGGCTCCCAGGATTGGGGGGGGGGGAGGGGCCCAAGCCCCCCAAATTAAGGAATCTTTAAAAAATCTTCTCTAGAAGGACAAGTAATAGAGCTGAGTTAATACTATGAGTTAGTACATTGATAACTGTAGTTTCCAGTTTGTTCATTGCAGATCCAAGGGTACCCTTCTCCCGGGAGCCTGGAGAGGGAGGGATCCAAATGCAGGCCAAAATTGTACATTTGGTTTTGGGGCAATTACACCCTGGACAATTAGCCCAGACCCTGCATTTTTTCATGGCAGAATCAGCTCCCCTTGGGGACCCAAGGGGGCCCAAACACCCCAAATTAAGGAATATTTAAAAATCTTCTCTGGAACCATATGTGATAAGGCTAAATTAATGCTTTGAGTTAGTACATTGATGACTGAAGTTTCAAGTTTGTTCATTGCAGATCCAAGGGTCCCTATGTGGGGGGGGGGGGGGGGGTCGAAATGCAGGTCTAAATGTTATATTTAGTTCTAGGGCAATTACCCCCTGGACAATTACCCTGGACCCTTCCCCTGACACTTACCGGGTACCCTAATCCTAATCCTGAACCTAATTCTAACCCTAACCCAAGCTCTAACCCCAAACCAAACCCTATTGTCTTGAAAACAACACGATTAATATTCACCAAACTTTGCAGGGAGCATTCCAAGAGGGATAGGATCTCAATTGTTTGAATGGGCACCATGTTCCCCTTTAGGCCCCAGGAGGCCCAAAGCTCCCAAATCAAGGAATATTCAAAAATATATTTTTCTAGAATCAAAAGTGATATACATTTGTAGCTTTATGCCCTTTTTTCAAACTGCATAGCCACGTTTTCTAAGTACCGTAGTGTACATGGCAGGTATTTTTACCAATGTGATGGAATATGCAAATGGTCATCATGCCCACAGCTCTCAAAGCTGCCTCCTGCCTTTCAAGCTTGCAGTGTTTTAAGGTAAGAGTCTGCAAGAATGCGTGGAAGGTGAATTTGCGATATTCAGGTGAGCGCAAGACCCCAGGTCTCGTGTTTTTCCATATCTTGAAAATGGCTCAAGGTATCTTCATGAAACTTAGTACATATGCATGCACTTCTTGACAGTGATCCTCTTGTGGGACTTTTGGGGTCAAGGGTCAAAGGTCAGTGTCAAATTCTCAAATATTTGCTATTTCCCCCATATCTATGCAATGCCTGGACTCACAAGATATTTTCCCTGAAAATTTATATACATGTATTACCTGATGAAGAGCCAAATGAGAGCCTGAATTGTACATTTCCATCTTCTTAAAAACCCCATGACAGATATTCAACAAACTTGGGAGATAGCATCCCAAGGGGAATAGAATCTCAATTTGTTCAAATGAGCACCATGCCCCCCCCCCCCCCCCCCCCCCCGGGGTCCCAAAGAAGTGATAGAGCTAAGTTAAACTATGAGTTAGTACATTGATAAGTGTAGTTCACATTTGTTCATAGCAAATTCAGGGGTGCCCCTTGAAGCCTTGGGAGAGGGGGGTGGGGAGGAGTCCAAATAATGTACCTATGTAAATTGTACACTTTCATCTTCCTCGTGAAAACCCTATGATGGATTTTCACCAAACTTGGCAGGTAGCACTCCTAAGGGGAAAGGATCTCAATTTGTACAAAAGGGTATCATGCTTCCCTTTGGGGGCCCCAGGGGGTTCCCTCCCAAGTTAAGGAATCTCTAAAATGTTCTCTAGAACCAGAAGAGAGAAGCTAAGTTAGTGCCATACGTAAGTAGATTGATGACTGTAGTTTTGTGCATGGTAGATCAGGGTGAGATGGGGGGGGGGGGGCAACATGCTTTCTTCTTCCTCTTGAAAACACATCAAATTTGCTACCAAACCAGGTCACAAGGGTGACAATTTGTATACTTAGTACAAGGTCCAAAGAATCCCTTATTTCAAAAAAAGGGAAAAAAATATTGTTCAAACTTGAAACATTCTGACTTAAATGCATCAGTGAATCCATGCACTTTCAATGTTATTTTTAGTAGATCCAGAAGTTTGGTGAGGGTTAAATGGTGGGGGAGGACAATTTTTACATTCAGATTTTTTTTTTTTAACTGCATAGTTACATTTTTTAAAGGGAAGATAAACCCCAAGATTAATGTGGATTGAGTGAAAGCAGCAACATTAGTAGAACACATCAGTGAAAGTTTGAAGAAAATCGGACAATCGATGCAAAAGTTATGAATTTTTAAAGTCTTGGTGTTGGAACCTCTGGATGAGGAGACTACTAGAGGATATGACGTATGAGTGGACAACAATACAAAGAAAATATAAAGGATATTCAACAAAAATTCACTTTTCTGGAATTATGAAAGAGCAGTAAACCAACCGCTTTCAGAAAGCAGGGGGAATAATTGCTACCCTTAACATATGTCAATATCAAGTTGATGGAATTTGTAATTTTCATAAAAAATTGATTTTTGTAGTATTTTCTTTATATTTTCTTGATATTGTAGTCCACTCATACGTCATAACCTCTAGTAGTCTCCTCATCCAGCGGTTCCAACATCAAAACTTTAAAAATTCATAACTTTTGCATCGATTGTCCGATTTTCTTCAAACTTTCACTGATGTGTTCTACTAATGTTGCTGCTTTCACTCAATCCACATTAATCTTGGGGTTTATCTTCCCTTTAAAGACTGTACTTGACAGGTATAGTTGTATTTTTACCACTGTGATGGAATAGGAGTATACATGCTTATGGACACCATGCCCCATAGAAGCCCTCAAAACTGCCCCCCCCCCCCCCACAAGTTTTCAGTGTTATATAGGGTAGCAGTCAGCAAGATATGTGGAAGGTGAACTTGCGATACTGGGGTGAGAGCGAGACCTGGGTCTCTTGTTTCCCATATTTTGAAAATAGCTCTAAGTATAGTCATGAAAATGGATGTTACCAGTTAGTGATTATTTGAAGAATTGTGGGCTATGGGGTCAAAGGGCAAGAGTCAAAGGTCAAGCAAAAATGCTCAAATCCCTAAATACCTGCTTTCTTAAACAATTCATGCAAATGAAACCTACATGTAGTTCAAGGAAAGTAAACACTCGACACATTTGTGACAAACATGTCATTTTAGTTTTTTGCCAATTGCATGAAACTGTCATCTGACATAGTCAAGGCATACTCTAGACCTATTTGGAGAATCATGCCTTATGGCAAAGGCATACCAGTGGCCATGGCGACATTTCTAGTTATTATCTTTTCATCCGAGACTACATACATGTGAGTGCATATGATTTTGTGAAATCCCGCTTGCAGGCATGTGTTCAGTTTTTAGCTCACCTGATGCGAAGGCTCAAGTTAGCTATTGCCATCACGCTTCATCCGGTGTATGTCGTCCGGCATCCAGCATGCATAAACTTTTTGCATTTTCATCTTCTTCTTGAAAACCTAATGATTACTTTTCATCAAACCTTGCAGGTGGCATCTCTAGGGGGATAGGATCTTACCGTAATTCATCCAAATGGGCACCATGCCCCACATGATGCCCATAAGGGCCTTTCCCCCCCCCCCCCCCCACCCATTAAGGAATCTTTAAAAAATCTTTTCTCGAACCAGAAGTGATGGTTAAAACGATGAGTTAGTACATTAATAACTGTTTAAAGTTTGTTCATGACGGAATCAGGGGTGCCCCCCCCCCCCTTGTCCAAATGGGGACTTAAATTGTACATGTTTATCTTAGCATTTTCAATTGATATGAAACAATTATGTTTCAGCTCACATGAACATGAAGCTATGTATGGCAGTTGTTACACATGTATGACTTGTGTGTACCGCTTGGAACTTGTTAAATAGAGTCAGTTTAATAAAGTCAGTTTGAACATTGTCATCTTTCGAATGTAGACAGAGGAACAGAAAGCAGAAATATTATGTCTGAGAAAGGAGCTGGAAAGGCAAAGGAATGAGACTCGGACCGAGGAGAAGGAATATTCAGAAAAAAAGCAGGAGCTGACTAACCAGGCAAGTTTACCATGATCATAAAGTTTGGCCTTGGTGAAAATATTTGTTTCCTTCAATGTAAATACCGCTGTTCTGCCATGTTGTCTTTGTTTGTAGATATTTAGTTATTTTAAGAATATGCAGGGCACAACAACACTCTACATGTTATTACATCAGCTCTTATACTTTTAGATTTATGTTTATAGATAAAAAATACAGAAGACTGCAACAAAAAGGCTTAAGTGTGGCTGACACACAGAACTACTGAGTAGTTGAGTTTTGTGCATTATTCAAATTGTAGATAACTGTTGACTTCCAAATTTCTAAGCAGTGGTTTAAACAAGACCACTGAGGTTCATATTTAATGTTTTGCTGCATTTTAGGAGTTCTGTAAAAGGTATCCCCTACCTTTAAGGTTGTGAAATGTAAATGTTCTTTGCCCTTGAAAAAATAGATACAGACATCACAATCAACATTGTGCAGGTTGTATGTATATATAGGCCTATATCCTAAAAGTATAAGTGTATTCATATTAGTGATTTGAATAATTATATTTATATGCAGATTTTCAGTAACTTACTCCTGAACATAGGTACTGCAGCAATTATTCCTGGCAGTGAAGATATGAGACACAAGGGGACCCACTTAGGGATGAAATAATCAGAGATATGGGCATGCACAAGCCATATGGTGGCCATTTTGCATATGATTACATGTATATATATATATGCAAATTATCTATATGTAGGAATGCTTTTAAGTTAAAACTGACATCATAATTGTGTTCCTTGACCTGAAAAACATAGGTATAGACACCAGAATTTACTTTCTACAGGCTTTATCTATGGAGACATTAACAGGCCATTATGGTGGCCAATTTGGATGCATTTATATGCAAATTTATGCAAATTATATACAAAGGGATACTTTTAAGTTACTACTGATGTCATAATTATGTTCCTTGACATTAAAAAACATAGGTTTAGACACAAAAATTGATTTTCTTTTGGTTTTATGTCCCAAGATATAAACTTATAGTTACATGGCGGCCATTTTGAATTTATGCAAATTAGGTATTGATCTGCCACTCCAATTTGAGGGAACTTTTAATATCATGATATTTTGATAGCTCTTCCAGATTTGATTCAAATTGAATTCTTTCTGTTGCAATTTGTTTTGGGTTATTCCATATTTTGACTGGACTACAGGCAAAGTTTTTAGTTTTATGGGAATTTGCCAGAGTATCATGCAACTGTATGCCGATAGCAGAGAGTTTTTACATCACTGGAAGACTTTTAGGAGCAAATCGTTTGTTGAGAATGAGAAGGGCGTTAAGTGGTCTTGAACACAATGGGTTTAGTGGCAACTTAACGCCCTTCTCATTCGACGAAATGTTGATAAACTGCCTATTTCGCAGTGCCACACATTGTTCTTCAAAGAACATGATATATGAGTTGACTGACCTCATTACATAAGAGTTGACTTTTCTCTGGCATTATAATAAGATGGAGAAATAAGTATCTTGTGAATAACAAACAATGACAAAATTAAAAAAAACACACTTGTGTGCACCCTATCTTAACGGGAGGGGGTCAAATTGACCCCCCCCCCCCCTTTGACATTTCATGTAATGATTCTGTAACATGCAAAAATTTTGCCCTGCTATATCATGACTTTTTTCTTCAAAGCCTGCATATTATGAGACCAAATTGGGGATGTACGGGTACTGGTATACCATTATGTTGCCATGCATGTCAGCCTGAAAACAGCTCACATTTGTGATATTGTGTGCAAATCCAATGCAATTTGTTTTTTTTGTTGGTGGGTTGTTGTTGTTGTTGTTGTTGTTGTTGTTGTTGTTGTTGTTGTTGTTGTTGTTGTTGAATTGATATAGATTAGATATTTCAACTTTTAATCATTGAAATTAATTAATTCTAATTTAGATAAGCTTGAAAAGTGTCTGCATAAATTTTGGCAAAAAAAGAAAAACACCAATAAAGCAAAGGTCAAATGACAATAAAATACATAAGAAATTAGCAAAACTGTAAAAACAAAAGAAATTAATTTTGATTGTGCCTTTTTTTGCTAGAAAACTGTTCAATGTGTCTTGAGGAATTCCGACACAAAAATCAGCAATCCTTTGGCATTTTTAGTGAAGTTACAGTCAAAAATATGATTTCATGCATGAATTTGCAGAAATAATTAACTAAAGATATAGAATCAATATTTTTCTATCGTATAACCAGGGCTGCACACTAACCCATTTTTTCTGCCGGTCCGACCTGTCTCTGTCGGACCGGTAAATGCCCCGTTTTACCATTTTTTACTGGTCCGAACAGAAAATTTACCGGTCAACGACGACAACCTAAAAAAACATTAAATGACTTGCAAATTTATTTTCTTGTTTTTTATGGACGTACCCTCCCCCCCCCCCCATGTACATTTTACAGATTAATCTTTTTTTTAAACTTGCATTATTTATTGCACAAGAAATTTAAAAAAAAATAGAATGTTTGTTTGTGAATTACAGTGTAAAATGATAATGAACAAAATCAGATTGTATCAAATGTGTTTGTGACTTTTTCTGAACATCGGCGCACGAACTTGCTGCGTAACCTGCTCTTGGTGCTCAGTTGGATTGCGATGATTTAATGAATTATTTTAGCTGTGATATTTTCTGATGCACGCGCTACAAGGGGTTCTTTATTTTTCTCCCGATAATCTCTTCGCATTTGTGCATGTGTTCTTGAAAGGTACACGACATGCAGGGCCAAATTCGCAATCCTTTTTGCGCCCATTTCTACCTCAAATATTAGCGGGATTGTGACGATTTCATGAATTACTACGGCTGTAATATGTTATGATGCACACGCCAAAAGGGGTTTTTCCCGATAAACTTTAACCGTCGGACCGGCACCAGTGTGCAGCCCTGGTATAACCATATAATCTTGGAGTTGACATCAGTTTGCACCAAAAAAAAATAGGCCCTTTATTCTTGTAACTCATCTTACTCAGCTAGTAAATTATAGATAAGACCAAGAGAGAATAAAGGAGAAGTTGGGCACTGGGTATTTATTCAAACATCATCATGTCACTGCTATGAACTGGCTTTAGCTCAGTGGCAGTACCACTACCAGGTATGCTGTCGGTGACACGTGTACAGTGAAACCCCGTTATAACGAGTTCGGTTATGACGAGGAACCGCTTATAACGAGGTGATCGCGTCGGTCCCGTTTTCCTTTGCGTGTAAACCTATGGCAGAACGAATCGGTTATAACGAGTTCGGTTATAACGAGGACATTTTCGGCGCATCATGATAAAGAAAAACATAAGAAATTTGATTGGATATAACGAGGTACCATTTCTTGACTTGCCGCTTTTCAAACACGAGACAAATGAAACATTGAAAATCGAATTCACGCTATCCATGTCTTTTTCCCGTTTTGCAGAGAACGGATCTTTCCATGTTTTCTTCTAAACCACGCAAAAAAACACATTAATACCATTCGATGTTCCTACTAAATTATTAAACATAATCACTCGATTTTCCTTTTCGCGAGATCACAAGCATGCGTAATGTTATAGGTCAGACCACAGCGCAACAAGGGAAGAAAGATAACGCACTCAAAAACTTTTCATGTAGTGACACTCGTGGCAAATGTGGAAATTGGAATGCGTGTGCAACTCAACATTATATCCTTTCCATTTGTAGTCCCGACTTCCAGTTCTTTTGCTGGTTAGCAAATATGTGTGTATGAAAATGATTATAGCCGAAATCATTAATGAAATCGCGATCTCGCCTGGTGACAGTAGCGTAAAAATAGTTGAATAACGCATGTTTTGCTACTTAATTGGTGTTCAGAAGAAGAAACAAACGTATTTAACGTACGTTACTCTGAAATCATCGCGATCTCGCCGGATGACAGTAGCGTAAAAATAGTTGAATAACGCATGTTTAGCTACTTAATCGGTGTTCAGAAGAAGAAACAAACGTATTTAACAATTTGAATAGATCTGGGTTTGTTCATTATCACAATTTTAACAACGCATTTCACAATGAAGATTTTTCTTTCTTTCAAAATGGTCTACAAGTAACAGATTTGCGTAAAAAGGATCACAACCTTCTAAATTCAATCCTGTCGCTTATTTTTCAAGCACGGATGTACAAAACGCGAAGAGATTTTCGGAAGAAAATGAACAACGCATATTCAATCCCTTCGGGTGCAACGAACATACATTATATAATATTACAGCCGAAATGATTCATGAAATCACCGCATTCCCGCTGGGCACCAACAGCGTAAAAATACCCCGCAAGTCACGCTAAACGACGCACGAATGTTACTCTGAAAACATCGCGATCTCGCTGGTTGACAGTAGCGTAAAAATAGTTGAATAACGCATGTCAAGCTACTTTATAGTTGGTGTTCAGAAAAAGAAACAAATGCATTTAACAATTTGAATAGATCTGGGTTTGTTCATTATCACAATTTTAACAACGCATTTCACAATGAAGATTTTCTTTCTTTCAGAATGGTCTATGAGGAACAGATCTGCATAAAAAGGATCACAACCTTCTAAATTCAATCCTGTCACTTATTTTTTCAAGAACGGATGTACAAAACGCGAAGAGATTTTCGGAAGAAAATAAACAATGCATTTTAATCCTTTCGGGCGTAACGATCATACACTGTATAAGAATACAGCCGAAATGATTCATGAAATTATCGCATTCCCGCTTGACACCAACAGCGTAAAAATACCTCGCAAGTTACGGTAAACAACGCATTTTATACAATGTGATTTTAATATAATATAGGCCTATACTTTGCAAGAACATAACGTGCACTATTATGCGAAGAGATTTTCGGAAGAAAAATGAAGAATTAACCTATTTCAACCCCGACTTTTTCGCCTAATTCACAAATAATTTCCCTTTATTCTCTCAATAATAATGATCCATAATTGTGTAATAACAACGCAAAGGATGTTCTTAACTTTCATTGTTGGGTATATTATGACGTTGTGCTTATGATTTTCTTTGTTTTTGATGCGTACGGTTATAACAAGGTACCGGTTACTACACTTCACAAAACAATCAAAACTCTCTTTGTTCTAATAACTTGCCTTACATTCAGGGGGGAGGGGTGATGAAATATGAATTAAACTACTGTATACGCTGATGTAGTAATGCCAGGGTGCGTGCATATGTGCTTGCTATTATGACATCACAAAAGAAGTTTGCTAAAGCTGTCATCCCCCTCAGCCGAATCATGAGCCGAACTGTGATCGGACCACTGACTACAGTGAATCGGACTTCTTCGGACTCGGGAAAGTGGGCCAAAGCGTAAGCGCCAAAGAGAAGTCAATAGCGTAGGTCTCTATAAGAAACTTGCGCCCTGCGCCCGCGTACGCATTTGACTAAAACACCGGGACCATGCACATTTAACTTAGAATAATCTTTGCATGTATTCCTGATTAGATGAACAAAGAACTGAAGGAGCATGAATGCCTAGTTCGAGACCTAGAGGAACGTATTGAAGTCTTGGGTGACGTCCAAAAGCAGCTGGATAATGCAAAAGAAGAAGTCAAGGTAAAAACTCTTCGATAGAAGAACCATTTCACAAATTATGTTATTTTGTATGATAATTCTTCCTAAGTTGAGATGTCACCATATGTGTGGGTGTTTTGTCTTCATGTGTTTATAAACCTCGTCCTGAAATTTTGGCCACTATTTTTGAAAAGAAATAGAGAATACATTATATATAACTAGACTCGGAATTTGTCAACACTGACAAATTAGGTGATCTGATCTATTGGGAAATCAATGATTTGAGTCCTGATCCCAATAGGCATGACCATACAGGTTTCATCTGTGTTGAGGGGACATTGGCCATGTGATGTTTGGAGTCTCATTTAGAAAAGGGAGTCAGACCTGCCATCTTTGGTACCGAATTCCGTATACACTAACGAAGATACAGAATGGAGTATATTTGACCTTTGACCCCATTTTGCACAGACAAGATGGCATCTGAGCAAAAAGTGGTTATTTTGTGAAATAATTCTTGTAACATGGTCTGTGCGTGTGCAAAATATGGGAAAGATAGGACATGTATTCACCAAGATACAGGATGAAACATTTATGACCTTTGACCCTAATTTACATACCCAAGATGGTGTCCGATCAAGTAGTTGTTATTTTATGAAATAATGTACGTGACATGAACTAAACATGTGTAAAATATGGGGGTGATAGGGGCTGTTTTTCTTGAGTTATTGCAAAGAAAGTTGCAAAAAGAAAGAAATATCTCAATACATCGGAGATAAGCTTTAATTTCAACCAAGTTTTTTAGCATGATCCCGACATCGTATGAAAAAGCAAAAAGCACATAACCACATAACGATAGCGCAAAGTCTCAGCTACAACATGTTAAAATCTGGGAGAAATTCACCGAAGGGTAAGTGAGCTAGTGCTCGATAAAGCCAATCATGTCAATTTTCACATCTAGAAAAATTCCCTCCCATAGAGATAACACGTCATAACGAAGATACAGAATGAAGCACACATGACCTTTGACCCCACTTTGCACAGACAAGATGGCATCTGAGCAAAAAGTGGTTATTTTGTGAAATGATTCTTGTAACACGGTCTTTGCGTGTGCAAAATATGGGAAAGATAGGACAGGTATTTACCAAGATACAGGATGAAACATTTATAACCTTTGACCCGAACTTACATACCCAAGATGGTGTCCATTCAAGTAGTTGTTATTTTATGAAATAATGTATGTGTCATGAACTAAACATGTGCAAAATGTGGGGGTGATAGGGGCTGTTTTTCTTGAGTTATTGCAAAGAAAGTTGCAGAAAGAAAGAAATACCTCAATACATCGAAGATAAGCTTTTATTTCAACCAAGTTTTTCGACGTGATCCTGACGTCACATGAAAAAATACGAAATATGAAAATATGCAAAACACACTAACGATAGCCCAAAGTCTCAGCTACAACATATTAAAATCTGGGAGAAATTCATCGAAGCATAAGTGAACTAGTGCTCGATAAAGATAGTCATATCAATTTTCATTTCCAGAAAAAATGCACTCCCATAGAGATTACACGCAAACTGGTCAAATTTGACAAGATTACTTTCAATCCATTTTAACGAGGTGATGCCGTCATCCAATCAAAACTTTGTTATAACATTAATGAAAGAGCATTTAATAAGTTACAACATACTGAAATCTGGGTGAAAATCGGCAAAGGATAAGTGAGATACGCTCAAGTGAGCTTGAAATTTGATGTCATTTTAAAAATTTACTTTTTTTATTTTATCAAGAAATTTAATATCTTTTAATCATTTTTCCAGCATCGCCAACCCATGAAATGATATGTACTACTCATCAGCTTTCAGAATACGTAAAGAAAATGAGGGGTCACCGTCCATCCTGACGAGTAAAATCGGATTTAAAATTGGCGGTTTTTTGGCATAGTTGCACTGTATATCGCCATTGATGCGCGCGCGAAAATTCAACTTTGACGGGGCCGTATGACGTCATATTGAGTTGAATTGACTTGAAACTTGGTAGAAATATTCCCTGACATTTCAGACATAAGATGCAAGTGAAAAAACGGGAAATTTCTATTGCATATCGTCGCTGGGGCGACAAGACCTCGTATCTCAAAAATGTCTAATGTTCAGGAGAGCCAAAAAACATTGCGGCCAAAGCACTATACTGAATGGGATAGCCGTTCCTTTGACATGCCGTGGTGGCTTCATTTTTGGGGTAAGACAGCTGGGATTTGGACAGGACATCATTTAACCGATTATTTGACCACTAATGCAAAAAAGTCATTTTCACCAAAATTTGAGATACAAGGTCTTGTCACCCCAGCGACGATATGAGCTGTGCGTGCGTATATGTGCGCGCGCGTACGCATCCGTCCAATTTTTTCAATTTTTGTCCCCGCCGAACGAGTTCGAGCAGGGGACTATGAAACGGGCTCCGTACGTGTGTGTGTCCGTGTGTCCGTGTGTCCGTCCGTGTGTCCGTCCGTGCGTCCGTGTGTGATCAAAATGTTCAAAATGCTACTCCTTCGCCATTTCTAACCCGATTTTGATTCTGTTTGCTTTATATGATAGCACTACATGAGAGCTTTGAAACTTGTATACAGAATTTCAGTTGTGACCTTTGACCTTGACCTTTGACCTATATTGTACATTTTGCTTCAAAATGCTACTCCTTCGCCATTTCTAACCCGATTTTGATTCCGTTTGCTTTATATGATGGCACTAGGTGAGGGCTTCAAAACTTCTACGCAGAATTTTGACCTTTGACTTCTTTGACCTTTGACCTTGATTTTTGACCTATATTGTACATTGCCTACAAAATGCTACTCCTTCGCCATTTCTAACCCGATTTTCGATTCCGTTTGCTTTATGTGATGGCACTAGGTGAGGGCTTCAAAACTTCTACGCAGAATTTTGACCTTTGACTTCTTTGACCTTTGACCTTGATTTTTGACCTATATTGTACATTTTGCTACAAAATGCTACTCCTTCGCCATTTGTAACCCGATTTCAATTCCGTTTGCTTTAAGTGATGGCACTAGGTGAGGGCTTCAAAACTTCTACACAGAATTTTGACCTTTGACTTCTTTGACCTTTGACCTTGATTTTTGACCTGTATTGTACATTTTGCTACCAAATGCTACTCCTTCGCCATTTCTAACCCGATTTCGATTCTGTTTCCTTTATGTGATGGCACTAGGTGAGGGCTTCAAAACTTCTACACAGAATTTTGACCTTTGACTTCTTTGACCTTTGACCTTGATTTTTTTACCTATATTGTACATTGGCTACAAAATGCTACTCCTTCGCCATTTCTAACCCGATTTCGATTCCGTTTGCTTTATGTGATGGCACTAGGTGAGGGCTTCAAAACTTCTACATAGAATTTTGACCTTTGACTTCTTTGACCTTTGACCTTGATCTTTTTACCTATATTGTACATTTTGCTACTAAATGCTACTTCCGGCGGGGACATATATTACGCACCGCGTGATTTCTACTTTTCCTTGTTCAAAAAATGCTCCAAATGGTCTGAAACGTGTGCGAACAAAATTTGGGCTCGATTGGAGCATGTGAACATTTCAACGCGCGCTTACGCGCTCGTTTTAAGGGTAAAGATGAATTTTGAGAATATGAGTAGAATGCACTTGACTTGAAGTATATGTGATGTAAATTTCATTGAAAAATTTCATTCCATTAATGAGATATGAATGAAAATGTGTTTTCATATAATGACGTCATAGTGACGTCACGGTCAACTGATCACTATGATTTTATTAGATCTGTCGTCTTTGGGACATGATACAGTTTATATGGTATAATTTTGAAATTGATAGGCTGAGGACTTTCTGAGCTAACCTCTGCACAACTTTTGAGGAGAAATAAAGAAGAATAAAGAATCAGTACAGATACAGAAGGTGATCCGAGAGGATACTCGGATCACCAAATAATTCTATATATTCTCTCTCTCTCTCTATATATATATATATATATATACAAACATTTACAATGTATTTTGAAATAAAATCTGCCATTGACTTGACAAAGCCCTGTGGGCAAAAATTATAATATGAATATATGGGACTACTTGTAACATCCACAATAACATGCAAGTGTCTTGTTTGTTGAGTGTTGGGTAAAAAAAAAAAAAAAAAGGAACTTAATGTTAAAAAAAATTGATTTAGTAGCACAATTTCTATGGGGGTGTGTGTGTAATAAGGCACATTTGGATTGGCTTGATTAGGCTGATCAAAATACCCTTTTTCTGAGAGTTATGCAGAATTTCTTGTCATTTTTCTTATAAAAACATGGTATGATTTGGAAAAAAAAAACCCAAATATATTGTACTGAATGCTTGAAAAATGATTCAGCAGCACAAGAAACAAGAATACAGCTGCTTTTTTGTTGTTGGTAAGATTAATTTCATTGTTAATATGGATTTTATATTGAATGAAACTCAAATATTAAAAAACATAAAATCTTGTGCTGAGCTTGGCAGCAACTGTGAAGTGACTTGACTTCCCATTCAAACCTATATTTATCATTTGATATGCCTCCTAGCATGCTGCGGAATATTGCTTTTTGACATTCTGCTGCTAAAATGCACTATTTACTCCTAAAATATTGCACTACTGTAAAAGTGGACATTTTTGCACAAGTTTTTTTTTTTTTTTTTTTTTTTTGCTCTCAGCCAGGTGAGATGAATTTTGCATTTTTTTTTTTTTATTCCAGGGAATCAATATATTGAATAGTTTTACATAGAACTAGCAATGAAATTTGCGAGCCATGCTTTTACTTTACACAAGTTGCGATCTTCCGATCACAACCAAATTTGGCAAGTGTTGATTATTTTGTCGTCTACAAGACTGTATATTCAAATTAATAATGTTAATTTTAGTTTCTTATCTATGATTGTACAAGTATGCAAATTTTAGCAGAAATGTTTTTTTTAATTTGATTTTTTAGCTCACCTGAGCCTTTGGCTCAGGTGAGCTAAAAAAAACTTTTTATGCCTCCGCCACGAAGTGGTGCCGGAGGCATTATGTTTTCGGGTTGTCCGTCCGTCCGTCCGCTTTCGTTTACGCGATAACTTGAATTTTAACTTGAAAATTAACTGGAATTTTACCAAACTTGGTCCAAGTATGAAGTATGATGGGGCAATTATTTGATTAGATTTTGGGTGAAATCAGCTAAAGGTCAAAGGTCAAGGTCAAATCATGAAATTGTATCCGTTTACGCGATAACTCAAGACTGCATCAAGCAAATTTCACCAAACTTTGTTGGAGGATGATGTATGGTAAAACAATTACTTGATTAGGTTTTCAGTGAAATCGGACAGAGGTCAAAGGTCAAAGATCAAGGTCAAATCCTAAAATTTATCTGTTTACGTGATAACTCAAAACTGGATGAAGCAGCTTTCACCAAACTTGGTCCAAGGATGATGTATGATGGGACAATTAGTTGAGTAGATTTTAGTGACATTGGCAAGAGGTCAAAGGTCAAAAGGTCAAGGTCAAATGCTACAAATGTTGCAATTTCCCCCATATCTATGCAATGCCCCAAAGGTATATTCTTGAAACTTGGTGTGGACATGTACTACTGCGTAAAGATTCTCCAGAGAGAGTTTCATGTCATAAGGTCAAAAGTCAAACGGTCAAAGGTGAGGTGAAAATGTTGCAATATCACTTTTCTCGCAAATGGTTCAATGTATCTTCGTGGAACTTGGTAAATATGCATGTACTGACTGGCAGGGATTATCTAGGGAATTTAGGGGTCATGGGTCAATAGTCAGGGGTCAAAGGTCAAGGTCAACTCCTCAAAATTTTATTATGTCCCTCATATACTAGTATATGCAATGCTTGCATTATTAGTTTCAAAACTTAATACATGCATTACCTAATGGAGATTCTCTGGGAAATTTCCAGCCAGAAGGTCAAAGGTCAGAGGTTTAGGGTCAAAGGCCAGGTTTCAATCCCCCCCCCAAAAAAAAAAAAATAAAATAAAATAAAATATATATATATATATATATATATATTGTACCATTATTACACTCTTTCTTCATACCTTGGAAATTACTCAATGCATAAACTAATAAAAAGGTCCATCAGAATTCAAGTAAAAATTCTCAATTCCCCAAATATGTGTACCTGCACTCTTAAAAAAATTATAGCAAACCCAGATCAAGACATTTCTGACAGACCTGTCATTTCAATATTTTGCCAGTTATGTGAAACTGTCATGGATTACACATTGTGAAGACATTGTACTATACGCCTATTGGGAGAATCATGCATTATGGCGGAGGCATCAGTCGCCATAGCGACATTTCTAGTTACATTTTCATCTTCTTCTTTTTACATTTTCATCTTCATGAAAACCCAGGGACATATTTTCACCAAACTTGGCAGGTAGCATCTGAAAAGTAGATGGCTATATGGGACTTTCTAGTACTTGCAAAGGTAGTTCCTTATCTTGTCTATCTCTAACTACTGGCATACATTAAGCCCCACCAGACCTGCAGAGGGAGATAACAGCAAAGAACCTTATTAATAAAGCTAATCCTAACACACTCCCCCTTGTTTCTGCTTTTGATTAAAACCAAGGTCTGGGGAGGTATAACATACATGAATAGAAGAACACTCACATCCAAAACTATAACAATACAATAGAGTATAATACACAAAGGTCTATTAAGGTGACCCTGAAAACTAATATGTCCATCACAATCCAGGTAGTCCTTTCAATATTGTCCAACATTCTCAGTCATTTATTCAGGTGACCCTGAAAACACATGTCCATCACAATCCAGGTAGAGTCCTTTCAAATGTTATCCAAGTTCTCAGTCATTTTCACCTGGCAGTTTTCTTTTACAAAACGTAGTCTTGTTAATGTTACATATTCAAAACCATGTACAAGACGTTTTAGGTCCTTTTCCTATAATTCCTTGGGAATCTCAAATGTCAAACTGGTCCATTGGCAGTCCACCATTCTTGAAACTCTCCAGAAGCAGTTTGTTATCGGCACCCCTTTTGGTCAGACAGTCAGCCAGTTGCAGCTTGCTCGGCAACCACTCTATGGCATGGATTTCTCCAAACAACAACATCCTCTGGATTTCAGCCACGTTGATTCTCAGACGCTGCTCATACACTTGCTTCGTGGAGTGTATGTTTTGATGCAGAGACTTATTGTCCGTATATACAGTGATGGGAACCACGTTCTCTGCATAGCTGTCATTGTAGATCTCGGTTATCAGACTTCCAAGGTAGACTGCATCATCAAAGGCATGCTGCATGGACAATGCTTCTGCTGCTAGAGTGCTTGACACTTTTTCTCTTTATTTTGTTTGACGTCCAACTCACAGGACAACTTTTCTCATCTTGTCCATGGAGGAAGATCACATGACCCTGAGCACTTGACACTCTGTCACAAAGGTTGCCCCAGGATGCATCACAGTACACAGCAAGTTTCCATCCTCCAAAAGGACCTAGTGGTGGGAAAAGTATCCCTTCTCCCTGACATTTGGCGTGTTGCACAGCTTTATTTGCTCTCAGCAGCTGGTCTACAGTTGGATGGTTTCTAGTCATATTTAGTTCCAGAGCATCAAAGCTCAAGTCTAGTCTAGTTTGTGTTGCCATCCAGTTGAGCTGACCTGCCATCGTCCTCAAGTTGTGCATCTCACTTTTGTTCAGAGTGGAGGTTTTTTTCAGTTTCGTGAACATGATGAGTATCTCTTCCATTTCTGCCTCATACCCTTTTTGCTGCACTCTGATGCCATTGTCGTCTTGAGAGATCTCCAGCCCAACATACTGGAAATTGTCAATCTGTCGCTCTCCAACCTTGTATTTCTGAACAAGGGGATCAATGACTCTCCTGTTGAAGTCATCAATTCCAGCACATAGGAAGTCATCTACATGCATCAAGAAAATGCCTTCCATCTTCCCAGAGCTGTACCATCTGAAAAGAGCTTTATCCAGCTCTGACTGTTTGCATTCAAGCTTCACTAGTTCTTCTCTGACACTGAGATACCAGTTGTGGGATGCATCTTCCAAGCCATATGCTGTCTTGTTGAGTTTCCACAGGATTCCTTCTTGACGTACTTCTGTGGGAGGTGTGACATAGATATCTCTGTCTATTTTTCTGCCTTGTAGAAAGGCCGCCTTGATGTCTATGCTCTCACACTTCCATCCTTCACTCGCTGCTATTGCCATGGCTAGTCTGAGTGTGGATTTTGAAGCAGTTGGTGAGTCAAAGGGACTTTGTCTTGTTCCTCAAATCCTCTGACTACCAACCTAGCCTTTACTCCTTTCTTTCCATCAGGCATTGTTTTCTCAGAAATCACCCATCTTGTGGACAACATCTGCTGACCAAGATCCTCAACTTCATGGTACACTTCAAAATCATTCCAATTTTGAAGTTCCTTAATTCTGTTTGGCCTCTATGACTTCAGGTTCATTGTGATGATTAGGAGGTATGAAGACGACATTGGCCTCTTCAGCTTATTCTCTTTGATCAGTGTCTGCTGGTTGCTCTCTTTCTCCATCAGGCATTGTTTCAAATTCAACTTGATCAAGATGAATGCCGTATCTGTGCTTATCTGTATCGGTCTCTACGTTGACATAATACTTGTTTCTTCCAGTAGCTTTACCTCCTCTACTCAGGATTTTTGCCTTTGTCCATTCTGTAGTGCCTGGATGTCGATACTTTATGTTTGCGTTCACTTTGGGTATCAGCACTTGTGCATTCTCCTCATTTCTCATTCGATTAACCTGTTCTTCAATTCCATCTTTTTGTTGGGCGCTTTCATTGTTGCTTCCTTCATTTAGCACAGACACATTGACATCATCATTGTTGTGATTTTCTTCCACAGATTCGCAATCATCCATTTCTGCCAGGACAGTCAGTTTGCCACTTTCAGTTTGTTTGATTTGAGTGTCATCTTTGCTTCTGTTGTCTATGATGTAATCTGAAGATGCAGTGTCGTGATTGCATTTGATCAACTTACAGGATGCCACTCTGACTAGTTGACTGCCATGTCTAATGAAGACAATCTTGCCATCCTGTTCGATCACTTTTCTGGGACCTCGCCACCTGTTACTGTCATCACGTTTGTAGTATACACACATTCACCAGGTTGAAACGGGACTTCTGGAACTCTGATGTTGTGACGTAGGGCTCTGCGAATCCGCTCGGAAGCTTCAGACCTTGCGTAGGCTCTTCTGGCAGCATGGAGGGCATTCAGATGTTTTGCCACGGCTTCACTGAATTCAACATCTTCTAATGCTGGTGGGCAATTTTTCAAGACTGAAGAAAGGTTTGGATTTGTCCCCAAAACTAGCTGGATTGGGCTAAATCCACTCTGATTTTGCATGCAGTTTTTGCCATTGACAGCCCATGCAAGGGTGACTTCCAGGTTCATCTGAGGGTGATCATCCATCATCTTCTGCACACACACATCCACAACATAGTGGTTTCTCTCACAAATGCCATTTGACCATGGCGAGTATGCTGCTGTGGTGCAAACTTCAATGTTGAATTGTTCTGCCAACTCTCTGTATTCGGCATTGTTGAACTCTCCTCCATTGTCAACCAGGAATTTCTTGGGTGGCCCGAATCCAGCTGCAATCCACTCCGTTGCGATGCTCTCCACAATCACCTTGGGTGTCTTTCTTCTGATTACTTTGCTCTTAGTGAATCTAGTGAACAGGTCAATGAAATGCAAGAAGTACACTTCGCCAAACAGCTTCAGATCCGTGGCTACCACATCATTGAATTGTCTAGCCAGAGGCAGACTCACTGCAGGGCGAGGTGGTGTTTTCTTGTACCTCTTACACACTTCACATTTGTTGCTGACTTCCTCAATGAGGGTGGCATAGTCATCATCAAGAGCATCCTTCATGATAGCTTTCAAGCTTTTTGCTGTAGGGTGAGCGAACTGGCGGTGAAGTTTGGTGATCATCTTTTTCTTTTCTTCCTGGGTTGTCTTTTCGAGAACCATATTTACCCTTTCAATCTGCATCTCACAATCACTCAGTGGTAAGTAGTAGTGGCCAGATGAAGTGGTATCAAGGTCTAGCTTCTTTCCACTGACTTCTAGGGTGTCATCAGTCATGTTCAGAGTGAATCCCAACCGTTTCATATCCGACTTACTGAGTAGCAGTGGAATGTCACTTTCTGTCACATCAGTCACAATGGTGCATGGAAACTCCATCCGTTCATCTGATCTGACTGTACTTTCCCCTCCAAATTTGAACTTAGTAATGCTGGCTCGAATTTTCACACGTATCTTCTCATCTGAGGACAGTGAAGCCAGGTATGACTCTTTCCAAGCACGTCCTGTGACAGTTTTTGTGCAAGCACTATCCAACACGGCTGCATGAGCTGCTTCTGTAATAAGCACTTGCTTGTCTTCATGAGAATAGTCTTGAACTTTGTATGCTTCTTCATTTTCAGTTTTCATGACATATTCTGATTTTCCTGTACTGTTGTGAGGACAGTCCTGTTTGGAGTGCATGATAGATTCACACACATGACATTTCAGGAAGTTTCCGTCTGCATCACATGGATTTCTCCTCACTGAACTTCCTTTCAGTGTGTTGGATCCTTTTTCATTTTGTGATTTGTTTCTCTCCTGGCCGTAGTCGCGTCCACATCCTCTACCAGGCTGAGTTCCCCATCTAGGCCAACGACCTCCTCGTCTACTACGATAACCACCTCTACAGTGTGTACTTCTTCCTCGAGTGTAGTAGGCTTCTTCTGACTCTGTGTTGAATACAGCTTCTTCCTTGTATGTTGTGCCTCTTTGTTTCTGCATCGTTTGTTCCCCAAAGAACTTTCGTAAGGCATTTTTCATCTGATCATACATATCCTCCTTCTTTGAGTAGTCTACCGCAGTAAGAACTATCTGCTTCTCCTTTTTCTCCAAACCAGCACTTTCAATCAATTGCATAGCCAGAACAACCTTTTTGAGCTCTTTCACTCTTTTCTCATATTCATTCAAGAACTGATCCATGCTTTCAGTGTCCTCTTTCTGTAGATTCTTGTATGAAGACCACGCTTCACAAACCACACTGAGGTCATCCTTTTTGTACCATTTGTCTAATACGCCAAAGATCTGACTGACTGCATCATCATCATTTATGGAGATCTCTCCATTCTGCGTGGCTAGCCTCACTTTCTCATTGACTCCCTTGTCTGTAGGAAGAACACTGTACAACAGGAAACCCCGTCTACGTTTTTCTGTCTTGGTGAATTGAGTCCACAGTGATACATCAAACTTCCAATCTTCGTATGAGGTGGAATCCACCTTCCATACTGGTGGGACCACAAAATTGTCCTTTACCTTTTCAGCCATGTCTACTGTTGATTCTGTCTACCTGTTCTAGTAACCTCGCTCTGCTACCATGAAAAGAAGATGGCTATACTATATGGGACTTTCTAGTACTTGCAAAGGTAGTTCCTTATCTTGTCTATCTCTAACTACTGGCATACATTAAGCCCCACCTGACCTGCAGAGGGAGATAACAACAAAGAACCTTGTTCACAAAGCTAATCCTAACAGCATCTGTAGGCAATACAATTTTTTTGTCTTTTTGATGAAAACACATCAAATTTGTCACCAAACCCAGTCTATCATCACTAGGGTGACAATTTATGAACATAATACAAGGATCATAGAACCCTCTCTTTCAAAGTAGATTCAGGGGCTGGTGCAGGAATCAAATGGGGGGGGGGGGGGGGCAATTTTTACATTACAATATTTTTTTTTTTTAAACTGCATATTTGATTTTCTAAATACAGTGTACTTGGCCTGTATTTTTACCAGTGTAATGGAATATGTGCATATGAATACCATGCGGCCAGAAGCCCTCAAAGCTACCTCCAAGTTTGCAATCTTCTCAGATGGTAGTCTGCAAGAATGTTTGGAAGGTGAATTTGTGATGTTTGGGTGAGCGTGAGACCCCCGGGTCTCTTGTTTTGTTATGCTTCCGCCGCGAAGTGTCGCTGGAGGCATTATGTTTTTAAGTTATCCGTCCATCCGTCTGTAATCAATTTTGTGGACAGCGTAACTAAAAGAACAGTTTGAGTTATCCTAATGAAACTTGGCATGTAAATGTATGAGTGGACAAAGTTGTTCCTATCAACTTTTGGGTGCACATGCTGAGGGTCAAAGGTCAAGGTCAAATTCCATTATTTCCCCCATATCTATGCAATGCCTGCAGATATTTTCTTGAAACTTAGTGTATACAATGTACATGTATTACTTGATAAAGATTCTCTGGAGAAAGTTTGGAGCCATGAGGTCAAAGGTCAAGTGAAAATGCTAAAATTTAACTTTTTTCTTTATATTTCGGGTATGGGTCAAGGTATCTTCATAGAACTTAGAACATTCCATGTGCATGGTCTTCCTTACAGTGATTCTCTTAGGAATTCGGGGTCATGGGGTCAAATGTCAAGGTCAACTCCTCAAAATTTCACTATTTTCCTCATTTACATTGTGTGCAATGCCTGAAGGTATTTTCTTGAAACCTAGTGCATACATCTATTACCCAATAGGACCAAGGAAAAAAATATTTTGGTTTCCGGTAACCCGACTGACCCGACCAAAAGGTGCCGACCCGGTAAATTTTATCCTCATAGATGTGCTGCAACCATCGTTCGGCCCCATATGTCCGTGCATCAACATGCACGACGGGTACCGCGCCGTGCGCTCGCCCTGCCTATGTGAATGTATTAGCGCGCGAGCTACGCATGGGCGAACTGTATACATACTGTAGTACATCGCACTAAGAGAGCGCGGTACTGTCCATGTACTCGCACACTGTGCGAGAGATTCAACGCATTCACAACACGTTGCAATCGAACACTGGTGATACAGCAAATTCTGGCACGGGTGGCATACAAAATATAAATATCGCGTAAACGCTCAAGTTATCTCAGAAACGGCTGCAATCATGGCTGTAAGTGTACTTGCTGTATCTAGATTCAATGCAGATAAACGGACTAGTAACTTCAAAACTTGAAATGAAACGAGTCTATATGTGTTGCTATGCAACTTTACTTGCCTGTTACTTACCCATTGAACTGCTTGTGCGAGTTGACCCGGGAGGGTTCGACAATGATTTCGGGTGTCCGGCGACGTGGCCCACTGTTGTGCTCTTCGGAACACGAGTGGAGATAGTTGCATAGTTTGAACTTCGCACTTGATATGCGCCATTTTTTATTCATGAATTTCAGTGAATTTTTATTTGTAAGAGTGGTTGATTCATGGAACCCTGTCAAATTAAGGGCCACTTGCTTTACTGCACGCAATTTACTGTGAAGTACCGTATAGCGTACCCGATACATTTTTTACACAATACAATGCATGTGTGTACAGTTTAAAATGCATTTAGATGACTGTGTGTGCATTGCAATATTGTGCGACTTGCATACGTTCCTGTAACGTAAATGTCGTATGCTGCAGAGCTAGGTCTACGTATACGATACAGTACATGTATGAAAGATACCGATAACGTACCACACAGACATATATAAACATACATGTACATGGTACGCTCCGTAATTTTTCTATGGTGCAAACACACATTACACACGTACACGTTCACATTGAAACAGAAACCAAATTTTTCTATAGAAAGGGTACAATTTTTCCCCTACCTTCCGACCCACTGTTCTTGAGGTCATGTTACCGGAAACCAACATATTATTTGCTTTGGCCTGGTGATTCTCTGGGAATGTTTTTGGCTATATGGTCAAAGGTTAAAAGATCAAATGAAAATGCTAAATTTCACAGGTATCATCATGAAACTTGGTACTTGTTTTGGCATGTACTGCTTGACAGTGATTCTCTTGGGAATTTTAGGGTCAAAGGTCAAGGGCCATAGGCCAGTTTAACATGCTAAAATATTACTATTTAATACTGAAATTACACTTTTTTTCTATTTCTTAGAAATTACTCAATGCATATGTAACTAATAAAAGGGTCAAAAGTCAAGTAAAAATCCTCAAATCCCCCCACTACCAGCTCTCTTAGACAATATAGCCATTCATCTAATGAAACCTAGTTCAAGGAAAGTAATCATTTAAACACATTTGTGACAAACATGTCATTTTGATATTTTGCCAATTATATGAAACTGTCATTACACTTTATGACACGTACCATAAACCTATTGGGAGAACCATGCATTATGGCGGAGTCATACCAGACGCCATAGGGACATTTCTAGTTGAGCATTTGACTTGAGATATGGCACATTTGACTGTAATTCTTAAATGAGCAAAACACATCTTTATTCAATGTTGAACAACACAGTTCCATGCTAACATTTTTTTTTCCGATAAAAGGCAGGCAAATTTATTGTTGGTGTAGCTAACTCCCTCAGTTTTAGGTGGGGGTATTAACCACATTGAGTGATAGTTCTATTTTTTTTTTTTAACAATCTGTGTCCATTATGAATTTTCATTAATAAAGGAACAGGATGCCCAGATCACAAGCCTGCGCGGAAAGATTGAGGAAGAGAGACTGAAAGTGAAGCAAACAGAGGAAAGATTGGCAGAGCAGGTGAGAAATCCACAGAAATTTAAAAGTAGAATTGAACAAAATCATCCATAAATTGGTTCAGGCCATAGAAAAGAGAGGAACAAACACTTCTTCTGAGTGTTTGTTATCTGTCTATAAATTCCTTCTTCTTTTTTTAAGAAACAAGGGTGTATATTTGCCACAATCATCCTCTGCATCTGACATTTTTTTTTCTTAATGCACAGTTGGGAAACTTGTTATTCACTTAATCAAATTTTACTGATGACAGGTGCCATCTGTCAAAAGTACTCACTAGGCATTTTCACATCAGCCCGATAAAAATCCAAGCTCGAAAAATTTTCCGCGATTGCGAATTAGAGCGCTATTTTATTTCTTGTTCACATCAGCCCGAAGAGGGGGTAGCCCGAATAGTTAAAAATTTTAAAATAGCTAATTCGACAGCTGAGTATGTGCAAACAGCATCAGTAATGTGTGTGCCTTCTCAAAAATTCTTCATGCTTTGTGTGCAGTTTGCCTCTGTCGATCGGGTCACACACGCTAGGAATGATGGAATTCATCACGCAAATTTCTCGAGTCATTTTCACATTATCAAATAGCGCGCTACTATCCAGCTATTTCAGAAATTTCCCGAGTTGGACTCGAGAAATTTTCTCGATCAGAGCGATACAACTAGAGCGTTAATTTGTGTTCACATTATCAGATAGCACGCTATCTCGCTATCGGGAAAATTTCCCAAGTCAGAAGATAGCGCGCTATCTCGAAACATCGGGCTGATGTGAAAACGCCTACTGTAATCAGTAAACACAAACAATGCTCTGGATTGGTTCTTGAAAGTTTCAGCAAAGTTGAATGTGCATTTGACAAATTGTAAACATCTCCATATCTGCACTGGACATAGAGGTACCCATTTTTGTCATACTGAATATTTAATGTTTAGTGTCTTTTTGGAAAACCAAATATCGCATCTGTCATTGCCCCAGAGCAGTTCAGCAACTCTTACCCCCCCCCCCCCCCCCATGCTCAGTACTCATAGACAAATATAATTATTGCATTTCACCAATACTGAATCTTCCTGGTGTTCAACGTTTAGACTGTAAAACACAGAATATTGAATTGATGTCCAGTGATTTCTGTTTCCAAGCATTTCAAGGGCAGTTGTCTATACATTAAATATGACAATATGATGAAGTCTACACAATGCAAGCACAAAAAACATAATTGCTAGGGTATATATCCTGACTCAGCTTGTATGAATGTGGGATGTACTTTTATAAATTTTCATCGAGATGGTGTGATGATATAACTTCAATGAATATTGTAGTAGCTCTGAACGTAGTGATATATATATTGACTAATATGAAATATGAATCAGAAATCCTTCAGTAGCAGTGAAAGAGAATTAGGAGCAGTTCTACAGTGATAAATGAGAAGTGGCCAGGTAGAGTTAATTCAGGCAACCATAGAGGTGTGGGGGTATGAGAGTGAAAGAGAGAATCACTGTCATCACTAGAAGTATGTCTTTATCAGGGCTTCTTACCAGATTTAGGATTGAATATTCATTTTCAATATGTACATTTGTGATAGTCTGCTGTCACTTCTAATCTCCTTTGGCAGTAGGTGGCAGATCTGACTTGATACGGTTGAACCATAGATCTTCAAGATTTAACAGTTACCTCCTTGAGGTGTCCACATCCTGTAAATCCTTCCCTTCACTCTTCTGATGTGCAGACTGTTTGAATGTATTATGTCATTCAGCAAAATCTTGCAAGAAATGTCATTATCACTGTCACTGGCTTGACATACAAAGTGTATAATTACACATAATTGCAGGCATAGAACTAGGCTGCGTAATGTCTTCAATTGCATTTTAAAAGACAAAGTCTGCAAGATTTTGCCATTTTAGCAATGACTAACCTTGTTACCAGATACCCTCAACAAACAGACATTGATATTTTGGGGTCATATTTTTGGTTTTTGTACCAGTAATCCTAGAATAGAGCTAGAAGCAGCGATGTTCAGAAACTGTTTCTACAAAAGTATAATGCAGAACATAGTGTCAGCATGAGAATGCCTGGAAAAATATGGAAAGCAGGGATGCTGTGCTGTATAACTGGGATACAGGAGACACATATTTTTGTATACTACAGTTGGTCCTCTAATGCTTTTGCTTGACAAAACTCTGGCAAGAAGTCTAGTCTACTGTCATAGGTATACATAATTATGAATTTATTTGCCACACAACAGAGTGTACTCAAATAAGTACTCAAATAAGTATGAAATGCTCAAAACCTTTGTTTATCCTAACCAAATTTTGGCACATTCCCAGTTCTGTGCTGAAATCAAGTCACATGAGGAAACCCAACAGGAGATGCGCGCCACCATACTTGAGAACAAGCTAGCAGAGACTGAGGCTAAACAACAGTTGGAGGTATGAATCATTTGCCCTAGAACATTACTTCCAATTTTAATTTTTCCTCTGCAAGCTCAGGGGTGCAGTTGATAGAGCAACAAATTCAGTATTATCAAGGTTCAAGAGATGGAGTTCCAACTGGTTATAATTATTCAATAAGCCATCAAATTTTTTCTATGGATGGACAAAAGAATTCCATAGGTGCATTTGTGCCTTTGATGTTTGATGTTCTAAGGCCCTGTCACACCTTTCTGGGCAAGCTACACGGGCTTGTCGCGTGTAGGGATTTTCCAGCACGCAGGATAATTTTCTGCGGGCGGAGAAGGATTTGGGTGAGTTTCGTGTGCGTCTTACCTGCTGGACCTGTGCTACTTACATTCTACTTACTTTCTAGAAACAGGCGACATACGGGCACTGCGAAGTACCTGCGTTAGAACTGCATGTTAACTGCATGGGAGTTGCCTACGAGATGCTGCTGCCAAGGACCTCATACTGGTGTTCGGCGTGGACCTCTGCGGGCAATCCCCGTGACTCACCCGGAACAGGTTTTGAGCATGCTCAAGGGCCTATCACACCCTTCTGGGCAAGCCTTGCTTGTGACTTGCAGGGGACAATTTTTGCTACTGCGTGGTCCTTGCAGATGGCCCGCACCTGACAGTACCTAGCACGTTGTCGCCTGTAGTTGACAGGAGGTGTACACACAAGTCCGATTTACTGGCAGCCAAGTTTTGAGCATGCTCAAAACTTGTTACGAGTGAAGTCACAGGCATTGCCAGCAGAGGTCCACACCAAACACCAGTAGAAGGCCCGTAGCTAGTGCAAAACATAGGCAGTTAACCCGCTTGAAGTACGTAGGTTGCCCGTGAATCTGTGGCTATGCGCCGGACACATGTTTAATCTGCAGGCATTCTACGAGCAATATACAGGTGTTTTAACTGGAAAGGAATGGTGTCGATACTGCCAACATCCGTGTAGCTGGCCACTTCTGCAAGCATGGAGCGAGCTATATGAGCAAATTGCGTGCATGCTAAGGGTCAATTACTGCCTTTCTACTGGTAGGTCGAGAGTTGGCTGCGGCCAAGATAATAACTTTAGTGGGGGCAGATATGTAGCAAAAATTTGTCGAGATGCTCACATCCGGCGGAAAGTATGAAATTTTGCATATAGGGGTATTTTGGGGCGCTGATTTAAAAACTTGCCGGATCCAAGAGATCTGACCACGACTTCGGCCGCCATTTTGAATTCCAATATGGCTGCTCACGATACATATTAATTTAAAGATCCCTGTCTTCAGTTCTAAATGACCTGTGGCACCAAAATTTGGTACACAAGAGCGTTTTGACATGTTGACTTTGATGACAGATTAATTTAAAGTGTCTGACAAACATTGAATGGCCACTATTTTGAATTCCAATATGGCCGCATCAACGAAATGTTCAAAATCCCTATCTCGAGTTCTAAGAGACGAGTGACGCTGAAATTAGGTGGAAACAGGTATTTTAACATGCTGAGTTAAAAAATTGAATAATGTGATGTGTCTGACAAAGGCAATTCCTGCTATTTTGAATTCCAATATAGCTGCCAAGACAAACATCACGACTAACATTCACGGGCATGCCAAGAAGTGCAACAAAAATAAAGCATAATACACCTTTCACTGACGTCACAATGTAAATACAGCAGCGCGCACTCAATCAGGTAGCCTAATTTACAAACTCGAGATAGAGATTTTCGACATTCCAACATGGCAACTACGGTATGTAGGAAAATTCAAACTGGCTGCCGTGCAGCTTGTCAGACATATCAAAGAAGTCTGTTATTGAAGTCATCATATCATAATGCTTTTGTGTATCAAATTTCAATGGCCTATGTTATTCAGAACTGAAGATAGGGATCTTTAAATGTTTTGTAATGTCGGCCATATTTGAATTCAAAATGGCGGCTGACCCAGTGGTCAGATCTCTTGGATCCGGCAATTTTTTAAATGAGCGCCCCAATATACCCCTAATGTAAAATTTCTTACTTTCCGCCAGATGTGAGCATCTTTTTCACATATCTACCCCACTACATTCTGTGGGACCTCTGCCAAATAAATCGTCCTTCGGAGAGATTCCTTCACTGAGTTGTCAGCCCTCACAAGCCACTCACGCCCCTGACACGCCAATTACACGGAATGCATGCTAGTACACTTGTAAAATGTAAGTAGCACACGTCCAGCAGGTAAGATGCATGCAGGAAAATCCCCACATGCGACAAGCTGGTGTAGCTTGCGCGGAAAGGTGTGACAGGGCCTAAACTTGGCTGCGGGTAAATAGGACTTAAGTGCCTAACTCCAGGCAACTACAGGCGAGATACATGCTAGGTACTGTCATGTGCGGGCCATCGGTGGGGACCTCCAGGTAGCAAAAATTGTTCTTCGCAAGTCTTATGCAAGGCTTGCCAGGAAAGGTGTGACATAGCCTTAAAGCTACCATCTTCCTGAACAATCTGAAGATTCATTTTTAACATGAACATAATATCAGGTGTACGCTGCTCGATTGTATATCAAATGAAATTAAATTTCACCTGACATTAAAGCATATAAAACAAAAGTTAATCCCATCCAAAAATACATGCAAAAAGTGTAAATTTGAGCTGTATGTTGTGAAAGTGTTTGAAATTTGTCCCTCATGGAAAGCCAGTTTTATCACTTTTCGGATTATTTCCGACAAATGAAACTGATATAGTATCATCTCCAAATTGTTCTTTATAAACAGATATATGTCAGATTAGTGTCCAGGCACATTCAGACGGGTAATTTGTCCCCGCTGAACGAGTTCGAGCAGGGGACTATGAAACGGGCTCCGTACGTGTGTGTGTCCGTGCGTCCGTGTGTGATCAAAATGTTCAATTTGCTACTTCTCTGTCATTTATGAGCCAATTTTTATTCTGTTTGCTTTATATGATAGCACTACATGGGAGCTTTGAAACTTCTACACAGAATTTCAGTCGTGACCTTTGACCTTGACCTTTGACCTATATTGTACATTTTGCTTCAAAATGCTACTCCTTCGCCATTTCTAACCCGATTTCGATTCCGTTTGCTTTATATGATGGCACTAGGTGAGGGCTTCAAAACTTCTACACAGAATTTTGACCTTTGACTTCTTTGACCTTTGACCTTGATTTTTGACCTATATTGTACATTGGCTACAAAATGCTACTCCTTCGCCATTTCTAACCCGATTTTGATTCCGTTTGCTTTTTGTGATGGCACTAGGTGAGGGCTTCAAAACTTCTACATAGAATTTTGACCTTTGACTTCTTTGACCTTTGACCTTGATTTTTTACCGATATTGTACATTTTGCTACTAAATGCTACTTCCGGCGGGGACATATTTTAGGCACCGCGTAATTTCTACTTTTCCTTGTTTTGATATTTATTTCAGCAATATCTGAGCAATTTCTATTTACGCACCCCCATGTCTTCATCATTGTCTACCGCCCATCATTTATATGTAGGGAAAGCGAAAAGTAATTACCAACACCATCATAAAAACATATCTTCCGTAGAGAGGGGCTGGTCATTATGCAATGAGAATCCATTGTCTTCCTATCTGTAGGGCAGATCGAGTTGACACATAGTTAAAATATTTTTGAGTGGCTGCTACGGGCGTTGGATCAAAGCGAATAAGACTGTTGTGACTCCATCTCTCGATCCTCCTCAGTATTATCAAAGCTATGGTCATCTTTTGACACTGAGGACAAATATCAGTGCTAGATTCTATAAGTGCACCACATCTGAATTTTCACTGTGTACACTCTGACTTTATGTAGATTTGTATTTGTTATTTGTTTATTGTTACTGTAAAGTTCTGTGTATACAGTTCACTCGTGTTCAAGCTGACGCACCTCAACTTCGTAAGTCAACAAAGAAAAAAGAGAGATGATCTCTATAAAGAAAATTTCCACTAAAATCCTGTGTGTATTTGCTCACTAAGCATAAGTATGCTGACTGCAAATGCCACACCCTGCATACATATTTCCTTAATTTTCCCCCTTTCCTTTTCTACTTTCATTGCTACAAAGTAGAACTCGTAAGTATACCAAGTGTGTGTAGGCCAGTCATTTCTGCCACATTTTCATTCACAATAGCTGCCTGTAAACTCTTCCACACAACCGACAAAATAGTGATAAACAGTGCCAGTATGAATGAAATATGATACACCTCAGTTGATTTTGCTTATGACTTATGAAATTTGAGATTTATATCTTTTGCATTTATTTACACAGTACTAGCATTCCATTGACTTTTTAGGGTTGGGTTTACTGGTACATACATCAAGCTTGGTAACCACTGATAAGTTTCTTTTACCTCTTCATAAGGCTGTATACACAGATGTTTTACAGTATATTTTTCAAATGCTGTAGTTTAGGTACCAATTGGATCTTGTGCATTCACTGCTATTGAGAATGAAATCATGACCTTAAAATTTACTAGAAGCTTGCTTATTCCGCTTTGCTTGTATACAGTCTGTGCAAGTTATTTTGTGAGGTTATGTTTTCTTCTGTTCACATATTTGTATATCTGTAGAAACAGGAGACTGCAATAGAGGAGATGAAAGTCATGATTGAGGCCCAACAAAAACAGATTGAGAAACTAGAGGAGACTTTGAGTGAGAGGGACAGAATGCTGAGAGACATGGTAAGATGGACATGAAGTCTGAATAAGCCAGCTGTCCTTCCGTGTACTGTAAAAGTAGATATTTTCATGCAAGTAATTTTTCGCGCTTGGCCAGGTAAAATGAATTTCTTGTTTTTTTATTACACGGAATTAGGACATTAACTTCTGGGACATATGTCATGCAAAAATAATTGTGTGCTTCTATTTTCATGCTAGCTTCTGGTTGCACAAAATGCACGAAAGTGTCCACTTTTGCAGTATACAATGTATGCTGTCATCTTTAACTTGAAGGTACAGCAATTGAATGACTTGATCTGATTGAGAGGTCATATTCTCTTTTTTGGCTACCCACCAAGTCTGTCCCAATAAATGTGGTGAACCCACAACTCGTAAATTATCAAATCTTTGTCAAACTAAGATACAGATTTGAAGTGTGACAGTAGAGAAGATTAGAAAATTTTAAGCGTTGAGTGAGAACTCAAAAGGCATTCACCACATTTCTCTGGAGTTGATTTCTAATATTGCCTTGTAACTGTGCACACTATTGAAACCCATTGTGAGGTTTCACTTTTAATGAGAAGTTTTAACCAGAACTTACCTGTTGTCACTGTGTTGACAACTTAATTTGAGGGACAGTCTAGTACACCATGTAACAATTAGTACAGTACAGCATGGTATATAAAGGCATAAGATCATTAATATTTTTGAAAAGCTGCTAACTTTACCTCTTTGCTTAAGTAACTAATTTCATTTTCAGTGAAAATGACTTAAATTTGCGACCCTTATTTACATGTCACTGTTTTGAATTATCTCCATTACTTCACATGAAGTTCTTATTTGTGAGTGCTCTAATGTACACCATCTTCATACACATCAAGTCTCACACCTCAGGGTCTTTCTCATGCTCACACTCCTGTCAAGCCTTTTTTTCACACCTTACAAAGTGAATGTTATAGTCATGTTGACTTTGATAGATATAGCAAAATCAAATAAACAGAGTGGCAAAAGTGTCATAGACTTGAGAATTCCAGAATTTTAAATTCTCACATATTTCCTTTAAACAGTTATCCCTTACAATCACATGCAAATTAGATGAGGTGTGATGTGGGATATTGTAAAAAATATTGGCTTTTAGGATAATATGTGAAATTTTAGAATTTTGTAACTTCCATGATGTGTGTTTGATTATGATAAGATTTCTACTGTTCTACTTGCTTGGTTTGTGTTTGATTATGATAAGATTTCTACTGTTCTACTTGCTTGGTTTTCTATTCTCGGGGTTGTCTTAACCCTAACTAGGCCGGGCTATTTAGGTAAGTAGATGAAAGAGCCGGGGGGGGGGGGGGGGGGGGGGGCTCCCAGGCCCCCCTCCAGATCTCAGCTGTCGTCCGCGGGATCGCAACGAAAATTGGCACACTCATTGCCTATGACGTAATCTAAAGTACCATGAAATTAATTTTTCCAAAAAATTATCATTTGTGCTAAATTATGCTAATTTATGCATAAACATGCATAAAATCAGACAATTTGGTATAAATCACCAAATAAACCTCAAAGCAGGCACATATTTTGTGTAATTTTTTTTTAGTGTCCTTAGCAAATGTAAGAGAAAAAAATTGTGCCATTGGAAAAATATCTTAAATATTTATTATCTTTTATGCCTCCGCCACGAAGTGTCGCCGGAGGCATTATGTTTTCAGGTTGTCCGTCCTTCCGTCCGTAATCAATTTTGTGGACAGCATATCTAAAAACTGTTAGACGTATCCTAATGAAACTTGGCATGTATATGTATGAGTAGGCGAAGTTGTGACTATCAATTTTTGGGTGCACATGCTCAAGGTCAAATGCTCAAAATTTCACTATTTTCCCTATATCTATGCAATGTCTGGAGGTATTTTCTTGAAACTTGGTGTATACATGAACTACCAAATAAAGACTCCCAAGAGAGAGAGCTTTGGGTCATGAGGTCAAAGGTCAAGTGAAAATGTTAAAATTTCACTTTTTTCTCCATATCTCACAAATATTTCAAGGTATATTCATGGAACTTAGTATATATGCATGTACTGACTGGCAGTGATCATGTAGGGAATTTAGGGTTCATGGTTCAAAGGTCATGGGTCAAAGGTCAAGGACAACTCATCAAAATATCATTATTTCTTTCTTATGATGCAATGCCTGCAGGATTTTTTCTTGAAACTTTGTGTATGCATGTAATACCCAATACAGATTCTCTTGGAAGTTTCTCGCCAAAAGGTCAAAGGTCAAGTGAAAGTGCTAAATTTTACTTCTTCTTTAAACTTATAAAAGAGTCAAAAGTTGGGTACAAATCCTCAAATCCCCAAATACCTGCACTCTTGGACAGTATAGCCATTTATCCAAATATACCTGGTTCAAGGAAAGTGAACACTCAATGCATTTGAGACAAACCTAACAAGAAAATGTTATAAATTGATTTTCATCAATAAAACCCCAAAATAATCATGCTTTTATGATATTTGCCTGAAAGCACAGTCTGCATTGAAATTGTACACAAATTAACGTTTTTGAGCAATATTTGGTCTGACATGCATGTACATATTTATGCGCAACTTCGGAACTGCGCACCCGGGCATCGCAAATTTGGTGTCAAAAGATGCGGGAGACTCGAGAGAAAAAAGTCGTGAAACATCGCGGCGATAGCTTTTCGCGATAGCAATATATCACACGGAACGTCGAGGGGGGGCCTCGGAGGCCCCCCCCCAGCCTAGTTAAGGTTAAACCTGGGGTGGATTGCCATAAGAATAACTCTCTGCAAGCAATGTTATTGTAGACTTAGCATATCAGGCTTTTAAAAGTCATGATTCAGAAATGTATGAAAGTAAATAAAGCATTGAATATTGCAGCCAACCATCGCTTTCATTGCAGGAAGTTGTTTATTATTGTGCTTGAGCGTTGACCAACCATTTGTTGAACTTACAGCCAAGGGGAAACATATTGATAATAAGCTTGTGTGTCGTTCGTTTTATTTCTATCCTAGGCCAGGACCCGGTCCTCTTCCTCAGCCATGTCTTCATCAGGGGAGAGCTATAATGACACAATAGCTAAATCAGCATCAGCACAGCTTCCATCAACTACATCTCTTGCCTCCACTATATCAACAATGAGCAATATCGATGATGAGGATGAGGTGGTGGTCATTGAGCAGGAGGACCAAAAGGGCTACAAACCTGGCAGGTTGTCCAGGTATGTCTGGCTCCAATAGCCCTTGCACTTTCCATTCTTGCCATTCAAATAACTGGCAGCAAGAGATTTTGTTTCCACTGAGTTCTTCAGTATAAATTGACATTAGAAAAAAATTGAAATGATCACATATGGTATTGTTTTTTATGCACAATGCATGCAGCAACATCATTGTAAATACATACAAACTTTGTACTCAAAGCATATCATGGTCAACTTGTAAGATGATTTAGATTTATCGATTTTTTGTCTTATTTTTCATATGATTTACAGGCCATTGAATTACAGTCAACTTCGGATACCTCGACGTCGGATAAGCTGAATATCACTTACCTTGGGGGAAAAATGAAAGTCCCGATTGTTCCTATGGAGTTTCCGTGTATTAAAATTCGCGTAGCTCGAAAAAAATAACTCGAAGTTCGGTTACCTCGAAGTGAAATCTACTGTCCCGATCTTAATTAACTTATTGTTTTTCCCAGCATGTTGCTCGAATCGAAATTGCAGAATCACTCAGCATCTCCGATTAAGCGAGCATGGACGGCGAAGACATGTCGCAAATCTTTTCACACTCGACTGTAAATATTTTGAGACCAGAACAATCGCACGCCCAAAGAAATACCCGGTACACAGCTGACATGTTATTGCTATTTCCTTTCGAAAGTAAAGGAAACACCCGACATTTATTTAACCATCGTACGGAGTTGAATACTATTGTTTTTCATTTCCGAACGTCAAAGCAAATATTCAACATTTATTTCAGCGTCTTCCGGAGCCGAATGTTATCCTTATTTATTTCCGAACGCAAAATCAAATATCTGAGATTAGTTTTAGCACCATACAGAGCTGAGTCTTATCGTTATTCATTTCCAAAAGTATGAGCAAACATCCGACATTTATTTTAGTATCATACCGAGTCGAATACTACCGTTATTCATTTCCAAAATTAAAAGCAAACATCTGACATTTATTTTAGCATCTTACGGAGCCGATTGTTACCGCTGTTCATTTTCAAAAGTGAAGGCAAACATCCAACTATTTTTTGGTGGCGCGATCGGGCCACCAAAATCTTTATTTCTGAAATTTTGATTTCAATTCCGATTTTCATTCAATTCATTCATGTAAAAGTCAATTCAATTCCAATTGACAAGCATGCAAACAATCAGTAGGCACTATAACAGATACCATGTTGAACATCGATAAACGTCGGATAAGTCGAAGAAAATTCGACGTACGCGTACCTCGAATTTCGTGTACGTCGAACCATTTTCTTCAGTCCCGACGAATTCGAGGTATCCGAAGTTGACTGTAGTTAGTATTAATAGTAAGCAAACTTACTCTCGGCAGAAATAACTGACTAATTTCAGGAGGTTATTGGGTCTCTGCACATCTCTGTAATTTGTGCTATGTAACAGTTTGTGTGTAATACAGGCTTGTAACATGATCTACATCACATTGATGAAACTAAGATACATATTCTCAAATCCAAGTAGACTTCTCTAGGACTCTGGATATTCATAGGGGATTGTACTGTACAATACCGCTTACAGGCATGTATCCCGAAGACCACCAATACATGTTAGAATTGATGATTGCATCAACCTCACAAACACAAACAGTGATTTTGAAGTGATTGTAGATGGCTATCTGGTGATACAATTTAAGATATTAACCATCACAGATATCAAAATCACCCATATCCTCTTTACCCTAAAAAGGCGGGGGGTTGAATCAACCCCCCTCGACATTTTTCGCGACTATTCCGCCACTTGAAATTTTTTGACCGCGCCGTTCGCTGACTTTTTACTTTCAAGTCTCGTGCATCTTTTGACACCATTTTCACGAAAATTGTGCATACCGTTACGACGCTGCACGACCTTTTATACATGCCTGTCACAGGGCTGCCAACCTTGAGTGAGAGTTTGGCGTGAGACACTGCGAGGGAGCGGAGCGACCTCCTGGCTATCGCCTGGCGGCCTGCTGTCTGTGCGGCCGTACGTACTACGTACACAGTCAGTGTATGTAAAGCGATGTAAAGCACACGTCATAGCCATACATGTATTGTAATTTGCCAAAAGTACAAGCTACGCTCACGTGGTATAGGTAGAAACCAATCGTAATCCAATAGCTCGTCTTTGCGCACGAACCGAAAACGATTATTATTGGTTAAGCTTTATACCCGCGTGGGAAAATCAAAAAATTTTGGGCTTTGGCATATCGATATTCGGAATATCAGAGAATTTAGAGATATATTTATTTTTGTAGACATGTACATTCCATTTTGGGGGTTTAGCATGAGATTTCGTTTGTCAGAGTGAGACAGTCAAAATTGGTTGAATTGCGTGAGTCTCACGCTCAATGCGTGAGAGTTGGCAGCCCTGCTGTCAGACCGAAAATTGCTCAAAAACGTAATTTTGTGTGTAAAGTCTATGCAAATGGAGTTTTCTCACCTTATTCATAAAGTTACAATTATTATACCCCCGCCAAACGAAGTTTGAAGGGGGTATATAGGAATCAGCGGACGGTCGGGCGGTCGGTCCGTTGCAAATCTTGCGTCGCGAACTACTTCCTCAGTTTTCAACCGATTTCCATAAAACTTGGCACAGATGTGTGCCTTGGGTTGTAGATGTGCAAGACATATTTTTTGACAGTACCCAAAAGTACATTGCCATGGTAACGGCATATTATGGGCAAAAATGGGTACAAATCTTGCGTCGCGAACTCCTCCCACAGTTTTTGATCAATTTTTATGAAATTAGGTACAGATGTTCATCTGAATATGTTAATGTGCAAGACACATATTTCCACAGTGGCAAAAAGTGCGTTGCCATGGTAACGGCATGTTATTGGTAAAATATAGGGCAAAATGCTTCATGGCAAAACTGCTTCATCAGTGTTCTTCCAATTCTCATGGAATTCATATTGAATGTTTGTCTTAGGATATAGATTAGCATGACACATTTCTTGACAGTGACAAAAAGTATGTTGCCATGGTAACAGCTCACATATTATGAGCCAAAATGATGGAAAATTTTGTGTTGCAAACTACTTCCTCAGTTTTTGCCCAATTTCCATGAAACTTGGTACAGATGTGTGCCTTTGGTTGTAGATGTGCAAGACGCATTTTTCGACAGTACCCGAAAGTATTTTGCCATGGTAACGGCATATTAATGGCAGAAGATCAAGGAAAGATCTTGCGGATTTAACTACTTCCTCAGTTTTTTGACCAAAGCTTATGAAATGTTGTTTGGCGGGGGTATAACTAGTCGCTGTAGCGTCATTTCTAGTTTTCACTTTCATAGGCTGAAATCAATTAATTTTAGCATAATTATGCTTGGAAAAGGTTCTGTCATAAATTTTGCGAAAAAAAATGATAAAACAAAAGATCAAAAAACAAAGAAATACGTAAGAAATTCAGAAAACAATAAAATACATAAGAAATTAAGTTTGATACTGGATTTTTTTTCAAGTACATTGTTAGGAATGCTACAAAGGATATTATCGCCAAAAATTAGGATTCTAGGAGCTTTACTTTCCGATTTAGAGCAAAATGTATGATTTTATGCATATGTTAGCATAATTAAAGAGTATAATGAAAATTTCCGTTTCTTTTTGTATAATGTAGTAGATTATGCCACAGGTAATGCATGTGCCAATTTTCATGGCGATTGCGCGATCGACGGCCGAGATCTCGGGGAGGGGGGTTGAATCAACCCCCCCCTCGGCCACAGAACAGCCCAAAAAGCCCGGCCTGGTTAGGGTTAAGCAAGGTAGAACCTTAATTGCGTCATTAATCACCTTGCAGAAACCGCAGAGGATTTTTCCTCTCTCTTGTTTTTATGCCTCCAGCACGAAGTATCAATTCAATTCAATTCAATTCAATAGTTTATTTATTTCCATCATCAAAAAGAAAAGAAAAGAAAAAGTTGACATTATAATCCAAAGTGATACAATTCTTTTTTCATTTCTCTTACACTCGTCTGATAAAGGATTTTTTTCAAATACAATATAAAGTATATACACGAATGATGTCATAAAAAAGAAACAATGCACTTTGCCATGGCAACAAAAATAGTAAATAATCACAATGATGGAAAACAGTGTTTCACTAAAAAAGCCAAGCTTGTAAGACGTGGAACACTGGAACAAAACAACAACAGCACCAATTTGTTATACCAATAAAACATATTCATTTTAAATTCTTCTATATGCTATTGTACATTTACTCATTGATATACATGTATGATGCTAATACTATGAACAGTGCTTACTAGGATTTTAGAATGCAAACTTATAAACTATATAACATATCACATTTGTGGCACAGACACTATGGGGCCAGGTATGCCAGGAAAATTGAACGGAATGGAAGATATGCAATCGGCCTCAAAAAACATAACAACAACAACAACAACAATAACACAAAACACAGAAATAACAGAACTTGAGGAAATGCACTCAGACAGATACTGGACAACGAAGAACGAGGAAAGATGAGCAGGGAAGAATAGAGAAGGAAAAGGAGAGGGAAAACGAGAGGGATGGAAAAGGTCTGTGGACACACTACAAAATCTCAAGGAAAAGAGAAACATGACGGCTTTTTTCATTAAACAGAATTAACTGGTATATTTAGAAAACAAATATTTTTTGAGTTTATACTTAAATGTAATTAACTTCACAGATTCTTTTAGATCATTATCTAAACTATTCCAAAATCTGGGTCCAGTATAAACAAATGTATTTTGAGTGTGTACAGTTCTCACTAAGGGAAGATGAAATTCTTTAGATTGTCTCGTGGGATGATTATATACGTGGCTGTTACAGTGAAGTAAAGAATAAAATATTTTGGGTAGATGGTTGCAGTTGTATCACCAGAGCCATTATGATTTCAGGCTGTCCATCTGTCCGTCAGTATGTCTTTCTGTCCATAATCAATTTTATGTATGGTGTAACTTTTGAAGCTGCCATGTACTTATCAAGAATGCATGCACAAAAGTTGCGGAGAGATAGACCGCATTTTCAACCCCTTCTTTTTTTCTTCTCTTTCATATCAATTTACAAATGATTCCTGTTTATTCTTTCTCAATAATAATGATCCTTATACTTATGTAATAACAATACAAAGACTGTTAATGCTATGAATTTGATTTGTGGGTATATGACTTCATGCTGATGTTTTTCATTGTTTTTAGTGCGTACGGTTATTACGAGGTAATATGAGCAGTGCCACGGACCTCATTATACATGTGTTCCTTTCACTGTATAAGGAAAAGGCAGAATAGTTAGGGCATGTTATTTTTCAAATTATAAGTTCAAGCTTGATTCCAAATTCTACTGCATCCCTGTCAGCATTTACTTACATCACTCAGGGAAATGATTACAAACATGAAATTAATGAATTTGGGCAATTCCACGCCAAAGTGGACATGACATCTAAAATTTCAAATTCATATTTCCCACGGAATTTTGGTATCAAATGAAAGCTTAAAGTTTGAATTTTATGGATTTGAGTAAAAATGTTTAGTTTTATAACATATTCGGGGTCAATTTTTCAATTGTTTAACTAACCTTATTAATTTTCAAAAATGCATAAATTATAATACAAATGTAGCATGGCCTGTATTCAATATTTGAGAAATAAATGTTATGAATTGTTATATTTAGAACTTAGTAAATATGAAAGAAACAGTTCATTTAATATTTTTACGGTTTCCATGATTTGTTACGCTTCAGTGACTTCTAAAGGTGACCTTGTATTTTGTCCTTCAGTTACCACAAAAAGAGGTCTTTTTAATATTTTATGAAAATAGTAATATGAAAACCATAAAATTTTCAGTGCAAAGCAAGTTTAGGTAGGCCTATAACTTGGCACCCATCCATCCACAAAACCCCTCCTCTTTGAATAATTATGAATAAATTAAAAATGTCCTTCCGTTACCGAAGCTGGTAACGGAAGGACAAAGTTGTAATGGAAGGACTGTAATTAGAGTCCAGGGAATAATTTTCCAACTCAAATTTGATTAGCAATTTCAGCTGATGAACAATATTTCTAATGGTATCCTGTACACTTCTATGGAAGAAAAGTGCTATACAAAAATTAGTTTGTGTAGCAGTGGTGTAAAAATGCATAGCAAATTGCGATGCGATACCAGGAAAATTATTCCCTGGAGTCTGTTTTTAGCTATTTAATGTCCCTAAGATGAGGACACAATGTGTCAGAACCTACTCTAAGTACCCTTGACTAAATTCAAATAACAAATGAAGCCACACCTCTTTTCTGAATGCAGGTCGACCCAAAGTTGGCTCAATTTTGTAATTTTGTGCACAAACCCTATGGGAAATAGTGCTCTTTCATAAAACTCATAAACATCTGATAATTTTTTTCTTTCGATCACTGATTACTTGACTTTTGCCTAACTATGGTTAAAAAGTGGTCTGTGACAATTTTCTTTGGAAAAAAAAACAACAACAAAAGGAAAAAAACAAAGAAATACAAAAGAAATTCAAGAAACAATAAAAGATAAAAGAATTGAGATTGAATTGCAATTTTTTATCACTACATTTGTTAAATACCTTAAAATGAAGATCCACACAAAAAAATGTCCGTAAATTGCTTCACATTAGTATTCTATGGGCTAGAATGTAATTTATTGAATAAATTTGCATAATCAATTCATATACAACGTGTAATTAGGAATTAGCAGTATTTTGAACAATCTAACTATGGTCTCGTGTAGATTGCTGTCCAGGATGGTGTGTGCAGATTTTAATCATGATTATGCAAACAGTGTAAGAGATCGGGGGGGGGGGGGGGGGGGGGGGGGGGGGGGGGCCTGGAGATAAGCCCCCAAGACACCCACCACCACCCCCCCCCCCCCCCCCCACTGTGAAATGGGTCCATAAGATTTGGCTATTTCAATGTATGCACACAAAGCTCTTTGTCCTTCCGTTACCATACATTAATGAAAACAATGTGTTATTAAAAAACCAGTTGACATGTTTCAAAGTTGAATACATACAAGTAAAGCTAAAACTATTTGGATCAAACTGTGTACCTGCCACATGTGAAAAATTATTAACCTTAGAGAGGTTTAATAAAAACTAACCATAACCCATCTTCCCCATACACTTTACACAGACAATCTGCATGTCCTTCCGTTACCGTCCTTCCGTTACCAAACACACATGGACATTATGTGGTCTAATTAAAAAATAAGTAAACATATTTGAAAGTCAAATATATTCCATTATAGCTAAAACTATGGCAATTAAACTGTATACCAATAAATTGAAATAGCTCATAAACTTCACAGAGTTTTGATAAAACTAATTTGCCTGAAAACCCATGTCCATTTTGATGTCCTTCCATTACCGACCTCATCAATATGCATATTTCATTACTCTTTAGCAGGTATGACAAAAATTTTGGTGGAAATTATAGTCTTTGGCTCTGGTAATACATCTCTAAAGTTTAAAATGCTGTATCCATCAAACTTTTCTTAGAGTACTGTAAACGTCAATATTTTCGCGCGATTAATTTTTCGCGCTGAGCGGCTCGAAAACGTATTCGCGGGTTCTTAAATTCGCGCTCCGCAGCAGGTTACTTTACTGTAGTACACATTCACTGCTTTCATCCAAAGCCTCTGCTACATAGCTTGCTATGCCAGCGTACGACAAGCGACGTAGCGAGCGGCTCGACTGCGAGTACAAGCACTCAAATACGTAGTACAGCTGTGGCTGTAGTACCGCAGTCACGGGGGAATGTAGCATCGGTGCGTGCGGTGCACACATGCATGCTACTGTACAGTACACAGCAATCTATCGTCTCTTCGCACAGTACTAGTAGCGTAAACATGCCTGTACATTGTACTACGTAGCAGTATCATCGATGAATTGTGAAGATATATTCGCGCGTTTTTGAATTCGCGCTAGCCGAACGTAGCGCGAAATCCGCGAAAATTAATGTACCGCTAAAATTTCCACGTTTACAGTACTTTTTTAAACTGTGAAAATTCTGTCTGAATGTCCTTCCGTTACCGTGGAATTGCCCATTATTTATGTCATTATTTCAAAGCTATGGACTGGGGTAGTCCTACCTTATGTATGCAATTTGTATGTTGTCTCATCTATAAATTCTGTAGGGTGGAAATTGATGCAACCCCACTACAGAAGAAGAGCCAACGAAAGGGGCGCTCCACTCGAGCCACCAAGCTCTCCACACGATCCCTGAAGAAGAGGGCAGGAGATGAGGTCAGTGTGTCCACATTCAGAATATATAAACTGTACATGCCGTTATATTTCCTATAGTTGTTACAGTGCACTCCCGTTATAACGAAATGCTCGGGACCGGCAGTTTTCTTTCGTTGTAACGAAATTTCGTTATGACCGTACAAATACAATATACACGTAACGAAAACTAGGAAACCACGCAATTATCATATGTGACCCTGCAACACAAAACAAGCAAAAAGTCGCCAGACAAGGATTTTTAGTTGAGGACAGATTCTTAAAGAGTAGACTCTAAGCTTTACAATGATGTGTAACTCATATCAAATGGACTCCCCTAACCTATCTAAATACTAGAAAGAAAATGCACACTCTGGGAAAGTGCGAACTGAGAAAAGAGGCTCTGAAGTACAGGGTCTGTTCAAACGCTTAATCTTTACTGAGCCATGATAGCTGTGCAATGAAAGGGACAAAATACAGGGTGTAAACCACCAGAGCAACAACAATGAAGGGATTTTCAAATTAAGCTGAAATTGAGCATGTTCTATTAACACATTCTACCTATGATTAATGCCAAATCTCAAAGCAGCAGAGTTATCCTTTCAAAAGTTATTGGTATTAAAAGTGAAGAGTGTGTAAAGGATTTCAAGAAATGTAAAGGGGCCTCTAAGACATACCTGATCATTCTATTCTCCCCAAAAAATGGGTTGTAGAAAAACTGCTGAAAACACACTTTTCCATTCATGTTATGATCCTAAACTTAAGAATAATGTAGAAGATGGATAGCTCTTTCAGAAAATATGAAAAACTCAAGATTGACTCAGTGGACCCATTTCACCTTTTTTGAGTCCTCACGTGAAATCAAGGGTGCGACTTTTTGTTCGTTTTGTGATGCACAGTCACATATACTGTTTGTTGAATACTCATCATACATTGGAAATGTGAAATGGGATGTTACCTTTTTAATTTCATTGAATATTACATTTAAAAGAGAGCATTTAAAACTTGTTTGCATTGTCACACATGTATAAAAAATGACGGTTAAGGATTCGGTTACAATTCGCTACATGCCAAAGGTTCGTTCTTACAAAAGTTCGTTATGCACTTGTCAATGTAATGACTCACCCCACTACCCCCGGACATGGGTGCGTCATTTCCTCATTTGGTCCGTCAAATTTGTGACCCAGGTGTTCGTCATTTTACCAGCTTTGTCCGTCAAATTTTTGACAGAGGGGTGCGTCAAAATCCCATCATTGTCGGTCAAATTTTTGACCGAGGGGTGCGTCATGGTACGTCACTTGGCTATGGAAAATAACACGCATTATTTTGAACCGAGGGGTGCGTCATGGTACGTCACTTGGCTATGGAAAACTGCACGCATTTTTGCACGCTACCAGCAGTACCAGATACACGTACCGCGAGTGAAATTACAGTGAGCGCTTTCCCGCGGCAAGTGAAAATCAAAGTCGGGAAGCGTTTTGGAATAAGAGGGAAAAATGCTTGCCAGAATCTGGCAAGCAAATAATTTAGAAGCCACCCTTTCTCCTCACATTTTCCCTCCAACAAACCCATGAAATCATGCATACGCAATCTCAAACCAGGGACTGTTCAGCAATGTAACAATTTCAACCTTACTGTCGAACACTTAGTGCCTATTGCATATTGCGATGCAACACGTACCAACACACATTGCTATCGAAGAAAGTTCGTTTATATTCCAATACAATGTGCGTCTAAATAATGTTCAGTGGTGACAAAGGCGAATTTTTGACAGTCAAAGAAGCGGCAGCAGAAGAAACTGCCTGCCGCATGCCATTTTCTGCTCGCGGGATAGCCCGACAAGACACGCGACGCTGTTTAGTACGCACCCGCTGTGCGAATCTCTACGTACAACAGCGACTGGGCCCGTGGGAATGCCGTAGCGTGGTGTGTACCTGTGCTGCAGTATGCATCCACCAGACTAGCAATGGCCGTGCACACATAGCGCATCGGCACATACAATTGTACGTCGCATCGGCACACATGTGTTTGTATTGTCATGTACATGTATGGATTGCATCATGCACAGAATACATACTACTAACTGTACGGAATATCGTAGCAGCAGCGTGATGTACTTTGAATGACGGTACGGTGCTTACAGGGCCAGGGTAAGGAAACTTGCCGAAACTTTTACAAATTATGTTTACGAACCAAAAGAAATGAAATTGCTTAAATAAAACGTATGCAAAAATCATTTCTGTACTTTCGGGGGTGTGTCAAATGTACTGAGGATGTCCGTCAAAAAAGTGACCGAGGTGTGCGTCACTTTCAACATGTTGTCCGTCAAAAAAGTGACTGTGGTGTTCGTCACTTGCAGCGTTTTGTCCGTCAAAAAAGTGACTGTGGTGTCCGTCAAAAACCCCGTGTGGTCAGTCAAAAAATGACAATGACGCACCCATGTCCGGGGGTAGTGGGGTGCGTCATTACATTGACAAGTGCATTACTCCGAAGGCTCCTTATTCCGAAGTTTCGCCATTCCCCGGATTCCAAAGGTTTGTTAATTTGAAGCTTTGCTCTTCCGAAGATTCGTCATTCTGAAAGTTCATAATTCAGATATTAAACATATTGTTCGTTTTCCGAAGGTTCGTTGATCGGAAAAAGAAATGAGGTTCGTCATTACAAAGGTTTGTAAATCATAAAATGAGAAAGGTTCACTATTCCAAAGGTTCGTTGTTCCGAAGGTTTTTTAATCCGAAAATAAAATAAGGTTCGTTATTCCAAGAAGGTTTGATAATCACAAAAATGAGAAAGGTTAGTTATTTTCGAAGGTTCGAATATCTTTTAAATACGATTATAAGGTTTGCCATTCCTAAGTTTTGTTAGTGGAGTCACCTTTTTCATTTTTGGATTAACGAAACTTTTTTTTTAAAGTGCCGATTAACGAACGTTTGGAATTCCTATCATTTTCAGATTAACGAACCGTTGTAATAAGAACCCTATTTTATTGTCAGATTAACGAACCTTACTTTTATAACGAACGTTTGGAATAACGCCAAAATCTTCGTAATAACAAACCCTATTTCATTTCCGAACTAATGGACATTTAGGTGTATCAGAATCTGTGCGTTTTGTAATTAGAACCTTCAGAACAATAGAACGAACCTGAATCAATTTCAGATTATTGTATTAAAATAACACAAGCTCCTTCGACAACTGTGCATGACACACGGAGCAAACACACAGTGATTGAAGCGTTCGCCCTTGCAGAGACGCTAAAAATGCTTGTTCCGCTATGTACTTACGAAAGCGATCCGCATTTTGTTATAACAGAGCATATTTCTTTTCTTTTTCTTTGTCGGTAGTGCTCGGAAAAGACTTCGTTATAACGAAAATTTCGCTATAACTGTGTTCGTTATAAGCGAATTTTACGATAGACTTTAATGGCAATAATATTGGGACCAGAAGTTTTACTTCGTTATAACGAAATTTCGTTATAACCGTGTTCGTTGTAACGGGAGTGCACTGTATTTTGCAAATTTTGCTAATTGCATGTGGCCTGTGATTTTCACTGATTTTCACTGAACACTAAACATTTACCACCTTCAGTAGTTTGACCAATTCCAAGGTTCATTTATTGCGGGAATGTTACCAATGTGCAGTATTATTATTTAAAAATCTTGCTTCACTGCACAATTGGTAAAAAAATAAATAAATAAATGAAAAGATAAAAATTAAATAAAATTACATAGCACCCTGACTGCAGATCTCTGAAAACATTCACTGTAAGTACTGCCCTATCAATTCAACATAATGGCAAGCGTATAAATATTTATGAAAGGTACAAGCCTGAATGTCTATTGTACTACCATAAAGCTAGATTGCTGGCATGTAAAATGGGTTGCGCAAAAATGCTGGCATGTTAGATGAGATAAAGTTGGGGTGGAATCAATGAACTTACATTGAAACACACTATGATCACAAATTGCTATTTGCAGGCAAGACATTACTCTAATTGTTCATTTTGTACAATATTAGACCTTGTTGAGGTAATCATGCCTTGCTTACGTTTCATTAACTTCAATCGTAGCTTTAATTATGTACATTGTAATTTACCCTTATTGCCCAATTAAGTTTTCCATAAAATGTTGAAGCAAGTTCTTGATATATCAACCAGCATGAATTGCTTCCACTACAGTAAATGTTGCCTGAGTGGTTTATGCAGAGCGTAAGATGTAAGATAACAACATTTTTCTGCTATAGAATTCAGATGCTGTCAGTTCCAAGAAACTGCGAAGTGAAGACAATGGGGCACCATGCACAAGAGGCCAATCACGTCGAGCTACAAGGGCCTCCAGCAAAGCCAGCATTCATGAGGTTTGTACCTCTATTCTTTTTCTCTGATGTGAGAATATTTATGCACATACAGTGGATTCCTGTTTTAACGAATTCCTCGGGACCAGCAGTTTTCTTTCATTATATCGAAATTTTGTTACAACCGAACAAATAAATAATAAAAAACATGAGAGCCAGTGATTTTGCAACCTTGATTTTAATTTCGTTGTAACCGGAATTTCGTTTTAATCGTGTTCATTATATTGGGAGTGCACTGTACAGACCTCTTTTGCATCCTAATTTGTCATTTAAGTCTTATTGTTTTGTAATTTCATTGCTTCATGATTATTGCCTGCTACATGTATATCATTTCAGGATTGTATCTTCATGTTTGACCCTAGGGATGCAGGCTACTGTCAAGGAAAGGTGTTTTGAAGTAACAAATTTTAAACACTGTTTGATTTAGAACCATTGTTTGATTTATTGTTTGAGGTAATCAACCAGTTTATTCATACTAGCTGTTTTAGCTGCTTTTGTTTACTCAGTTTTGAATAGCACATTCCCAGATGCATTGTAATCATATAGCAAAGCATGATATTATGCAGTCTTCAAGGACAGTTGATCCAGTAGTGAAGGAGCCTACAATTACAAATTGTATTTATAGTGAGCAAAATCAGATCTCAATTGTTGGGTTGTTTTTTTATGCCTCCGCCACAAAGTGTCGCCGGAGGCATTATGTTTTCAGGCTGTCCTTCCGTCCGTCCTTCCGTCAATTATCAATTTTGTGGACAGTATATCTAAAAAACTGTTGAAGGTATCCTAATGAAACTTAGCATGTATTTATATGAGAGGGCGAAGTTGTACCTATCAACTTTTGGGCACACATGCTCAAGGTCAAGGTCAAATGCTCAAAATCTCACTATTTCCCCCCTTTCTATGCAATGCATAAAGGTATTTTCTTGAAACTTAGTGTATACATGAACTACCAAATAAAGATTCTCCAGAAAGAGTTTCGGGTCTTCAGGTCAAAGGTCAAGTAAAAATGTTAAAATTTCACTTTTTCCTCCATATCTCACAAATGGTTCAAGGTATCTTCATGGAGCTTAGTGCATGGTACTGACTGGCAGTAATTATCTAGGGAATTTAGGGGTTATGGGTCAAAGGCCAGGGTCAACTCCTCAAAATTTCACTATTTCCCTCTTATTTATGCAATGCCTGCAGGATTTTTCTTGAAACTTAGTGTATGCATGTATTACCCATTTGAGATTCTATTGGAAGTTTCTTGCCAAAAGGTTAAAGGTCAAGTGAAAGTCCCAAGTTTCACTTCTTCCTTAAACTAAAAGGGTCAAAAGTCAAGTACAAATCCGCCAATCCCAAATACCTGCACTCTTAGACATTATAGCCATTAATCCAATTCAACCTAGTTCAAGGAAAGTGAACATCAACACATTTGTGACAAACCAGTCATTTTAGTATTTATTAATTATGTGAAACTGTCATCGCGCATTGTCAAGACATTGTACTATAGACCTATTAGGAGAACCATGCATTATGGCGGAGGCATACCAGTCGCCATAGCAACATTTCTAGTTTTTATAGAAGTCTCCAAGGCAGAGAACTGAGTTGGTGCATGCTTGCTCTTGCAGGATGTTGAGAACATCCCAGAGGAGAGCAAGTCTCCATCAACCACCTCAAGCTCAGGGAGCAGCCAGAGACGAGGACCCCTAGCTCGCATCAATGAGTATCTTCAAAACTCCCCCATTGGAAAGTCAGGTGAATTGCCTTGGTCAGAATAAATGAGGGCTTGAAACAGCTCCATGAGAAATAACACTCCTTGTAAGAAAAGCACTTCCATCAGCTCCTTGGTGTTAATCACCTCTAAGATTAACATTCCGATACAATGAATCTTTCAATGATCTGTGCTTACATTTTATGTTAGACAAACAAAGAAAAAACAAAACAGAAAGTCAAGAATGCCAAACAAAAGATTTTATTTGAATAATGTTTTCTAAGTTTCATCAAATCATGTTAAAAGAGGGCTTGAGAAAGAAAATCAACAGAGTGCACAAATTTTCAACAGCTCTGGTCAAGCAACAGTCAACATCTCATTGACACTAAATGTTTCTCAATATTTCTGTATTCATATTTTTCTACAAAAAGCTGATTCATTCCCAAATACCAGCATTCTTTGAGACATGTCACCATTTTTTTTCTTTATGCGCAATGTTAACCACTCAATGCAGTTTAGCTGTAGGTAAAACACCATATATTATCAAGTACTTTAAATATTTTATTTCTGGAGTCTCTGAAAGAGACCACATTGAGAGACCCACTTTGCGCATGTGCAGTCATATGGTTTTTCTATGCATGTGTGTTAGGAAGTAACTTCCCTATTGCAGTCGAAATATTTGCTTTTTATTATGATTTTGCGGTGCCAACGGGCTTCTTGAACGTTGTAGTAATGGAATTCAATTTTTTGTGATTCTCCTGGATCGAGCTACAAATTTTGTTGTGCTTTGAGCAATTAGCACAAGCACAGAGTTCTTTTTCTGCCCTCCATGGAGCCACAAGGTGGCTACTTTGTGATGGAGGCACCATAGGATTCGTTGTACACAAGGAAAAATCCATGCTAGACAATAGGAGACCCCCAACCTGGCAGGTGTCAAATGTTATCAGGAAGATTATAGCGACTTTGCCTGGAGTTCTACATTGCCTCTTCTCTACAGAAATCTAGGGCAAGACAAAATTGCCACTCTTAAAGGTAACCCAAACTAAAAGTATGAAGTTTTGGTGTTGGAACCGCTGGATGAGGAGACTACTAGAGGTTATGATGTATGAGTGGACAACAATATAAAGAAAATATAAACAAAATTCCACAAAAATTCATTTTTCATGAAAATTACACATTCCATCAACTTGATACTGACATATGTTAAAGGACAAGTTCACCTCCATAAACATAAGGATGAGAAAATGCAGCAATATTAGTAGAACACATCAGTGAAAGTTTGAGGAAAATTGGACAATCGATGCAAAAGTTATGAATTTTTAAAATTTTTGTGTTGGAATCGCTGGATGAGGAGACTACTACAGCTTGTGAGTCATATGCATACAACAGTATAAAGGAAATGTAAAGAAAATTCAACATATTTTCACTTTTTTCACATAATAAAAGAGCACTTGACTTGCCTCTTTCTAAAGGCAGGGGGAATAATATTACCCCTAACATACATGTACGTCGGTAACGAGTCAAGGGAATGTGTACTTTTTTCAAAAGATGAAATTTTGTGAAATTCTCTTTATATTTTCCTTATATTGTACGCATGCACTGAACTCAAACATACCGCATGTGACATCTAAGTTATTCATACACTGCAGTAGTCTTCTCATCCAGCGGTTACTGCAAAAAAACTTCAAAAATTCATAACTTTTGAACGGATTGTCCGACTTTCCTCAAACTTTCAATGATGTGTTCTACTAATATTGCTACATTCTCTCAATCCTTATGTTTATGAAGGTGAACTTGTCCTTGAAGGGTAGCAATTATTCCCCCTGCTTTCTGAAAGCGGTTAGTCAAATGCTATTTCATAAAGCTAGAAAAGTGATTTTTTTTTTTTTTTTTTTTTTTACATTTTCAAAAATGGGGGCCTAAATTGTATATTTTCACTTTCTTTTTGAAAACCCCATGACTGATTTTCACCAAACTTGGCAGGTATGGTAGCATCCTAGGGTTAGATATCAGCTGCCAAAAGAGCAGACTTGCCACTTCATTTATCCTTGTGAAAGCAGGCTGGATGAATAAAAAGATGTTCAGAAGGTTCTGCAACAAACCTTTGCTGGATAAGGGCTGCAAATGTCTCACAAAAGCTCTACTTTTGAGAAATAGCCAGACGAAGTAATTACAAATGACTTACACTCTTGGTGAGTGACACTCATCAGAGTTATTTCTTTTATTTATAGTAAATGTGGTTGCTAGGCCACAAATTCTCAATGTAGTGTCTTTCAGAGATGCCAGAAGTACAACATAAGGATTGAATGAGAACCTACCCGTTTGAATTTGATTTTATTTTACCAGGGAGTTGTAGGAAGAGAATACATACCTTCCTCTCCCTTCCAAAGTTTTCAAACTTAAGGCTCAGTTTTCCATAATCTTTCAAAGTTCCATCAGCCATATCTGATGCGTCGGAAAATAACTGTGCACGCTCAAAGTGGGTCTCTCAATGTAATCTCTTTCTACAACTCCTTTGTAATTAAAGTAAGGTTTAGATATCAAACAGTAAGTTCTCATTTAATCTTTTTATTATATCAATAATCATTTGATTAGAAGGAATGAGTTATGACAGGCATTATTTCTCAGGATATGACATGAATAAAAGTTACATCATATGTAATTTCCTTAACATGACCTCTCAAAGCATCTAATGGAACAAATAAGGCACCAACAACAGAAAAAGGAAAGAACCAATATTCCCACCGCATCATAAACCCTGAATGTACTTTAGACTAATTTTAAAGCTGTTAAACTATTCTGACATTCCTCATTCATGCAGAAAAACAAAGTGATGAAAAATTAACGAAAAGTAATGACTTGGAATTAAGAGTTTTTTGTTGCTCTCTGCAAAATCGTGTGTAATGTCAAAGATTAGGATTTTTGCAGTATGATAGCATTTTGATAGCAGGGATCATCTATAGAGCATGTGTTTCACAATGAAATTGTCACAGATTTGCATGCATTAACCACATGCACATGTAATTTGTTTGCTGTTGTATAAATACAAAAAAAGAAGTTAAATTAGCCACAACTATCATAAAAGCATTGCATTTCACTCATTCCAAATGAAATCCATGTCTTCACTTGAGACTGATTCTTATCTTCTCTCAAATGAATGGCTTGCTCTATACTGCTGCTCTTACAGTGATGAACATAGCAATACCAATTTTTATGTCATGTAAAACTTAGCTTTTGCATTGTGAGCAAATTTTCACTTCATCTGTGGCGTGGATATAATGCTAGGTACATACACTTCTAAGAGAATGCAGTTGGTTGTAGACCCTCAGCTTATACTGTTTTGAAATTGGGGAACTCGTCTACCATTAGAACTTTTTCAATTGGAAGACGTGGCATAAACATGACTCCTCTTTTATTGCATACATTTCTCATTACTGGCAACAATTGTGATTCTCAATAAAATTACCTGTCATTGGCCTATCACAGAGCAAAACCCTGATATACTTCAAAAACTGAGTATCATCTCTTCATTTGGTATACTGACTGAATGTGATTGTGCATCATCCTAGAAATGTCAGATAATGTCCAATTTCCTGCGTAATGAGGCAAAGGTTAAGAGCATGTGAGATTACCTCTCATTCTTACTTGATTGCTTCCTTTCTTATGCTTTCCATGATATTTCCAACAAAGTTTATGACACTGGTGAGTATATGAATGGCTTGTAATGCATTACCCTTCTTCTGCATGCATATTTTGATACAGTAGCTTGCGTGCAGTAGAGCATGTCATGTGATCCAGAATCTGTGTTGTGTGCATTGTATTAAAAGGGATTTAAAACATGCGTGTTTATACTGTACCTCACTATCCCTCTTGGCTCTATCTATCCTACTATCTCTCTCCATCTCTTTGTCTCTATCTCTCTATCTCTCAAAATTTATTTCAGAGCTACTTTTTTTCATTTTATATTTGTTTTGTTGTTGTTTTTTCATTGTTTCTTTTTATCTAGAATAGTTGGTGATAACCAATAGGGATGTTATCTGAGAAAAACAAGGAAAAAATTCATCTGACAACACTTCATGTAAAACCTATACATTGTACCATGGACCTACATGGGTAGTAGGTCCATGATTGTACACACAAAAGTCATTGGAAACTGCCATTTTTGGTGACATTGGGCATGAAAATGTGCTATATCTCGGCAAACATACCGTCCCCCAATAAAATGTGAAAGAAAAAAGTAATGAAATTTCAGCCCAGAAAAATTTGAATTTTTAAAATCATTGTGAAAAATGTTGAGGGGGATTTATTTCACCCCTCCCCCCCCCCCCCCCCCCCAATAGAGCTAATACAAGAATCTTTAGAAGAAAAATGATAAATGATAAATAAAATAATAAATAAATATAATTCAGAGGTGAATTGATCAGTGGAATTCAGCAAATCGATTATTCTTATGTCAAGTTGTGTTTATTGCACCAGATTGACAAATTTCCCTTCATGAAGTACACATATAAATTTAAGCGCCAGTTATTTAGCATTCATTGTAAAAGCCATGATGAAATCAGTCATACTTGTACATACTCAAGTGGGATTTGTTTGGAATTTTTTATTTGCAAGTATATTTGTGGGGGGGTTGAAGTCATATCATCCTATATGGTTGATACACACATTTTCATTAAGATTTCACAATGCTTATTTTACCTAAATTGCATAAGGCATCAGATAACATTGAGAATACCATGTAGTTTGGACATGAGATCTTCATGGTCACAAGGCACCTCTAAGTTACTCTTCAAAATGCTATTCATATTTCAAATTTGCAATGAAGAAGTGATGATGTGCTGTCACAATTCATTGTGTGTCTGTTTTAAGATTTGTTTTAAATTTTACAGGTATTCAGAAGGCAACATTTACAGTACATTCACTTGAGCATTTCTCATTCAGCAACCACAATGTGCAAAGAAATTACTATGTCTGCTCACTACTGTATCAGATGTTCAATTAGTTATGTGTTGATCTCACTGTGTGATGGAAGCAGGAAAGTTTCCTTGCAATGTCTATTAGATATTCTTATTCTCATGTGCATTGTCTATGTTCTCCCTTTTCTTTTTCCATGAATGTCCAATTCTGTTGCCTGCATGAATTACTGGCTCATAATGCTACATGCTTTTATGTATTTGCTTATATGGCGTTATGTGTTTTATCCTTCTCGTAATGTTTCTTCATTACCCTTTAAGTTTCATAATTCTATTTTATTATTTCTCTATCATATTCTACCTTCCTGTCTGTCCCTCATTATACCATCATGACAAACGTAAATGCACTTTAATGACCTTGGCTGTCAACTTTTTGTTAATCTTTACTACAATTTCCCCTTCACCTTTCCATGTATCTGTCATCCTTTCATGTACAACTGTCATCCTTAATTTTTTTTTTTCTGATGTCATGGATGTCTTGTAATTTTTTTCTGGAATCATATCTTACCAATACACTGTATATACTGCAATGTTTGTATACCTCGATCAAACTGTAATGTCCATAATATGTATAACCTTTACCATAACCCCTGCACCAATAATCTTCCCACCTCACCCCCCCCCCCCAATATCTTTTAAATGTCTTCCACTCTATGTGGAGTTTCATATTTCCTTTATATCATTATTTACAATACTAACTGATACCTACACAATCCTTCCTCATCTTTCCATGTGTCTGATCTCATTCCTGCTTTCAAACTGAGGTAATGCCATCAACTCTGCATGATCCAATGCATTTTTGCTTATGCACTAGCTTTACCCAAATTTATGCATCAACTTTCACTTTATCAAATTGGACATTTTCACATTACTCTCTCATTAATTCACTCCATTGCATATTTTTCATTAACATTTTCCCAATAAAATGCCCTTATCATTAATTGAGGCTTCAAATCCCCTGTAAACATAACTTCCATTTAATCATCTGTGTTACTGATACCTCCTTGCATTTTTCACTCTGCCTTCATACAATCCCCACACCAACCTGGAAAAAAAAAATTGCATGCGCAATAGCTCTTACACCGTTCATTACAATTGCAGCAAAGCGTCTTGTGGACACTGCGACTGGCACCTCCACCACTGCACCTGAGCCAGCAGTTCCTTCTCCGCCGCGTCCCATTGAGATGACCTATATGGGTGCCCCACCAGCAGATGCCAAACGCAAGAAGAGGAAGCTCTACAAGACTGATATTTCTGCCCCCTACGCGTGCTCCCCCGATCATGTAGGTCAAAACAAGTAAAAGAAAGAAAGAAACCTGTTATTGAATCCAGATCCCGGACACACATATAAAAATTAGGTCAATCTTGCCGTGACTTGGAACATTTTGGCACAGTCATGCCAGCAGGGACATATCAGAGGATATCTGAGAGTATTACCTAAATTGAAAGCAAAAGTATTTTCAAGCGTATCTTCTACCCAAGAGTCAATTTATGCTGCCAGAATGAACACATCCTGAAAGTTCATTTGAGTTAGGAAACATTATCACCTAGGCTAAAGACAATAATGATCCCTATAAAGTTGCACGGGGGATCACCGATGTGGTGCAGCCTCTTTGAATATGTAATAAACAATTTTAAGAAGAAGAAAAATATTCTGACCACATGAACATTGGATAAAGGGTTTCTGGGACAAACACTGTACTAGAGCGTTCTATAGCACAGTCAGGTGAGCACCAGGCTTGCATCTGGAGGTCTCGGGTTCGAATCCCTATGGAATCCCATTTTCTTTGCTCAACTTTTCACGTAGAATATTAAGGTGTTACAAATGTTTTGATAAATCTTTGGATCTTGACTTGGAGTCAGACTTAATGATATCGTGTCATTGAAAACTCTGTACATTGTACAATAGAGTCTCAAAATCAAATCCAAAAATATTCCATCTCGAAATGAAGAGGGAAAATTCAGTAGTTACACATACAGTCAAACCTGTTTATAGCGGCCACCCAAGGGAAACGAAAAAAGTGGCCGTTATAGACAGGTGGCCGCTATAGACAGGTTATCAACTATATGTGTGAATTGCCTATATATACACAATGTACATGATCATCGTTGTATACATCTATAAGTACTCAGTGTACATGTACATGCGTACGTATGCACACATGTGTTTCATGCCTGTGTTTATGAAATTGTTGCACAGTAGCATGTTGTACAGTCATGAAGAAAGCTTTAATACTAGCGCATCATTATGACTGAATAAATGATGAATGCAGCGGTGCGATCACTGAACGTTGCCCATGGATGACTGACACGTCCACAAATCAGAAAAACAGGCTGAATTAGCGGCTCTGTGGCCACTATAGACAGGTTAAAATCTGCCGCGGGAAACAAAATTTGTGGCCGCTGGCCGCGTTAGACAGGTGACCGCTATATACAGGGTCTTTAACAGGGCTTTTCTCTCGGGGGGATTTTTCAGTGGCCGCTATAGACAGGTTGCCGCTTAGGCAGGTTTGACTGTATCATTGTCATTATCCTAGAAATGTTGATGCAGTGATTGTTTAACCCTAACTAGGCCGGGCTATTTCAGTAGATGATAGAGCGGGGGGCCCATCCAGATCTTGGCCGCGCGATCGCGACGAAAATTAGCGCGCACATTGCCTGTGATGTGATCTAAAAGACTGAAAAGTTGATTTTTTTAAAAATTATCATTCATGCTAAGTTATGTTAAAGGGTGTATACAGTTCTGGTTGAGGTGAGGATTTAGCTTTTAAAATTTTTGCGAGATATTTAGAAACCACTCTATGAGATGTCAAAGAGCATGCAATTCTAAGGGGTATCAAAAGTTTATTTGATGAAAATCGGATTTGAAATGGCTGAGATATCCAAAATCAAGGTGATACAAAGAGATCCTAATAAAGATGTTGCCTGTCGCCTTTTATTATTATCACTTTTTTGGATATCTCAGCCCTTTGAAAACCAATTTTTATCAAATAAACATTGAATCCTTCATAAAATTACATGCTCCTTCATATTTCATAGGAGGTTTCTCATTATCTCACTTACGAATGTTTGAAACATGAATCCCCACCTCAACCAGTACTGTACAGTCCCTTTAATTTATGCATAATGATGCATGAATATCAGACTTGGCTATAAATCACTAAATAAAGCTCAAAACAGGCACATTTTTTGTGTAACTATTCTTTTTAGTGTCATCAGCAAATTTAGATGAAAAAAATTGTGCCATCAGAAAAATTTCAAAAGTATTTTATTGTTTTATTTTTTATTTCTTATGTATTTCGTTGTTTTTTCGACTTTTTGTTTTTCATTGTTTTCTCGCTGAAATTTGTCCGCATCATTGTTTCGAACATATGAATGTGCTATGAATTGATTATAATCAATAAAACCCCCAAATAATCATACTGTTATGAAATTTGACTGTGAGCACAGTTTGCATTGAAATTGTCCAGGAATTCACGTTTTTGTCCCCGCCGAACGAGTTCGAGCAGGGGACTATAAAACGGGCTCCGTACGTGTGTGTGTCTGTGCGTCCGTCCGTGCGTCCGTCCGTCCGTGCGTCCGTGTGTGATCAAAATGTTCAATTTGCTACTTCTCTGTCATTTATGAGCCAATTTTGATTCTGTTTGCTTTATATGATAGCACTACGTGGGAGCTTTGAAACTTCTACACGGAATTTCAGTCGTGACCTTTGACCTTGATTTTTGACCTATATTGTACATTTTGCTACAAAATGCTACTCCTTCGCCATTTCTAACTGGATTTCGATTCCGTTTGCTTTATGTGATGGCACTAGGTGAGGGCTTCAAAACTTCTACACAGAATGTTGACCTTTGACCTTGATTTTTGACCTAGCTTGTACATTTTGCTACAAAATGCTACTCCTTCGCCATTTCTAACCCGATTTCGATTCCGTTTGCTTTATGTGATGGCACTAGGTGAGGGCTTCAAAACTTCTACACAGAATTTTGACCTTTGACCTTGATTGTTGACTTATATTGCACATTTTGCTACAAAATGCTACTTCCGGCGGGGACATATATTACGCACCGCGTAATTTCTACTTTTCCTTGTTGAACAATTTTTTGGTCTGACATGCATGTACATATTTATGCGTTACTTTGGAACCGTGCCGCCCGGGCGTCGCAAATTTGGTGTCAAAAGTTGCGGGAGACTCGAATGAAAAAAGTCATGAAACATCGCGACGATAGCTTTTTGCGATGCCGATACATAGTGCGGAATGTCGGGGGGGGGGGGGGGGCCTCTGAGCCCCCCCCCCCAGCCTAATTATAATTAAGAAGGGAAGAACTGGTTAAGATGATATGTTTTCCTCCAATATTTTCTATTTGCTTTGATTGACCTTTTGCCTGATCTGTATTACTGCTTGACAAAATCTAAAAGAATTTAGCAAATTCAAAATTCACAGAATGAAATAATAATGATAATAATAATAATAATTATAATGATAATAATAATGCCCTGCAACTTCACTATGCTATCATGATAATGGGTTTCAAATCTTAATCTTGTGCAAGTGTGTGCATGGTTCAAGATGGAATGCAAAATCCACTCCACTGTCCTGCTCCACCACAAAGCATTACTGCTGGGTTGCCAGAAAAATAGGCTGGCTTCTAACATACATGTATATAACAACCAGACAACCAGGGGCCCGTTGCATAAAAGTTACTATTATGGTAACTTTGCCAACCAATGGTAACTTCCATGGAATTCTTGATTTTAATTGGCTGTTGAGTATTGTTGCCATGGTAGTTACCATTGGATGGCAAAGTTACCATAATAGTAACTTTTATGCAACGGGCCCCAGAAGGCTTGCCCAAAGCTGTCTTGATAGAGCAAGATTGAAATACACTGAGCATGTACAGGTAGATGAAATGTCACATAGTCCTCAGAGGAATCACATTCATAGATTTTGAATGCTTAAGTAAGTCTTGCATTATGCAATGCTGATAAACAAAGGACACACAGAGCAGCCTCTTTCCCTTTCATGAAGTATCTGATTTTCTTTATTTTGATTCAAGGGCAAGCCTGACTGACTGAGGCTTTAAAAATCTAGCTGGATCTATTATTAAAAGATAACTCCTAATGATTTTTTTAAACTTTTACAATTGAACAATTATATATTTGTTATACTATTTACAGAGTTTCTCAATATATAGCGATTGGGATATAAAGGAATAAGAATGTTTTCAAAATTTATAACAAATTGCAATGAATGAGGATGATGACATGACAGCCTCAACATAAGAATGCATGAGTTGGGGCTCAAGGAAGCTGAACAGAAGAAGAAAGCGTGAATAGATTCTACACATATGACCTTGTTAAGCAAGCAGTATTGGAACTGAATTACATGTATATTGCTACATTTCTGAAATATGTGAGCCTCCTACTCGTGCATTTTCATGGTGCAGCTGCTACTGATGTCACCATCCTTGTTCAGAGTAAGTTTTTCTTTTCTTTTTTTTTTCTGGGGGGGGGGGGGGGTCAGAGTATTGGTTTCTCTGTTGAAGAACCATGACTAATTCCATAAATCTAAACGTGGAGCTGTCTATGTATGTACTACATAAATAATGAGAAATTATAAAAATTGCCTGGACTTCCCTGGGCCCTTCTGCAATGCAAATTTTAAGATGAAAAATGAATGAACCCAAATGTACCGGTTTTCCCTCACTAAATAAGAATTAGTTGTCATTACACTTGAGAAAACCTTTCAGTGTTCATATGCGAAACTATTTTCAATGTGGAAATTGGTGGTAGTTATTCAGATCCTTCTTCTTTTATTTTTCAGATCATAAGTCTTGGTGAGGCCAAGCCATCAGAGAGCTCTGGTGCAGTGATTACCCGCAAGCTGCGTTCTAGATCAAAGAAGAACTAGAACAGAGACGCACTGTTGTACATCTATCTGCAGGACAGAATTCCATATGTCTCAGAACTACAATAAACTTTTCCTGTACACACATCAAAGACAGAAATGTAGTTCTTAACATGGAGACTTCATGAGTGTGTTAAGCTATCCTAAAGTGGGCAAATATTCATGGCACATGTACCAGTAAGGTTTCTCTGAGCAATTGGAACTGGTTAGAACAACAAAATTTCAATTCTCTTGACAAGATTGATTGGCATTGGAAAGGGTGGGAAAATTTGAAAATTTCCTGAATATTTGTTATGATAAAGCATAAATGAAGTGCTGCAAGTTTGAGAAACTTATTTTCACATATTTAATAAAATAGAGTTGGTAAACAGTAGGCATACCACTCTTCCAAAACAGAGAAAATGGAGCATTATTTTATACGTGCCACTCATGGAGACACTAACCTTAATTCCGAGTACGTCTACGTGTTCATAGGCTCAAATGGATCTATGACTTAGCATGACGATTCAAATAAATTGTTACTTAGTACATGTAAAACACTTTTTACCATGGTGGCTGACGAGGCTGTATGATTCTTGTTTATGTAAATGCTTGCGTGCATTCTGTTCACACAGCAATATTGCATGTAATAATATTGTAAAGTTTATAGGTTGTAAATACAGGGTGAATCTAACTATGAACAGGTCAGATGAAGGAGAGTCTGGGGATTACATGATGGTTCCTCTGGCCCATCTTTATGTGGCAAGGTAATGTGATGTATGATTACCTTATATACTGAGGAGATTTCAGGAGGGAAAAATAATTATGATGATAACACAGTGAGGAGCTCAGTATTTGCAGATTAGATGAAAATAGCACAGAAAAATCATAGCTGACAGTGAAGCAAAGTACAATGTACCAGTTTGCTGACTCCTCAATGTACTTTCAATATGGAGTTGTTAATGAATGTTCCAATAATGCAGACCTGTCAAGCATCATTGATTCTGCAGGAGGTTCCCCAAAACTTAGGTATCTTGCGATTTCCTGGCAAGAGAATATAAAGCCTCCTGTTTGCCTTACACTGTTTGTTTCAGCAAACAACAGGATAAATATTCTAATTTACTATTGATGAGATAAAAACAGTGTTGTTGGGTATACAATATTGCATAAAAGTTACACAGCTACTCTGTAAGCCATGCCGATTGTCAAAAGTTTTATTAACCAACTAACACAGATGTCACATTTGAGTATCGCAAAGTCTGATTTTATGCACAGCACTATACTGTAATCTGCATACTATGTACATGTACATGTATACAAATATCTGTAGGTATACACTAGGGCAGTTTTACTTTTAGAGTAGGTATCCTTGTGTGTGTGTGTGTGTGTGTGTGTGTTTGTATTCATTGATTGTATGACCATTTTGCAAAATCCCTGATAGCTTAAACCATTGTAATCACATGTCCATTGTAGACAGTAAGAAACAGTTATGGGGGTGTGATATTTGTCCATACAGTGTGAATGTGAGGATTTGCTTAACTATGTAGACAGCCCCCCCCCCCCCATTTTTCACAATGATTTCTATCACAGAATTTTTTTCCGTTGAAATTTAATGACTTTTTTCTGTCACATCTTATGCATGTTTTGAGACCCTATTTGCAAAAATCAGGGATACACTTGCCAAGATATAGCACATTTTTGTGATCAATGTGACCGAAAAGGGCAGTTTCCAATGACTTTGTGTGTACAATGTATGGGTTTTCAGATAACATCCATTTTGGTTATCAACTACTTTTGGTAAAGAGAAACAGTGCAAAACAAAAAAGATATGAAAATAAGAAAAACGACAAATTGAAAACAAAGAAATACATAAGAATTTAAAAAACAAAAATACATGTGTGTAAGAAATTCATTTTGATACTGCAATTTTTTCGCATTAATTTGTTAATGATACAACGACAAAAGATAGAAAAAAAATTGCCTATTTGAAGTTTTATTTAGGGATATAGAGCTTAGAATCTGATGCACAAAAACATGCATAAATTAGCATTATTTGGAAAACAACCATGTTTTTGGAAAAAATTAATGATTCATTCTTGGAGATACAGTGTAATAGGATGAGCAATAGGAATGCCAATTTTGGCCACAATCGTGCCATCGATGGCCAAGAGGCCAAGGTCTTTTTTAAAATAGCCTGGGCTATATAGGGTTTGGTTATCCCAACATTGTTGTTATCATGTACATATTCACGTAATAGGATTCCTCTGGGTCTTACTGTATTACAGGGAATAATTTTCCAACTGAAATTTGATTAGCAATTTCAGCTGATGAATGATATTTTAAATGGTATTCTGTACACTTCTATGAAAGAAAACTGCTACACAAAAGTTAGTTTGTGTAGCAGTAGTATAAAAATGCATAGCAAATTTGCGATGCGATACCAGGAAAATTATTCCCTCGGGTATTTCAGGCATTCTTAAATGCAACATGTATAAGTACAGTTGTACATTTATCTATTCTGTTGGTGAAAATGTTCTGCTACGCTTGCATGTTATATTTGCTTCATAAAATACACAAACATGCACCGACTTTCTTAGTACACTGTCTGTATGGACAAAATGTATTGTACTGGTACTGTACGTGTATGCACTTTCAGTATGCCATATTATATGCAGATGCATGTGGATTGTGTGCAAGAGAAAAAAAAACAGCAACAATGACCAAGCAAACAAGTGAGAGAGAAGAAAGAGACAGAGACAAAAACACATGTAGGCAGGTTTCAAGAATTTGCTACAGTGTATTTATGTAGGTTTTGTGGGTTTAATGCTCATGCAATGTACTGTATGTATGGTGCAAGTACTCTGGAACAGATTCTTGATGAAAGGTCATACATCACATGTAACATCTGCTGAAGGAAAGATGTGTTTCAAGCTTTGGTCTCAACAGGGAGGTGTTACAGAGATGGAGTGGCAACTCTTCGTAATTCATGCAAACACATGTTTGGGTTCAAGGCGTTACAGTGGGATGTCTAGCATTCCATTACGCTTTGAAGTCATGCTCGGCACCGCTCTAGTTGCAAGACGAAGTTCGGAGACGAAGAACGCATTTCACCTTTCGTTGAATTACAAGCTTTATTTCACCGCAAAATTTTAAATGAAATACGTTGTACTCGAATTGATTTAGAATAGTTTAGGAGAGAATTCAATATTATTAACATGTATTTCTAGTTTCTTCGTAATTCGCAAATCGGAAGGAAATGAAAATTAGGCCCTCTTAAAAACCTAATTTTTTCTATAATGCGCACATTTCCGCATGTTAATTTTCTATCTGTTAATAAGGGGATATTTTGATCTTTCAAACAAAGTACTCCGTTACAGCGTGTTCCAGCGTGTTTTTAAACTATTTGCTGTTAAAATTGTGAGTTTTACACTGCATTTTGATTCTCTGCTCCAATTCAAGGTACACAAATTCATTGTTGCCATCACATTGAAAGAGAGAGCGAATTGCAGTAGGAGCAAATATTTCTATTTGTGAGAGCGCTAGTCCCGATTATTGATGCTCTCTTTTGTCAAAGCACATGGGTAACACCTGTAGTTGAACGCATAACTTCTCGGCGGTCCCGCGCATGACTTCAAAGGAGAGCTTTAGTTGCCTCTCCTTCTCTTATAGCACCTCCCTGGTCTCAAGTCCTTTTGTTGAAGGTCTCAAGCTTTGCACATCAAATAAATTCTTAAACAGCGGTGGAACCAGGCGGGGTGCACCAGGCATGTGCCCCCTCTTTATTTTTTGCTAAAACAAAAGAAAAATGGAAGGGGCGCCTGCATGTGCCCCCCCCCCCTTTAATTTTGTAGAGGCGCCTCTCCTTTACAGAATTCCTGGATCTGCCCCTGTTAAATGCACTTTTTAATTCCATATTCCATACATTAGGGGATTAGGTAAACAAAAAAATAACAGCATTTAATTAGAGCATGACAGGAAATTAGAAGTGGTAAGCATTTGATACCTGATGTACATGTTAATGTAAAGTGCACTCCAGCTACAACAAACATGATTAATACAGTGAAACCCCGTTATAACGAGGTCCGTGGGACCGGCGATATTACCTCGTTATAACCGGTACCTCGTTATATCCGTACGCATCAAAAACAAAGAAAAACATAGGCACGACATCATATTCATACATGTACCCATCAATGAAATTGAAGAACATCCTTTGCGTTGTTATTACACAGTTTATTATCGATCATTATTATTGAGAGAATAAAGGGAAATTATTTGTGAATTAGACGAAAAAGTAGGGGCTAAAACGAGTTAAATCTTTATTGTAATAACCTTGTTTGTGAAGTTTTTCTAAGCACCAGCGCAAATAGAGTAACATACAGGCCTTGTTTACCGTAACTTGCGAGGTATTTTTACGCTGTTGGTGCCCAGAGGGAATGCAATGATTTCATGAATCATTTCGGCTGTAATCTTGTACAATGTAGGATCGTAGCGCCCGAAGAGATTAAAAATGCGTTCTTTATTTTCTTCCGAAAATCTCTTCGCGTTTTGTACATCCGTTCTTGAAAAATATGAGACAGGACTAAATGTGGAAGGTTGTGATCCTTTTTACGCAAATCTGTACCTGGTAGACCATTCTGAAAGAAAGAAAAATCTTCATTTTGAAATGCAGTGTTAAAATTGTGATAATGAACAAACCCAGACCTATTCAAACTAATAAATGCGTTTGTTTCTTTTTCTGATTTAGGTTAACATGCGTCATTAAACTTTTTTACGCTACTGTCACCTGGCGAGATTGCGATGATTTCAGAGTAACATACATGCGTTGTTTACCGTTAACTTGCGAGGTATTTTACGCTGTTGGTGCCCAGCGGGAATTCGATAATTTCATGAATCATTTCGGCTGTAATTTTATACAATGTATGATCGTTGCGCCCGAAGGGATTTATAATGCGTTCTTTATTTTCTTCCGAAAATCTCTTCGTGTTTTGTACATCGATTCCGTTCTTGAACTGTTAAATTCGTTTGTTTCTATTTCCGAAGTAGGTTAACATGCGTCATTCAACTATCGCAATGATTTCACTGATTATTTCGGCTTCAATCATACACACTCATATTTAAGTTATCATTTGTTAAATGATAATGAACAAATCCAGATCTATTCAAACTAATAAATGCGTTTGTTTCTTTTTCTAAACACCGATTAAGTAGGTTAACATGCGTTATTCAACTATTTTTACGCTACCGCCACCCGGCGGGATCGCGATAATTTCAATAATTATTTTGGCTTTAATCATACACACTCGTATTCAAATTATTTTGTTAAATGAAAATGAACAAATTCAGATCTTTTCAAACTAATAAATGCGTTTGCTTCTTTTTCTGAACACCGATTAAGTAGGTTAACATGGGTTATTCAACAATTTTTACGCTACTGTCACCCGGCGGGATCGCGATGATTTCATTAATTATTTCGGCGTTAATCATCCGCACTCATATTTGCTAACCAGCAAAAGAACTAGAAGTCGGAACTAGAAATGGAAAGGATATACAAGAAATGTAATGATGAGATAAACATGCATTCCAATTGTCCATTTTGGCCACAAGTGTCGCTACATGAAAAGCTTCTGAATGAGTTATCCTTTTTTTTTTCCTCGTTGCGCTGTGGTCTGACCTAACATCACGCACGCGTATCTCACGAAAAAGAAAATCGAATGATTATCTTTAATAATGCAGTAGGAACATCGGAAGGCATCCCTGTGTCTTATCGCGTGGTTTAGAAGAAAATATGGAAGGAACGGTTCTCTGCAAGACGGGAAAAAGACGTAGATAGCGTGAATTTGGTTTTCAATGTTTCGTTTGTTGCGTGTTTGAAAGCGACAATTTAGTCAAGAAATGGAACCTCGTTATATCCGATCAAATTGCTTATGTTTTTCTTTATCATGATGCGCCGAAATTGTCCTCGTTATAACCGAACTCGTTATAACCGATTCGTTCTGCCATAGATTTACACGCAAAGGAAACGGGACCGACGCGATCACCTCGTTATAAGCGGTTCCTCGTTATAACCAGGGAGGTGTTAGAAAAGGAGAGACAACTCCTGCTCTCCTTTGAAGTCATGTCGCGCGGCACCGCCGAGAAGTTATGCGCTTAACTACAGGTGGAAATCAGGTGCTTTGACAAAAGAGAGCATCAATAATCGGGACTAGCGCTCTCACATCTAGAAATACTTGCCCCTACTGCATTTCGCTCTATCTCTTTCGATGTGATGGCAACAATGAATTTGTGTACCTTGAATTGGAGCAGCGAATCAAAATGCAGTGTAAAACTGACAATTTTAACAGCAAATAGTTTAAAGGCACGCTGGTGCTCGCTTTAGCGGAGTACTTTATTTGAAAGATCAAAATATCCCAGATTAAAGGATATAAAACTAACATGCGGAAATGTGCGCATTATAGAAAAATATTAGGTTTTTAAGATGGTCTAATTTTCATTTCATTCATTTCAACTCGTTATAACGGGGTTTCACTGTACATGTATTTTATTACAAAGAAGTAAAAATTTAGGTCCCAAATTTTCACCATCAAAGTTTGTGTAGTGTAAAATTCACGTACAACAAACAGTTATACGTAGCAAAATTCTCATCATAACAAAGTCACTCCTGAGCACCATTGCCCAAAACAAATGGGCCCCATTACAATAAGATGCAGATTGCTTACAAACTATATAGCAAAACAAGCACTTACTTCTGCATGGGCAAACGCTTCACATTTCAGTGTGTTGGATAGGAATAGCTCAATATGCTCCTGGTGCCGCACACCATTTTAGAGGAGAATTGTGGTACAATGTACTTTATACCAGGGAGGTGTTAGAAAAGGAGAGACAACTCTTCGTAATTCATGCAAACACATGTTTTGGTTCAAAGCGTTACAATGGGATGTCTAGCATTCCACTATACGCTTTGAAGTCATGCTCTGCACCGCTCTACGTAGTTGCAAGGCGAAGTTCGGAGACGAAAAACGCATTTCACCTTTCGTTAAATTACAAGCTTTATTTCCCCGTAAAATTTTAAATGAAATAATCGAATTGATTAAGAGTAGTTTAGGAAAGAATTCAATATTATACACATGTATTTCTAGTTTCTTCGTAATGCGCAAATTGAAATGAAATGAAAATTAGGCCATCTTAAAAACCTAATATTTTTCTATAATGCGCACATTTCCGCATGTTAGTTTTATATCCTTTAATCTGGGATATTTTGATCTTTCAAATAAAGTACTCCGCTAAAGCGAGCACCAGCGTGCCTTTAAACTATTTGCTGTTAAAATTGTCAGTTTTACACTGCATTTTGATTCGCTGCTCCAATTCAAGGTACACAAATTCATTGGTGCCATCACATCGAAAGAGATAGAGCGAAATGCAGTAGGGGCAAGTATTTCTAGATGTGAGAGCGCTAGTCCCGATTATTGATGCTCTCTTTTGTCAAAGCACCTGATTTCCACCTGTAGTTAAGCGCATAACTTCTCGGCGGTGCCGCGCATGACTTCAAAGGAGAGCAGGAGTTGTCTCTCCTTTTCTAACACCTCCCTGTTTATACAAATGTTCATTAGCCTACATGTGTCACATCAAGGAGGTTTTATACATGGAGTTCCAACTGGCTGTAATTTATTCAAACAGTTGTCAGATTTCTATTGATGTACAAAAGAATTCCACAGGTGCACTTGTGCCTTTGATGATCGATGTTCCAAGCCGCCGTCTTGCTGAGCAATCTGAAGATTCATTTTGAACGTTATCATAATGTTGGCCATATTTTGCTTATCTATTTATTAAATGAAATGAAATTTCACTCAATAATAAAGCATGTAAAACAAAAGTCAGTTCCGTTCAGAAATTTGCGCAAAAGTGTAAACCATAGCTGTATTATGTGAAAATGTTTAAAACTGTACCATCCTGGAAAGCTGGTTTTATCACTTTTCGACTTAATTTCCCTAAATGAAACTAACATGTAATAATCTTCAAGTATAATTCTTTATTGATAGATATATCAGATTAGTGCCCGCGTATGCCCAGTCGAGTAATTTTCATTTTCATTTCAGCATTTTTTCCTCAATTTCTGTTCGCGCATCCTCGTGTCTGTACCACCTAGCTTTTAAAAGAAGGGATAGCGAAAAGTAATTACCATAACAAAGACATATCTTCCTTTGAAAGTGGCTGGTGATTATGCAATGAGACACGAGTCAATTGTCTTCGTATCGGCGCGGCAGATCCTGTTTGGCACATGCTTCAAATATTTTTGAGCGGCGGCTTCGAACATAGATCAAAGGGAATAACTCTGTTGTTACTCCATCTCTTCAACCTCCTTAGTCACATAATGCAAGTGTATACTGCTACATGTACATTGTACTGTTCCATAAAGCTAGTGTGCGCAACACATGTAGTTCATCCAGTATACATGTACATATAATCTAAACCTGAGAGACAGGTGGAGGCATCACTTGCACGTACAGTGAAGTGGAGGTGTGTCTGGAATGCTTCGGTATGACTGGTTCACAGGAAGTGTAGTGAGAAGCGACAAGGAAATACATGTGAAATTCTTGATTACCGGTAATGTTCATTATTCTGAAGGTTTAATTCTTAATCCAAAACACAAATTCTGTATACATGTACCTTGATGCAAGTTGAGCCGATAATGAAGAAGGTTCTTTATCATTAACACTTTTATCATTATTCCGGAAGTTTCTTTTCAAAACATGAAATAAGGTTTGTTATTCAGAAGGTCCAAACCAAAAATGAAATCATCTGAAAGTGAAAAGAAAAAGGTGTGTAGGCCTACTAATAAATTTTTATAACGACAATCCTTAAAGGGACATTCCAGACGATTTTCATAATTTCACATCATGTACATGTAGTACATAAATCGACAACTCCATGTATTGACCGATTCTGTGACGCGCTATGTGTATTTTTGGCATGGGCAGCGCCATTACTGCGGTGTATCGTCCGACCCCCCCCCCCCCCTCCTCTCTCCCCACCCCTCTCACGCGCGCAGAATGAAAAACTGATGCATGGTTGTTTTAGCCAATGGGCATCTCGTACTGAGTGCGCGAATGCTTGCTTAGTGCGCGAACCTTTGTTACAAGTGCGCGATGAACATGTTGCCCTGGGGGTGGGGGAGAGCAGGGGGGGTCGGCTGAGACACCGCAATTTGAGCTCATGGCTGCGCCCAGTGCCATAAAATGTCTGCTGCCCTCAACGAACCCGAATCGGTCAATAGATTTATGGAATTTATTGTGGTTCTTGAGCAGAGAAACAATACTTTGAAAAACCTTAAACAAATAACACTGAACAAGGATGATGACATAGGAGGTTCACATATATAGCAGTGTAATTTCATTACAATACTGCTTGCTTGCAAGTTCACCTGTGTATAATCTATGCATGCCTTCTTCTTTTGTTCTGCTTCCTTGAGCCCCAACTCATGCATTCTTATGGTGACTCTGCCATGTCATCATCCTTGTTCATTGCAATTGGTTCTAAATTTTGAAAATATTCTTATTCTTCATCCCAATTATCACAAATTCTGAAACTCTGTCCTCAGTAGAACTAATTTATAGTCGTTCAAATGTGAAAATTATCCGGAGGTCTCCTTTAATTGATTTCCAAAATAATAAACCGTATTTCATTTTCAGAATTACAAACTTTCAGAATAACAAAACTCTTTTATTGTTGGATAAACAAACGAAGAAAGACCATATGAAAGTATAAATGACATAGCTCTCTCTCAAATGTAACATTTGAACAAAATTATTGAGATAACATTGCATTTAATGTTTTTCAGCGTTTGATGGGAATTCAAGTAACAGCATACAGTGTAATAAATATGCATGGTTTGTGTAAGTTTTCGTCATATACATGTACATGTACTTTATTCTTTTTTTTTTAAAGACATCTCTACTCGGGGCTGACTGTTACATTTACTAATGTTAGACAAGAAGCCCAATGAGAAGAAACTGATAACCTACCATCAGTCTACATACGTAGTAATAACAATACATGTAATATTAATTGCATTTAATGTGGTGCTTTATACAGGTGTTTCAGTGCACTGATCCTGTTTATACAAGAAAACTAGAACATGCATTAACATAAAGACAATTAAAAACCAAAAAAAAGACAAAAATAATAATACATGTGATACAGATTGTTTGTGCCTCCAGAAGAAGAAAGAAATACAACTGATTAAAAAGACGAGTTTTGAGAAGAATTTAAAATGATTCAATAGATGAGGCGTTCTGAATATGGACAGGGAGTTTATTCCAAAGGGTAGGGGCAATGGGAGAGAAGGCTCGGTCACCACAACGGGTTTTGTACGTGGGCCATGAAGTTATTGGAGAGAGTTAGATAAACAGAGGGGTCTGGCAGAAGATAAGAGGAGCGCCATTAAATGGGAAAATAACCAGAGACTCCCAGGTACTTGGTGGTGAGGTTTTTATTACCGAGCTCAAGTCGGCTCTATAACCACTGCCGATAGATGGCGTTAACATCAACAAATACAACAATAAACAACATACTGGCGTGGCTGCCTTTTTCTTTTTCCCTCTTTACATACGTATCTAATGCACCGGCAAGTGCATATAAGTTCAAAATGCATGTAAACTAGACTTGAACACTCAACATAACATTTGTGTTCCTTATTCACAGACATAATGTTCTTAACCATTGTTAACAGAGTTATGCCCATATCAGATACATAAACACCTGTAAAACAAATATAAAATCTTATCCTAGCAATCAACACCTGGGATATAAAAATATCACTGACTGGTGCTTACAAATACACTAAACTAAACTGGCAATCTTATCTTATAAACTTATGAAAACAAACTGTGTAAACCAAAGTAATACCCAGACACAGGTTTGATGCGAATGCACATAAATGTAGGTACAACATAAATGAACTTGCAAATGTATCTGTTTCGTGACATGTACAATGTTGGACACTTACACTTTGTGTACAGTACGTAATACGTTGGAAACAGATGGCGAAAATATTATGAAAACCTGTGTTACACAATAGCACAATTATTAACCCTCAATAAAATTATAATCACACACCTCGGTCTCATCACTTCCTTTCTTCTGACTCATTATCCCCTGTCTTATACTGTGGAGATACAAAGTAAAAGGCCAGTAAACAAAAGCTGGGCATTTAATAAACACTGAACAAAAATTTCTGTTTGGCTAAAGGGTAAAACATGCCTGACCAAAATAATTACACATTCACTGTTCTGAGCCTAGCAAAATGAGAACCTGTATGCTGGCAAACTTGATGATGCACATTCCAATACAACGTACATATATACCATGCACAACGTTAACATTTCCTTAAATACCAAACTACATAAACATGTCAGCACAGACTGTGTTAACCTAGATAAATCCTACAATGTGTTGCACACAAATGAGTGAGGTACAATGTACATGTACATACATGTCTGGCAATAATTCAAAATCGAGAACATGGAACATAATGTATAATAATGGAACATAATACATGTACTCAACGTGTATGTCTGAATCCAAACAAACGTACATGGTATGACAAATGATGTACACGTGTATCATGAGTGTGACTATGAGTTGGGTGTGTGTGAGTATGTGTATGAGTGTGTTTGTATGTATTTACATATATGAATGTGTGTGTGTGTGTGTGTGTGTGTATACACTAGTAGAATCAACATGGTTGGCATAAACAAAGACACACAATAATGCATGAAAATTTTACCTTCAAACGTATACAAAATGATGCATAAATCCGGATCAGTCAACAGCCTTGGATATTTCTACATTTACTACAATATCAAATCAAAATATAAAAAGAATGACAAGTAGGGGCCTACACTGTACATGTTATGTACATGCAAGTTGATTATATGTACCATGGTACTATACTGTAAATATCCGATAAATGAGTCATAACAGCTCATTTTACAAAATAAGAAACCTATGTGTATTCAAACCACACACATTTTAGATACTCAATAATGTTGACAGCAATCATATAACTCGATGATACACAATCACATGATATGCTGCATAAAAGCCTTTATGCACATCAAACACACTTCACAATACAGACTGTATTGGTATGTTTAATGGAAAAATGCAATTTTCACTACCGGTACATAACACTGTATAAGACAGAAATGGTTGTAAACTGTCTCATTTTTCCCCAGATACAAAAGAAAAGACATGTACTTATGAAGAGACACCACAATGGGATGACATAGCAGTCAATGGGTAAATCAGGAATCTATAATCACCTAAATATTCACTAAAACACAAAATTAATGTGCATATCTACCTTCCTTTCCCATTTTATACTAAAGCAATGAACATTAATCTGATTTTGTCTACAACATAGATACAGGAGCATTATAACCAATCAAATAGCCTATATGAGAACAAATATGGTGCATATTTGTAGAAAAAAAAATGGTATTCCACTGATGTGAGGAATGCGTACACTGTATGAAGGTACATTGTAACATGGATATAAAATTAACTGAATTAAATTAGAAGGAAAGAACTAGCAAATCTGTTCTACCGAAGGCAAGAACACAGCATGTATTCCACATAAATCATATATATAAGACACTGTTGAACTGATTTGACAACAATAAAAGCAAATGAAACAAAACAAAGGCAATTCACAGTGGTCCATGTCCAAAATGGGGGGGGGGTGTTAGCCTGGGGAAATGGTAGAACCAAGCTCACGAGAGCAAGGAGGAGCATCGATGTGGCCTATAGGTTATACCCAGTTGATGACCAAAGGGAAAATGTCTATCAGTACATGGCACATGGTCATGCTAAGGGGGTCGTTCATGGTCATTGGATGCAGGGACATCATACGGTGGCGCTGGAGGTGGGAGATTCCTCGGAGCAGTGTCGTAACCTGTGACTAGGGCACCATCATCATTGACCGAGAAATCGTCAGCCAGTGATGTGGGACGATCATGTGGGAGCTCACCATCAACAATCAGCTGACCGCCAGGAGCAACGGGGTGGTGCTCAGGAACCGGTGGATCCTCATATAGACTGGATGGTCATCATCGGTGAGACGAAGTCCAAGAGACTCTAGAAACAGGAGACTCTTGTCTGTGCGCGCACGATCACCAGCATGGCTAACCAGGTGACATGAGAGCACAGGATCGTTGCTGAGCACACTGATGTCATCAGACATCACTCTGGTACCAGGAGTCTTGATGCTGTCTTCGCGGTCATGCAGGAGGGTGTCCCCTACAGACTGGCAGCTGTCTTTATCAACTTGGGAATCCTCATCGTGAACAGGGGGGTCGTCGTTGATGATCGGGTTCCCATCATTAGAAACGATGGGGACAGAACTGAGGATATGTCAGGACCATCGTTGAAACCATGCGGTTAACATATACAGATCTGGCGATTGGTGACCAGGGGGTCATCAGCTGTGTGGGAATCATTCTTGGGTGATGAATGACTGTCTGTGGTAGATGGACTATCAGGATCGTCATCGATCAGGAGATCACAATCAACTGGAATATCATTCAGGGAGGTTGCTGCATGTGCGTATTCAGCCGACCCGACACACACCGCTTTTCGCAGCCAGAACTACCATTGGACTCTCCCATGTTCGAAGAACAGAAATACATAGTCACCTTCGATTTCCAGTGAATGTGCACAGATAGCAGACTGGACCCTAACATCAGGGAAACACTTGGTGCCGCCATCATCAGAAGTCTCACCAAGCACACATGGATGTTCAATGAAGTAACCAAAGTGACTTGCGACTAACTCAGGGCTATGACTGTTATCTGACACTGGGCTACTAACATCAGAAAAATTTACACTATCATCATTCCACCTCTCACCACTAACACCAGAAATGAGACAATGAGCATGATCACTATGTGCAGGAAGGGGGCAGTTCACATCAACAGATGATGTACCTGTATTTGGAACTCTACTACCATACTGAAAAGTCGGTCGGTCGGTCTGTTGCAAAATCTTGCGTCGCGAACTCCTCCTACAGCTTTGAAGCAATTTAAATGAAACTTAGGGTAATTGATGATATTGAGGTATAGATGTGCAGCACATGTTTTTTGTGTTTGTCGGACAATGCGTTGCCATGGTAACCATAATTTTACCAAAACCTTGTGGATTGAATAACTTCCATAGTATTTAAGCAATCAATTTCAAAATTGGTATCTACGATGATCTATAGGTGTAGTTATGCAAGACACTCTTTGTGTTTGTACTTGACAAAGCGTTGCCATGGTAACCGCATGTTTTCTTTGAAATCTTGTGGAGTGAACAACTTCCACGGTTTTGAAGCAATTGAAATCAAATTTGGCAGGCATTATGGCCTTGAGGCATACATGTGGAACACATAATTTGTGTGTTTGTCGGATAAAGCGTTGTCATGGTAACCATAATTTTACCAAAACCTTGTGGATTGAATAACTTCCACATCATTCAAGCAATTAAGGTCAAATTTAATATGTATGATGATCGGGAGGTGTAGTTATGCAAGACACCAATGTGTTAATATAAGAAAAATGTGTTGCCATGGTTACCACTCATTTTTGTATCAAATTGAACCATTTAATCTATGAAGGTGAAATTTGGTGTGTATGATGCTCTTTAGGTGTAGTTCTGCAAAATGTCAATGTCCTTTGTATTTGTATCGAACAATGCGTTGCCATGGTAACCGCATGTTTGTTTTTTTAAATCCTGTGGAGTGAACTTCTTCCACAATTTTCAAGCAATTGAAACCAAATTTGGAAGGCATTATGGCCCTGAGGTATAGATGTGGAACACATAATTTTTGTGTTTGTCACACAAACCGTTGCCATGGTAACCACAATTTTACCAAAATCTTGCAGATCGAATAACTTTTCCATCATTCAAGCAATTAAAGTCAAATTTAGTATGTATCATGATCTAGAAGTGTAGTTTTTCAAGACACCAATGTTTCAGTTTAAGGAAAATGTGTTGCCATGGTGAACCATTCATTTTTGTATCAAAATAAACCAGTCAAGCTATGAAGGTCAAATTTGGTGTGTATGATGGTCTTTAAGTGTAGTGATGCTGGGGGAAAGCATGTTTCCATTTGCTGTAAGTTTTATATTCAGTGTCAACTCTGTAATTGTACAGTAAACTAAAATTATTAGGTGATCCGAGTATCCTCTCGGATCACCTTCTGTATCTGTACGGATTCTTTCTTCTTCTTTCTCCTCAAAAGTTGTGCAGAGGTTAGCTCAGAAAGTCCTCGGTCTATCAATTTCAAAATTATACCATATATGTATTGTGTCCCAAAGACGAGAGATCTAGTAAATTCATTGTGATCAATCGACCGTGACGTCACTATGACGTCTATATGAAAACACATTTTCATTCATATCTCATTAATGGAATGGAATTTTTCAATGAAATTTACGTCACATACAGTTCAAGTAAAGTTGATTCTACGCATATTCTCACAATTCATCTTTACCCTTAAAACGTGCGTGTACGCGCGCGTTGAAATATTTACATGCCCAAATCGAGCTCAAATTTTTTTTGCACACGTTTCAGACGATTTGGAGCATTTTTTGAAAAATTAAAAAAATTGGACGGACGCGTACGCGCGCGCACATATACGCACGCACAGCTCATATGCAATAGAAATTTCACGTTTTTTCACTTCGATCGGATGTCTGAAATGTCAAGGAATATTTATACCAAGTTTCAAGTCAATCCGACTCAATATGACGTCATACGGGCCCGTCAAAGTTGAAATTCCGCGCGCGCGTCAATGGCGATATACAGTGCAACTATGGCAAAAAACCGCCAATTTTAAATCCGATTTTACTCTTCAGGATGGACGGTGACCCCCCTTTTTCTTTACATATTCTGAAAGCTGATGAGTTGTACATGTCATTTCATGGGTTGGCGATGCTGAAAAAATGATTAAAAGATATCAAATTTCTTAATAAATTAAAGTAAATTTTCAAAATGACGTTATCAAATTTCAAGTTCACTCGAGCGTATCTCACTTATCCTTTGCCGATTTTCATCCAGATTTCAGTATGTTGTAGCTTATTAAATGCTCTTTCATAATAATAGGTACAAAATTTTGATTGGACTTCGGCATCACCTCGTAAAAATGGATTGAAAGTAATCTTGTCAAATTTGACCAGTTTACGTGTTATCTCTATGGGAGTGCAGTTTTTCTGAAAATGAAAATTGACATGACTATCTTTTTCGAGCAATAGCTCACTTATGCTTCTGTGAATTTCTCCCAGATTTTAATATGTTGTAGCTGAGACTTTGGGCTGTCGTTAGTGTGCCTTTCATTTTTTCATACGATGTCGGGATCACGTTAAAAAACTTGGTTGAAATTAAAGCTTATCTTCGATGTATTGAGATATTTCTTTCTTTCTGCAACTTTCTTTGCAATAACTCATGAAAAACAGCCCCTATCACCTCCATATTTTGCACATGTTTAGTTCATATCACGTACATTATTTCATAAAATAACAACTACTTGATCGGACACCATCTTGGGTATGTAAATTAGGGTCAAAGGTCATAAATGTTTCATCCTGTATCTTGGTGAATACGTGTCCTATCTTTCCCATATTTTGCACACGCAAAGACCATGTTAACAAGAATCATTTCACAAAATAATCACTTTTTGCTCAGATGCCATCTTGTCTGTGCAAAGTGGGGTCAAAGGTCAAATATACTTCATTCTGTATCTTCGTTAGTGTATACGGAATTCGGTACCAAAGATGGCAGATCTGACTCCCTTTTCTAAATGAGAATCCAAACATCACACGGCCAATGTCCCCTAAACGCAGATGAAACATGGTCATGCCTATTGGGATCAGGACTCAAATCATTGATTTCCAAATAGATCGGATCACCTAATTTGTCAGTGTTGACAAATTCCAAGTCTAGTTCTGTTTCTAATTCGACAAGTGCACAAACTTGGTATTAACGCCATTGCCCTCATGACATCACATACTATAAAGCAACACTAGGGGCGGGGGTATTAATCACCTTCAGTGATAATTCTAGTTTCTTCTAGATGTTTTTAACAAAAAATAATGCTCGATCCGGGTGCGCCCCCCTCTGGATCCGCCACTGGACTATGAGGATACGTCGTTGCAAGATTATCATGTGATTTTGTACGTCAGAAGTAAAGGATCTTGAAAGTAGTGCAGGAACGGACTGGTAGCCAATGGAGTGAGCGGAGTACAGGAAATATGGGGGTGTTTCACGAAGAATTTAAGTGGAACTTAACCCTAACTAGGCCAGGGGCGGGGCAAGGGCCTCCGAGGCCTCCCCCTCAACGTTCCGCATGATGTATCACCGTCGCAAAAAGCTGTCGCCGCAATGTTTCACGACTTTTTTCTTTCGAGTCTGCCATATCTTTTGACACCAAATTTGCGATGCCCAGGCATCTAGCATGTATGTCAGACCAAAAATTGCTCAATAACGTGAATTATTCTTCGTAATCTCCGTTGCTCGTTAATATGAGATCCCATGAGGCAAATCTCTCGTTTGAAGAAGCTACACCCCTGTAGACAATGCCAGTGTATATCTTGGCAATCAAGGACTTAAAAACCAAAGATATAAAACACCTGTTTCTTGACCCTGGCCTAATCTAAGCATCAGTCACCGCCACAAGGGGGGGGGGGGGCACCCGCGAGAGGATGACCATAGAATTTCTCAATAGAATATAAAATTCAAAACTTTAGAAAGAATAGAGAAAATTGAGTTCACTTTGAATGGTCTGCCACAGGCAGATATCCTTATCATGCTCTTACATAATATGACAGCTGTTGTAGTCATTAAACCCTGGCTTGGCCTCCAGGTTTGCCACGCCTGAGCAGAAAGTTATTTTGCAATGGGCAAATACATATCCTCCCACTTCTCAAACGAGGACTCGTGAGGGGGGTATAGCACCCCATCAGCTTCGTTTGCCAATGGGGTCTCGTCTCAAACGGGGGATTCGTAGTGTGTGTTTCTTTAGCGGGCAAGCCGCCATTTTGAGCTCTAAATTTCGCCGATTTTCTTTCACTTTGCGATCTGTCGCGTTCAAGTTTTCGGGGTTTCGTAGGTTATTTTACCTCCCCGATCGTTTGGTAGTGTTTTTTGAGAGCGATGGAAGCGATTTCGGGTTCTTCCAATTCTTGCCGAATTTCCCGCAAGAGAAGCTGGGTCGCGATGCGGGTTCCACCAGCATCGCCAGCGGACCGCGAGCGGGTCCCTCCCCCGGCAGCGATCCGGGGGGAAAGGGTAAGACGGCAGCGGCGAGCTCGGCTAGCCGCGGTGGAAAAGGCACGGGAAAAGCCAAAGGCAAAGCACCGGCGAAGATCACGTCTCCTCCCGCGATCGCACGGAAGTTCGCCAAGTCGGCTGCTACTTCTGAGGTCTCGAACCTTATGATTAATAAGCCCTCGATCATGAATGACTCTGAGATTATAGCCAAAGATTTTCGGGCTGTCCAGGACTGCATTCGTGCAGATCCTACTTCAAGGACAGTCAGGCCTGCATTCGTGACCAAGCACTAGTGTTGGTGGCTCAAATTTTGAACATCGTCTGAATAAACTGGAAGAGATGCTGGGAAAATTGGTGGATCATTTGCCACTTTCTCATCCACAGACTCGTAGTAGTCATAACGTGAGAAGTCTCGGAGATGAGGATGATAATCTCCTTTTATCTGATGATCGACTATGAGTATGACTGCGATCAAGATGATGGGCCTTTTGGTTGTAAACTTACACCAGCGTCTGACTCATAGGCTTCTGATTTCAGTGCTGAAACAAACACTGAAGATAGTAATGCTATTCCTGCTTCTGGCAAGAATGAATCTATCCCAGCTATCGCCACTAAATTCGCAGTGCCTCTCAGTGTGGGGAAACCCTTAGATGAGGAAATGCTGGGTCGGTATCCTACCTTGTCAGCCACACTCTTGAACAGGCTGCCCTAGAGGAGACTGGTAAGAAGTACACTAGCCCAGAAAACTGTCCACTACTTGACGTGCCCAAAGTCAACTTGACGATTTGGGAGAATCTAAACCCTACTACCCGGGCTAGGGACCTGAAGCTCCAGCGTATTCAGAGCGCTCTTGTGAAAGGCATCACCGCTTTTGCGCAGACCCTTTCTGCTTCGGAGCTGTCAGAAAAACAGCAGGACGCTCTGGGACTCCTGTGTAGCTCTAATTTCGAGCTGAACGCCTTGCGGAAAGACCTCATAAAACCTGGCTTGAATTCAAAATTTGCTCACTTGTGCAAGCCTCAGAACCCTGTGACCAAACAGCTGTTTGGGGACGACTTGGGAAAGAAAGTCAAAGACATCCAGGAAGAACAAAGAGCAGCCGGCGCTGTGAAAGGCTCAAAACCCTTCTCAGCAGGTAACTCCCGTCAGTGTCCATATTCGCAGTCACAGTCTCACTATCACCCTTACCGCCGACAGACGGAAGCTAATTACCGTAGAATGCGATCAGCGGGGTGGACCACGCCATCCGTACAGGCTGGGTCGGTACAGCGGCCTTTTTTAGGCCAGCGTTCTTGGAAGCCACACACTGCCACCCCGATGACCAGACCCAACAAGGGCAGCGGCCGACAGAGCCCTCAATACCGGGGGTTTGCGGGGGCCCGCAAGTAATTGAGCATGTTAAACCAACAGTCTCCTCATCCTCTGCAGAGGTGAGTACATGCCCTCTCCTTAATCTTGCTTGTTCGATGGCGGGTGGACGACTGAAAATGTTCTATGACAAATGGAGAAGCCTGACTTCAGATCCATACATTTTGAATGCTGTCAAAGGATACAAACTCGAATTTGATCCTTATGAATTCCCTACTGTAAGAGGGAAAGAGTTGTATAACTTATCTCGCAGTTCAGAGCTTAACAGTCAGATAGAGGAAGAGATTTCTCGCCTCTTAGCTAAAAAATGTCATTGAACTTTGCGAATGTGAGAATTCATCTCCAATATATTCACGAGACCCAAAAAGAATGGTTCCTTACGAGTTATCCTTGATCTTTCTGATCTTAATACAGGCATCCTTTATCAGCATTTCAAAATGGACAACATACATACAGCTTTGTCACTGCTCAGCCCAAATTGCTACATCGCATCTATTGATTTACAAGATGCATACTATTCAGTTCCCGTCCATCCATCATCGAGAAAGTACTTGCGTTTCTATTGGCAAAGTAAATTGTACCAATACAAGGCCCTACCTAATGGTCTCAGCTCGGCTCCCAGACTGTTTACGAAAATGCTGAAGCCAGTGTTTGCCCAGCTTAGGACAGAAGGGCATGTAGTTATGGGTTATCTTGATGACACTTTGATAATTGGGAGATCTAAGGATGCTACCCAAAGGGCTGTTTCAGCTACCACTAAGCTTTTAACAGAGCTGGGGTTCTTAATTCATCCTGAGAAGTCAGTACCGGTACTTAGCCCAGGCCAAGACCTAGAGTTCCTTGGGTTTCATTTGATTACTAGGTCAATGCACATTACTTTGCCAAGGGAAAAACAAGATGACATTTATGAGGTTTGCACCTCCCTCTTATCCCATGCCACCCCATCCATTCGAAAGGTTGCTAGGGTCATAGGGAAAATAGTTGCCACGTTCCCTGCAGTACAGTATGGCCCATTGCATTACAGATATCTAGAGAGAGACAAGGTACAAGCCCTTAAGGCAGCTCGTGGTCATTTTGAGAGGCCCATGACTCTTTCCATGGAGGCACGACATGAATTGATATGGTGGAAAGAACATATTCATGAGTCATTTAATCATGTCAGACAAAAGGTCGATTTAGAGCTACGTACAGATGCCAGTGCAGAGGGGTGGGGTGCTACAGACTTAACCTCTCACACAGGTGGCAGGTGGACCACAGAGGAAGTACATTCAGCTCAAACATCGGACATTAATTACCTAGAAACACTGGCAGCTGGACTGGCTCTGAAGTCCTTCTGTGCAGATAAGAGAAATGTACATGTCCTATTGAGGATTGATAACACTACGGCTGTTGCCTACCTTAATAACATGGGAGGGCTGAAATCAGAAACCTGCAATCAGGTAGTGTTAGACATCTGGCATTGGTGTATAGAACGCAATACATATGGCTGTCAGCAGCTCACCGTTACCTGGGTGCCAGAACAACGAGGCAGACTTTTATGCACTCTTTTATGCCTTCCCTCCTTTCTGTTTGGTAGCAAAATGCCTACAGAAAATACAAGAAGACAATGCACATGGCCTGCTTGTGGTACCAAATTGGCCTACACAGGCCTGGTTCCCTCTCTTGACAAGTATGATGAGTGAAGAACCTTTGATCTTGAAAAGAAGCAAATCCTTGCTGACACAACCAAGGGTATCTAAGGCTACCCACCCACTCTGCACTAAACTCGATCTTCTTTGTTGCAGGATTGGCGTTCACAGTTCGAAATGAAGGGACTACAGGACAGGACTGTGGACGTGTTGTGTGCATCTTGGAGACTGTCTACACGCACACAATATGGAACCTACATTAGGAAATGGCAAGAGTATTGCAGACAGGAAACTTTGAACAGTCAGTGCACTGCTGTAGAAAGTGTTATAGAATTTTTGAGTTATCTGTTTCATGTACATAAATTGAGTTGCAGTGCTATTAACTGTGCCAGACGTGCTTTGGCCTCAGAGGTGCTGTTGGAGAACAGCAACTGTACAATTAGTACACATCCTTTGGTGACGAGATTCATGAAAGGTGTATTTCATTTACGAAATCCGCTGCCACGGTACAACCATATCTGGGACGTTAAAATCGTGTTAGATCATCTCCGCAAAATGTCACCAGCCAGTAAGCTATCTTTGTGTGAGCTTACTCATAAGCTGTGTATGTTGCTCGCACTCACTTCGGCACAAAGGACACATACTTTGTTCTACATTCATATTGATGGCCTGGTTTTGAAGGATAATAGCGTAGAGATTCATGTCAGTGACTTGGTAAAACAGAACAAGACCTCCGACAGAGTAGGGAGTAGTGTGGTACGCTACCTGAAAAAGTACATTGAGCGTACAAAAGTGCTGAGGGATACGAAAAGGCACCTGTTCATATGTTGTAGGAAACCTCACAAACGAGCCAGTAAGCAAACCATCTCCAGGTGGATAAAGGAGACAATGAGTGCGACGGGTATCGACACTAGAATTTTCAAGCCGCATTCTACAAGGGCTGCAGCAGTCTCTACTGCAAAGACAGCAGATGTGCCCATAGCGGACATTCTGAAACAGGCCGGATGGTCTAACGAGGAAACCTTCAACAGGTTCTATGATAAGCCGTCGATCAGGGCAGGACCTACATGTAGGTTCTCCATGGCGGTACTGGATAATCATTGAAGAGATTTGGGTATTATTGGTGAGCTGCTATGTCATTCTTATCACCATACATTGCTTGGTTTTACAGAAATGCGACCACTTGCTTCAAAATATCATATTAACGAACAACGGAGATTACGAAAAATAATAAATTAATAAAACGAGAACTTACCTGTTTGAAGTTTGATTTTTTATTATTTGAGTAATAGGAGTGTGAGTTAATATGCCCTCCACTCCCACCCTCAATTCAAACTTCAAGGTAATGTTCTCATCATAATGATACTCCGTCAATTTATTCCAGATTGTGGGATTGTGACAGTGGTCGCATTTCCTCTTGGAACAGGCAAATCTCACTTCACCCAGTTGGGTCTTCAGATCAGTTCTTTCACCTAAAATTGACATTATGTAAGGCGAGACGTCGGAAGACAGTCCAATTTTGTCAGGTGGAGATTTGCCTGGGCGACGAATATTGCCTGCGCATGCGTGCGAGTGGGATCTCATATTAACTCACACTCCTATTACTCAAATAATAAAAATTAAACTTCAAACAGGTAAGTTCTCGTTTAATAAGCCAGTTCGGAGTTAGCTCATGGGCACATTGGTCCGAATGACCTTTCCTTTTTCTCAGTCGGTTAGGGGCACTTCAATCGTTTTACAGCGACATAATGCGTAATATTTACATAACAATTTATGCGATTCATCAATCCCGTTCAAACAAAGAATAAACTTGCGTCGACCAGATGACCAGAATGATCTGTCAATTCACACTTGAGAAAGCATCCATTTCATTATTTTGCATTGAATGTATTGACGATCTCTTTCTATTGATATTGCCAAATACCACTTTTGCTGCCAGGTGGATGTGCTGGCAAGCGGCATTTATAAGGATTACATGAATAATCATTACATGCCAGATGCTTATCCCAGTAAATTTAAAAACCAACATGCCTGTTGGTCCGAATGACCTTGTTTCTGCTCATGCGCAAAGTGGAACTCCGAACTGGTTTATTGTATCGCTCTGATCGAGAAAATTTCTCGACTCCAACTCGGGAAATTTCTGAAATAGCGGGATAGTAGCGCGCTATTGGATAATGTGAAAACGACTCGAGAAATTCGCGCGATGAATTCCATCATTCCTAGCTTGTGTGACCCGATCGACCGAGGCAAACTGCACACAAAGCATGAGGAATTTTTGAGAGGGCACACACATTACTGATGCTGTTTGCACATACTCAGCTGTCGAATCAGCTATTTTAAAATTTTTAATATTCGGGCTACCCCCTCTTCGGGCTGATGTGAATGAGAAATGAAATAGCGCTCTAATTTGCAATCGCGGAAAATTTTTCGAGCTTGGATGTTTATCGGGCTGATGTGAAAACACCTAGTGTGATATCCTCCGCGAGGGAGCAAAGCGACTTTTGTAAAAACTTTTTGTAAAAACAGAGTACAAAAGTCGCGTTTATAGAGCATTTAAAAGTAAATTTATATTATAGGGAATTAAACATGACGAAAAAAAAAATAGTTTGAAGGACTACAATTATAACATACGGGGGTACATGTGACGGTGTAAGATCCTCGGCGAGGGAGCGAAGCGACCGAGCGGAGGAGAGTGTGGGAGAGGGGTATCACGGTAGGGACTTTTTGCATAAACAGAGTATAAAAATTGCGTTTACAGAACATTTTAATTTAGATTTCTAGAGAATTAAACGTAGTAAAGAAAATCACGTAAAGGACTATGATCATAACTTATGAAAACTGTTTATTTTACTATAAGTACGGGCAGAGCGAGCGAGCCACTTTCACTTTGCCTTTCGTCTGAAATGTATTCTAGCAATAAAAATTATTCTTATATCGCTTAAAAGCATAGAAGAACAGGAACGCAAGGTTTAATAAAGGTAAGTTTCTGGGGGCACACTCGAGGACGCGAGGCTACCATCTACAGTGTATATACTAAATTTACTCATAAGTAAAAATCAGTGTATAGATAATGTATATTGGTAACGTATTATGAAAATTTTGCATTTTCAGTTATGAAATTGACAAGTTCTAGACAAGAAAGAGCCTTTATTCTTCATTTTGGTCTTCAGATAATTGATTAATTATTAATCTTGTTACAGAGGCACTTTTTTTGGGGGGGGGGAAACTCGTTTTTGATGTCATATGAAAGAGAATAAAATTTCTTTTTTGTGGGTTATTGTAATAACTGGATCGAGATTTTAAGGAAAAAAACTCATTGTGTTTTTTTCGGAAAAAAGGAAAATCATGAAAATGCTTCATTCAGCATAAATCAGAGATAGACTGAAGGATTATCTTGAAACGTTTCAAGAATTTGTTTGACATATAATTAATATCTAGAGAAAATTAGGGGTCAGTACCTTTTTTGGTTCAGGAGTTATAATGTCTCAAACTTGAAAACTCATTTTATGTGAAATGACCACTTTAGTTGTGACAAGACCTAGTTGGTCGTACAGAAGTCTGCACACGCCAAGACTACTACACGCACCACTGGCACTGCTACAGGCGCCATATGCCAGTGCCAGTGGTGCGTGTAGTAGTCTTGGCAAACGCAGACTTTTCTTCAACAAACAAGAGTTTGTGCCTGCAAACTAACTTTTCACCAAGTGGTAGCTGAGGTGACGCTGATCGCTATTATTTTAAAGTAGGTTGTTCTGAAGCAGATGAGATGAAGCAAAAATATATTTCAAAAAGAGGTAGAAGCTTGAAACTTGGCACCAACCTTGCTATAGAAAGTTTAAGACAAAATTTAGATGAAGCACTCAAAAAAATCAAGATTGCAGGCCATCAAAGCTGACATAGTGTATTGCGCCAAAGTAAAGGTATTATTTCGATTTTGATGCAATTTTGTCTGTAGGTTTTTATATATTCTGAACATTGTGATGCTATTTTAAACCGTCTTAGGTTTTTATGGAGACATTTTTCAGAATGCATCATGAAAATTTCTTTAAGAAGTAAAAAAAAAAAAGTTTACAAAAAATGAAATTCAAAAATGTTTATAAAAACCATGTAGAAATTAACATCTTTTCCAAATAATTAATATTTGGAGAAAATAAGAGGTCAGTATTGTATTTAGTTCAGGAACTATAATGTCTCAAACTTGAAAACTCATTTTACGTAATATCATGTATTTACACGCATCTGTTCCCAAATACTTCACAGAGGGTGAAATCCAAAATCGTGCTTACTTTTCGAGTTCCACTCTCTCTATAAACAAGACCATGCATATTTTCAACATTTAAACATACTAAGCATTGTTCCATAAGTACACATCAGTAGATTTGTTGCAAAAACCTCCAAAGTACACTGAGATGCTGTCCAAAAGGGCCGCCATTTTTATTGAATTTAACATTTCAAATATAAAATTTGATAGAAACACTGGATTGCAACAAATTTGATGTCATATGAAAGAGAGTAAAACTTCCTAAAGGTTGATACCACTTAAAATGGTTATTGTGATAAATGAGGGGGGTGTTTGCTTTTTTTGGGGGGAGGAAATCCATATTTTTATATTGTTTTGAAAAAAGGAAGAGATATAAAAAATGCATGATTCAGTATTTATCAAAGAAGAACTGAAGGATTATTTTGAAACCAGAGATTGAGATTGAGATTTACTGGGATTGAGACACAATTCATATTTATGGAATTACAGGCAATATCATACACTGTTGAAAAGTTAACATCTCAAACTTGAAAAAAAAAAAATATTTATGCATTTACATACAATGTGTTTATTAATACATGGTCACATGTAATACTGTAATGGTCTAGTGACTTGCAAGTGCCTGCAAACTAACTAGGTGACGCTGGTCGCTATTACTGTAGTATTTCATAGTAGATTGCTCTGAGGCAGATAAGATTGAACAGAAAGTATCTTCCAAAAAGAGATAGAAGCTTGGAATTTGGCACAAATTTTGCCAGTGTGTCATATTTTGCGACAAAAATAGTATCCACACAAAATTCAAGATGGTGGTAATTAATCGAGGTTGTCGTTAAAGGCATTATTTACCATTAGTACACGTGAACCAAAAACCCAGCTTTAGTTCCCCAAAATAGTTCTAAAATGTGAGTTAGGGATAGAACAACTAATGTACAAACTTGAATCAGTATAATTAATGCTGAATATTGTTAGATATACAAAATAGATCTGATAAAAACGTGTTTTTTTTTTTATACTAAACTGTCAACAGTTATCATGGTTATGGTTTATTGAAAAGAAATGGTGATATCTCCGCATGTTTGAGGCTTTATTACAATTTTTTTTACATGGTAGGATGTTTTGTGATACAACTAACCCACACAATCATATAAATCAAATGTGGTATCTCTCTCAATGGTACACAATACCTATAGCGTGTTGTGTCAAAGTTAAATCTCAACTTATAATTTGATATTTTTTGGTCTTCTTATTTTGCTGTCTATTATGTTTCCATACATCCGAACAATATTGTGCTGGTATAAACCATGTTGAGGGCCTTTTTGGGGGGTGGGGTGGGGCTCATTCCAGTGTTTGGGTAAGGCCCGATCTTTAATATAAAAAAGTAAAAAAAAAAAAAAAAAAAGAAAAGCTTCTGTATCAAATATATGCTTTTTTACTTGTATGTTACTCTGCAATTGTACTAACGTGAATGATGATGGTACATGTGTAATAATATCTGATCCTTAGATGTCCTTGAAAGCCTTTCTGATCCGAGAAAAAAAAAATGTCTCCATAAAAACCTAAGAAGGTTTAAGATTGCATTACAATGTTCAGAATACATGAAAACACATAAATAGACAGCAAAACAGACAAAATTGTATAAAAATCGAAATAATACCTTTACTTTGGTGCAATACACTATGTCAGCTTTGATGGCCTGCAATCTTTAATTTTTTGAGTGATTGATCTAAATTTTGTCTTAAACTTTCTATAGCAAGGTTGGTGCCAAGTTTCAAGCTTCTACCTCTATTTGAAATATATTTTTTGCTTCATCTCATCTGCTTCAGAACAATCTACTTTAAAATAATAGCGATCAGCGTCACCTCAGCTACCAATTGGTGAAAAGTTAGCGCCAGTAAATAAAAGGAGGGAATCGTGGGCGATTCGGATGAGGTTTGGATCTGATTTATTGCCGTGGCCGAGACGACTACGGCAGGCCAATTGTGCACAAACGTAGATTACTACATGGATACATTGTATATAACACAACCAATACTGGTTACTTAATCATTACTTTCCATTAGCAATCAATCATGTTTATACAACCTCAAAATTTGCCTCTGTTACAAACACTCTAAAAAAACTGAAACTAATCACTAAGTAAAACCACAACTGAACAGTTAGCATATCACCCATCACTGTGATAACAATCACTATACTGTAGTTAATAACAAAACTCTATCGCTGTCAACAAACAACTGATAACCTTAGGCATAAACACATTGATCATACAAACTATCAATGTCCAACAAAAATCTTACCCATTTAACCTCTACATACAAGTATATCAACACACGAATGTAACTTGACTTGCTTTACGATTTTCACAAAAAAAAAAAAACACAGAATCATCATATTCATGTAAACTACACTGTATGTGCATCAAACTCCACTCAATTACCAACATCATATTGTTCCTAGATTTCTGAAAATAACTGAACACAAATCACATTTTACAACGATCCCATGCACTATTGTGTACTGTATCCCAATAACTGCTCTTCCCCCATTAATTAACTACGCTAACATAACACTAATAAAGCATAACAAAATTGAAAAAGCCCTAAACATGTATATATCATAATCAGATACATAAACTATACATGGTCATCTGAATAAAACATGAAATTCCTCACTAAGTTGAGCATGTACAATGTACCTAGTATACTTATAAAAACATAACTGTATGTGGATTATAACATTAAACCAGTGCAGACCTGGAAAACACTTTTGTTTTCATGAATCGATCCTGCTCAATAATAGTGAATAAACAATCCAGACAACCACACTATGTAAAAATACATACCAGTAAATATGTCTAAGCTGTACATACTATGTGCCAATCTTATGTGAAAAATTAACACAACTGTGCTAATAAGGGGTATGGGCATGATAACACTGCAAATCTGTAGTCACTGTGCTGGAAACAAATTACAATGTATACAGTCGTACGAGTCTAGTTTACCATGGACAGTAATCAGGTAGCAGGGAAGGTTGCCACCATTTATCAACATTAGTATAAAAAAAATAAAAAACAAAACAAACAAACTTATCAGAGTTGTGATATTCCATGCTTACAAAACAACATAGTAATAGATGTGTATACGACTGTACTATACAGTATATGTACCGGACAGGCGAACAGACAAATACAAAAGTGAACTGTCTTAAAAAAAAAATTATACATACCAGTACATTCCACTCCTATGAGATATTTGTATGTACTCGCGCAGACTGCAAAACAAAATTATTATCAGATAGTGTGTGATTCAAAATGAAACTCTGGTGAAATAATGAACATTAACATAACTAGAAGGCTTGTGCACTGCCATACACAGTCAACCGTATGTTGACATCAACCCTGACAAAAACCGTACATGTCCAGTCTATCTACATGTCTGGTTAAATACTGGTATAAAATGAAATACAGTGTAGTACATAGCTGCCATACTAGGAACAGTAAAAACAAAAGGGGCACCATATTGCTACCCGATAGCCAAAATGGTAATACACTCTACAAAAACACACATCGCATCCTTAATCCAAAGGCCAAAAAACCTTTACTTGAAAAAGATTCAGATCTAAAAAAAATCACAACAGAAACTGTAAGAAAAAAAACAGATTCACAAAATTATCAAAACATCAAATGATACCCAAAGAATTTCACAAGACGTAAGATTAACTATCGCAATGACAAAAATGTGGGTATACAAACTACAATACATACAGCTGATGCATGTGGAAAATGTGAATTACATCAACACACACATAACATTGTGCACCTATATACACACTACAAACATGGATACAGAATACAACTTAAATGACCAATTAACCTGGAGGAGATAGGGGCATGGGAGGACCACGGGTTATCGCTGATGGGCGGGAGGAGTCAGGGGGTGCTGAGGGATGGGGAATCCGGAGCACGCAGGGGAGTAGGACATCGATGATGCCTACATCAGCAAAGCCATGGGTAGGAGCTTGGGGATCATCAGATTAGTGTTCGGTGGGGATCATCTGGTAGAATGCACGCGAAACTCCATCATCGGGAGAGGGGGAGGGATCTCCTTCGGACCACAAACAGGACAGGCAAGGGCCGTTGGGCCATGGTGGAGCCTTCCAGGTTGGGTGTGTGTCACGATCGGCGATGCCAACGTCATCCATAAGGGGGCGGAGGCGAACAGCATTGTTGTAGGCAGGAAAACCCTCTGGGTGGATCTTGGGGACCACGCTGAAGACCATCATGAACTGGTGTTCACTGTCTGGCGGCGTGCAAGAGGGAGAGGCATCAGCAGGAGTGAGGTAGTTGCCAGGAGGAGAACCTGTAGAAGATGGTATTTCACCCTGCACTGGCTGATGGGTGAATGTCGCGGTTGTCTCCTCAACACAGGCAGAACCATGGCTAGCACGATGTCGATCGATGCCAAATACACGCATGTCCATGTGGGTCGACGCCGTTGGCAGAGGGACATGGTCTGTGACAGGAAGAGCGTCCTCACCTGTCTGACTGGGAGGAAGCTTGCCAATTGTGCACAAACGTAGATTACTACATACATTGTATATAACACAACTAATACTGGCGTAGTTTGCAGGCACAAACCCTTGTTTGTTAAAGAAAAGTCTGCGTTTGCCAAGACTACTACACGCACCACTGGGTTCTAGGACTGCTCCCCCGGAGGACAACTCCCCCGGGGACTACTTCCACCTGACAACTCCCCCGGAGGACGTCTCCCCTGGAGGACTACTTCCCCGGAGGACTCCTCCCCCGGAGGACGTCTCCCCCGGAGGACTACTCCCCCGGAGGACCACTCCCCCGGAGGAGCACTCCCCCAGACGACAACTCCCCGGATGACCAATCCCCTGGTCGACCACCCCGGCCACCACTTTTCATGAAAGAATTCGATTTGAATACCTGTTCTGACGCTGATCTTTCAAGAGTGACCAAAAAAAAAAAAAAAGTTTGTGTGAACGTAGCTTAATTCATCTATTCATTTGTTCATTCATTCTTTTTTATAATGATAAAGGAGCTTCGGCTAAGTACGCGGAAATTTATTTCAGAAATAATGCAAAAATAAAGGTTCGGCATCATTATTCTGTAAAACTAAGGGGTCACCTCATCCCTTAATTCCCAAATTCCCGTCAGCTGTCTAATTAATGCGCTTTTAGCAATCATATCTTATTTCTTATCATTTACAGTCTGGAAAAATATAAATGCCATTAACAAAAACTGTCAACGTGAAAAAAATATATCACACAATAGGAACGTCACTGTAATGTTATATTTCTGAAATAAGTTTCTTCCTTCCTATTACATCTAGAGGAAGGTGATATAATATGTTCCACAAACCATGCGTTCTTTTGAAGACTTTTACAATGTAGGTTTGAATGTTATCGCATACTAGTATGTGTCTTTGTGTCTTTGAGACACCTTAGTAATGGGTAAACTTTCCTTCTATTATGATATTACGTTATGAATAACTGATGGCCGGCAAGAAACCAAAGTCAACAAAATAAAAATCATTGTGGGAGCGACGGAGTGAGCGAGTTTGAAAATTTTGGCATTTTTACAGTCCAAACTTGCTCGTTCTTGCTTTATTATATCCGAGATTATTGCACGTTGATATTCATTTCAAATTGGTGTAGAAAGAAAACACGAGCTCGGAGGAGGGGGGGGGGGGGCTAGACGTTCACCCGAGTATCACAGTCACCACATCTGACGCAATTTCCCTGTAAATTAAAGCCACTTTTCCATTCTTATAGGAGGAGCCCCCCCCCCCCCCCCCCTTGGGCCACATACCCAATAAAACTGACTTTGGGTTCCTATCCCATAAGAATGAGATTCCCACCAACCTGGGGTGAAATCTGCACACTGGTTCTGAAGAAGATGAAAATGGAATTCACCCCCTCCCCCCACTTTCACCCATCTTTATCGACCCCGTTTCCCAAGGGGATTCTCCTATAGGTATTGCCGTGAACGACATTATATTTTTTATCTATAAGGTATCTACATAAAACATAATCTTGACTGTAATTCTTTTGGGTCTAGAGAAAAAGATTTCATTTTAAGGGGGGTGGCTACCCCCGGCCCCCTGGGGACCACATGAAACACACAAACAACTTTGGGACCCCATCCCCTAAGGATGGTTCCCAGTAAGTTTGGTTGAAATCTGCCCACTGGTTTAAAGAAGAAGAAGAAAAATGTATTTTTCCCAATGCCCCCCCCCCCCCCCCGGAGCTCCAAGTGGGCTATCCAAGGTACTGCCATGACTTATATTCTTCACCAATAAATATATCCACATGGTAATATATTTTGACTGTAATGCTTTTGGGTCTGGAGCACAAATTTCTCCCTATTTTCCGGGGGGGGGGGGCACATGCACATCATGAACAACCTTTGGACCCCTACCTCCTAAGGATGATCACCACCAAGTTTGATTGAAATCCGGCCATTGGTTCTGAAGAAGAAAAAGAAAATGTATTTATCCCCCTTGGCCCCCACTCCATAATTTTCACCCCCTATAGGAGCCAAAAGGGGCCACATTGGCTCTTGCCATGAACAAACTATAATCTTCATATATTAAGGTAGAATCTACAAAAAACATCTACACTGTATTAGGCCTACCTCTTTTGGGTCCGGAGAAGATTTTTTAAAGTTTACCCCTTTTTCCCCCTTAAGATAGGGCCCTTCCCCTTGGCCCCCTGGGGCTACATGCTCCACATGAACGACTTTGGGTCCCTATACCCTCCCAGGATGATCCCCACACCAAGTTTTGTTGAAATCCGCCCACCGATTCTGGAGAAGAAGATGAAAAAGATTACGCACGACGGACGACGCACGATGGACGATGGACGACGGACAAAAAGCGATGGCAATAGTTCACTTGAGCCTTCGGCTCGGGTGAGTCAAAAATCATTCTGACGGGTGGGGGGGGGGGGCATTCGCCCCCTATGCACAGCCCCTCCCCAATGATGCCGCCATTGCTAGGCGCGCGTTTTAGCGGGAATAGCCGAAGACAGCCCTGACCAGTGGCGGCTCCATGTCATATTAATAAAAAATTGTGTGACTTGATAATTCAGAGTAACATAATCATATTTTTATATTTAGTTTGCTTTTTGTTTGTTTTCCATGTTCTAAAGCCGTTTTCCATGTTCAAACGTTATCAAATAAAATCGTGTTTAACAAAACTCGTTTTTCAATAAAGTTTTTTGAGTAAACTCGAATTATCCCATCTTTGGGGCTGAGAGATTTGTGCTGGCCGTGCGGGTGTGCTCTCCCAGCGCTGTTGGAAGATATTACCATTTTACACGTTCAAGTCTCTTCAGGAACAAAATATTCATATTTTTTCTGTCGATTATTTCTCCGACATTAAGAATTGTAAATGATGTTCAGACAAATTCACAGTCAATATAACAAACGAAAATTGCAAAATAACATTACTGACAGTGACACACAGGATAGTAACTATCATAAGAATCTAAGATAAAAATCATAACCACATCAAAAAGGTATTTCTATTTAAACACATTCCTTATCATAATCATGAATTGCAAAAAGAAAAAGAAAATCATCAAAGAAAGGACTTCTTAAATGAAATAAAATAATGAAGAAAAACAGGTATATGCTAAGGAATGAACTCCGTTTCTCCTCAAAAGCGTATTTCCGCCAATGTGTTTAACTCTTTATCATAGTAACTTTCAGTAATAAAATGGACCTGCGCTTCTACTTTTTTCGACATTACTTGTAGCGTGTAATTATAGTGGTTAAACTTTGTGCTGAGATTTCAAAAACTTTGCTATAAAGACGGACGTCTCTGAAAGGTAACGTCAATTTTAAGCAGGCTTTGATAGAACAATGTACACAGATGAATTGAGTTTTAATTTCAAGGACAAACAATCTCTGTTCAGTATAGGATTTTCCCCCGGGAGACGTCCCCGGGGCAGTTGTCAGGTGGGAGTTGTCCTCCGGGGGAGACGTCCTCCGGGGAGTGGTCCTCCGGGGGAGACGTCCTCCGGGGAGTGGTCCTCCGGGGGAGACGTCCTCCGGGGGAGCGGCCCTCCGGAGGAGTTGTCAGGTGGGAGTAGTCCCCGGGGGAGTAGTCCTCCGGGGGAGTTGTCCTGATACGGCACCACTGGCACTGGCGCCTGTAGCAGTGCCAGTGGTGCGTGTAGTAGTCTTGGCGTGTGCAGACTTTTGTACGACCAACTAGGTCTTGTCACAACTAAAGTGGTCATTTTACATAAAATGAGTTTTCAAGTTTGAGACATTATAACTCCTAAACCAAAAAAAGGTACTGACCCTTAATTTTCTCCAAATATTAATTATATGTCAAACAAAATTCTTGAAACGTTTCAAGATAATCCTTCAGTCTATCTCTGATTTACACTGAATCAAGCATTTTCATGATTTTCCTTTTTTCCGAAAAATATCAAAAAATGAGTTTTTTCCTTAAAATCTCGATCCAGTTATCACAATAACCCACAAAAATGGTATCAACTTGTAAGAAATTTTATTCTCTTTCATAATGACATCAAATTTGTTGAAATCTGATGTTTCTATCAAATTCTATCTTTCAAATAGCAAATTCAGTAAATATGGCGGCCATCTTGGACGCTATCTTGGATTTGGAGGCTTTCGCAACAAATTTTTTGAGGTAGACCAGTGGAATGTTGTTTGTTACAATTAAAACTTGAAAATAAGCATTGTCTACTTAGTTTGTAGAGAGAGTGGAACTCGGCCTCTGTTTTTAGCTTTCGGCCCCCCGGTTATAGACGCATAATAATCTTCCTTCAATGTGAACCTAAAGTTATTTACATGATTTCTGCATACACGATACTCCAATCTGCATTCAGGCTAATCAATCTGTCACGCTGATGTGACACTGGGTTCATTGTTGACCCAATATGTTTTCATCCCTCTTATTCTCCTTGTGACAACAGGGCATGTTTGTTACAAATTTCCAAGAATGTTTATTTCCATAGGTTCCATTGACTGTCTATAAAATTATGTCAAACTGTGTTTCAAAACAATTACATAATAATTGAGAATTTTGAAGTTCGATATTATTATCTTATGTATACTCTACTCTATAGCAGCAGCTGAGAATTGGGCGGAAGACCTTTTTTAATTTTTTATTTGTTTTCTTTTGTTGTTGTTGCTTGTTAGCTGGACAAACCCGTAAGTGGCACCAGAAATATTTTTTTCTGAGCTCCCCCACCCCTCCCCTTTACGGAATTCCTGGATCTGCCCCTGGATGAGTAACTACAAAGAGCATAGGCAACAACGAAAATCACCGTCACGGGTGCCCGTTATTATGTTGTAAATGTTTATTAACATGAATTTGAATTTTCTTATACCCCTTTCCCGCTGAAGAAAATCTTCCCCGGGGGCACCTGGGGGCACCCGGGGAACCCCGCAGTGTGAAAGGTCACTCGGTTGAAACCTAGGGGAAGCCTAGGTGAAACACCGATGAAATTTTGGGCAATTTTTACCCGAGAAGCGTCCTGGGTAAACACCGATAGTTCAACGGGAAATCACCCGGTGGTTCACCGAGAGCGCCCAGTGTGAAAGGTTGTCTCGGTGAAACACCGGGGAAAATATGCAGATTATGTCAAAGGTCATGTCTTGTTTCTGGTCATGCACACGTTTTCAGCTAGCTAGCGCGCACTCGACCTCCCAAATCCACACGTAAAGGGTACTAGTAATTCGTGTTTGTAAACATACACACGACACTACATAGTACATGTGTGTGTCGTTTCGTGTGCAATGTGGCGTTCACAGTGCGACAGCATTGTTTTCCATCATGCTGTGCATTGTATTGTTTAATTAGCACGCCGTGTATACAAAGCTGATATAGGTTTACAATGTACTTGATCGCTTTGATGCTTCCTCCTTCTTCGTCTTCCTCTAGTGTCTATGTAGCTCTTAACTCTTCCAGTAAAGTCTGATAGTGATACAGTCCGCCTCTTTCTTGATTTTTTCGTATTTTGTGCTTTGGCGTCAAGTGCTGGGTTTACAGTGTGCAGGAGAAATCCTTTGACGTTTTGTACTGTTGAAATTTGAGGGAATTTTGCAAATGGCTGGAGCGTGGACCAAAGACGAAGAGAGATTATTGCTTCAATTACGTAGCGAGGCAGCAGTGAACGAAGAACTGAGCGGGACGTCGGCTGACGCTGGCACCGCGTACGAGTCCCTCCTCCGAAAACTTGCTGAACATGGGATCGAAAAAAACCAAATCGCAGATGCATAACAAACTCAAGTACATAAGATCACCCACGTTGCGAGCAGAAAACCCGTCTAGGGGAAAGTTTCACCGAGAGCAGTGTGAAACGACGGGACTGAAACTTTCACCGAGAGGTTCCCCGGTGAATTCACCGGGGAACCTCTCGGTGGTTCACCGAGACGGGCAGCGGGAAAGGGGTATTAGACATAAGTTCACGGGGGTTCTGATGCGAATTTGAATGCGTTGCACGAGCCTTTTTAATTTTAGCGCCCTTTTCACACGTTTATTTGAACAATTCATGAATAGCATGCTGATGAAATCAAATCAAATGAACTAGTTGCCTTTGTGAATGTCGATCTCGGTGATCATTCAAATTCACTTGAACGTGAATGATCGCATCGTTAAATCGAATGCAAATCTTATGAAATTGGGAAACCTATTATTAAGGAAGGAAAGTTAGAAAACAAAAGAGAGAGGTATAAGATGACGAAAATAATTTATGAAAATAAACTATAAGCAAGCAAGTTAATCATTGAGAATTTGAGGTATTTCTCTGTTATGTAGCCCCTCTTCATACCTTAGAAATGGACGTTTTTCTACCCAGTCACACGCAATTTAAAAAACCTACACAACTACGGTATACAAATTCCACAATGTATAGGTTTTTCCGGTCAATTTCATACTTATGTCATTCAAATTCCTATTCCGAGCATTCAATTTCACGCATTTCACGCTCGCAGCACTGAATAAAATCCGGTCATTCGAATTCACTATCGGAGCGTTGTTATATCGGAGCATTCAAATTACTGTTGGAGCATTCAAATTCACTATCGGGGCATTCAAATTCACTATCGGAGCGCGCTTGACTCAAATTTAAGAGAGGAGCACGCATTTCAGCAATCTGCAGCATTCAAATTCTTGTCAAGCTGGCGACGGAATCTCGTCGGTTACTCAAATTCGTGAATAGGCAACCATGTTCCAAATAGCTGCATTCAAGAATTCAATTCAATTCAATCATAGTTTATTTCCAATCAACGAAAATCAAAACATAGTACAAAGTATACATGTCATGAGATGATATTGTTCAAAGATTTGCAGAAGATCCATGTAATATGCAAGATAAGTTATATAACAACAACAATAATTAGAAGAAACAATGCATAAAGACATACTTCGTGGGCATGCGGAAAATAAATTCGATTATGGAAAATAGTGATCCACTAAAAAGCAAAGCTTGTGGGACGTGGATCGCTAGATAATTAATAAGTAAACAATATATTATTCAAAATTCTTTATAACTATTGTATCTAGTATAGATTATTTAAGTCATCTGTAGAAATATACATATAGTTATTTTAAGATACGCAGGTCGGGAAAAAAATAATAATAATAAAGTATCAATGCTAATGCCCGGACACTGTTCATTGAACCGCGTGTACCGGGAAAATATGACAAGGACAACACACTCGTACAGACATTCAATTACCCACAAACGTATAAGACGCGAGACAGTACCGAGAAGAGAGAAGACGATAACAATAGGCGTTTTCACATCAGCCCGATAAAAATCCAAGCTCGAAATATTTTTCGCGATTGCGAATTAGAGCGCTATTTCATTTCTTATTCACATCAGCCCGAAGAGAATTAGTCCGCATTTTTTTCGAGCTAATTCGACAGCTGAGTATGTGCAAACAGCATCAGTAATGTGTGTGCCCTAGCTCTCAAAAATTCATCATGATTTGTGTGCAGTTTGCCTCGATCGATCGGGTCACACACGCTAGGCATGATGGGATTCATCGCTCTAATTTCTCGAATCGTTTTCACATTATCAAATAGCGCGCTACTGTCCCGCTATTTCAGAAATTTCCCGAGTTGGAGTCGAGAAATTTTCTCGATCAGAGCGATACAATTAGCGGGCTAATTTGCATGGGCGTTACCAGGGGGGGGGGGTGCGCTGGGTGCGAACGCACCCCCCTTCAAAACAAAATACCACTCCAGTCTGCGAGCGACCTCAACGCCGGACGCTGAATAATTATTCTTTATTATCATTTTTATTAATATTGTTATCATTATTTTGCACCAGGGACTAAAAATTCGTGGAAAAAAAAACAAACGCACCCAGCTCTGGCAGCACTGATTTTATACCTACAAGTATCTATTTTACAGTGCTTATACCACATAATATATCGACCGTACTGTGTCCGTATGTTACGGAGCACGGTACACACGTTTGCGTGAACGTGTACGTGTGCTACCCCCTAAGGATCCAAATATTTCACTCATTGTGCAACGGATTGTTGAATTTCAATTCTGAAAATGCAAAATCTCTGTTGCGTGGGAGGGGGATACCCATTCCGCACCCTTCCAACCATATAAATAGCAAACTTGGGGGATTGACAAATTTCAGAATATTTCATCAAAAAGCATGTTTGATATCTGCCACTTGAATTCAAATATATTCAAAAGTTCCCTCATCCTCTTTGATTTATGTTTCCCCCTCTCGGTTCCTACCAACATATTAACAAGACTCGACACATTTGGGGACTGACAATTTTTCGGAGTATTTCAAAGAAGTGTGCATCAGATCGTTCTATTTCAATTCTAAAAATGCAAAAGCTCCGCCGTGTGAGAAGGGGCTACCCCCTCCAACACCCTCCCCCTGTCAACTTGGACCATGTATTACAATGCCTACACATACAGTGATGAACAATAAAGGCACTTTTCTCGTCTAAACGTTGTCAATTTCATAACTGAAAATGCGATATTTTTCGCCCATAACGGGTCGAATAATACACAGAAAATATACATTATTAAATTTATACACTAATATTTACTAATGAGTAAATTTAGTGTATAGATGGTAGCCTCGCGTCCTCGAGTGTGCTCCCTGAAACATACCTTTAGTAAACCTTACATGTTTCCTCTTCTTCTATGCCTCTATGCTCATTTTTTTTTAAACCCCAACAGGGTATTTATTGCCTTCATAATTCAACATTTTTTATCACATTATACAAAAAAGTGGAAAAAGAAAATACACTGAGCTTCAAAAAACATTCTTGAGATCAAAAAGAAATCACGAACTATTTACACAATATACTTCATTTGCTTTGGTAAATTATAATGTGTTTTCTTACTATTCAAATCTTCCTCTATTCTTTTACAAATTTCTCTTTCAAACAAATGTTGCAAATTAGTTTCACGACATTCTTTTCCGGTTTTATTTCTTAACATTATTTATAGATACACCAAAAGGCAATTGTCAAAAACAAATCTAATTCAGTCTCTTTATGGGCCTTTAACAGATGTATTCCTGTTATCTCAAAATCAACAGTACATATGATTTTAATTATTACTGTTAGATACGAATAGAAAATCTTATTTAATTTACACTCAATAAACGCATGTAGATTATCTTCATCTACACCGCAATGCTCACATTTTCCATCTCTTTTGATATGACATCTGTACAAATTCTTTTTTACTGGTAGTAGATTATACAAAATCCTAAAATTAAATTCTTTCAATTTGTTTTCTTTACAATAACACAAGTTTCTTTTGAATGTATTCATCCAGTCAAATGATGAGTCGAATATCTTTTCCCAGTATATACAACATCTGTTACTATCGGGACAATGTGTACACAACAGTTTGTAAAACGTTTGTAAAACTGTTTGGTTGAAACATATTGAATACTTCTTTTCTGCTTTCTTATTCCTATTCTTATTTTAGGAATTTCTAATGACCTATTATGAAACTTTATACATGATTCCGTATACAATTGCTTATCCGTGCTTTTGGGATAGCCTGGCGTAATAAGATATAATCAAAAATCAATGTTTGCTTACTTTTCTGTCGTTTAAGTTGAGACAGAATTTCTGGAATGGATATGAAATTACCATTCTTGAAAATGTCTTTAAAAAATACAATTCCACTTTGATACCAACCATCATAAAATAAAGTATTTCTATGAAAAGTTACATTTTTATTATGCCATAAAATTTCATATTGTACTCCATGTACCATGGTTGAAATTTTAAACAAATATTATTCTTTATCATTAACCAAGCTTCTAATATTTCAATATAAAACAATGGGAGTTGATCTTTACTTATCATTTTCATATTCAAACAATCCAAAGTGGAATTTAGCAACAATTCTAATCCACCAAAAAAGTTCTACCAATAAAAACACATTTTACTCCATGTTCCTTTCGTTGCACCCATAGTGCGACCAAGCCATCTCAATCGGAAGCTGAGTTTTTGCTTGGAAAGGTCGATCATAACGTCTCCTTTTTCAAACTCTTTAATCATAATAGTTTGTTTCACTTTATCAGTTTTTGCTTGCCAAATGAAAGTGTATAACAAATTATTCAATCTTTTCAATATTTTCTCAGGAATTTATCAACCATAAGTATATGAACTATCTGACTTAAAGCTATAGGTTTTTACAATAGTCAATCTACCAAAAAGGGTAAGTTTTCTTTTTCTCCAATTATCCAAAAGTCTTTGCTCATAAAAACATAGAACAAATTGTATTGTTCGAACAATGCGATAACTTAATGAATACATTTCAGACGAATGGCAAAGTGAAAGTGGCTCGCTACCCCGCCCGTACTTATAGTAAAATGAATAGTTTATACTCTGTTTTTACAAAAAGTCCCTACCGTGGGAGGGGGTATCCCCTCCCCCCCCCCCCCCCGCTCGGTCGCTTCACTCAATCGCTGAGGATCTCACACCGTCACATTATATACCCCCGTATGTTATAATCATAGTCATTCACAGCCATTTTTTTACTATGTTTAGTTCCCTAGAAATTTGATTTTAAATGCTCTGTAAACGCGACTTTTATGCTCTGTTCTTATACATAAAGTCCCTACCGTAGGGGGTATCCCCCTCCCAGACCCTCCACCGCTCGGACGCTTCGCTCCCTCGCTGAGGATCTCACACCGTCACATTATGTGCCCCCGTATGTTATAATCATAGTCCTTCACAACCATTTTTTTAAACCATGTTTAGTTCCCTAGAAATTTGATTTAAAATGCTCTGTAAACGCGACTTTTATACTCTGTAAAGTCTCTACCGTGGGAGGGGGTATCCCCCTCCCACACCCTCCCCCGCTCAGTAGGTTCGCTCCCTCGCTGAGGATCTCACACCGTCACATTATGTAGGCCCTACCCCCGTATGTTATAATCATAGTCCTTCACAAAACATTTTTTTTTACCATATTAGTTCCCTAGAAATTTGATTTTTAATGTTCTGTAAACGCGACTTTCGTACTCTGTTTTTACAAAACGTCCCTACCGTGGGAGGGGGTATGATACCCCCTCCCACACCCTCCCCCTCCCCCCCCCCCCCCGGCTCGGTCGCTTCGCTCCCTCGCCGAGGATCTCACACCGTATGCGCCCCCCCCCCCCCTCCCATCGAGATTTTGCCCCCAAAACCAGAAGTGTTCCGGCGCGCTTGCTGGGTGGGTGTGTGTGTGTCACTTTGTGTGTTAAATCATTAAACCACTGCTAATTTTCAGTTCCATACGTAAAGTACATGTAAACTTCCCCCAACTTATGCTTATTAATACGTGCAACTAGCAATGTATGTATACATGTACAATATATACAGTGTATATGTAAATGAGCATGATGATGCAGGAACCGATAAATCAAATTAAAAAAAAAAAAAAAAATCTCGCAGGTTACATTATATTTTAGTGTCAAAACGCACCCCCCTTGAAAAAAAGCTGGTGACGCCCCTGATTTGTGTTCACATTATCAAATAGCGCGCTATTTCGAAACATCGGGCTGATGTGAAAACGCCTAATACAAGTCTACGAAGAACAAAGGACAGGAAAGGAAGAGGAGAGAAGAAAGAAAGAAGAGAGGTCTGCATAGGGTGGGATTTCACAGAGCACGCGAACGATTTGCGAAGGACGCAAATGGCAAAATCCAGCATTCGCATTTTAGTCTGCAAAAGATCGCCAAACGAACGTGAGGGTTCGGAAGCGTCGTCAATTGTTCGCGAATGTCGTTTTTACTTCGGCGAGAATTTCAAAAAAGTTTAAAATTTTTTGCGAACCTTTTCCGCACACTTGGTCGTGATTTGCTCGTGAATTGTTCTCGAAAGTGTCTTTAAAGCCTCGTCATATGCGCAAGACCTTCGCAAGACACGCGCGATGTTCGCAAAATGTTCGTGAAACCCCAAACAGACTCCGAAACTTTGGAGAATGTCTCGCGTATTTTACGCGAAATCTGCGAGGTTTTTCCGATCATTTTACGACGTAATCGCAAACTGTTCGCGTACCTTTTGAGACAATCTCGCGAACGTTTAGCGCACGTTTGGTGGATGTATGACCTATACGTTTTCTACGAATAAAAATCGTAGCATACACCTAAACATTAAACAATAAATTATTAACAACTATAGTAACAAAAGAAATTAAAGACTAACAAAGAGAAAGAAATGTTTGATATACAAAAAAAAAATAATCGCAGAATACACTTAAAATTAATCTAAAGTATGTACAATTTCATTTGAACTGTAGAGGTTATGTGTTGGAGGAACTGCAAAATAAATCAACGCTTTACTAGTGGAGATAGGTCCTACGGAAAGAATGCATGCAAGCACACGATAGAGAAATGCGAGAAAAAGAAAGGAGAAAGAGAGGAAAGGAAAAAAAAAATCAACTCTAGACAGCTTCCACCTCTCCTTGGGTACATATTCTCCCATGATTACTGAAAATTTTTCGTTGTTCGCATTTCCGTCGCGTGTTCTGCGTGTACGTATACATGCTGTACTTTAGCAATGATACACACGACATTCGCACATACGTCGTGAAAACTTCGCACAAATTGCGCAAGAATAGTTTTCGGCTTCATTGTCGGAACACATTCGGAGAAAAACTTTTCCGAATATTGGATTTTGTCATTCGCGTCCTTCGCAAATTGTTCGCGTGCTCCGTGAAATCCCACCCATACAGAACACGCCAAGTGCTGCGACATCAGGACAGGTGAAAGCTGAAGCATGAATTAAAGCAATTTGAATTATCTAGAATTATAAATAGAAAGTAAGACCCCGTTTACAGTGCGGGGCCGAGCCCGGCCTCAATTGCGCGGCCGAGCCTCGCAATTTTGTCCGTTTACACTGCTGGGCTCGGCCGCGCTTTCGATTCAAACCTTTCATTATTTGGTCGTAGTGGCGCTCTGCTGTAAACTAACGCAATTTGGTATTGTCTGGTTTTCAGACCCTTTGCCAACTGAGTTCCGTGGCGACGAAGTCGCCGTTCGGGCAAAGGCCTTTGCCGAAGGAAAAAATCCTTTGCAGGACAAAACCACCTTAAACTATACTTGTTTTCGACGTTGAGGGGGTTAATATCCTGAACAGCGAAAGATGCAGGCAGAGGGTTTGGAAGCCAGACTAAAACTGGCCGCGCAATTGGCCGCGCATTTGGCCCAGTTTGCGTTTACACCAAGAAAAGGCCGGGCTCGGCCGCGGCTCGGCCGCGGCCGAGACCACCTCCAGAGCGAGGCCAAATGCAAGGCCAATTTTGGCCTCGCATTTGGCCTTTTGCGCGTTTACACTGAAGCGGGGCTGGACTCGGCCGCGGCCGAGCCGCGGCCGAGCCTCGCACTGTAAACGGGGTCTAAGACCCCGTTTACAGTGCGGGGCCGGGCTCGGCCGCGGCTCGGCCGTGGCCGAGTCCGGCCTCAATTGCGCGGCCGAGCCTCGCAATTTTGTCCGTTTACACTGCTGGGCTCGGCCGCGCTTTTGATTCAAACCTTTCAATATTTTGTCGTAGTGGCGCTCTGCTTGTAAACAAACGCAATTTGGTATTGTCCGGTGTTCAGACCCTTTGCCAAATGAATTCCGTGGCGACGAAGTCGCCGTTCGGGCAAAGGCCTTTGCCGAAGGAAAAAATCCTTTGCAGGACAAAACCACCTTAAACTATACTAGTTTTCGACGTTGAGGGGGTTGATATCCTGAATAGCGAAAGATACATGCAGAGGGTTTGGAAGCCAGACTAAAATTGGCCGCGCAATTGGCCGCGCATTTGGCCCAGTTTGCGTTTACACCAAGAAAAGGCCGGGCTCGGCCGCGGCTCGGCCGCGGCCGAGACCACCTCCAGAGCGAGGCCAAATGCGAGGCCAATTTTGGCCTCGCATTTGGCCTTTTGCGCGTTTACACTGAAGCGGGGCTGGCCACGGCCGCGGCCGAGCCGCGGCCGAGCCTCGCACTGTAAACGGGGTCTTAGTATTTTCTGAGTTTGTATTTAAATGTGACGAATTTGGGGGACTCTTTTAAGCTATTATCTAGATTATTCCAAAGTCTTGGTCCAGTATAAAGGAATGTATTTTGGGCATGTGCGGTTCTCATTAATGGAAGATGGAATTCATCGGATCGTCGCGTGGGATAGTTATGTACATGACTGTTTCGATGAAATGAGTCGTGAAATATTTTGGGTGAGAAGTTGCTGTTATAATTAAACATGAATTGGCCAAGTTGAAACATATACAAATCTTTTATTTTTAATATTTTATGGTCAGAAAACAAAGCATCTGAATGCTCTCGGGTATGTAGGTTAAACACAATTCTGAGCGCTTTCTTTTGCAATAAAAAAAAGTTTATCAAGTAATGTCTGATATGTATTACCCCCAGCAAGGATCCCGTAGTTTAAATAAGGTAGTATCAAACTAGAATAAAGAGTTAATAATGCAGATGAAGGAAGATACTATTTCAATCTGTTCATTACACCAATGTTACGAGATTATTGTTATCAATATGGTTCCTCCATGAAAGCTTGTTGTCAACACAAACACCAAGAAATTTAAAAGAAGAAACTTCTTCTAGGGGAGTAGTATCAAATGTTATATTGCCTGGGAGGCTATCTAAAGAGTTGCTAAAAAGCATAAATTTTGTTTTTTTTTTATATTTAATGACAATATATTCGCGTATATCCATTGTATGACCTTTTTCAATTCTTTGTTTATTGTTCTTGTTAAGATATTTGGGTCAGGATGGGAAAAGAAAAGGTTAGAGTCATCCGCGAATAATATGACTGATAGTTTCTCTGAGGATCTTTGAAAATCATTGATATAAATAATGAATAACAATGGGCCTAGTAAGCTCCCTTGTGGAACACCACATGTAGTTTGTTGCATTTTGAGAGTCAAAGCCGTTGACATGTACAAATTGGGATCTATTTGATAAGTCACTCGTGAACCACTCCAAGGCCTTTCCACGTATGCCATAATGGGATAATTTGGCGAGAAGAATTCCATGGTTAATCGTGTCAAAGGCATTGGAGAAGTCCAAGAAGATACCTATTGTGTGTGAAAATATATCGAGTGCATGTGTTACTTTGTCGATGAGGGCGAGTAGAGCGTGTGTTGTGCTGTGATTTTCCCTGAATCCAAATTGAGCATTTGAAAATATGTCGCAGGTTTTAAGAAAACATTCTGTCCTGATGTAAACTATTCTTTCAAGAATCTTAGAAATAGAAGATAATAAAGATATGGGTCTATAGTTATTGACATCATCCGTCTCCCCTTTCTTATAAATAGGAATTACTTTCGCAATTTTCATGCTATTTGGCACATGGCCAGTTGTAAGCGATGAGTTGATAATGTGTACTAAGGGATCCACTATTTGGGGAATTATGCTTTTTATCAAATGGTTGTCAATTCCGTCGTAGCCAGGACTTTTTCCTTCTTTCAAATTGGCAACAATCTTTATTATTTCTTCTTTATATGTAGGGTCAAAAAATATAGTTTTGGAGTTAGGTGTATCTAAAAAATCGCTGAAAGATTTACTAGAAAGAGGAATATTTTGAGATAAATTTTTTCCAATTGAGGAGAAGAAGTCATTGAAAATTTCGGCCATGCCAGCGGGAGTGTTGCTGGAGGCATTGCCCCATCGAACTTCAGAAATATTAGATGAGTTGTTAGGTGTATTCATAGCATTTTTTAGTGTTTTCCATGTGTTTTAATATCATTTTTATATTTGCTTATCTGATTTACGTAAAAATCTTTATTCTGCGTATTTGGTGAGTGTGTTTTTGTATGAAACATATTTTTTTTCTTATTTTTTCAGTGGGGTTACATCTGTATTTATAAAACAAATGATTTTTCCTGTTTATAGATCGTAATATAGACTGGGTTATCCACGGGAGTCTTGGAATTTGCTTATATCTATTCTTTATGTTACGCAGGGGAATATGGTTATCAATTTCGGAGGTGATAGTAGATAATTATAGTCATAAGACAAGTTGACATCAGTAGTGTTGTATACAAAAGACCAATCGATTTCATTTAAGCTGTTTTGGAGACTTGTAAGATTATCTGCAGTATTCTTACGTCGCTTATAATAGTTATTTTGTTTAGTCACTTTAATTGAAACCTGGGCAAATATAGGATAATGGTCGGTGATGTCTGAGAGGACGATACCAGACTCAGGAAGTGGAAGAACGTTACAAAAAATGTTGTCTATGAGGGTAGCCGATTGGCTGGCGACACGGGTAGGCTTGGAAATTAATGGTAAAAACGAAGCAGACATTAATGTTTCTATAAATCCTTGTGGGTTGTTTGGGGAGTTACATTTCATGAGATCAATATTAAAATCGCCCATCAAAAATGTATCTTTATTAAGTATAATGGGATTTTGTACAAAATCACCGACCATATAGGATAATGGTCGGTGATGTCTGAGAGGACGATACCAGACTCAGGAAGTGGAAGAACGTTACAAAAAATGTTGTCTATGAGGGTAGCCGATTGGCTGGCGACACGGGTAGGCTTGGAAATTAATGGTAAAAACGAAGCAGACATTAATGTTTCTATAAATCCTTGTGGGTTGTTTGGGGAGTTACATTTCATGAGATCAATATTAAAATCGCCCATCAAAAATGTGTCTTTATTAAGTATAATGGGATTTTGTACAAAATCCTGCAAAAATGTCAAAAAGTTATTCAAATCCGACCGAGGGGGTCTGTAAATTACGCCAATCACAATATTTTTTTCCATGTGGATTTATCAATTCAATAAAAAGGGATTCGAGTACATCGCTCATAACACTAATCTCTTCATGTATAATATATCTAAATTTGTTCGAGATGTACAAACCAACTCCACCACCAACTCTCTTGTTTCTATTTCTAAATACAAATTCAAATCCGGGTAAAGAAAATAAGTGACTGATATTGGAGTTCAACCATGTTTCTGTTAGCCCTAAATGATGGAGCAAGATTTTTTATCTGGATTTTCTAAGAGTAAGCGCAACTTGTCAAAGTTTCTGTTGATACTACGTATGTTAAAATGAGCTAACAAAAGTGTTTCATCGACTGTATTCATAATACGATTTTTATACTGATTTTCAGTCAAATAAACACATGATGGACTCTGAACTGGATCATATTAGTCAAAATTATATTCAAATTCTTGTGCTGAGGTATTGTATTTATTGGATATGTAATCTTCATACGAACTGCATGGAAATAATATTTGCATGATCAGATTCAGAGTGCCTTACTGTGTCATAAAATTCATCACTATTCAAGGAATTGAAAACGAAATTTGTTGTATTAGTCATGGGTTAAGATAAAACATTCGGGAGTTAATAGCTGGCTTCCCGCCTGGACCTAACTCAGCAGCTAACGTGGGGGTATAATTGAGACCTAGAAGAAGAAAGGAAACCGAAATGTATACAGAGAAACATGAAACACACACAAAACAAGGAAACGAACATGAACACGGATGAAACAAGAAGGCCGGAATTTAGTTTGGGGCCGTGTACGTGTGTCTTTTTCATTTAGCTTTGAATATATCGGGATTTATGATGAATATAATTCATTTTGCAGCACAGGTCCACCTGTTCATTGACAAATATGAACTCGTAAAAAAATATATAAAAGGAATATATACAGGCACTTGTCCCTCTGATAGGACGTAAAATGGAGGTCCCATGTGTGACAGAGTCACAACTCATGCACGCCGTGCAGAGTTTAACCCGGTGAAATGGTCCCACCTTATATCCAAGGACCCCATAGAAGACCAGCTATTGCAGTCATCTTCTTGGATGGAAAGTGAAACAAACAAACAAACATTAGGTAATATAATGCCTACAGACGAGCATGATACAGAAGGCTGACACTTTCATAAAAGAAGCAATTTCGACTAGGCTTACATTGAAACTGATAACATGAACATTGTATACGTCTTATTTGTTGCTTGTTATCTTATTAGTTTAATTTTGCTGGACTATGTGTGGTCATTGTGTGTCAGTTTGTCTTTAAATAATACGCACTACCATTACATGTTTAGTGTTTTGGGGTTGTCAGCATGCATGCAGTATCATCAAGAACTTTGATTACATATAGTCGTTGTGTTGTTTGGATGTACTGCTGATTGAACCATACAATTAATAATAATAATATTAATAATACATACATACATACAATTTCTATAGCGCCGTTCTCCACTTTGATTAAATGCTCAAGAATTGTTTAGATGAAAAACGAAGAATACATGAACAGAAAATAATGTAGAACCTTTAAACAATAACGATTTCACTACATGCCATGCACTAAACACTTAAGTCTACAAAATTTTCCTTGTTAAAATGATGGCACGAAGTAGGAACTTGATCGCCTGAAAATGAAATTGAACGCTCCAAACAAGCTCATCGGAACTATCACATGACTAGATCGCGTGAATTTGAATGCACAAGTAAGAAACACAATGCTCGCATTTGAAATTAATTGAACGCCCAATCGTGAATTTGACTTCACGAAAACGAAATAGAACGCCCATAAATGAAACTGATCGCTCGGATTCTGAATTTGAATGCCCGAATATTTCCGCGTGCGTGCGCTGTGTGAATTTGAATGCACGTTATACGAACTTGAATGATCAAAGTATGAAATTATCGGGAAAACCTATAAAATATCAAACTGTTCGCCTAATACCGGAACAACGAGTGTTATAAAAGGCATGCGCACTTCTCTGAGATATCACATCTTACGACACCGCAAAACGCAGACGTCTGCAGTAGCCTATGTAACAATGTATTTTATAAGGTTTGACGAAATTAATGTGGATATCTCAAAACTTTTGGGCGTGTAAACTGTGCTGTTTTAAACATTCCCGGAAACATGATGTTTATTGTAAGAAAACCAACCAATTTGGGGATTTTGCAGAACCAGGAAGACGATCGCCCTCTGTAGTTTGTGATTCGCCATGTACTCGTTGCCATGCCATCGATCATCGCCCAAACTCCGTGCGATCGTCATCATCATACTGTATACACAGGGGATTTACACTGTGCGCCGTAACTGTGCGCTATACCACTAGCTACGATGCACTGCGAAAAACGAGTTGGGTGGTTCACGAGACAAGCCGGTCATTCCATTAGAATAGAACACTGTAAAGCCAAAGGAGAAAAGAGATCTATAGATCTTGTTAGATTCTAGACGTAACCCAACATCGGTGAGTAGGAAACAATTCTTAGGTTTATGATAAACACCTGACCGCGACTTATCTAACGTTAGCTATCGACCGTTTTTTGTCGTATTGCTATTGGTTTAGTCGATAGATCCTGTAACGTTAGTTAGAACAGTCCCACAGCAAGAGATTTGTGGGAAGTGCATCATCGTCACATCACATCTGATATGGAAGTATGTCGTTATATTAGACGTTTGAGGACTAGGCATTTATGTGTGAAGTGTGAAGTTAGTCTATTCCGATCTCAACCATGTCAACATAGATCTAGAAGAATTAACTTTTAAACTTCTTTGTTTAGGCCTACCTGCTTTGATTGAGGAGCAGAGGTTTTGAAGTTTGCCCCCTCCAGACTCATTTTGAGGTTTTCCAGCATGTCTAACGTTAGAGGTCTAACAAATCGTTAGAATTAGAACAGTTGTTGAGAACTGGTGCCGTGGTGGTAATCTAAACAGTGATCTTCTGGCGCTAGTGACACTCTTGCACCTGTTTGTCAAATGGTCTCCAAACATGCACAAACTCACCCTTGTTCAGTAACCTAAAATACTTGCATCTGAGTCTCCAAAGTTGAATAGACATCAAGTATTATCACTTTAATTTATAGTATTTACAAGTATTGGAAAATCGTTGGAAAATCTTGATTGCTTGAAATGCTGCTCGGTAGTGTACACAAGCACAGTGCGAATACGTTCAACCCTAGCCCGACCAGACCCCGTGCGCTAAGCCGACTTACACTTGTGTATAACTACACGCAGCCGCTGTCGCGAAGCGACAGCGGCTACACCTCTATTCCTTCGCAGACGTCATTTTTCAGTGTGGTTGTGCGACTCCTTCATGAATATCTTTATTAATCGTGGAAAACTAAAATACAAGGAATTATCGTAATCTATGATAATCATTCAATAATCTGTATGCGATTTTTTGTTTAATTACGTCAAAAACTCACCGAAATCTGTGGCTGAAATCAGGTCTGTAAACGTCCTTATTGCTTCACTCCTCATCTGCGTGTTATTTGAATGGCATTCACTCTCGTATACTACAACGTACAACGTAGGTAGTCGGAGAGCTAGAGGGCGCCTCTCCGACTACTAGTACTTAGTACAGTAGCCTGACTAGTAACCGCTCACCCCTTAGCGCACAAGTGTAGTTGATGATGACCGCGAATATCTGCCCTACATTCTCGAATACGCACTGCACGCACTGCAGTACGCGTGTGCGCAATGCTAAGAATTCGATGCTCAAACAAATTGCAATATTCAAAGTATTCACGACTATTTTATGATGTTTAAATGCAGTTAGCCACATCTGGAGATTCCCGATGGCCGGAAAGGTCTCGTCTACTGAAGTTAGTGAGTAGGCCGTGATTTTTTAGTTTAAGTCCCGCAAAGTTGAGATAAGTCGTACGAATAGGCGCTAGTCGTCGACCTGACAACTGTCGGCAAATAACTGAACGATAGTAGTGCACGTATTTACGTGGAATTGCGTACGCAAACAAAAAAAGTTCGAAACTCGTACAGAGATTGCTCTTGACTAGTTACCGCTCACCCCCCCCCCCACTAATAATTACGTGTGTACAGTATGTGGCGCGTGCGCTTTCAGACCACTGATTTATTACCTCCCCCCTCCTCCCCCCCCCCCCCCAACTATCCTCTTGGATTTCCGACGAAGTGGGAGGCCCCCGAAAATTCAGATTTTGAATTATATTCAAAGCAATTGACATTTAGTGCATTCCTCTATTGTGACATTGCTATGAATAAATATATAATTATATACATACATATACATACGATTACAACTCGATCGTTATTCATAAGGTTCGTTAGTCCCAAAATGAAATAAGGTTTCAAATAAAAATGTCCCCGTTTCTCGAACATTATATTGAGTTTTCCGAAGTACACGTTCCAGGAAGTCAAAAAAGGAAATTGCAGCTATCTATACTGAAGCAATATGAGGAGATGATTTCAAAACTCACATGAAATCCAAACAGAAAAGAGAGTTGAAGAAAAGAAAGGAAGAGAAAGAGAGAGAAACACAGGAAAAAAAGAAGAAGGTACAAAGACATTGAGAAAGAAGAGGGAAGATCTAAAGAAGAAGATAGAAGAGATGAAGTTGGGTACAGGAAAAAGAAAGATCACAGAGATTGGATTGCGATGAGGATAGAAGAAATGAACCATAACAGAAGGAAGAAATGAAGTTGGAAGAATCTGAGTGCAAAAAAAAAAAAAAAGAGAGAGAAGTGAGTTTGGAAGAAGAAATGTAAAACTAGAGAGAAGAAAACAAAGAAGATGACTCTACGAAGAAGAATAGCGTAGAAGAAAAGAAAAAAAGAAAGAAGAGGAACAAAAAGGAAGGAATTGAATCAGATGATGTTAGATATGTATGTCCAACATGCAGGAAAGAAGAAGCCGTGAAGATCAATGGGTTTCTTGTGATTTTTGCGACACATGGTTTCACTTGCAATGCAGTGAACTTACAATAAGGTTGAAGAAGACATATCAAAATACATGTATCGGTGTCCTTTCTGCTGAACTGAAAGGGGAGCATTATCGCAGTCTCTCTCTCTTCCCTTCTTCCTTTTGGATACCCTTGCGTACCAGTGAAAAAAAAAATGATCTTGTTCGTATTGTATTTAAATGAAATTTTCAAAATGATATTTTGAATAACTGTATATTCAAAATAGTGTTGAGGTGTGTGTAGATTATATTGACTTTTTCTTTTCTCAGACGAAATATGTGCGTCGACATTATAAAACAAATAATACGTATGAGTGAGCGGCTGAGAAATACAGGTATTTACAGGACTCAAAAATGATATTGCTGTTATGACTATATCCCATATAATATTTTTGCTGTATATAAAAAAATATATATATATAAATATATATAGTTATACCACTGAAGTTTGTTTTTGTGCATCTTTATTTCAGACATATTTAACGAAAATTACTAATATGACCGAAATTTTAAGCACAAACATACTCTTGCATTCGTAAGATTTATTATCATATTAAAAGTATTACATGTTTGAAGGTATACAATGTTTGAAAAGATCGCCAGCCTTGCTGTAGATTTGCCTGTTTATGAAATTTTGCAGATACTTTTTTTTTTCATAATAACATCTTTCGATGTGCTCATAACTGGTATGTTTTTATTCTTTTTCAGCATTTCCTAAATTCACCAGAATGTCTGGGGGACTTTCCATTCAATATATATATAGAATTAAAAGCTTGTGTGGTGAACTGTATAAATATGTTTACTTCTAGTCCTTTTTCATATACTTATAATTAATTCCATGGAAATTGGGATGCAATGATCAACAAGAGATTATATCAATGTGTGATCACAAAGGTATGAGGCAACCCCCCCCCCCCCCCCACCTCCTCCTCCTCCTCCCGCTGAGCGAGATTGTCGGCGCTAACGAAACAATAATTTTTGCATGCATGAAAAGGCAGTTTTCTTTTCTTAATTACGCAACCCCCCTCCCTGCCTCCATAGAAAAAAAAAAGCCTGGTTACGGGCGTGGTTTGACTCCATGACATCCAGGCAATCACACTTTGGTATTTAGAGGTTAATTTAAACATTACGTTTTATCTATGGTGGCCAATTTGAGTGAATCCTGGCGTTATCAACGGTGTTAAGATAATTATGTTTACGCCATGTTGGTGTAAGAATTTTAACACCCTGATTTTGCCAGTTTATAAGTTATGTGACCTTGAAACGGGTGGTATCTAAGTCCACACTTTGGTATAAAGGTTAAATTTATTGTTTTCAGGCTATATGTTTCTGTATTTCGTAGAATGATGTATTCCGATAAGCCTTTTGTTTTATGGAAAGTTTTGAGCCTAAAACCAATTTATGCCAGTTCTGAAATCCATACTGTAATAGGCCTACAGACATTGACAGAGCACGCCGTCTATAGGCTTTTAATGGATGGGTGATATAATGATGTTTATAACGAAAGCTTTGTTGAAAAAGTTGTGAGACACTGACATTACATATAATTGAATGGATTTCTTTTGGAAAGTTCCTTGTTTGCCGTGTTTGTACAACTTGAAATGATCCTAGAAAAAAAAATGGAAGAAACAGAAAGCAAGAAAAGAAAAAGAAAAAAGAAAAGGAATATTAGAATAAAACAGCGGAGGGCACTGGTATAATGTACGTGAATTTATTTGCATTGGATCTATTCTGCGTTTTAGATGTTTTAATAATTGATCGCTATACATCAAAGACCTCACGAATCATTCATTTCAGTACATTATGAATAATGGCTATTTCAAAACTTGTGTACAGGGGAATCCTTTTCTAACGAGATCGGATACAGCGAGAATACGCTTATAACGAGATAAATCGTCCGGTCCCAAATAAATGTGCATGTTAGCCTAAATGGAGATTTGGAGTTCCGGCTATTGCGAGATAATTTTCGGGCCTAAAAACGGAGAAAAGCAAAGATGAATTTGTGCGGATTTTCATACGACAACTTATTCTCTTTTAAGCCGAACTTAACAATGGGCAAAATCACGCTTTATTTCAAAATCAGAAAAGGTTAATTCTCCGTAATTATTTGAACTATCGTTTCGTGCAAACAGACTAACATAATTATGCCAGTGCCAAACAGAAGCAATCGAGGTGATAACACGGCGCTACAAGTTCATAAAGTCTCTTTCCGAGGGCCGTGATGGAACAGCATCGGAATATTTAGAAGCTATAGCCTTCACTATTTATGCCGAAATGTCATCACAAATGCTACAATTCGAATTAACGTTATCTAATGGCTTAAACAAGAAAAAATATGGTGTATTTGATACAGTATAATGTTTACGTATCCTAAATGTTTCCAAAGATATACGTAACGGGAATATCTTTGAGCGGCGAACACAGCGAATTGTATATTTTTGGGAGCTTTGAACATGTTCAAAAATCCTTTGCGATAGAAAGAACTGCTTGTTAAAATTAAAACTGTTCTTGAATTTGATCGCAACCGTTACCGAGCCCTGACGAAAGTTAGAATCTGCCATTATTCGCTGCTTTCGCAAACATTGGCCGCTCAGTTAGATACCCATTTACGTAACTTTGATAAGATGAATTGAATTAAATGTCAAAATTAAAATACGATGGGATCGTATGCTAAAATTGTAATTAAGTCAACTATATATAGCCTATCGAAATATATTATATTTCACTCGATTTTGCAATCCACAGTTAGCCGGTATGATATCTATACGTGGTTTTCGTTTTCTTAATAAAACGGCATTGACCCATCAAAGTCGTCGGGTAAAACATTCACGCAAAGCACGCATTCAACCTCATGCATCACGACCGAGAAGCTGTTTCCCTGGAAGAAATAAGAGATGAGAGTGTAAATTGTGGTGTAAACTTTCACCATAGTACATGTGGTTTATATCAATAATTTGTCATAAAATGAAGGATACATTCGGATTTTACTCACAGCTTTCATCCACGCGAGTTACGCTAAACGCAGCGTTGATAGCGCGATACTTTACCTGTAGTTGCATAAATTTTGCTTCATCTCTCTCTCTCTCTCTTCTCAGATGTGCAGATTGATCAGCATAGGGCTAACAAAAGGAAGGCCCCATATACGATATGATTATATGATTTGTCAAATCTGAAATATTTGATAACATGTGTCTAGAACAAAAATAATTGTAATCATCGCGAGAATGCTCTCTCATTTTCCTGTCGCATTTCTTGTTTTTCTGTTCATCAATATGACGTCGTCATAATAAAATGCAGGTAGCCCAATGTTAATAGAGCATTTATATATAAAGTGTAAATTCCACAAGCGTATAGGATACAACGAGAATCCGGATATGACGAGCAAAATCACCCGGAACCGACGATCTCGTTATAACGGGATTCCCATCTATAAAATTTTATTTTCGCAACTATAAATAAGCAGACCCGTCTTCCACATAATAATAATAACGACACATATCCAATGCAGCATACTTACACAATAAAGAAAGTGAACAACAACAAACCGAACATTAATGTGATATTAGATTGTTCGAATTCGGACATGGAAATTGAATACAATTATATAGAATATACACCACACCGTATGCTGCAAAAAAATTATGTTTATCTCAGCCTCTGCACACGTGTTGGCAGACTTGCCCTTTGCTAGTTAGCATCATTCAGAAAGGGACTTATCATCATTCAGAGCCTTGTAATGTGCGGCACGCGCGCCATGTATTATAATGAGCGGCTACTAGTCAGGGGTGAGCGGCTACTAGTACAGGATGTAACGACGAAGGTATCGCGCGTTTATTCCGTTATAGGACTTCGTGAGCAGATGATCGTAATACACATATGAAAGAGCAATATCGCCAACCACATTTCACAGGATTGGATCGGGAAGAAGATAATTTGGTAAAGTTATTCACAATAAAGTATCAAAGTGAGCGGTTACTAGTCAAGCTACTGTACCTACGTTGTACATTGTAGTATACGAGAGTGAATGCCATTCAAATAACACGCAGATGAGGAGTGAAGCAATAAGGACGTTTACAGACCTGATTTCAGCCACAGATTTCGGTGAGTTTTTGACGTAATTAAACAAAAAATCGCATACCGATTATTGAATGATTATCATAGATTACGATAATTCCTTGTATTTTAGTTTTCCACGATTAATAAAGATATTCATGAAGGAGTCGCACAACCACACTGAAAAATGACAACGTCTGCGAAGGAATAGAGGTGCAGCCGCTGTCGCTTCGCGACAGCGGCTGCGTGTATCTATTAATAGTGAGAATAAAGAATCTATTTTAAATTTAATGTGGATGTTGTAAACACATCATGGTATCTCTTGCTCTGTGAACTGTGCGTATTCCAAAAATCTTTTATCTCTCAGCATGTTAAAAACAAAATTATACTAGTTTGTATGGTTAAATTGAATTACTAATTTCACATTTGTTTTTGTCTTTAAAATACATGTAGTGTAACATGGAATGATGGAGACTTTAATGGAAAGGACATAATTTACAGAGCAAAGAGTTTGAATGCGAGTCCCAGACTCCAGCTAAACTGACCATGATTGTCATCAACTGTTTGTAGTGATTTTTCTGGCAGTGGTTTTTTTTTTTTCTCTTTTTTTAAGGAAAATATTTGATCTGGTGGCTGAGGCCACCTCCAATGACCATTTGCAATATGCATGACATTGTTCCTGAGATTCCTGCTCTTAGTGCCCCTATTTAAAGAACCTCACCAGGAAATGTTTCCCTGTGATATTCATCTAAAACACTAAATCCCCAACATTTACATCAAGTTTATCATTCACTGAAGTGTCATCTTCAGGTATCTCATCTAGACTGGACTGTCAATGGAATCATAGATCTTAAACCTGTCTAATTGGACTTTCCTGTATTCTAAAGCATTAGGCACTTTTAATACTCCCATTATGCTCCTTATATAATGACTGTGTGAGCATTTGGTACAGATACAGCTATTTGCAAATAGGGGTGCCTTTGAATCCAACTTCTCTCTCAGTTGATATCATATATATCCCTTATTAATCACATCTTTTGTGGGATTCTTAGTATTTCTACCTCATAGGTTGTTTGTGGAGTTGATGTAGCTGCCCGCCCAATTTTCACATATGTCATGTATCTCCAAATTGCTCTTTTTTTTTTCCTTTTTTTTTTCTTTTTTTTAACAATATTATCTTGTCCATCCACTAAGAACACACTTTCGTTGAACACCCTTACCATGGGAAGTAGTGACAAAAAGCCACTTTATCATTATCTGCATTGATATTTTCCTTCTACTTTTGTATCAAGTAAGACATGGCTTGAACTGGGTATGTGCACATCTGAAACCACATAGACTGTGGGTAGTTAGGGTATTTTTTGTTTAATCCTAATCAAGATATGCTCCATAACTGTATAGAGCTATAGATGTTTTGCTTGTGTTGTATAGCTCATCTGACGCAGTAACAATGCTCTTTGTTTTATGGCATTAAGAGGCCACTTCTAACTCTCTGTCTCCTGATACACCGTGGCCAAAAGATGAGAGATGTATGCAATTTAGCATTTCCATATAGGTCTTTCTCGGAAATTTTGAATATGTGTGCAATGCAATTTACAAAAAAACAAAACAAAACTACTAATTAGGTTAATTACCAAGTATTCCAACTTAATTGTAGTTATCAAGATGTTCCATGCTACCTTTCAATTAAATCACAAATAAATATCAGAAAATAAAATCAACAAATCAATCCTCATGAAATCATAAAGCTCACATACACACTATGTGTGTCTGTTATAGACGTACATTTTTTAACAATAATTAACTACTTAATTATTACAGAGCAGAAGTTTCTTTATGAGTGTTTCAGAAGAGGGTTATGAGCTTGCTTTGCATTAGTATTTTCCTCTTTACTGAGTGCTTTATTTTTTGAAAACTTAAAAAAACATGGTTTTTTTTGTTACGGACGTACATGGCACAATGGGCTGAAATTAACGATTAGTACAGAGTAATTACACAGGTAAAATTGATTGTCACTGACAAATTTTTGTTCACTTATCTAAACTCTTAAATACACAAAACCAAAAGTGGTAATTTCACATTTACTAAAGGAAAATATAATGAAAACAATTAGACAGCATTTTGGAGATCAAAATGCACCTAATATTTTCTCTTGTTTGAAAAGGATTTTGTGACCTTGACCTTGGCACAAACTATTTCTTCTGTGTGATTTCTGAAAGTTCATACAATAAGCTGTCAGTTGATGTGTCATTTAGCTGGGTGTGTCCAATTTGAAAATTTGACCTGCTGCAATTTTAAACATTTATGGAATTGCTATATGCAATGTAGTGAAAAACACCACTGCTAATAAGTGTAATAAAAAAAAAAATCAAGGTAATTTACAGATATGAAGATATTAAATATTTCCTTTCTATTCACTGTACATGGTCAGCAGAAGATGATATGAACAAATCATTTTTTACAAAATGGCAAAGCTCCTATACATGCGTACATGTGAATCTCTGTTACGGATGTACATTACAGACGTACCAAAAAAGTGTACATCTGTACATTAATTAAGTGTTTAATTATCATGGAGCAGATGCTTCTTTGTGTGTATTTTAGGAGAGGGGTATGAGCTCGCTTTGCATCAGTATTTTCCTCTTTATTGGATGTTTTGTTTTCTTGCAAAATTAAAAAATGTATTTTTTTGTTACGGACGTACATAACCCAAACGGATTAAAAATTGATTATCAATACAGAGTAATTAAAACTGCCATATAAACTTTCACTTAACAATTTCTGTTCACCTATCTGTATTCATCAAACACATAACAAAGAGTGATGATTCCATAGTTTATGAAGAAGATATCTAACAAAATCAATGAGACATCATTGTGTTGATCAAATTGTGTTTTATGTTTTCTCTTGATTTGAAGGGGTTTTGTGACCTTGACCTTGGCACAAATTATTTCTACTTTTTGATTTCTCTAAATTCATACCATAATCTTTCAATTGATATGTCAGTGATTATCTAGGGAATTTTGGATTCATGGGGTCAAAGGTCAGGAGCCAAAGGTCAAGGGCAACACTTCAAAATTTTACTAAGTAATTTCCCTCATATTTATGCACTGCCTGCAGGATTATTTTTTTTTTTTTTTACTTGGTGTAGGCATGTATAACCCAATAAAGGTTCTCTGGGAAGTTTTTTTTTTCTTTTTCAAAAAGGTCAAAGGTCAAAAGGTCAGAGGTCAAGTGAAAGTGCTGAACTTTACTTCTTCCTCCATATCTCGGAAGTGGCTCAAGTTATCTTGAAACTTGGTACATATTTATGCATGTTCTGCCTGACAGTGATTCTCATGAATTTTAGGGTCAAAGGCCATATGAAAATGGTAGCAATTTACTATTCAATACAGAAATTGCACTTTTTCTCTGTACCTTGAAAATTACTCAATGCATAAACTTATGAAAGTGTCAAAGTCAAGCAAAAGTCCTAAAATCCCCAAATACATTGCTCTCCCATTCATCCAATTAAACCTAGGTCAAGGAAGGTGAACATTCAACACATTTGTGACTTTTGATGCCAATTTTGTGAAAATATAATCACACATTGTCCACGTGTACTACAGACCTATTAGGAGAATCATGCATTATGGCGGAGGCATACCAGTCGCCATAGCGACATTTCTAGTTCTTTTTATACCCCCGCCAAACGAAGTTTGAAGGGGGTATAATAGGAATCAGCGGTCGGTCGGGCGGTCGGTCGGGCGGTCGGTCCGTTGCAAATCTTGCGTCGCGAACTACTTCCTCAATTTTCAACCGATTCCCATAAAACTTGGCACAGATGTGTGCCTTGGGTTGTAGATGTGCAAGACATATTTTTTGACAGTACCCAAAAGTACGTTGCCATGGTAACGGCATATTATGGGCAAAAATGGGTACAAATCTTGCGTCGCGAACTCCTCCCACAGTTTTTGATCAATTTTTATGAAATTAGGTACAGATGTTCATCTGAATATGTTAATGTGCAAGACACATATTTCCGCAGTGGCAAAAAGTGTGTTGCCATGGTAACGGCATGTTATTGGTAAAATATAGGGCAAAATGCTTCATGGCAAAACTGCTTCATCAGTGTTCTTCCAATTCTCATGGAATTCATATTGAATGTTTGTCTTAGGATATAGGTCAGCATGACACATTTCTTGACAGTGACAAAAAGTATGTTGCCATGGTAACAGCTCACATATTATGAGCCAAAATGATGGAAAATTTTGTGTTGCAAACTACTTCCTCAGTTTTTGCCCAATTTCCATGAAACTTGGTACAGATGTGTGCCTTTGGTTGTAGATGTGCAAGACACATTTTTCGACAGTACCCGAAAGTACGTTGCCTTGGTAACGGCATATTAATGGCAGAAGATCAAGGAAAGATCTTGCGGATTTAACTACTTCCTCAGTTTTTTGACCAAAGCTTATGAAATGTTGTTTTGACCAAAGCTTATGAAATGTTGTTTTGCGGGGGTATAACCAGTCGCTACAGTGACATTTCTAGTTTTTTTCTGTGACTCACACCTCTCCACGCACGAATCAGCCCCATGAAACTGAAGTGTGACATTTTACAAATATCCATTCAATCCATTGTGTATAGAACTCGTGCATGTATTTTACTTTCACTAATCTTCACTCATGAAATTCACAGGAGTTTCATGCACACAAATATTTCTGGTTTTACCTGAGTATTTCACCATAACTTTTTGTTCAGTTTTTTCTTTTCCTTCTTCATACCACAGAACGAAATATACATGTACAATGTCTCGAGCTCAAGCAGAGAGTGTCATCAAAAACATCATTCGGGAAATAGCGCAGGAATGTGCCAGCAAAGGTCAAGCAGTTTCAGAGACCCTGGTGGCTTTCATGGTCAAGGCTGTGGTGCTGGACCCAACCAATGAATTCAATGTTGATCGAACGCTAACCAAAGATGATGTGCAGAGATTGATCAAGGTGGGTGAAACTGAGCTCTTTTATGTCCTAACAATACACATAGTTACAATTAAATGCACAATCGTGAGTGCATTGCAGCAATAAAGAGCAAGGTGTAAGGATCGTTCAAATGATGACGTCATCAAGTGAGTAGCTAAATTCTAGACCAATTCTGAGACCATGAGTGAGGGGAAATCAACACATTTTGCAGCCTTTCTAGAACAATATTTGTTTGATGTTAGACTAAAAAAAAATAAAAATTTGTATTCAGTATAACTTCTTGTCTTGATTTATAAAAAAAAAAAATGGCCTGGTAAAAAGTCAATGAATAGTCCTGAGGTTTAAGTTTATTAACAAGCCATTCTAGATTGCCAGATCTACACTGTAGAATATTGCCAGTATCTTACTCCAATTTTGTGATCAAATAAACATTTTCGTGAGTATGCCATGTTTTTTGTTTGTTTTTTAGTTTAGTTGATTTCCAATAGGTTTTTTTTTTCATGTTTGTTTGACTTTTTCTTTTTCTTTTTTGTTGCTGTTTTTCTCTTTTTTTTTTTCTTTTTTTTTTTTTTAGTTTTTTGTTACGGGGGGAGGGGTACTTGAGGTTCCTGGGCATTCTTTGAGGAATAATAACTCAATACAGGGAGATAAATATTTGCAACGGAGAATGTCGGCTGTCAATATGCTCCTATATGCAAAGTAAGGCTTTTTGTACGTGGTACTAATGGAATATTGTCCATTAGTAACATAGACAAAACCATGGTAAATACCCAAGTACATACCTAAACAATACATATGTTACCTTTCTTTTTATTTCACTCTTTTTATCACTCTTTCTTTCTATCTGGCTCTCATTATTTTTGGTCGTTCTTGTCATATCCAGTCATGCATTGTGTGCTTCTTGTGACCTGTTGTGATAAAGACCTGTGTGCTTCTTGTGACCTGTTGTGATAAAGACCTGTGAGGCTTCCCAACAGAGCCTTTTCATTCTTGCAATGAAGTTTAAAGAGTATTACAAATACTGTAACACAAGAAATTTTCGCGGCATGAAATTGTTGTGAATTGGAGCCAACAGCCTTTTTTGCTGCATGAAATATTTGTGAATTGCCACTGGCATTCTATGCATATAGTGCAGACAAGAACTTTCACATGCATATTTTCAATTTTGCTTATCTTTGCTCTCGCTAAATTTGCAAAATTCAAATGCATGTAAAAATTTCTGGTTTTAATGTAGTGGCTACTTGTATAGCACACAGGTCCACCTTTCAGTGCTCATGACGTTTCAAAAAATGAAAAGGTAAATATCTATACATGTTCAAACATGACAAAAGAAAAGACTAGAAATGTCGCTATGGCGACTGGTATGCCTCCGCCATAATGCATGATTCTCCTTATACTTTAGGTCTATGGTACATGTGGACAATGTGTGATTACATTTTCACAAAATTTGCAAAATATTAAAATGACATGTTTGTCACAAATGTGTTGAATGTTCACCTTGGCCTAGGTTTAATTTGATGAATGAGAGAGCATGTATTTGGGGATTTTAGGACTTTAACTTGACTTTGACCCATTCATAAGTTTATGCATTGAGTTATTTTCAAGGTACGGAGAAAAAGTGCAAATTCTGTATTGAATAGTAAATTGTTACCATTTTCACCTTGACCTTTGACCGTAAAACTCATAATAGAATCATAGGCAAAACATGCATTTATAAATATGTACTAAGTTTCAAGATAACTTGAGCCACTTCAGCACTTTCACTTGATCTTTGACATTTTGACCTTTGACCTTTTTGGCAAAAAAAATAAATCCCAGAGAATCTCTATTGGGTTAAACCAAAGAGGTTCTATATGTAATAGAGTGCGCGCTCGCATATCTATAGAAGCGGGGCCAATTGAACGACCCGCCGCCATTAGCAAAGAGGTCGAGAAGTCGAGCATTCGCGAAGGTACCACACGTAATACAGTTCGACCTCGATTATCTGGCCTCCTTTTATCCGGAAATCTCTATTATTCGGACGCGTTCACGCAGTGAAGGACTTTTATTTTTCATCCAAAAATTGAGAAAAAACAGTGACTTTAACATCTTTTTCATGGATCTATTTCACTAATTTCATAAGATGTGCATGATAGGTTTCTCAATATCTAATGAGATAAAACATGTATGATTTTCACATAAAGATATACTTTATTTTTGTGAAGAAGGGACTACAATTTTGGACAGGCTAGCATAGATTACACCACCGTTGCGGGGTACACTGCCTGCCTAGCTGCCAGTGCACTGGGACGGCAGCTTGGACGGCAGCTATATACATTAACATTGTGTCTCCCATATCCGGCCACTTCGCTTAACCGGATGAGCGCCGGTCCCGACATGGCCGGATACCGGTAATCGAGGTCAAACTGTACCTATCACTCTCACTTGTGCTGACATATGATTATAACTTTGTTTAGGAGCCCAAAATGCCTCAAGTACTATGATGAGGCACTCAATGAATAACCATTGAATATTTGTGCTTACCGTCAGCGAATGGTTACCTACTGGATAATAAACCGGTGCCACAAACAGCAACATTTAAGGCAGAATCACACATGCTGCTGTCCATAGGATTATGTGTACCATGCACTAATTATATGCAATCAACTTTAAAGCCTCCAAGGTGATAGTGTACTGTATCCAATAGTGTTTTTGCAGTCCTTCCTGCTGTCTGTGCCTTGAGTTATGCATGGTCTGGACTCAAGACATGCATTGTGTGTGTGTGCGTGTGTGTGTGTGTGTGTGTGCGTGTTGAAATAGGAAAAAAAAAAGTGTTTGTGTGTGTGTGTTGTGTGTGTGTGTTGGAATTTTTTTAAAAATGTGGTTTTGTGTGTACGTGTGTGTGCGTATGTGTGTGTTTGTTGTGGGTGTGTGGGAGTGTGTGTTGTATGTGTGTCTGATGTTTCTAAGTGACATTGATATTATGTGAAATCAGTACTCCATATTAACACTGTAAATTTCTGCAATCTTTATTGAAGTATGAATGCATGTTTGGCAATTTTGGCTTCATGTTAAAGGTACTAGCCCACATTTGCAAACCCACGAAAATCAACACTGCATAAAACAGGTCCATTATGACTTCAAGTACAAGTTATAACAGTAACATACCTCACCTGTTGCTCTTTGTCTATACCATTCGATAAAAGAGCGAAAATCATCGTTTTAAAATCAATTTTCAAACCGGGTCAACCCGACCCAAAATCGAATTACGAGCGCGGGCTAGCTACGTACTACTGTAAAAGTGGAAATTTTCGCGGTGTTGAAATTTTCGCGCATTTCGCGCAACCAGAAACTAGCGCGAAAATAAAAACACGCGAATATTTTTGCTTGCCATACGTTCCTGTGCGTGATGTCTTGATTCCGCGGAATTAAAAACACGCGAAACTCTTCTGACCCGGCCTAGCGCGAAAAATTAGTCGCGCGAAAATATCCACTTTTACAGTAACTGCGACCAGCCCCATCGTGCATATTTCCTTAATTTTTCAACAAAAACTACTAGGAATACTTACATGGGTAAGTTACTGTGGAAGAGAGGTATTCTGTACAGGAAAGAGCTGAAAAGGCCTTTACCTTTTCCATACCACGACCCACCCGTAACTCCCTCAGATCAAAGGGATTAAAAAAAGCACACTACCAAAAATGTGATGTTATGCTCATCCGTGCGATTGTATACTGTTTTCAGAAAATGCTTTCAGAAAACATTATGTCATCCTTTGTAAGGATATCTTTGCGGAGATCGCATCTAAGTTGTTGGAAAGCTGAAGGATTGTGAGATCCCAATTCCTGTTGGATATTTCCATCTCGAATCAGGTGCTCAGGATGAGTTGTCTGTCCCATTTATTCTTGGATATCTTCGCTCTGATAAATGAGGGCAGTTCTTTATTTTTCAATCTTAATTTTCAGGAAGCCGCTACGCTCTTCCAATCATGATTTGAGATTAGAGTGGTGCCATCACCATCTCTTGTTAGAGGACTGCACAGTGTTGCTGCGCAAAAATGTGAATATTATTTTCTTCAGGATCAGTATCCCATACAACATCAATAGGTGTTCAGTTTCCTTAGTCATTTGCGCTTTCAGTAAAGAAACGGTTTCGTTTGATAAAAAGAGAATAAAAAAAGATAAGAAAAAAACCTTCAGCTGAATTGTCTTCACCTACTCTGATAAGATACTGCCATTTAAGGACTTTAATGATCAAATTTAGTTTACTGCCCCTAGAAAACTGGTCTGACCTGGATTAAGGAACTTGATTCCCTGGAAGCTTCGGCCATTGCTTCCTTCACTGAAGAAGCAGACGCTGTCTTGCCAAGGGAGAGCAGGCATACACCAATTTCAGCAGGAGGAGAACTGTATCGCTTGCCAGTTATGTAATTGACCATGAAAGGTGACGAGGTGACTCAGTCGGTAGCATATGGCTTGCGGTCTAGGGACTTGTGTTCTGGCGCGGGTTCGAATCCCACTTATCTCAAGTCTAGCCACTGAGCAATGGTGTGTGTTGTCATACCGTCCCCTCTAGTAGAGGCACAACACTTTGCACCTCATCACTTGGATATAAAAAGTGGAAGTCCCTTGTGTGAAAGAATCACAAACCCAGACACATGAAAAGATCCCGAATTGGCATTCCGTTATCGGAAAACTCAAGGTGCATAAACCGGTAAAGTGGTCCAACCCAAGTACACATACAACTGGCCAGCTTTACAAACAGACTATCTAGTTGCATACGGGCTATCCAGCTATCTCGTCAGAAGGAAAAATGAAGACAAAATAAGATTAGGTGTGTTTACTACCCTCTTTGCCATTGCACCCTGATTCAGCACCTTGAAATAGGATGGTGGCCGTATTTAAGCATGTATATATATATATATATATATATACCGCATATATATATATATATACAGTCAACCTCGCGTAAGTCGACATAATCGGGACTGAGAAAAACACGTCGACTTACGCGAATGTCGACTTACGCGTAAGTCGACATTTTGTCGACTTATAAATGAAAACTAATTTCCCCTGTACAGAGTAAGATTTGGATCACGATGCGGATCGCTACTCAAATCTTACTCCTTTTGCCGCCAAAACATGCCTACTGACATCAGCAACAATAGTTCATGCATAAATCTCGCGCAGGTTAGTAACGACCACGCACAATTCCCAAATCTCTAGAGAGATTTTGAGAGAGCGGGATCGGAAACCTGGGCCCGTTTCTAGACACTTTACATTTTAAACTTGATTTAAAATAACAAACGCAAATTCCCCGAAATGCATTAAACTTTGCGATTTAAATTCAAGTGCGTTGCTGCAAAGATATGCGTGTGATTTCGTATGATTCTGTCGAGATAATTTTTCAGTGCCGACTGAGTTGAAATAAGTGTGATTTTCCTTCTCTAAGTCGACATATTTGTTTTGCTTAAATTTCTATTACCATACTCTGAAAATGAATATTGTTCTCGCGCTCCGATTCGCAACATTACCGCTCTGTACGGCGCGGGCCCGTCTGAAATAAAAGAAGAAAAGTTTGTTCATCCGAAAACTACATCTGTCGGACTACTAACCTTCGTAAAAACAAACCTCTTTCCATTGTCGGACTAATTTAACTTTGGACTGAGATTTAAACCTTCGGCATAGCGAACTGTAACAATAATTTGCTACTATGTTTTCATTGACATTTCGTGAAGCAGCATGCGTTTCGGTAGTTTGAAACGTGTAAATGTTGCGATGTCTTTCCCCTGCTGATATAGTGCAGACTAAGTTCGGTCACGGCGAAAGTTCCGTTACGAAATAAAAAATGATGCAAGTTTTTTCAACAATAAAACACTTTCGTATAGATTTTATACGTTTAAACGCAGTTTCTAGTTTCGTACAAAAACCGCAAGTCTTTTCTGCAACGCTCTTGCGTTTTAAATACAGCGCTGCTTGTGATTTGATGGACTTGCATTTGATTTTTAGAATTGCGTTTAAACGCAGTTGAGTTTCAGTTTCTTACAATTTTCTAGTTTCGGATGATTATCAAACGCAAGTCTTTTCAGCGTTCCGTGTGATTTGATTTCGGGGTTGCGTTTGATTTTTAGTTTTACGTAAGAAATAAAAAATGATGCAAGTCTTTTCAACGATAACACATTTCCGTAGATGCTTAGAGATGCGTTTAAACGCAGTTTCTTGTAGGTTCGTACAAAAACTGCAAGTCTTCTCTGCAACGCTCTTGCGTTCAAACACAGCGTTGCGTGTGATTTAATGGACTTGCATTTGATTTTTAAAATCGCGTTTAAACGCAATTGACTTTTTAAGAAAAAGTTCCCTACAATAATTTTCTAGTTTCGTATGATTATCAAACGCAAGTCTTTTCAGCGTTCCGTGTGATATGATGGACTTGCGAATGCATTTGATTTTCAGAATTGCGTTTAATTTTTTATTTTGCGTACGAAATGAAAAATAATGCAACACTTTTCAACAATAACGCACCTCCGTAGATGTTAAGAGATGCTTTTAAACGCAGTTTCTAGTTTCTTACGAAAACCGCAAGTCTTCTCTGCAACGCTCGTGCGTTTGAATACAGCGTGTACAAAATTTGTGCGTTTTGAGAATAACGAGAAGGAGAAACGGGGGAAAGTGAACTGCTTTGGGTACTACATGTAATTTTCCAATGTAAATGAGTGTATCAGTATGCCCTTTTATATTCTGGCGTACAAGACAATGGACGCATGGCGTGAACGCTACCGCGCCGTACACTAGCGAATTACCGAGTAAAAATGCTGCGAATCGGAGCGGGAAAACAAATCTTTTTCAGAGAATGGCGATATAAAATTTTGAGCGAAAAAATTACGTCGACTTAGACGAGGGAATTAACACGTATTTTAGCTCAGTTGGCACTCAAAAATCAGGTCGACTTACGCGAGTTGTCGACTTATAAATGTCGACTAAGACAAAGAATTTTTCAAGGAATAACAAAGGCAAAAATCGGGACTTTTTTATCGTGTCGACTTGAGCGAGTTGTCGACTTATGCGATGTCGACTTAAGCGAGGTTTACTGTATATGTATACTGTATAAAGATATATATATATATATATATATATATATATATATATATATATTGAAACAAAGAAAGGGAAAACTGACCAGAAACAAATGATAAATAGCGAAACTTTGAGCAAAGAAAATGAGAAAAGAAAACGAAACCAATGGAAACCCATTTTCTGTGCTCAAAGTTTTCACTATATATATATATGTATACATATATATATATATTATATATATAATTTTTTATTTATTTGTCATAATCATTATTGATATGTAGGGGGATGGAACCGCTCTTGGCCCTAATTGATCATTGAAGAAGTATGGAAGAAATTACAAATGGGACAAAATAGGTGTACCAGTAGATTCCAGTTGAATGCTCACAGACGCCATTTCCAAAAATGCCCGAAATGCCTGATTTGACCCTTATTTGACCTTGAAAGTGACCTTGAGAGGTGATTAGTGACCTTGAATTGCAGAAGTGACATTTAGAATCACATTCTCTAACCCCGTAAACCCTTCCACATAGGATTCATTACTTTGATCAACCTTTTCAATTTGTAACTGCAGTTGACCTTTAACCCGGATGGCGGCCATATTGGATTTCACCAATATGGCGGCCCCAAGGGTTTTTAGTCTTGGCGCCCATCAAAATCGAAAGAGTATGGTACAAGGGAGCTATGAGCCAAATCTGGTGCTTTTGGAAGAATCTGAACCAAACAGCCCATTTTGAGCCCTTAGGCCCCCAACCATTAAAAGGGCATTGTACCGGTTTTTTATTTTTTTATATGTTGTTCTTTTAATTCTAAAAGACCCAGCGGTGCAAACAGAATCAAAATTTATTTCATAACGATTAAGTCCGTAATTTAATGTTAAAAATGGAACTTTTTAGGTGAGAATTATGCTAATGAGCTGACGAGCCCGGATGTTATGATGTCACAGGTGCTCTCACTATTACTGATTACAAGCGTTCGCATACGCGTGCGTTAATTCGTATCGAGTAGCAGACAACGCTTAAGCCTAATTTAGCTAGCAGGCGGCGCTTGTGCACTGTTCTATCTATGTAGATATCTCAAATTTCACTAAACCAAATCGCACCAAAATTACAGGATATACTTCAAAGCATATTTTGAAAGTATTCTCTTATATTTGAACGAAATCAGTAATCGAGAAGTATCAATATTGACGTCGACTTTCAAGTCGTCACTCAAAAAAAACTCACTCTTCATGAGAGATCTTGGCGAACGCAAGATGCACAATCTAGAACTGAATTTAGCCGACGAGTACTGTGCAAATGGGGAATTTACGCGAGAACTAAACTCAAAAGTGTAATGATTTTTGCGACTTGTGTGATATAGGAACTACATTTTTCATTCAACTTACCACAAATAATTTGTACATTTATTTATTGTCCCCGATTACTTGAAAGATTTGTCTCATGATATTAAATGGCTAACTTCAGTCTGTGCGTGCGCAGCAGGTACTACAGGTAGGTAGGGCCTGGCCGAAATCACTCATGTTAGTCAAAGAGCAGATTATTTTTAGCGACGCCAACGGGAAAGTCGACATCTACACTTACGCTTCCCGACATGTGATTTGTTTCCAATTAACGTGAGCTGTTGGATATGAATCAAAAAGTATTTCCTGTGAGTTTGGTGCCATTTGGCAAGGTGAATTTTGAGATATCTACATGGATACGAAAGTACGCTAGCACTATACCTACACCAGCGCTGGGATCGCGAAGTGGCGACACTGTGTTAGAATCTACGTGGTCAGGCCACTCTTCCGAGATATGGGTCCTAGTAGGCCTACTGAAACGAACTGTTAGATCTAACATTAGTCCTTGGTGTAAATAACACCACTATGAGATTTATCTCGACTACAAAACATCGGAAATCCATAAAGCAGATACCTTACCTGAAAAATCCAGCACAGGAACAACAGTGCCTGCAGGACAAGGGTCCAGATCTAGATCTGGAGTCTGGACTTTCGTCTGGACTTTCTTCAAGTTCTGGCAGCAGGGGTATGTAACGTTACGCTGTGCCTTATTAGCGCTGTGCGCATAGGGCCTACAGCTGCAATGTCGACGGTGAGTGAGTGTAGGGCCTAGTCCTACTCATCAAAACTTGGACTGCCACGTAGAACCTACTCCTTGACTGCTCAGTAGTCCTAGTCCTGGTTCTAGTATTTCAGAGTCTATGTGTACTGGGTACCGTTTTCATCTCACTAAGCGTAAATCGTGCGTGCCGTTGAAGAGAGTCTATCTACATTTGGATTTAGATTCAGCCTTCATCTACGTTAGATAGTTTGAACTGGCGAACCATCGCTCGATCATGATCATCAATGCGTAACGTTACTTACACGCAGTCTTCTGTGGGCAGCACGTTCGGATAACGATGCCAATTTCATTTTGCATATCTGGAATTTCCCCACAAGTTTTATCTATATAAAAAGCTGTTGAAGAGATTGCTTTTAAAGATTAATAGATATTGTTTAACATGTTTATTATAGCTCCATATTGCAATTATACTTAGCTAGATAACAGCTTTTGCAGTACTTCGTGTGAGATTTCATTAGTAAATTGGCATTATGTAGTTCGTCTTGCTATTGTCGGAGTTGTGCACCAAGAGCACCTGTGACGTAGGCCAAATTGTGTGGATCGTTCCATGGCTTGCTCGTTTTCATTTTTTTCAAAAAATCATTACAAGCTTATCCTGGGTTTTACAATCCTCTCTTTCCAGTAGTAGGCATCAAAAAATGTAGATTAGAATTATCAGACAATTAGAAAATGTCAGTACAGTTTTCTTTTAAGGGGGTGTATATAAATCAGCGTGTGGTCGGTCGGGCGGTTGGGCGGTCGGTTGCAAATCTTGCGTCGCGAACTCCTACAGTTTTGAAGCTATTTTGATGAAACTTGGGGTACATGATGACATTGATGTGCAAGACACGTCTTCTTTGTTTGGTCAGAGAAACTGTTGCCATGGTAACCACAATTTTCCCAAAACCTTGTGGAGTGAACTACTGCCACAGTAATAAGGCAATTTATGTCAAATTTGGTATGTATAATAGTCTATAGGTGAAGTTATGCGAGACACACTTTGAGTTTGTACCCGACAAGGTGTTGCCATGGTAACGGTAAATTTTCTTGAAAATCTTGTGGAGTGAACTTCTTCAACAATTTTGAAGCAATTGAACTCAAATTTGGTGAACATTATGACATTGAGGTGTAGATGTGCAAGACATGTTTTTTTTTTAATGCTTGTCGGAGAAAGCGTTGCCATGGTATCCACAATTTCCCCAAAACTTTGTGGAGTGAACTACTTCCAAAGTATTAAAGCAATTTATTTCAAATTTGGCATGTTGGACCTATAATGATCTAATGTGTAGTTATGCAAGACACTCTTTGTGTTTGTACCTTACAAGGTGATGCCATGGTAACTGCATATGCTCTTGAAAATCTTGTGGAGTTAACTACTTCCACAATTGTGAAGCAGACTCACAAAGTACTCACAAAGTACTACACACATACACACAGTCACACAGACACACACACACACACACAGACACACACACATTGATATATCTAACCCTGGTTCAATTCTTTTTTCATAGGAATCTGGACTGCAGGAGCGGGTGTATTAAAGGGTCCCAGAAATCCACAAATTTGAGCTCTGAGAAGACTAAGATGTGTTTATTCTTTGATATTCTTTCACCAATTGTTTGTAGAAAGCATCTGTGTGAGAGAGAAACCACTTTTGCCACCTTGATATTGCACATTTCGAAGTTCCTAAGCCCCGCCCCTAAAAAAGGAAACTTTCAACAAACATGAGTCACATGACCGCATATGTCATCTCAAGAATGAAGCTTTCATAGCAGATGAAAGCTGACTACGTTTAGCAAATGTTCAAGGCACCCATACCTCGTATACCCGGCCATACCCGTACGCGTACCCCGCTGTTGTCGTGTGTTGATTGCTCACGAGACGTTGGGTTGTCAAAAGTTTGATTGCAAGAAAAATATTCTACCAGATATTAGCCGCATCTTGTAAACCATGCATAGAAGATCATCGTTGCAGGGTGTAGTAACATTGCAAAGGATGGGGTGAGTCTTCACTCCTTTCCCAAAGATCCAAATTTACGAAATATTTGGACCACAAGAGTAAAGCCGATAAGGGCTGATTGGGATGGGCCCAGCAGCTCAAGCTTGGTGTGCAGCACCCACTTCCCGGAGGATGCCTTTGAAGTGGGGCTGCACACCCAGTTTGATGTCAAACGTGTCAGAAGGCTGAAACCCGATGCTGCACCTGTCATTCCAGACATAGTTTACAATATATGACAAGTTCACCTGGCCAAAACTTGCAATCTCCTCCCCCCCATATAGTCCATGTGCCAAGACCAGATTTTTACGATATTGGTACCACTTAAAGGGACAAATTCTGCTTATGCATTTTGAAATGGTATGTATCTGTAGATGATATTTTGGTATGATAGCAATTCCAGAGAAGTAGCTTAGTCTCAGTATCAGCCGTTAACCCTCATAACTCCAAATACCTTTTTTAAGCTCGGTAAACCATGGAGGGCACAATCCGCTCCCTCTATCATTTCAATATTTTTCTATCAATTACTCTGAAATGTGGCACAAATGTAACTCAAGACATACTCTACAAAATGGCACCATCAAAACTTTTCTTGGAAACCACAAAGAGGGAGCAATTTGTCAAAATACAAAGAAAACAAAGAGAATTCCATTAAATAATATTAAATCAACTAATTTTAAGACATATGTCGGGCAGTCAAGGAGAAATTGCAACTAGTTTTTTGCTGTTGATTTCTATCTAGACATATAAAGACACATTTGAACTTCATTTTAACCTTTTCGGAGCATTTACAGGTCCAAATCTTGAGAAAATGGTGTTTACCACAGAAAAAAATCAAGACAAAACACAAGAGGGCGCTGTATTTTTTTCAAACATAATTGAATACTTCCTGTAAAAGTATAAAATTGTATTATTTTATGTTGTGAATACATGAAATGATAAGTAACAAGAAGCTAAAAAAGGGTCAAAATGTGAAACGGAACTTGCTTATGTTTATTTGTTGCCATGGTGACCAAAATACTTTAACACTAATTAAACATATCTTATACAACGTATATGCGTAATAAGTTTCGGGAAACGACATCAAATTTGGAGGTGATCAGACAATATACCAAACTTATAGTGAGCAAAATTTAAAATTTTCAATATCAGCGGAGCACCTCTCTCTCCAAATTTTTGCTATTTTGGAGATAATAACAATTCATCCACTGTCACATAAACAAATACGAGGGAATCCCCTTCCACACACGCGAGCTGTTGCATTCTTCGTGTTCTTAGAGTTGTTATTCAACTATGCGATCAACACTTTGGAGAATATTTAGGGGAAAAGAGTGAAAAAACACAGCATTTCAAAGGACACTATCAATGGCGAAATTGTGTCTGTCACCTTTTGTCAAAATCATGATTACTATATTCGTAATCAAATAATTCTGTACCATTCCAAATAACCAACATTTCGATATCATTTTGACATAGACACCTCAACAAACAACTCCCAAGTACCAAAACGTCAATAGCGAGATATCTACATATTCAGCAAAATTAAGAGCGCAACGAGAGATAGCAAAACATCCTTCGTAATACTTATAATCCTGCAAAACGGGTGAGTTAATGTTACTAAATATATGAAACACTCTTCAGAGCAAATTTACTTCGACACCTAATGGAAAGGATAAAGTGACAGGAAATAGGATAGAATAGTGCCATGATAATCATACCAAAAGATATACGAAAAACGAACATTAATTCTAATTCAAACAAACTAATGAGCAAACACAAAATAGGCACGCAGATGTATATTATGGACTTTAATCGAAAAGAGAGAGTTTTGGGGCGGCTTTGTTCTACTGTCTTGTTTTTATATACGATATTCGATATACTGGGGAGTAGCAAATCTCCGCAAATGCAAATAGAGCTATGTCGACGGAGCAAATTAGTGCTTGTTGCAGAGTATTGTCAGAATTTTCAGAGCAATTGCATTTTGGTAGAGTTTCATAAGTCTGGAACAGGGAAGAATTATTATAACGATCCCCTCTGATACAAGGTATAAAAAAATTCCAAGTAGATACCGAGAAACAAATAGAATTGCTAAATCGAAATTACTTTGTTCCTTGCCATGCGTCATGCTAGAATAACCAAGTTGCGAGAAGCACAATTAACAACCCCTCCCCCAAAAAAAGGATAATTTCTTCAATTGTTGAATGACTTACTCAATATCTGATAAATCATTTGAAAATGTGATGTACATGTAAAAAAAAAAAAAAAAAAAAGTCTGGTTTGGGGGTAAAAGTCTAGGAATGGGAATGGACAAAACCCTCCAATTCCCTTGCTGTGATACAACCCATATTGGTTACGACCGCGGTCATTTGCTGGTATCAAGATCTGCAAATACCTTGTTTGAGGCTGTTATCTAACTTTATATATAATGGAATTTACATCAGTGCTCCGCTCATCCGCTCTGTATAATCTCATCATTTTGAACTGCCATCTTTATTGTGATTACTCCATAATTCCAATTTTCATTGTTCTTCCAAACAGGAAATTTATTATCACTTATCTTATTATAATAATATGTAAGCTTTGATTAAGCTATGTCTTAGAATTATTCATTGATTCAATAGTCACTCATCCAGATGTAGCCCTTGAATTGGCTATAAAACTGTATGAAAACAACCTTAAATATTGTTAGTTCTTGCTCGGCAAAAGATATGAAAATATGCACAGTGGAGTGTAGCAATTTATCGTAGAAATAAATTTCCATGGGTATTTTAGTGAGAAAATGAATGGCAATGAATGATAAGAAAATACCGTTTTGCGGTAACGTCTCCCATTCCATACATTTTTTCCTACATAAAGAGAGGTACCGTGTAGAACAGCATTTGGATATGGCCGCGGATGCCTTGAACGTAGACTATCACTCCACAGAGAGATACACCGCGTTCAAAACAGCGCGCTCCGTAGAGACCGTGCTTTATCGTTCTGTGTATAGTCTCGGTTCAGACGAGCGGGCTGATTATTAAAGCCCAGAATGCATTGATTAAAGACTACATTCTTCATGACTAAGCTACTCATTTGGAATTGCTATCATAGTTTGATACACTTATCCCTAACAAACAAAACAGCACCACAAAGGTTTTGTCCCTTTTGGTGGTACCAATATCTGACCTGGCCCATGGACTAATAATAATGCACTGTGTTAGTAATAATAACATGTGCCACGTTCGCACGCCTGATTCAGTCGACGACATGCCAAGTTCGCATATTCTGCTCAAACGCACAAACCCGCTCAGATCAATTGATACATTGCCAAATTCCACAGTACAGTGGAATACATGTACAGTCAACCTCGGATACCTCGAATTCGTCGGGACTGAAGAAAATGGTTCGAGGTACGCAAATTTCGAGGTACGCGTACGTCAAATTTTCTTCGACTTATCCGAAGTTTATCGTTGTTCAACATGGTATCTGTTGTAGTGCCTACTGATTGTTAGCATGCTTGTCAATTGGAATTGAATCGACTTTTATATGAATGAATTGAATGAAAATCGGAATTGAAATTAAAATTTCAGAAATAAAGATTTTGGTGGCCCGATCGCTCCACCAAAAAAATTCGGATGTTTGCCTTTACTTTTGAAAATGAATAGCGGTAACAATCGGCTACGTAAGATGCTAAAATAAATGTCAGATGTTTGCTTTTAATTTTGGAAATGAATAACGGTAATATTCGACTCGGTATGATACTAAAATAAATGTCGGATGTTTGCTTTTACTTTTGGAAATGAATAACGATAAGACTCAGCTCTGTATGGTGCTAAAACTAAAAATTTTGCGTTCGAAAATGAACAAGGATAACATTCGGCTCCGGAAGACGCTGGAATAAATGTCGAATATTTGCTTTGACGTTCGGAAATGAAAAACTAATATTCAACTCCGTACGATGGTTTGATAAATGTCAGGTGTTTCCTTATACTTTCAGAAGGAAATAGCAATAACATTCGGCTCCGGAAGATGCTAAAATAGATGTCAGATGATCGCTTTTATGTTCGGAAGTGAATAGCAGTAATATTCTGCTCCATACGATGCTAAAACAACTTTCTGATGTTTGCTTTTAGATTTCGAAATGAATAACAGTAACGTTCAACTGCGTTCAACGGTAAAATTAATGTTTGATGTTTGCTTTGACGTTCGTAAATGAGTGACAATAATATTCAACTCCTAACGATGATAAAATAAATGCTGGATTTTTTTTTTACATTTGAAAGTAAATTGCAATAACATTTAGCTCCGGAAGATGCAAAAATAAATGTCGAATGTTTGCTTTGATGTTCTGAAATGAATAACAATAATATCAAACTCCGTACGATGATAAAATAAATGCCATATGTTTGCCTTTACATTAGAAAGTAAATGGCAATAACATTCAGCTCCGGAAGTTATTAAAATACATGTCGATTGATTGCTTTTACGTTTGGCATGTTTGGAAGTGAATGGCGGTAACATTCTGCCCCATACGATGTTTAAAAAATATTGGATATTTGCTATTACATTTCGAAATGAATAAGAGTAATTCAGCTACGTTTGATGGTAAATGTTGAATGTCTGATGTTTGACTTGACGTTCAAAAATATAAAAAAACAGTAAAATTCGGCTCCGTACAATGATAAAATAATTGTCAGATGATTCATTTCACTTTCGGAAGTGGACAGCAGTACCTTTCGGCTCCAGATATGATAATGAAATAAATGTTGGATGTTTGAAATGAATAACCGTAATATTCTGCTTTGTACGATGCAAAAATAAATAACAGATTGTTGCTTTTACATTTGGAAATGATTAACGGTATTAATCCACTCAGTTAGATGCTAAAACAAATAGCGGATGTTTGCTTTCACGTTTGGAAATGGATAAGGATAGCATTCAGCTCCGCCAAGATGCTAAAATGAATGTCGGTTGTTTGCTTTCCCATTTAAAAATGATTAACAGTTATATTCGGCTCCGTAAGGTGCTAACATACTAATATATGTTGGATGATTGCTTTTACAATAAGAAATGAATAACAGTAACTTTCGGATGCTAACAAATGTCAGCAAATGCTCCCACTTTCTCATTTCAAACGTAAGTTTTAACCTCCTAGTATAAGCATCAACTTTTGTAATAATCTCTACGCCTAATTGCTAAATCTTAAAACACAGAATAAGATGATTGAATTTTCTATTCATTTGTTTAAGACATGGGCATCTGTATCACTTCAATAATGCTTAATATTAATTTTTATATGTTTAGTAGGACCGATTTAGTTTTTCTGATGTTTTTTCCGGGTTTTTTTTGGTTCTTTTTTGCGTCAGCAGATTTTACTTTCGACCACAAAAAAATAAAAATCAATGACATTGGTGACCCAATAAAGTCAGTGTGGAGCCCTGTCTACTGTAAAGGTGGAAATTTTCGCGGTGTTGAAATTTTCGCGTATTTCGCGCAACCCGAAACTAGCGCGAAAATAAAAGCTCGCGAATATTTTTGCTTGCCATATGTTCCTGTGCATGATGCCGCGGAATTAAAAACACGCAAAACTCTTCTAACCCAGCAAAGCGCGAAAAATTAGTCGCGCGAAAATATCCACTTTTACAGTATTCCATTCTTTATTATGCTCGGCCTATACTTCCAGATCATATACCACACTATTTTCATAATCGCATTGCTGCTTTCACCAAACTTGGTCCAAGGATGATGTATGATGGGGAAATCAGTTGAGGAGATTTTAGTGACATTGACAAGAGGTCAAAGGTCAGAAGGTCAAGGTCAAATGCTAAAAGTATTGCTATTTCCACCAAATGTATGCAATGCCCGAAGGTATTTTATTGAAACTTATTGTAGACATGTACTACTGCGTAATGATTCTCCAGAGAGAGTTTCATGTCATAAGGTCAAAGGTCAAAAGGTCAAAGGTTAGGTGAAAATGTTGCAATTTCACTTTTCTCGCAAATGGTTCAATGTGTCTTCATGGAACTTGGTACATATGCATGTACTGACTGGCAGGGATTATCTAGGGAATTTAGGGGTCATGGGTCAATAGTCAGGGGGTCAAAGGTCAAGGTCAACTCCTCAAAATTTTACTGTTTCCCTCATATACTAGTATATGCAATGCTTGCTTTATTAGTTTTAAAACTTAATATATACATGTATTACCTAATGGAGATTCTCTGGGAAATTTCCAGCCAGAAGGTCAAAGGTCAAAGGTTAAGGGTCAAAGTTCAGGTTTAAATGAAAAAAAAAATCTATTTTGTGCTATAATTACACTCTTTCTTCATACTTTGAAAATTACTTATTGCATAATCTTACAACAGGGTCAGTCAGCAGTCAAGTAAAAATCCTCAATTCCCCAAATATGTGTACCTGCACTCTTAGACAATTATAGCAAACCCAGTTTGAGGAAAGTGAACATTCAAGACATTTCTGACAAACCTGTCATATCAATATTTTGCCAGTTATGTGAAACTGTCATCACACATTGTGAAGACATTGTACTATACAACTATTGGGAGAATCATGCATTATGGCGGAGGCATCAGTCGCCATAGCGACATTTCTAGTTTATTTTCATGTGATGACTGACTATCAAGTGGTGTTTCCTACTGGCTTTGTGAGTAAACTCCAGGTTTCTGTCACTGTTTTGTGTGCAAAAATCATGCCTCTACAATAATGTAGAGCTGGTAATTTCAAAGAAAAAAACAACATAGATTTGTCATACAATTTATATCAAAGCAAAGCTTGGGATTTTCTCTACAACTTTGCTCATTACATGTTCAGGGTAACTAACACAAATCTAAAAAAAAAAAAGTTACATATAGGTTTGAAAAACAATATTCTCCCCAAATAGTCCAGCAGATATAGAAAAAATCATGCACTTAATGGTAAAAGCACCATACTTGGTACACATGTACATGATGCCAATAAAAGTCATTTCTGATATGGAAGCCACTCTGATTCTCCCTTTGGCGGCCGTGGCGGCCATTTTTCAAAATGGCCGCGATGTGATATAGCAATGCTATGTATTTTGGAAACTATAAGTCCGATTGTCGTGATTCTTGTACCAAAGTATAGGTTTTGAGGGTCAAGGATTCCAATAAAATAATTTTTGAGAGGATAAAACCATGGCAACCTACTTATTGGCGGCCATTTTGAAAAAAATATGGCCACCATGCTAGATATAACATATCCTTAAAACGTATGGACAAAGGGTCATGACTCTGGTACCAAATTATATGTTTTGGGGTCAAGGATTCCAATAAATTCAACTGTAAGTGAATATGAATCGTTTCATCCTACATTTTAGCGGCCATTTTAATAAATATGGCTGCCATACAACAGATAGTCAATATTGTATATCTTCGAACTCAAAAGGTATATAGTCACGATTCAAGTGTAAAAGTATAGCTTTGGGGTGAAGGTTTTCAATATAATGATGTTTTAGCAAAGTGAATAGGTTCATCACATCCTTTGTTTTGGCGGCCATTTAATAAATATGGGCTCCCTCAGTTATATAGCGTATGAGTGTTATGAAAGCGGGATGCCCATTGTGAATTGATTCTGGTGTAAACGTTTGTTTTAGGGGTCAACAATTACTTGTTCACTCATCTTTAGTATTCTAATGTGGAACATCTGGGCATAGTTAACTTTGTAAGCATTTTGGAAAATATGCTCAACTTCCTTTATAGGATTTCTGTGTGTGCAGTGTATGTGAAAAACATGATCTTCACAATTTCATGTCTGAAGATTATACATTTTCTAGAAATATAGACTCTCGCTTTCTCTGTTCCCTGGACCATGGAATTAAAATCATAGTTTCCAACCAATATAGTACATCTGTTTTCTTTGGAAACATGACACTAAGTGTGAGAAAACTTCTAAAACTTCTTGGGTCACTTACATCAAATGTAAACACTATGTATGTCCAAATCCATGATTGACCAGGCTATTCTTATACTTACAACTACACTGAATCTTATACATCAAACGATAAAGTAAATATAATAGGTATTATACAATACATCTTTATAGGAGTACATCTAATTGTCATTTGAAGCGTAGTGGGTAAAGAATCGGCCTCATGAAAAGAAATCAGATCTTCTGCCAAAGTTTTGTATCTTATACCAACATCATTTCTTTTAGAAAAAGCTGGACATGATAGGTTTTTTTGTGTCATCATCTTGACATATGATGCACTTGGTCCAATCTGTTTCTTTCCTGGGATCTGGTTTCTCGGTTGAAATGAGCTTTACTTTTGAAGCCATGTTATCCTACAAATAAACCCAATTACCAGTTACTTAAAAAGATAACATTTTATGTAAATGTGCTTAACAGAGGTAAAGCAAAAAACTGAATGTGTACATTTTTTCTAGAAATGTGACAAACATTTTCTTTAAATGGATTTGTGGTTGTGAATTTTACCTTTTGATGTACAATAATTTGTAAAGAACAAGAACAAGGAAAAATAAAATTATCTGTTTCTGTGTGTAGTTCTACTCTGAATACATTACTTGTTATGGTTGATCTATGCATTAATTTTTATCAATGATTTTAGCCTCTTGAACTGAATTTCACCCTACCCTAACCCCAAAGAAATTATACAAATATATATTTGATGCATTTGCCATTCTCATGTGGAATAAGGATTAAGGTTTCATAATTCAAAAGCAACTTCTACAGGTAAATGGACAGTGGGCATTTCAACACAATTTTATAACGTAACAGCGCCCATCCAAAATATAAACTACAAGAAAAATTATGCTTATTTATGAATTTAAGGAAAACCTCAAAGAAATACCGGTACACATTTTTGGGTTCATAATTATTGGAAGATAAAACTGCAGAATAAAATATTCAGTAAATCGATCTTACTTACCGGCACCAGTAGAAATACTGAAGGCGTTCTCTAAAGCGCACCTGCATCTATATATGCATTCACGTTCATCTCTGCTCATCAATGGATGATCAGGAACAATAATTGTTTTGGATTGTCAGAGCTCATTCGATTCCTTCATATGATTCCTTATAATTTTGTGTAACATTTTTGACAAGGTCATACTATGAAATGATGAACAAGAACTGAAAACAAACTTTAGAAATCAGTAGGTCTTATAAGACTGCAATAATCATGTCTTTGTGGCTGGAAACTATTACAGTACACTAATTGTACTCTCCTGTCTATGCATCCATAATGGGGGGGGGGGGGGGAGTCTTCTATTCCATTCTCACCATTTATTCTACCTTTGATATTCAACATAATTATCTTTAGTATTCCAGGTATGCAACAATTGTACTTATGTGATGTTCAATACCTACTTGAATAGTGAATGTGATAGAGGTATGGTCAATTAACAACAATCAATGAACAATAAAGAACTAAACGCCGCAACAACAAAGGAGGTTCATTTACCAATAATAGGTGAACGATTCTTGTCAATGGGACGATACATATAGTATGGCAAGTGAGAGTGTACAAATGTATATATATATATATGTATATATATATATATATATATATATATATATATATATATACAGGCTGGCCCCTCAGAAAACGGAAACCAATATTTTTTTTTTCAAAACCAAAACGAAATTGTCCAATTTGGTTGAGTAATTTTATTTCTGGACATGTTTTTGTTGATCATTAATTTCTTACTTTATTTTATCAAAGCTCAGCAACGGAGACTACCCAACAATTGAAGGTCAATTTTCGACAATAATCCTATTTAAGCATTCCACATTGTTATGTGCGGCCTCAATTCTTAGTTAGTCTCCAAAGGCAGTGGCTTTTGTTCGATGCTGAAATTTGTTGAATTGAGCTAAGAAATTTACGCTCGACCCGTCTTTACAAAAACATCTGTAGAATGAAAACTACTCAACCAAATCGGATGATTTTGGTGTCATTCTTCTTCTAGATAAATTCTCTATAAATCTATGTCATTCATTTTGGTATCAAAGTAATGCAAATGTGCAAATATTTGCGAAAACTTGCGTTTCCGTTAATTCTAGGCCACACTGTATATAATGTGTGTGTGTGTGTGTGCATACTCTATGTAGTGCGGCAGTCATATTTATCAAAATGGACATGAAAACAAAATGTGTTAGTTCTATTCATCAACAAATGCTTGTTTAAATTCATAGACGTACAGTATAGTATACATTGCGGTGGCCATGTTTTAAAATGGCAGCCAAAACATAGGATGTGATGGTTGTATACACGAAAAGATGTATCCATTTAAATAATTGAACCTCAAAAACATATTTTTTGCACCAGAATCATGAAGATGCATCCATTGGTTTCAAAGATATAATGTAGAGCGGCAGCCATTTTTTTTTCTCAAAATGGCCGCTAATAAGTAGGTTGCCATGGTTTTATCCTCTAAAAAATCATTTTATTGGAAACCTTGACCCTCAAAACCTATACTTTGGTACAAGAATCACGACAATCGGACTTATAGTTTGCAAAATACACAGCATTGCTATATCACATGGCGGTCATTTTGAAAAATGGCCGCCACGGCCGCCACAGGCAGAATCAGAGTGGCTTCCATATCAGAAATGACTTTTATTGGCATCATGTACATGTGTACCAAGTATGGTGCTTTTACCATAATGTGCATGATTCACCCTATATGTGCTCTATATCCGTTAGACTAAAAGCATGACTAATGTATGTTGCAGTCTCAGAATAATGTGGCCCACAGGGGGTTTGCACCATGGCACACAAAGAGTTGATAGAAGAAATAGATGTATAAGAATAAATGAAGTAAAAAATAAAATGGTGATACTACACATCAACACAGTAGATTTTACTTGTGACAAAAAAAAAAAAAAAATAAGACTTTGCTCTGAAATTGGAATGATCAGAGTTTGTCTCTTGAGTTGACGTGAATTATCATAAAAAATATTGCAATTGCTGAACAAAAACAAAACAAAAAATCCACCTAGATCTACACATATTTTGCTGTAATATCTTCAGGACAGCCAATAAAAGGCCTGATTGAAAATTCTGTTCATGTGATTCAGAGACTCCAACTCTCCCGCTTTGGACAGAAGATCTCCTGCCAAAAGCCCATTTTTGCAGAATCTCCCGTTCTTCCGCTTGAGATTTAATTTCTCCCACTTGAAATGATTTCTTACTGAATTTCATTGTATGCTGAAAAATAAGCCTTAGATAGCACGAGAGAGCATCTAGAAACCTAGACTGCAAGGGACTTCGTGCTCGTGATGTGTGCTTCGCGCACAACAAGTTGGAGTCTCCGGTTTGCTAGGGTTTTCAGGCGGGAGAATCTCCAGATCAGAAGGTGCTTAGGGTTGGAGTCTCTGGTGATTGCGCAGAAATTTCAGATTTAGGCTTTATGATCAGATAGAGAGCAGGGATAATTAATGAAATGAAACATGATCACTCACCAGCATTTAAAGCCTAGTGCAGTCACTGTGCTGGGCTCCAGACGCAGACAAGGCCTTCGGCACTGTTGTTCATACATCAGCTTCGGGGAAACTGCCGGGGCTGAGCTGGTGGGAGCTCATCAATTGCATAATTCCCCATAATAATATGTCCACATTAAGAATGTGTTTTGTTTTGTTTTCCTAGCCCATTACCATAAATCAACATCATGCTTATTAAATGCAGATATTATTGCTAAAAGTTCCAAGAACTTGTTTTTATTGTTTTTTTAAGGGAAGCAAATCTCAGTTCTGCTCATGCAGTTCGAGTTCCTAGCTCAGCTCATGAATAAACGATAAATGCCTTGGCTAAGCCTCATTACGTGGCTACAATGTACGGCCAAGGCACGGCCAAAGTGCGGCGCAGCTAGGCTCAGTTGGCAGTGATTGTGGCAAGCGCTCCCTTGGCCGATCGGGGTGACATGCACATTGTACTATACTAGTAAATACGCACGTCAATATGCAGTCGATAACGCTAGGCGATTACTCTTAGATCAAGGCGCCTGTAATTTTTGGCATTGTAGAGATTGCTCTAATTCTCTTTATATATTGCTATATCTCTTTATGTGAGTAACTTGGCACTCTCATATTTGGTAGGGATATTACCAGTACAACAACCTACAATGTCAGAAAAATGAATTTCAGGGTGCAGATACACTTTATATCTCAAGCAGGAGAATGGGAGATTTTGCAAGAATGGGCTTTCGGCGGGAGATCTTCCGTCAAAAGCGGGAGAGTTGGAGTCTCTGGTACCCAGGGCCTATTAGGCCCTAGTCGGGGACTACTAATCTACTAGACTAGGTGTTAAAAACAACAACAAACATATGACACACATTTCATCTTTAGGTTTAACAACTAAAACAATCTGAGTTAAATCTCTGTTAAAATCTAAATTAGATCTGAACTTGTCATTACTAATACAAAATGTTATTTTTAAATTTTTGGTCACAAAATACAAGGTTACAAAAGTAGGCGTATTACCAAACATGTATTTATCACTTTCACCAGTCAGATATTAATTTTTTTATTACCAAATCTAGTGTAACAAAAGGAGAATCAAAGAATTATTTTTTTCGGGGGGGGGGGGATACTCAAGGTACCTGGTACATCTCCATAGTTTACAACATGCACTTTACCGACCACTGCAACAACCAACAAATGCAATCTACAATCAGCACCATTATATTAAGATTTATATTTCCTTTGGAGGACTGCAGACTAATGCCAAAACTCCCATTTCCTTATATATATTCTTCTTCCTCCAGTGTCACTTTGTGCACATGGTTACAGCAAGTGGGTAAAACAAACAAGCAATGTCAATGTGGAGTTTTCCACGCTTCCGTCCACATAATATCATGATGGCTGTGCAAGGGAAATAATAACAAAAATGCACATGGACCTTCCTTTCTGAATATTTTTCCAACCCTGTCACTGTAATAAGGTGATACGAGTATCCTCTCGGATCACCTTCTGTATCTGTACGGATTCTTTATTTCTCCCCAAAAGTTGTGCAAAGGTTAACTCAGAAAGTCCTTTGCCTATCAATTTCAAACTTATAGCATATATGTATTGTTTCCCAAAGACGACAGATCTAATAAAATCATTGTGATCAGTCGACCGTGATGTCACTATGACATCATTATATGAAAACACATTTTCATTCATATCTCATTAATGGAATGGAATTTCTCAATGAAATTTATGTCTCATATAGTTCAAGTCAAGTTCTTTCTACTCATATTCTCAAAATTCAGTTTACACTTAAAACGTACGCGCACGTTAAAAAGTCGACATGCTTTAATCGAGCTCAATTTTTTTTTTCACACGTTTCAGATCATTTGAAGCATTTTTTGAAAAATTGAAAAAAATGGACAGACGTGTGCGCGCGCGCATATACGCACACACAGCTCATATCCAATAGAAATTTCCCATTTTTTCACACGGATCAGATGTCTGAAATGTCAAGGAATAATTCTACCAAGTTTCAAGTCAATCCAACTCAATATGACGTCATACGGGCCCGTCAAAGTTGAAATTCCGCGCGTGTGTCAATGGCGATATACTGTGCAACTATGTCAAAAAACCGCCAATTTTAAGTCCGATTTTACTCGTCAGGATGGACGGTGACCCCCCATTTTCTTTACATATTCTGAAAGCTGATGAGTTGTAAATGTCATTTCATAGGTTGGCGATGCTGGAAAAATGATTTAAAGATATCAAATTTCTTAATAAAATTTTTAAAAAGTAAATTTTCAAAATGACGTCATCAAATTTCAAGTTCACTCGAGCGTATCTCACTTATCCTTTGCCAATTTTCACTCAGATTTCAGTATGTTGTAGCTTATTAAATGCTCTTTCATAATTGTAATTACAAAATTTTGATTGGATGACGGCATCACCTCGTAAAAATGGATTAAATGTAATCTTGTCAAATTTGACCAGTTTATGTGTTATCTCTATGGGAGTGCAATTTTTCTGGAAATGAAAATTTACATGACTATCTTTATCGAGCACTAGCTCACTTACCCTTTGGTGAATTTCTCCCAGATTTTGATATGTTGTAGCTGAGACTTTGGGCTATCGTAAATGTGCCCTTCGTTTTTTCATACGGTGTCGGGATCACGTTAAAAAACTTGGTTGAAAGTAAAGCTTATCTTCAATGTATTGAGATATTTCTTTCTTTCTGCAATTTTCTTTGCAATAACCCAAGTAAAACAGCCCCTTTCACCCCCATATTTTTCACATTTTTAGTTCATGTCACGTACATTATTTCATAAAATAACAACTACTTGATCGGACACCATCTTGGGTATGTAAATAAGGGTCAAAGGTCATAAATGTTTCATCCTGTATTTTGGTGAATACCTGTCCTATCTTTCCCATATTTTGCACACGCAAAGACCATGTTACAAGAATCATTTCGCAAAATAACCACTTTTTGCTCAGATGCCATCTTGGGTGTGCAAAGTGAGGTCTAAGGTCAAATATAGTTTATTCTGTATTTTCGTTAGTGTATGCGGAATTCGGTACCAAAGATGGCAGGTCTTTTTCTAAATGAGAATCCAAACATCACACGGCCAATGTCCCCTCAACACAAATGAAACAGGTATGGTCATGCCTATTGGGATCAGGACTCAAATCATTGATTTCCGAATAGATCGGATCACCTGATTTGTCAGTGTTGACAAATTCCAAGTCTAGTTGTGACATGGTTTTGTTTTTGTTTTTTTTTTTAACATGGGTTTTTGAGTGACCCGCATGAGATTCATGCATCCTAGCAGGGTATCCCTGCATTGGTTCCTGGCCAGATTTGGGGGTCTTACGATGATTTTAATCGCAAGGAGGCGCTGCTAGCAAAAAAAACTGACCTCACAAACCCCCCATTTTTACAATTGTTCTGCATTAAGTAACCCTTCTTGTACAATTTGATCAAGTTTCGTGAAAATGACATGGGCTTTGAATGTACAGCATGACAGTCATGGACCCCACCTAATCAGGGCACCCACAATAGGTTTATAACCAGATTTTATGGTCATAGGATGATTTCTATCATATGGGGGTGCTGCCAGCACAAAAACTATCACATGAACCCCCAATTTTTATTGTTTTTCTGGAATGAGTAAGACTTCTTCTACATTTTGGTCAAGTTTTGTGAAAATGACATGGGTTTTGAATGTACAGCGTGAGATTTATGAACCCACCCTGTCAGGACATCCCTGCATAGGTTCCTGACTAGATTTTTGGGTCTTACGATGATATACTGTAAAAGTGGATATTTTCGCTGGACTAATTTTTCGCGCTAGGCCGGGTCAGAAAATTTCGCGTGTTTTTAATTCCGCGAAATCAAGACATCACGCACAGGAACGTATGGCAAGCAAAAATATTCGTGTGTTTTTATTTTCGCGCTAGTTTCTGGTTGCGCGAAATGCGCGAAAATTTCAACACCGCGAAAATTTCCACTTTTACAGTATGTCGCATGGGGGCGCTGCTAGCACAAAAACGAGCACATGAGCCCCCACTTTTTTATTATTTTTCTGGAATTAGTAAGCCTTCTACAGTTTGGTTAAGTCTCGTGAAAATGACATGGGTTTTGAATGTACAGTATAAGTGTTATGAACCTCGTCCTTTAGCTTACCCCTATCAGAAAACGTCCCTGACGAGGATTTGAGAGATTTCGGTGTTTTCTTCCGTGTGAGGGTGCTGCTTGCTCAAGAATGAGAGTGCAAACCCTAACCCTTTTCCTCATTTTGGATATCTTTCTCTGCAATTCTTGCAAATTTGGAGAAAATAGCGTGGATTTTGAAAGAATTATGGGGATTTAAGTTTGTCATTGCAGATTTTGTTGCCAATCATCATCTTGATCCTGTAACGCTATCATTTAATACTGGACAGCAGATTGTCCTATTCTTCAAAGTCCCATAGAAGAAAAACAAGCACATGAACCTGTGGTTTTATTTATATATTTGGGCTTTGGATGGGTCAAAAATACAGTATGAAAAGTTTGAAGAAAATGACATGGACTTCACTTTAACTGAGGAACATCCTTAAAGGGAAAGATTTGGCCCATGAGGTCAAAGGGCACATGAACATATTAAAATGTCACAATTTTTTTCCATATTTTGAAAATAGCTCAAAGTATTGTGATAATTGGATATTACCACTTAGTGATTATTTCAAGAAAGTTGCGAGCCATGGGGTCAAAAGCAAGGGTCAAATTTTAGGTCCAGTGAAAATGCTCATATTCACAAATACTTACCATCTGAAACAATTCAGCCATCCAAGTGAAACCCAGTTCAAGAAATGTAAACACACATTTGTGGTTGTGCCAAAATTTCAAACATGTCATTTCATTTTTTTTTTTCTTGCCGGTCATGTAAAACTATCATCTCACATTGTCAAGATGCATGAAAGACCTGTTTGGAGAACCATGCAATATGGCAAAGGTGTTCTTGTCACCATAGTGACATTTCTAGTTTGTGTTTATGCAATCTGCACCATGTACACTTGTTTATGATGCGGGAGCTTTGGGCAATAAAACATGAGATTGATACATTGGCAAATATTGTGTGTCATTGTGTTGAATGTAAACTCAAAATGTGAGAAGTTCCAAGGAATGATAACTTGACATCATTGTTCAGTTTAGGGAGTGTTGCTAACAGTTTCTTATCCTGTTTTTGCCCACATGTATCAAGATCTGTGTTGACAGATTGCTTGATTCAAGATCATCAGCCCTGGACACTGTTAAAATGCAGGTCTACTTTGACATGAACTACACTTCCAGAAGTAAGTTTTCTAATGCTGATAAGCTACACTTGCCACAAGGAGTGCACACACAGCTGCATTTTAAAATTGCATGGTACTGGAAATACTAATCATAATTTGCTCGGTATCACAGATTAATTATGCCTATTGCATTACAAATGTATGACAAATTGTGCAGTATTTTTACCTCAGAAAATCATCAGATTTTGTTCATAACCTCTTGTTTTAACATATTTTCAAGAACATTTTTTACAGCTTTCTGTATGTACTTCGGTATGTTCTTTGTGTCAGATGTGCATGTATCAGGAATTGTGTTTTTGTTTTTGTTTTTGTTTTTGTTTCTTTGTTTTTGTAATTGAATATTGGCAAATGAAAGAGAGGTCCTGTTAGGGGTTTAGGGCAATTACCCCCTGGGCAATTACCCGGACCCTTACCTTAACCTTAATCCTAATCCTGAACCTAATCCTAACCCTAACCCAAACTCTATACCCTAAACCTAACCCCAACCCCAATCTTTACTCTAACTTTATCACTACATGTATAGCCAGCATTTAACTGGGAGATAATTGGGGGGGGGGGGGGGTAGTTGCCCTGATACACCTTTTAGGTATATTTTGTGTGTGTTAAATGTATCATATGAATTGTTGATAATCTTATAATGAAATATTTTGGTAAGTGAAGAGTAACCAAAATATTTTTTGTAGGTGATTTTCTGGAAGAGCATAGACGTGTGCTTGAGCAGCGACTAACCCCAGTTATCAGAGAAATTACTGACAGCCGAGCAAGAACAAGGGATGAGCTGGAGAGTCTCTACAGGAAAATTGTGTCAGCTGTGCTTCTCCGCTCAGGCCTGGGGTCACCGACTGATATTGCAGTTGTCAGAGAAGCAACAGGTAACTGTCCTCCGTAACAACTCTTACCATCAACTCCCCCAACAGTGAAAATTAAATCAATGTTTATTGATGAAAGAACAGGCAAAAAAACTGCAGCAGAGCATGTTACAATTTCACTTTTCTCACAAATGGTTACAATGTATCTTCATGGAACTTGGTACATACGCATGTACTGACTGGCAGGGATTATCTAGCGAATTTAGGGGTCATGGGTCAATAGTCAGTGGTCAAAGGTCAAGGTCAACTTGTCAAAATTTTACTATTTCCCTCATATACTAGTATATGCAATGCTTGCATTATTATTTTTAAAACTTAATATACATGTACCTGTATTACCTAATGGAGATTCTCTCTTGGAAATTTCTTGCCAGAAGGTCAAAGATCAAAGGTTAAGGGTCAAGGCCAGGTTTAAATGCAACAAAAAAAAAATCTATTTTATACTGTAATTACACTCTTTTCAAGATATTCAAGATATTTCTGACAAACCTGTCATTTTGATTTTGCCAGTTATGTGAAACTGTCATCACACATTGTGAAGACATTGTACTATGTTTTACGCCTATTGGGAGAATCATGCATTATAGCGGAGGCATCAGTCGCCATAGCGACATTTCTAGTTTTTTTTTTTTGGTATTATGTTCTGTTGACCATGCTTGTTGAATTCAAAATGGTGAGTCATTGTGAATTCCTGTGAAATGGGCCAGTGTCAGATTTTAAAGGGGAATATGAAACCCAAGTATGTAAAAGTGGATTGAGCAAATGCAGAAATGTTAGTAGAACACATCAGTGAAGTTGTAGGAAAATTTTGACAATGCCTTCAAAAGTTTTGAATTTTTAAAATTTAGGTACATGTACTACCATTGCTGGATGAAAAGACTATAATTTGTGATGTCACAATAGAACAACAACATTAAAAAAAGGAGTAGCAGAAAGTATGTTGCCATGGTAGCACTGCATTATGAGCGCCAAAATCAGGAAGGAGCTCTGCAGATTGCAACGTTTTTGCAGTTTGTAAGTGATTTCAGAAAAATATTTGAGCACTGACAATGTGTTGCCATTGTAACAGCATATTTTGATTGAAAATCATACAAAAATATTGTGGATTCAGTTACCTCCCTCAGTCTTTAAGCATTTGGCTTGAAATTTGGCACATGTGACCACTTTAGTACGAAGATATGCAAACTTTATCTTTCGTCATTGTTAGACATTGTGTTGCCATGGTAACAGTATATTTTGAATGAAAATCATATAAACATTTGGGTTCAGCTAACTCTCAGTTCTGTGAATTTGACATGTTATTACCTAGATGTAAAAAATTTATCTTTCATCATTGTTGAAAAATTATGTGTTGCCATGGTAACAGCATATTTTGAATGAAAATCATGCGATGATGTAAATTCAGCTAGCTCCCTCAGCTTTTGAGCATTTGAGTTGAAATTTGGCACTTGTGGTGGCTATGATATATAGTTGTGCAAACTTCATTTTTTTTTTGTTAATGTCGAACATTGTGTTGCCATGGTAACAGCATTTTTTTATGAAAATCATAGAATTGCCAATTTTCTTATCTTGCTCCCTCACGTTTTGAGCACTTGACTTGAGATATGGCACATTTGACTATCAGTGAGCAAATATACATTCAGTGTTGAAAAATAGATTGCCAGGGTAACTATATATATTTTTTTTTTATAAAAAGCATCCAAAGTAATTGCTGGTTGTCATTCTGAGTTTGACATCGTTTAGTTACTTTTTTATCGAGCAGTGGGAGATAATTCAGAAAACAAATAAACAAAAAGGAGAAGTAGCCTTATTTTAGGCCAGTTGAATGAAAGAAATATAGTATCATAACGTTTGAAATCATGCCAGTGGTCTTGCCAGGGGCTTCGACATGAGCTACCTTTGAATAATTCTTTCCCTGTTTATTGCCCCAAGCCCAAGACTGTTACAAAGACTGTTACACCCCTTTCAGTAACTCTCTTGGCTCGGGCCAGGCCTGAGCTAAGTCATAAAATGTTGAGTTTATGAATGGATTGGGCCAGAGTGGCCCGCGCCAGGCTCAGGCTATTTTGGCACTGCTGTAAGAGTTTCTGAACGAACGATAGCAGCACCAGCCTCAGGCCAAAAATCCATGCACGGTCAAAGGTCACAATTACCTGGCCGTGCCTCCACCAGAGCGTTCAGTTACCATGGTAGTTATCCCTTACATGGCCGAGTTTGTGAATGGGTCATCGTAGAAGTAGCGGGGCTCTGCTATAGTTACTGAATGCCGTGTCAGGGCAATTACCCTCCCATTTAAATACTGGTTAGTGATGAGGTTAGAGTAAAGATTAGAGTTAGGGTTAGGTTTACGGTGTAGAGTTAGATTTAGGGTTAGGGTCAGGGGAAGGGTTTGGGGTAATTGCCCATGGGGTAATTGCCCTAGACCCACTAAACGCAATATTTACTGCTTGGCGTGAGCCAATTCAGCTCGATGACCATCGATTAATTTGAGCCCTACGATATAGTTTCATTCCCTGAAGTAACACTTGGATTATTAAATCATTTTGAAAGTTATCAATGCGGAAATCCAATTGGAATTTTTGGTTTTTCTTTTTCTTTCTTTTTTTTTTTGGACGTCCTGTGTACATGTACATAAGAGACTGGAGATATGATCGTGATGTAGAATTATGCTATCTACCTCTTTACATTGTAGGTATGCTGGTAGCTATTTCTGGCGCTGCATTGGAGACCTATGCTGAGCCTGTGGGGGTCGGTCACTGTTTGTAGGTGGTGGCTGCTATGCTCCACTGTGGACGCTGCCCTAAAATATGCTTGCTAGGCACGTCAGCTGCTGGTCTGTTTGTTGATGCCCCTAAACCTACAGTCCAGCCAGCACTTCTATACAGGGCGTATCAAAAAAAATGTTACAATTTTGAAAAAATTGTCTAAATTACATTTCAAAATATTTGGAAGATTTTTTCAAACAGTTCGACCTCGACTTTCCGGCCTCCTTATATCCGGAAATCTCTATTATTCGGATGCGTTCACGCAGTGAAGGACTTTTTTTTTTTCATCCAAAAATTGAGAAAAAACAGTGACTTTAACATCTTTTCATGGATCTATTTCACTAATTTCATAAGATATGTATGATAGGTTTCTCAATATCTAATGAGGTAAAACATGAATGATATTCACATAAAGATATACTTTATTTTTAAGAAGAAGGGACGACAATTTTGCACAGGCCAGCATAGATTACACCACCGTTGCAGGGTACGCTACCTGCCTAGCTGCCAATGCACCTGGACGGCAGCTTGGATGGCAGCTATATACATTTACATTGTGTCTCCCATATCTGGCCAATTTGCTTATCCGGATGAGCGCCGGTCCCGACATGGCCGGATAATCGAGGTCAAACTGTATTTATGGATGCCCAATAGTCTCATCTATCAAGTGCAATCAACAAAACAAATTTTTGTTCACGCTTGGCTGAATACTGACGCTTTTTGTCCAGAGTGTGAAAAGTGACTTGCGCCAAATTGAAAGAAGATGGAAAATTCAGCCAGCAGTCCAAATAAGTGTTCTCATTCAAACAAATTGCTCTTTTGCTCACAGTTTTGATTATGTTATGATAGTTTTTCTGGCGATTTTCTGTCATGTTTTAAATGATTCCATTGTGTTATGGAAGGTTGATTAACAACATCAAGATCTTTTTAATGGGTGTGTACAGTTCTGGTTGAGGTGAGGGTTTAGCTTTTAACGTCTTGCGAGATATTCAGAAACCACTCTATGAGATGTCGAAGAGCATGCAATTCTAAGGGGTATCGAAAGTTTATTTGTTGAAAATCGGTTTTGAAATGGGCGAGATATCCAAAAACAAGGTGAAACAAAGAGATCCTAATAAAAGACGTGGCCTGTCGCCTTTTATTATTATCACTTTTTTTAATATCTCGGCCATTTGAAAACCAATTTTCGTCAAATAAACGTTGAATCCTTCTTAAAATTACATGATCTTTCATATTTCATAAGAGGTTTCTCATTATATATCACTTAGGAATGTTCAAAACATGAATCCCCATCTCAACCAGTACTGTACAGTCCCTTTAAGCACAGTTATCACAAATCATGCACAGACATATCGAACCCACATGCCAGTCACTCAGTCAAGAAGAAAAGTACAAAATTAATGCATCCTCAGATCATTCAATCAATACAATCAATCCAATCAATCAATCAATCCAATCAATCAATCAATCAATCTAATCAATCCAATCAATCAATCAAGCAAGCAAGCAATCAATCAATCATTCATTCAATTAATCAATCAGTCAATCAAGTTAGTCACAATTGCATGCTGTTTAAAGTGGCAGATTGACATAGGGAATATCACCTCCCACCTCCCCCCCCCCACCCCCGTGGCTTAAAAGAAAACTGTACTGACATTTTCTAATTGTCTGATAATTCTAATCTACATTTTTTGATGCCTACAACTGGAAAGAGAGGATTCTAAAACCCAGGATAAGCCTGTAATGATTTTTAGAAAAAAAATGAAAACGAGCAAGCCAAGGAACGATCCACACAATTTGGCATACGTCACAGGTGCCACCCTCCGACTTTAGCAAAACGAACTACACATGTCAATTTACTGATGAAATCTCACATGAAGTACTGCAAAAACTGTTGTTTAATAAAATTGCATTATGGAGCTGAAATAAACATGTTAAACAATATTAATTAATTTTTAAAAGGAATCCCTTCAAAAGCTTTTTATTTAGATAAAATTTGTGGGGAATATTCCAGATATGCAAAATGAAATTGGCATCATTGTCCGAACGTGCTGCCCATAGAAAACTGTGTGTAAGTAATGTTGCATTAACTATACTATGCATTGATGATAAGTGATAATGGTTCAACAGTTCAAACTTATCTAACGAAGATGAGGACTGAGTGATAGTCAACGGCAATCAGTACGGTTTACGCCTAGTTAGAAGAAAACGGCACCAAGTACACTAGACTAGAACTAGGACTAGGACTAGTGAGCAGTCAAGGACCGAGTAGATTCTTCGTGGCAGTTCAAGTCTTGATGAGTAGGTCCCTACACTCACTCGCCGCCCCGTCGACAGCTGTATGTGCACAGCGCTAATAGGCACAGCGTAAACGTTATAGTATACATACCCCGGCTGTCAGAACTTCAAGAAAGTCCAGACGAAAGTCCAGACTCCAAGGTCTAGCGTTGTCGTTAGATCTAGGCCCTTGTGCTGCAGGCCCTGTTGTTTCTGTGCTGAATTTTGCAGGTAAGGTATCTGCTTTATGGATTTTCAATGTTTTTGTAGTCAAGATAAATCTCATGGTGGTCGTATTAACACCAAGGACTAGATCTAGATCTAGTTTAGTTTTACTTTTAGTAGGACCCATACCTCGGAAGAGTGGCCTGACCACGTAGATACTAACAGTGCCGCCGCTTCGCGATCCAAGCGCTGGTGTAGGTATAATGCTAGCGTACTTCCATATCCATGTAGATATCTCAAAATTCACTTAACCAAATTGCACCAAAATCACAGGAAATACTTTATGACTCATGTCCACTTGCTCACGCTAATTCATTGGAACCAAATCGGGAAGCGGTGAAGTTGTCGACTTTCCTGTCGTCGCTAAAAATAATCTGCTCTAGCCTCTGTACGACTAAACAAGAGTGATCGCGGCATAGGCCCTACCTGCCTACGCACGCACAGACTGAAGTCAGCCATGTAATATGATGAGACAAATCTTTCAAGTAATCGGGAGCAAAAAATCAATTTATAAATTATTTGAGCTAAGTCAAATGAAAAATATAGTTAGTAAATCACACAAGTCGCCAAAATCATGACATTTTATAGTTTAGTTCCCGCGTAAATTCCCCGTTCGCAAAGTACTAGTCGGCTAACTTAAGTTCTAGATTGTGCATGTCGCGTTTACCATGATCTCTCGCGAAGAGTGAGTTTTTTTTTGAGTGACGACGTGAAACTCGGCGTCAATATTGATACTTCTCGATTACCGATTTCGTTCAAATATAAGACAGTATTTTGAAATATGCTTAGAAGTATATCCTGTAATTTTGGTTGCGATTTGGTTCAGCGAAATTTGAGACAGCTGCATGAATAGGACAGTACACAAGTGCCGCCTGCTAGCTAAATTGGGCCTAAGTGTCGTCTGCTACTCGGTACGATTTAACGCACGCGTATGCGAGAGCTTGTAATCAGTGATATAGTTCGCACCTGTGACATCACGACATCCGGGCTCATCAGCTCATTAGCATAATTCTCACCCAAAAAGTTCAATTTTTAACATGAAATTACGGGTTAAATCGTTATGAAATTTTGATTCTGTTTGCACCGCTGGGTCTTTTAGAATTAAAAGAACAACATATAGAAAAATTAAAAACCGGTACAATGCCCTTTTAAAGGCTGATCAATGTTTAAAAAACTGAAAAACTGATTTATTTGTTAATTTATTCATTCAATCAGCCGATTGATCATTTCAATGACGGAAAGTGATTAATTGATTATTGGGTTTATTCACTGATTGATTGAACGACTCAATGACTGACTAACTGATATATCAGTTGATGTATTGATGGGTTGATTGATTGATTGATTGATTAATTGGTCAATCAATTGACTGATTAATGGGATTTGAATGTTGATTGATTTGGTACCACTACCACATTAATGAATAACTGGCATATGGTATTGATGTGTCCGTGTATTTTGAAAACTGTGCTTTAAAGATCTTGAAGTAATTACACACTCTAATGCTCACCAATTAATTTAGAAATGAAATCATTAAAATTACGATAAAGCTGACAAAAAAAATCTAAGACTATCATAACATAATTAAAAGCTTTAAGCCAAAGAGCAATTTATTTGAATGGGAGCACTTATTTGGACTGCTGGCTAAATTTTCCATCTTTTTTGTCCCCGCCGAACGAGTTCGAGCAGGGGACTATGAAACGGGCTCCGTACGTGTGTGTGTCCGTCCGTGTGTCCGTCCGTGTGTGATCAAAATCTTCAATTTGCTACTTCTCTGTCATTTATGAGCCAATTTTGATTCTGTTTGCTTTATATGATAGCACTATGTGGGAGCTTGGAAACTTCTACACAGAATTTCAGTTGTGACCTTTGACCTTGACCTTTGACCTATATTGTACATTTTGCTACAAAATGCTACTCCTTCGCCATTTCTAACCCGATTTCGATTCCGTTTGCTTTATGTGATGGCACTAGTTGAGGGCTTCAAAATTTCTACACAGAATTTTGACCTTTGACTTCTTTGACCTTTGACCTTGATTTTTTGACCTGTATTGTACATTTTGCTACAAAATGCTACTCCTTCGCCATTTCTAACCCGATTTCGATTCCGTTTGCTTTATGTGATGGCACTAGGTGAGGGCTTCAAAACTTATACACAAAATTTTGACCTTTGACTTCTTTTAACTTTGACCTCGATTTTTTACCTATATTGTACGTTGGCTACAAAATGCTACTCCTTCACCATTTCTAACCCGATTTTGATTCTGTTTGCTTTATGTGATGGCAATAGGTAAGGGCTTCAAAACTTCTTCACAGAATTTTGACCTTTGACCTTGACTTTTTGACCTATATTGTACAATGGGTACAAAATGCTACTCCTTTGCCATTTCTAACCCGATTTCGATTCCGTTTGCTTTATGTGATTGCAGCAGGTGAGGGCTTCAAAACTTCTTCACAGAATTTTGACCTTTGATTTCTTTGACCTTTGACCTTGATTTGTGACCTATATTGTACATTTTGCTACAAAATGTTACTTCCGGCGGGGACAAAATTCTACTTTTCCTTGTTTCAATTTGGCGCAAGTCATTTTTCACAGTCTGGACAAAGAATGTCAATGTTCAGCCAAGCGTGAAAAAAAAATTTGTTTCGTTGATTGCACTTGATAGATGAGACTATTGGGCATCAATAAATATGAAAAAATCTTCCAAATATTTTGAAATGTAATTAAGACAGTTTTTTCAAAGGTGTAACTTTTTTTTTTACGTCCTGTATCACCGCTTAGAGAAGACTGCTGCCCTGTAAGGGTAGCATGTACACTGACCGTAACATGCTTTTGGTTGGCTTTCTCATAACACCTGCTGCGGCTTTTTGTTCCCCTTTCAGGTCTTTCATCCATTTTCCAAGTTCAGTGCTCATCCTTTAATCTGGAACTGCTTTTAGCGGGAACCCCGCTTAAAAGAAAACTATACTGACATTTTCTAATTGTCTGATAATTCTAATCTACATTTTTTTTATGCCTACTACTGGAAAGAGAGGATTCTAAAACCCAGGATAAGCCTGTAATGATTTTTTGAAAAAAAAAAATGAAATTGGCATCATTATCCGAACGTGCTGCCCATAGAAAACTGTGTGTAAGTAACGTTGCACTATGCATTGATGATGAGCGATACATGGTCGACAGTTCAAATTATCTAACAACTGGTAACGTAGATGAGGGCTGAGTGATTCTTAAAATCTAAATCCAAAAAATAGTCAACGGCAATCACGATTTACGCCTAGTTAGAAGAAAACGGCAATCACGATTTACGCCTCGTTAGAAGAAAACGGCACCCAGTACACGTAGACTCTAGACTAGAACTAGGACTAGGACTACTGAGCAGTCAAGGGCCGAGTAGATTCTACGTGGCAGTCCAAGTTTTGATGAGTACACTCACTCGCCGTCGACAGCTGTACGTGCACAGCGCTAATAAGGCACAGCGTAACGTTATAGTATACATACCCCTGCTGCCAGAACTTGAAGAAAGTCCAGACAAAAGTCCAGACTCGAAGGTCTAGCGTTAGATCTAGACCCTTGTGCTGCAGGCACTGTTGGTCCTGTGCTGAATTTTGCAGGTAAGGTATCTGCTTTATGGATTTCCAATGTTTTTGTAGTCGAGATAAATCTCATGGTGGTCGTATTTACACCAAGGACTAACTAGTTAGATCTAACGATTAGTTTTAGTAGGACTCATACCTCGGAAGAGTGGCCTGACCAATCAATTTACAAATTATTTGTGGTAAGTTGAATGAAAAATATAGATCGTAAATTACACAAGTCGCCACAATCATTACACTTTTGAGTTTAGTTCCCGCGTAAATTCCCCGTTCGCACAGTACTAGTCGGCTAACTTCAGTTCTAGATTGTGCAGGTCGCATTCGCCAAGATCTCTCGCGAAGAGTGAGTTTATTTTGAGTGACGACTTGAAAGTCGCTGTCGATATTGATCCTTCCCGATTACCGATTTCGTTCAAATATAAGAGAGTACTTTAAAATATGCTTAGAAGTATATCCTGTAATTTTGGTGCGATTTGGTTCAGCGAAATTTGAGATATCTACATGGATAGGGCAGTACACAAGCGCGACCTGCTAGCTAAATTGGGCCTAAGCGTCGTCTGCTACTCGGTAGGAATTAACGCACGCGTAATCGAGCGCTTGTAATCAGTGATATAGTTTGCACCTGTGACATCACGACATCCGGGCTCGTCAGCTCATTAGCATAATTCTCACCTAAAAAGTTCCATTTTTAACATGAAATTACAGACTAAATTGTTATGAAATTTTTATTCTGTTTGCACCGCTGGGTCTTTCAGAATTAAAAGAACAACATATAAAAAAAATAAAAACCGGCACAATGCCCTTTTAAAGGGGAAATAAACCCAAAACATGAATTCTGCTAATTAGATAGCATGTTGATAACTTCCCACATTTGCCTAGGGAACAATCTTATAAGATTTTTCCAAAGAGAGAAAGTTAAATCAGAGAATTTGAGAGCTCCGAGTGGGCGTGTTTCCGTCTCTGCACGCAGCCATTGTTTCGAAGATGCCGCCGCTCATCACGGGGGGGGGGGGGGGGGGGGGGGGGGGGGGTGTGACGTTTTTGTGGAAGAGACAGTATCAGTCTCTCGTTGGTCAAACTTCACCGTAAATACAATTCATTATAATCAATTTGTTTAATTAATTTTGCCGTATTTGTTATAATAATTCCAATCAAATATATATATGTTAGTAATATTTTATTATTCAATTAATGTCACTAATTTGTAAAGTCAAGATTTGTGAAAACTGAGCGCAATAATGTTTGAGCTTCAAATTGATCACGAACAGTTTTGCACAAGAAGAATTGCACGTAGTCTCGAATTATAAACTCCAGTTCGCTTGGCGTTTACTCGTACCCTAGCATGGTGCCATTGTCATCACAGAAATCTGGTGCGATGGCGTGTGTACGTGTGTAATCAATGCAGTTCAGCTCAACCTCAATTGACAAAGTGACTGCTTCAAGTAATGGAGGAATTTCGTAAATTGCAGCAGAAGTACAACATATCAGGTACGGTTTAGGAATTATTTTAAGAAACTAAGTCCAATTTTTAAGATGATCTAGATAACAAAGCCGCTTTAGGCCTACTTCTAGTCCTGGACCGCCTTCTCTCACAGTTCTACGCTGTGTAGCTCGCTCGGAGGAATCAACAATGGCGAATACACGGTGGCCTATTACATTACACAGTACAGCGGTGTCATTCGCTATGCACTGCATGCGCTGCTGCACTGCCACGGCCTAGAACTAACAGTAAGCCTCCACAATTTCATAATTTCCATTTCCATCTAGCTCAATTTGGCCAAACATTGGACTTATCATTTTTATATTCATATACTCAATTGTCAGGCTACGTCGTGTCCGAAATCGCGCATGCACTTGCAAGATCGCGATAGCACGATAGTCTTAAGGGGGCCGCTGCGCGCTCGAGACTAATCTAACCAACAGTGCAACAACAAGACAACGTGATTTCAGTCGGACAGGGGCTGAAGAAAAAGTGATCAAATAATGCAAAATATTCATTAATTCTCTTGCTCTTTTCGATTCCAACGTAGAAATACATGTCAATGTTGATTCTCGTGAAGCTGTACGGTAGATGATCTGTGCTTAAAAACTGACAGGACAGCGCTTTCTTTTAACTTCTTTCTCTCCTTTGACCCTGTCAGCTTCGCTCTCATGTCGAGCTCCCAATCACTTTCCACGAAGTGGTCGCAACAAATTACGTCGTGTCAACTCCATTTATACTTTGCATTTAGAAATTTTTCGACTTTAATTGCAGCAGCCCACTTGCTGAATAATTCAGGATTCTTTTCCTTGTTTGGAATCGTGTGAAAAGTCTTGCCAAGGCCTCTGCCGGAGACATTCTGGCAGCCGAATGCTTGGCAGTAGACCATTGTGTCGGCTACCTGCTCCTGCTTTCTATTTACTTTATGTGTGTATTGCATTGCATACAGTCGCGCCTATCCGGGACTTCGTTTTGCAGTATTCCGCAAAAAATCACACCTTCCCAGGGGTGCGTGAATTTGGCCATTAAAATGGCGACCTCCAGTGTATTGCACCAGCAGATGACATGTTACACTTTAGATACTGAATATTGCCACTTCTTAGGGCCTGAAATAACTGGTATTTGTACTGAAATGCGTTTTACCCACACCCTCAACATAATCAATGGGCTAAAAGTCTTGATTTTCATTCTTCTTTAAGTGCAACAAAACTTGATGTAACAAATTTTTCATTTTTATTTCCACCACTTGATTAGAATTATAAACTGCTTTATTGGGACAAATTCTGGCTGAAAAGCTTCCATTGTCTGTCATTAATGTCTAAATAGGTAAGTCTTTGTAAATAATTGTAGGAATTCAATTTCCTTTCCATGAGGTTTATTTTCTAGCCAATGTGTCACATGGCAACTTTTTTTTTTTTTATTTACGTTGCTACATTAACTCAGAAAACATTCAGGTCAAGACTTGTGAAGAGATTCATAAAAATATAAATAGTCGTGTAACTTTAGTTTCTTGGATGTTCCGGTTCCGGGCTCGAGTTCCCCTCAGCACCTGCCACAGCGCTGGCATTGTTGCTTGGTAGACTCTGTAGTCAGTAGACTTTGCCCTCAGCTAAACGTTCACCACACCAGCAGTCATCCCAGCTCCTTTGGCCTTCAAAACGGTCCTGCTCACCGACGTTGAGTGAAGCCTCATGGATAATGGATGACTGGAACCTGTATCAAGCTTTGACAGAAATCAACTGAATGTATACGATGTGCTAGCTAAAATGTTTCTCCATTTCTTGTTCTTACAGCCAATACATATATCCAACCCTACTAAAGTCAATTCTCGCTATCGCCAATACACAAAAAAACAGTACCTGGATATGGCTTTTTCATCAAGATTTAGTGAACTTCCGGGACTCAGGCACTTCTGGTGCGGGGCATATTTTGCACAGTGCTAGCGTGCACTTACATGTACCTAGCGCCGTGCCAGCCACGGATAGGCGCCCGTACCCGAGCCAGGCCTGTGATAGCTAGCCCCCATATTTGAACTAGGCCTTACATACAAGCTAACTGTTAGACATACTGTTTGATCATAGCAATCAACTTGCGCATCAGTCATCTCTGCATACCCCATGACAACACTGAAAATAATACTTGAAAATATTCACCCACCTGGATATCGTCATGGAAGGTCCTTTTCGAAATGACCGTTCCTCAGCTGAAAGCGTTTTTGATGAAAAGAAGCATTCCTTGCCATGGAAAACACAAGCCTGACCTCGAATCACTGGCAGTGAAAGCAGCTGAAATGTACAGCGTTATTGAGCCATGTGACAGGGAGGAATCAGGGAAGAAGCGATGTAGATTGACAGCTTCGCAGTAACGATCCGTTGCCATATTTATAGCAATTTCTCTACAATGGAGAAATTTCAAATCATGTAAACGCTAAGATTCAAGTTGAGGAAACAGTAAACTTACATGCCAGAATACAGTTGGCCAGCTGTATAGCTGTGAACTAACTGTGTGTAAAGAGCTTTTGCGTATCACGTGCACACGAAGAGAAGTGACTTGGCTCCCCAAATTATCCCATAATGCGCCGTAAATGATGCTTAAATCAACATCCGGGTACTTTTTGCGTATTGGTGATAGCGAGAATTATCATAAGACCCAGACAAAAGTATGCAATAAAAATTCACTTTACAAAACAAACTATTTGGGGGGAGGTTTTGTTTTTGTTTTTGTTTTGTTTGATTAGCTTGACATTTGACCCACACTTAACTGCCACCCCCTTCGCAAAGAGCTAGATCCGCCCCTGAAAATCTGTTTCCATAGGAACACACAGCCCAGCACAATAAGCCTCATTGTACGCCACAAAATGACATATTGTTGGTTGCAGCATGGAGCTTACAGTGGGCGGCACATTGACCATTTTGCTGAGAAGACTTTCCAGCTTGTTAAGTCTGTCCTGAACATCAAAGTTTGAGGAATTCTTGGCCATCTTCAGGCCCTGCAGATTGCAGTGTTTTACACCCTGTGTTTATACATGTATCCAATTTTGCGGATTTCTTTCTCGACTTGTCTTTTTTGTCTATTGTTACTGCCGTTGTGGTAGTAGAATGCTATAGTTTCTCTTGTACAGTCACTAACACTACGCCAGACTTAGCTGGATGATACAACCCTTGTGCCTCCATCATGATTTACACAATTGTGTAGCTACCTCGTGGTTCCATGGTATGAGGCAGGAAGAAAATCTTCTTGACACACTTGCTACACACCACAGTGTTCCAGGACAATCCCGGAAAGGAGCAGAAAAATGAATTTGTACCATGAAAACACGGCACAAAGCAGTGCATTTGACTGTGATAAGGAAGTTACTTCCTAACATAATATGTGCATTGAAAAGCGATATGACAGTGCGTGTGCAAAGCGGATCTCAGTGCAGTCTCTTTCAGAGACTCCAGAAGTAAAATGACATAAAATTCAATTGTTCGATATAAACAATTGGACTTTCCAAATCCTTGTAAATCATGGAGAGAGAAGACACACTCTGGAAAAATGTTTACTGAGAAAAGAAGCTTTGATGTTCAGGTCTATTTATGTGCTTAATTTTACCAAGGAGAACTTAAACACATCTCAGGTAGGTAACAATGACATTCCGTCTGTGTTTTTGCATCCACACCCACAGCTGCCCTCCAGAGTGTGTTCCCCCAGACAGAACTTGGTACATTCATGTCACTGGTGAAGCGTGACAAAGAGCGCCAACTGGTTGAACTTACCCACATAGTTACAGGGATTCGTCTCTTCAACAAGGAATGTGGCAAAGGTGGAGAAGGCATAGATGACTGTGAGTATTATGTTCAAGAAGCAGAGAGGTCACTTTCTGCATGATCCATTTCATGACTTTGAGCAGTTTTTGATAGAAGACTGTAAATGCGAAAATTTTTGAGGTACATTAATTTTCACATATTTCACAATACATTTGGCTAGTGCGAATTCTAAAATCAGTGAAAATATTTTTTTTCTGTGGACATTTTGAATGGATGCACATTTGTGTAGTGCGAATTCAAGAACCCATAATTAATATGTTTTGGAGCTGCTCAGCACAAAAAATTGATCAAGCAAAAATATTGACGTTTACAGTATTTTGTTTGTTACTGGTACACCGTAATTCTCTTTCTCAGTCATATTGTTTTAATAAATAATCGTCCATGCTCTGAGTCATGTATTATGTATTATGATATAACATCGCCACCAAGGAAGTAATAAATGCTTGTATAAAGCAATCAACCATGGGACTGGCGGGCTTAAATGGATGGTATGGTATTGGTGGAGATGAGAATTGGGCTTTTAACTTTTTGTGAGATACCAAGAAACCACTTACGAAATAATACAGAAAATAACATTCAAAGAGGAATTCAAAGTTTGCTAGATGAAAATTAGTGTTAAAATGGCTTAAATGGCTGAGATATCAAAAAACAAAGTAAAACAAAGTGATCTTAATAAAAGGTAGGTATTACCTTTTATTAGGATTGCTCTGTTTTTGATATCTCAGCCATTTCAAAACCACTTTTCATCAAATAAACATTGAATCCCACTTGGAATTACATGCTCTTTCATATTTCATATGAGGTTTCACATCATCTCACCAAAAGATGTTCGAAATCTGAAGTTAGGTCTCAAGCAAAACTAATGACTTACGGACTTAATGAGTCATCAATGAGGATAAAGTGTCTTGCATAGGGGCAAACCACTGTAAACAGTGGGACTTGAACCAGGGTCTTTGTCATTGAAAGTATGTGGCCTTACCCGCTAACCCACAAATCTTCATTTTAGCATGTCACAGTGCTGGGTGGTTGACCAATTGGCAGTATGCTCTGATCAATTTTGATAGTATTTCTCTAAAATAAGATAAATTATTGTATGTGTGCTATTAGTGAAAGTATTAATCAGTTTTGTTTGAAGAGGAAATGTAGTTGTGTTTACCATGCTTCATAAATGACTCAAGAATGAAGGTAATTTGTCATTTGATATGAGATAATTGGTTTGTTAATGTGTAAAGCCATGGCACAAAACTTCCAGTTGGATACTTTCATATTTGCTGATACTGTGTAGAATCAGGATAAGGACGTCATTGGGACCAAAATTTTCTTTTTTATGCGTCTGCCACGAAGTGTCATCAGAGGCATTACGTTTTTGGGTTGTCCGTCCGTCCTTCCATCCATCTGTCCTTCCGTCCGTAATCAATTTTGTGGACAGCATAACTAAAAAACTGTTTGAGATATCCTAATGAAACTTGGCGTATATGTATGAGTGGACGAAGTCATGCCTATCAAGGTCAAAAGGTCAAGGTCAAGTGCTCAAAATTTTACTATTTCCCCCATATCTATGCAACGCCTGAAGGTATTTATTGAAACCTAGTTTATGCGTGTACTACTAAATAAGGAGTCTCCTGTGAGAGTTTGTGGTCAAAGGTAAAGTGAAAATGTTAAAAAAACACTTTTTTCTTCATATCTCGCAAATCATTCAAGGTATCTTCATATATAGGGAACTTAGTACATACACATGTACTGACTGGCAGTGATTATCTAGGGAATTCATGGGTCAATGGTCAAGGTCAACTCCTTAAATTTTCACCATTTTCCTCATAGTTATGCAATGCCTGCAGGATTTTCTTGAAACTTAATACATACATGTATTTAATACCCAATAGAGATTCTCTTGGAAGTTTCTTGCCAAAAGGTGAAGTGAAAGTGCTAAATTTCTTCCGCCATATCTCTAAATTGACTCAAGGTATCATCCTAAACCTTAGTGCATGTCTATGCATGTTCTACCTGACAGTTATTCTCTTGAGAATTTTAGGGTCATAGGGTCAAAGGTCAATGTCAAAGGCCTGGTTAGAAAGCTAAAATTTTACTATTTAATACTTAAATTACACTTTTTCTCCATACCTTGAAAATTACTCGATGTATAAACTTATCAAAGGGTCAAAAGTCAAGTAAAAATCCTCAAATCCCCAAATACCTGCATTCTTAAACAATATAGCCATCCATCCAATTAAACCTAGTTCAAGGAAAGCGAACATTCAACACATTTTTGACAAACCTGTCATGTGGATATTTTGCCAATTATGTGAAACTGTCATCACACATTGCCAAGACATTGGACTATAGACGTATTGGGAGAACCATGCATTATGGCGGAGGCATACCAGTCGCCATAGCAACTTTTCTAGTTTGTATATATACAAAAATAAACAATATAGCCATCCATCCAATTAAACCTAGTTCAAGGAAAGCGAACATTCAACACATTTTTGACAAACCTGTCATGTGGATATTTTGCCAATTATGTGAAACTGTCATCACACATTGCCAAGACATTGGACTATAGACGTATTGGGAGAACCATGCATTATGGCGGAGGCATACCAGTCGCCATAGCAACTTTTCTAGTTTGTATATATACAAAAATAAAAAGAATAAGAAAAATTAGAGGAGTCCTTTTGTCAGCATAGAGAAATCCAAAAATCTTGATGTTTGATGTTATCAATTTATTTTATTAGTACTGTAGTTTTTTTACATTGTAGTATCTACACATTGTGAGAATTGTCAGACACTCATCCATATTGAATGCCGTTGCCATTTCAGTGCCAGCCATATTGAACGAGGCAGTACCAGCAACCACACAGAATGTAGATACAGCCATACAGCGGTCTTGCATCACAGCGTTCAACTACACAGGTGAAGCTGCTAAACTTTTAAGAAACTGCAATATCTTATTGTTGGACTGATTTCACATTCAAAGTCAGAGGACATAATTTTCATGGGTATGAAACATGCACCCATACATGTATTTCATATGCTTTAAAGGGAAGGTAAACCCAAAAAGCAATGTGGATTGAGTGAAAGCAGCAACATTAGTAGAACACATCAGTGAAAGTTTGAGGAAAATCGGACAATCGATGCAAAAGTTATGAATTTTTAAAGTTTTGGTGTTGAAATCGCTGGATGAGGAGACTATTAGAGGATATGACGTATGAGTGGACAACAATACAAAGAAAATATAAAGGAAATTCAACAAAAATTCACTTTTCTAGAATTATGAAAGAGCAATGGACCAACCTCTTTCAGAAAGCAGGGGGAATAATTGCTACCCCTAACATATGTCAATATCAAGTTGATGGAATTTGTAATTTTCATGAAAAATGGATTTTTGTAGAATTTTCTTTATATTTTCTTGGTATTGTTGTCCACTCATACGTCATAACCTCTAGTAGTCTCCTCGTCCAGCGGTTCCAACACCAAAACTTTAAAAATTCATAACTTTTGCATCGATTGTCCGATTTTCTTCAAACTTTCACTGATGTGTTCTGCTAATGTTGCTGCTTTCACTCAATCCACATTGCTCTTGGGGTTTATCTTCCCTTTAAGGAACATTTTCAGCTCATCATGGCGAAAGGACCAAGTGAGCTGTTGTGAATTGTGCAAATTTTGTATTGACAGCATATAGTCCTTGGTTGTTGCTCGGGTTTTTTCAGAGATTTAAGATTGCAGAGTCTTGTTGTAGCCTATGCACAGCAAGAGTTAATCCCATAGAAAAAAAAAAAGAAAAGGAAAATGATATTAAATAACATTGATGAATCATGGTGAATAATTTAAAAATGAAAAGAAAAATTCGGTACACTACTCTATTCCTTCAAGTGGATTGATATTAAATTACGTTGAAGAATCGTGGTGAATAATTTGGAAAGGAATAGAAAAAGTCAGTAAACTACTCCATTCCTTCAAGTGAATTGATATTAAATCACATTGATTAATTTTGGTGAATACTGGTAATTTGAAAAGAAATAGAAAAAGTCAGTAAACTACTCCATTCCTTCAAGTGAAATTTGCCAATGTTTAACACCGATGGTTGTTTGGCATATCAGCCTGCCTGCATAAAACACATTATGAATGAAGAGGAGACAAATTATGGAAAGCTCATATTCCACTATCATGGTTTGGTTCTTAATCCAGTAGAGCGGCAGAGTGGCAAAAGTGTACAGGGATTGTGTTTGTCGTCTAAAGCATTGTAGCACGAGCATGGTGAGGAAGGGGAAAAAGCATGCATTTTTCCAGATGAGCAAGAACTCTTAATCTTGTTCAAAATTTCTTGCTGATCTTTGCAATCAGATTTAATGTCAAATGGGAAGAACATAATGAAAGCATAAAGGGAACTGTGCATTTTGCTGTTGATGTGTACAACATAATAACCATGCAGTCAAAAAGCTAGGTATTTTCTCATCCGGCACTTGTGTACATCAGGGTCGAATCCCTTTTTTTTGATCCTGCCCAACTTGTAAAAATTGACATCATGACGAGAATGGCATAGTGAAGGGAGAGATGAGAATTTTGAAACTTAGACCCCGTTTACAGTGCAGGGCCGGTCTCGGCCGCGGCCGAGCCCGGCCTCAATTGCGCGGCCGAGCCTCGCAATTTTGTCCGTTTACACTGCTGGGCTCGGCCGCGCTTTTAATTCAAACCTTTCAGTATTGTGTCATAGTGGCGCTCTGCTTGTAAACAAATGCAATTTGGTATAGTCTGGTTTTCAGACCCTTTGCCAACTGGATTCCGTGGCGACGAAGTCGCCGTTCAGGCAAAGGCCTTCCCCGAAGGAAAAATCCTTTGCAGGACAAAACCACCTTAAACTATACTAGTTTTCCACGTTGAGGGGGTTTATATCGTGAATAGCGAAATAGTACGGGCAGAGGGTCTGGAAGCCAGACTAAAATTGGCCGCGCATTTGGCCCAGTTTGCGTTTACACCAAGAAGAGGCCGAGACCACCTCCAGAGCGAGGCCAAATGCGAGGCCAATTTTGGCCTCGCATTTGGCCTTTTGCGCGTTTACACTGAAGCGGGGCTGGGCTCGGCCGCGGCCGAGCCTGGCACTGTAAACGGGGTCTTGGACAAGTTTTCTCTGATTCTATTGCTTAGATGTAATAGTTCATGTAGGGATACTCCCAAGATACAAGCACTCATATTAGATCAAGTGGATTGATTCACCATTACAAGAAAAGTAAAAGTGCAGAACACTTTGGTAAAATAAATGAAATGGAAGTCCTACTATCTACTGATCTACAATATGGTATGGGAATCAGTGGTTGACCATTCTTTTCTCTTCTACAAATGTAAGCTAAAAAAAAAAAAAAAAAAAGGTTAATGTGTACCTTTCGTGCCTTAAAGGAGAATTTGTATAATTGCTTGACAGTCTGTTATCTTTCCTGAGAATCCCGTCAGCATTGATTGCATCCTGCCCTGCCCCAACCTGTTGTAATTCTTCATCTGGAAATAACAATTACACAAACTTCAGCTTTAAAGTATACATTTTTTTTGTCCCCGCCGAACGAGTTCGAGCAGGGGACTATGAAACGGGCTCCGTACGTGTGTGTGTCCGTGTGTCCGTCCATCCGTCCGTGTGTCCGTGTGTGCGTCCGTGTGTGATCAAAATGTTCAAAATGCTACTCCTTCGCCATTTCTAACCCGATTTTGATTCTGTTTGCTTTATATGATAGCACTACATGGGAGCTTTGAAACTTCTATACAGAATTTCAGTTGTGAACTTTGACCTTGACCTTTGACCTATATTGTACATTTTGCTTCAAAATGCTACTCCTTCGCCATTTCTAACCCGATTTTGATTCCGTTTGCCTTATATGATGGCACTAGGTGAGGGCTTCAAAACTTCTACACAGAATTTTGACCTTTGACTTCTTTGACCTTTGACCTTGATTTTTGACCTATATTGTACATTGCCTACAAAATGCTACTCCTTCGCCATTTGTAGCCCGATTTTGATTCCGTTTGCTTTATGTGATGGCACTAGGTGAGGGCTTCAAAACTTCTACACAGAATTTTGACCTTTGACTTCTTTGACCTTTGACCTTGATTTTTGACCTGTATTGTACATTTTCCTACCAAATGCTACTCCCTCGCCATTTCTAACCCGATTTCGATTCCGTTTGCTTTATGTGATGGCACTAGGTGAGGGCTTCAAAACTTCTACACAGAATTTTGACCTTTGACTTCTTTGACCTTTGACCTTAATTTTTTTACCTATATTGTACATTGGCTACAAAATGCTACTCCTTCGCCATTTCTAACCCGATTTCGATTCCGTTTGCTTTAAGTGATGGCACTAGGTGAGGGCTTCAAAACTTCTACATAGAATTTTGACCTTTGACCTCTTTGACCTTTGACCTTCATCTTTTTACCTATATTGTACATTTTGCTACTGAATGCTACTTCCGGCGGGGACATAGATTACGCACCGCGTAATTTCTACTTTTCCTTGTTTTTTTTTTTTTTTTGGCACAACAACACATTGTGACTATCTTTGTTTTGTTTTAATTTGTCATGAAATGAAAACCTTTTGACTAAAAAACAGTATTATGTGTACAGGGCACAACATTCATGGAGAAAAAAAAAGTGTAGTCAACAGTGCTCATCAACACTGGAATTGAAGAATAAGCCTATCCAAAACTTCATCCAACATGTGATTTAAACAATTTAGCATACCTTACTTTGTTTACAATGCCATCTATTGTACCATCGTGACATTGCTTAGACTCCTCATCACTTGATGCTTTCGCATTATACCGTGTATGTAATGTGGGGGGAAAAAAGAGAATAAAGCTGATTAAGCTTGATATGTCAGTCATCGGAATATTACTCCTTGTTTTAAAGTGATTTCTAATCATAACAACTGTGATAATACAAGATTATAAAAAGTTTTGGTAGAGAGCTCAAGTTTGTTTATTTTTACTTGAAATTATGAGTATTACACTTAAGTTCAAGTTCAAGTTTTATTTCGACAGGTCAACATTACAAATAGCATAGCATTAAAGGGGATGGCTAGTAAGTGATCAGTGGGAATCAGTGGGAATGCTGGGGGAAGATTGTTCCAATCCTTGTTTGATTCATTTAAGAGTACATTATATTTCTATTGTTGTGTGAAAATTATTTGCTTCAGAATGGTCTCATATTCAAGTAATGTGCAGTTTAATGTTTCCAGGTTAGCATGCCTGTACAGTGACGGGGCGATCATTTGCACGGGCCAATACGGCCATCGCTTAAGCGGGAGCACCGCTTAAACGGGAGAAAAACTTGTCTCCCGACCCCTTGCGATTAAGCGGTGAGCACTGTAACAATATCTGATGTCAGTTCTTTCAATGAAATACATGGATTTGGCAGTTTTATGAGGGTTGACTGTAGCCATTTTCCTCTAAAATTGTGCTCAATGAACCATAGAAAACATGTGAATTGTCAGAATAGGTGTGAGTTGGTCAAATGAAATGTGATATTTAAATAACAACAGCACTTAATCATACACAGGAAACAATGTTTCACATACCCCCCCCAAAAAATTACTCTTGTGACTTTTGAAAAGCAAGCATTTGCCTATCGTGTGTCCTCACTCATACATGATTCAGCAAATCATTCTCATTTCTATACTGGCGTTTATTGTCAATCATTGCAGGAATACCACTTCCAACTATTTTTTGATTGCTTTTTTTTTTTTTTTTTTTTGTTAAAAAGTTATGCCATTTTGATTAGGGGGGCCTGTCTGTGCAATGACAATATAATGACAATGATATGAACATAGCAATATATGATACAAGATTAATTTCACAAAATAATGAATAATTGTATTGTATATTCCCAAATATTAATGCTAATAACATGCCCATACAATAATGAAATAAATTATTTGGAAATGATAATCTAAAGATGCAGGAGCCTGCCTCGGAGAAAAACAAAATATTAGTCTTTGAGTGAAATAAGGGCAAATGTGCAAGAAATGAGTGGAAAGGAAGTGAAAAGGTTGATTCTGAACAACACGATTAAGAAGCATGATTAGATGTGATCCACTGCATTTTGCTACGACTTGATGTAATGATCAAGACTGCTGATTGATCGTGTTGTTAGTTGAAAATATTTGAACCATCCAAAAATTTCCTATGATTGCCACAATTGACTTCAAAATCTGATACAATCTAATCTGAGTGAGAAGTAAGGAACTTTCAGGAGATGTCTATAAATATTGAGTAAACTTGACATTTCCTGCATCTATGGTGGAGGTAAGATGAGGACCAATCTCAACACGAAACGTAATACTATATGATTCTACGATTTGGATCATTTACCAACTCATCATCAATGTATAAATCGCATGTACCATTATAGGATTTTTTACCCAATAAATTGTTTACGGTATTCTAAAGAGCATAGTCATTATTGATCTTTATTGATTCAATTTTATGTGAGAAGCAAAGTTTTTCAAAGAGTCATAATAATGAGGTGAGCATAATTTCTGTTTTCATGTTTATTTTTGTGAGTGTTAGCGGTACATTTTTTATGCCTCCGCCACGAAGTGGTGCCGGAGGCATTATGTTTTCGGGTTGTCCGTCCGTCCGTCCGTCCTTCCGTCCGTCTGTCCGTCCGTCCTTCCGTCCGTCCGTCCGTCCTTCCATCCGTCCATAATGAATTTTGTGGACAAGGTAACTATCAAAACCCGTTGAGGTATCCTAATGAAACTTGGCATGTATGTGTATTAGGGGGTGAAGTTATGCCTATCAACTTTTGGGTGCACATGCTCAAGGTCAAAGGTCAAAAGGTCAAGGTCAAATACATAAAATTTCACTATTTCCACCATATCTATTGAATGCCTGAAGATATTTTCTTGAAACTTAGTGTATACATGTATTACCCAATTAAGATTCTCTGGTGAAAGTTTGGGTCATGAGGTCAAAGGTCAAAAGGTCAATACATAAAATTTCACCATTTCCACCATATCTATTGAATGCCTGAAGATATTTTCTTGAAACTTAGTGTATTACCCAATTAAGATTCTCTGGTGAAAGTTTGGGTCATGAGGTCAAAGGTCAAAGGTCAAAAGGTCAAGTAAAAATATTTAAACTTTTTTTTTTCTCCATACCTTGGAAAATTGTTCAAGGTATCTTCATGGAACATAGTATATACATATACTGACTGGAAGTGATTATCTAGAGAATGTAGGGTTCATGGGGTCAAAGGTCAGGGGTCAAAGGTCAAGTGCAACACTTCAAAATTTTACTATTTCCCTCCTATCATGCAATGCCAGCAGGGTTATTTTTTTTTTACACTTGGTGTATGCATACATGTGTAACCTAATAGAAATTCTCTGGAAAGTTTTTTTTTTTCTTCTTTTTTTGCCTCAAAGGTCAAAAGGTCAAAGATCAAGTGAAAGTACTGAACTAACTTTTTCCTCCATATCTCGGAAGTGGCTCAAGTTATCTTGAAACTTAGTACATATTATGCATGTTCTACCTGAAAGTGATTATCTTATGAATTTTAGGGTCAAGGGCCAGATGAAAATGGTAACAATTTACTATTCAGTTCAGAAATTGCACTTTTTCTCCACACCTGTACCTTGAAAATTACTCAATGCCTAAATGTATGAATGGGTCAAAGTCGAGTTAAAGTCCGTAAATCCCTAGATACATGCTCTCCTATTCATCCAATTAAACCTAGGTCAAGGAAGGTGAATATTCAACACATTTGTGACAAACTTGTCATTTCAATATTTTGCCAATTTTGTGAAAATGTAATCACACATTGTCCACATGTACTATCTAGACCTATTGGGAAAATCATGCATTATGGCGGAGGCATACCAGTCGCCAAAGCGACATTTCTAGTCTCATATAAATCAATTCACCTATCTACAATATATTTATTTATACAATACACTTATTTCTTCACGCCTTGATTTTGGTAATGGTTTGTTTTTCAATCTACCAAACTCGCAAATTGCCCAATTACAAAAGCTACAAAATGCCGCTGCACGTATTGTTTCTTTGTCAAGTAAACGCAGTCATATCACACCTATCCTGAAGAGTCTTCATTGGTTGCCTGTACAGGAGCGTATTCGGTTTAAGATACTTCTTTTGGTTTATCATGTTATTGAGGGAACAGCTCCTGATTACAATGTTTGTTTGTTTCGTCAATACCAACCTTCACGAACTCTTCGATCCTCAACTTCAGGTCTCTTACATATTCCGTTTTCTAGGAAATCTTGGGGGGAACGTGCTTTCGCTCACGCTGGACCAACACTGTGGAATTCACTTCCTCGTGAGCTGAAAGACTCAAGCTCTATAACATCTTTCAGGAGTAATTTAAAATCCTATCTGTTTAGCAGTGCATTTTGAAGACCAGTGTCTTTTGAAGACAGACTTTCATGTCTTTTTTTTTTCTGCTTCTTCATCTTCTTCTATTACTGTGATGTACTTGTATTTTCAATCTGTTTGCTTTGATGTACCTATTGTAAAGCGCCTTGAGCATTTAATCAAAGTGGAGAACGGCGCTATAGAAATTGTATGTATTATTATTATCATTATTTATATTATTTTTCGTAATCTCCGTTGTTCGTTAATATGAGATCCCACTCGCACGCATGCGCAGTCAATTCATTCGTAGTGTGTGTTTCTTAGCGGTCATGTCGCCATTTTGAGCTCTAAATTTTGCCGATTTTCTTTCATTTTGCGATCTGTCGCGTTCAAGTATTTGGGATTTCATAGGTTATTTTACCTCCCCGATCATTTGGTAGTGTTTTTGGAGAGCAATGGAAGCGAATTCGGGTTCTTCCACGAAGCCGAATTTCCGGCAAGAGAAGCTGGTTCGCGATGCGGGTTCCACCAGCATTGCCAGCGGACCGCAAGCAGGTCCCTCCCCCGGCAGCGATCCGGGGGGAAAGGGTAAGACGGCAGCGGCAAGCTCGGCTAGCCGCGGTGGAAAAGGCACGGGAAAAGCCAAAGGCAAAGCACCAGCGAAGATCACGTCTCCTCCTCCCACGATCGCACGGAAGTTCGTCAAGTCGGCTGCTATTTCTGAGGTCTCGGACCCTATGATTAAGAAGCCCTCGATCATGAATGACTCTGAGATTATAGCCAAAGATTCTCGGGCTGTCCAGGACTGCATTCGTGCAGATCCTACTTCAAAGAAAGACAGTCAGGCCTGCATTCGTGCAGAGCCTCCACAGACCACGACCTCGAAGTCGGGACCAAGCACTAGTGTTGATGGCCCTAATTTTGAACATCGTCTGAATAAACTGGAAGAGATGCTGGGAAAATTGGTGGATCATTTGCCACTTTCTCATCCACAGACTCGTAGTAGTCATGACGTGAGAAGTCTCAGAGATGAGGATGATAATCTCCTTTTATCTGATTATGAGTATGACTACGATCAAGATGATGGGCCTTTTGGTCGTAAACTTACTCCAGCGTCTGACTCACAGGCTTCTGATATCAGTGCTGAAACAAACACTGAAGATAGTAATGCTATTCCTGCCTCTGGCAAGAATGAATCTATCCCAGCTATCGCCGCTAAATTCGCAGTGCCTCTCAGCGTGGGGAAACCCTTAGATGAGGAAATTGCTGGGTCGGTATCCTACCTTGTCAGCCACACTCTTGAACAGGCTGCCCTAGAGGAGACTGGTAAGAAGTACACTAGCCCAGAAAACTGTCCACTACTTGACGTGCCCAAAGTCAACTTGACGATTTGGGAGAATCTAAACCCTACTACCCGAGCTAGGGACCTGAAGCTTCAGCGTATTCAGAGCAGTCTTGTGAAAGGCATCACCGCTTTTGCGCAGACCCTTTCTGCTTCGGAGCTGTCAGAAAAACAGCAGGACGCTCTCGGACTCCTGTGTAGCTCTAATTTCGAGCTGAACGCCTTGAGGAAAGACCTCATAAAACCTGGCTTGAATGCAAAATTTGCTCACTTGTGCAAGCCTCAGAACCCTGTGACCAAACAGCTGTTTGGGGATGACTTAGGAAAGAAAGTCAAAGACATCCAGGAAGAACAAAGAGCAGCAGCCGGCGTTGTGAAAGGCTCAAAACACTTCTCAGCAGGTAACTCCCGTCAGCGTCCATATTCCCAGTCACAGTCTCACTATCACCCTTACCGCCGACAGACGGAAGCTAATTACCGTAGAATGCGATCAGCGGGGTGGACCACGCCATCCATACAGGCTGGGTCGGTACAGCGGCCTTTTTTAGGCCAGCGTTCTTGGAAGCCACACACTGCCACCCCGATGACCAGACCCAACAAGGGCAGCGGCCGACAGAGCCCTCAATACCGGGGGTTTGCGGGGGCCCGCAAGTAATTGAGCATGTTAAACCAACAGTCTCCTCATCCTCTGCAGAGGTGAGTACATGCCCTCTCCTTAATCTTGCTTGTTCGATGGCGGGTGGACGACTGAAAATTTTCTGTGACAAATGGAGAAGCCTGACTTCAGATCCATACATTTTGAATGCTGTCAAAGGATACAAACTCGAATTTGATCCTAATGAATTCCCTACTGTGAGAGGGAAAGAGTTGTATAACTTATCTCTCAGCTCAGAGCTTAACAGTCAGATAGAGGAAGAGATTTCTCGCCTCTTAGCTACAAATGTCATTGAACTTTGCGAACATGAGAATGGAGAATTCATCTCCAATATATTCACAAGACCCAAAAAGAATGGTTCCTTACGAGTTATCCTTGATCTTTCTGATCTTAATACAGGCATCCTTTATCAGCATTTCAAAATGGACAACATTCATACAGTCTTGTCACTGCTCAGCCCAAATTGCTACATCGCATCTATTGATTTACAAGATGCATACTATTCAGTTCCCGTCCATCCATCATCGAGAAAGTACTTGCGTTTCTATTGGCAAAGTAAATTGTACCAATACAAGGCCCTACCTAATGGTCTCAGCTCAGCTCCCGACTGTTTACGAAAATGCTGAAGCCAGTGTTTGCCCAGCTTAGGACAGAAGGGCATGTAGTTATGGGTTATCTTGATGACACTTTGACAATTGGGAGATCTAAGGATGCTACCCAAAGGACTGTTTCAGCTACGACTAAGCTCCTAACAGAGCTGGGGTTCTTAATTCATCCTGAGAAGTCAGTACTTAGCCCAGGCCAAGACCTAGAGTTCCTAGGGTTTCATTTGAATACTAGGTCAATGCACGTTACTTTGCCAAGGGAAAAACAAGATGACATTTATGAGGTTTGCACCTCCCTCTTATCCCATGCCACCCCATCCATTCGAAAGGTTGCTAGGGTCATAGGGAAAATAGTTGCCACGTTCCCTGCAGTACAGTATGGCCCATTGCATTACAGATATCTAGAGAGAGACAAGGTACAGGCCCTTAAGGCAGCTCGTGGTCATTTTGATAGGCCTATGACTCTTTCCATGGAGGCACGACATGAATTGATATGGTGGAAAGAACATATTCATGAGTCATTTAATCATGTTGTCAGACAAAAGGTCGATTTGGAGCTACGTACAGGTGCCAGTGCAGAGGGGTGGGGTGCTACAGACTTAACCTCTCACACAGGTGGCAGGTGGACCACAGAGGAAGTACATTCAGCTCAAACATCGGGCATTAATTACCTAGAAACACTGGCAGCTGGACTGGCTCTGAAATCCTTCTGTGCAGATAAGAGAAATGTACATGTCCTATTGAGGATTGATAGCACTACGGCTGTCGCCTACCTTAATAACATGGGAGGGCTGAAATCAGAAACCTGCAATCAGGTAGTGTTAGACATCTGGCATTGGTGTATAGAACGCAATATATGGCTGTTAGCAGCTCTCTTACCTGGGTGCCAGAACAACGAGGCAGACTTCATGTCTAGACACTTTAATGACAGAACAGAGTGTATGCTAGATAAGAATAGCTTTGAGAAGATTGTGGCAAAGTTTGGTACGCCAGTAATTGATTTGTTTGCATCCAGACTAAATGCTCAGTTACCTAGGTACGTTTCATGGTTGCCAGATCCCAATGCAGAGTCAGTTGATGCTTTCACACTAGACTGGGGAAAATTTGCACTCTTTTATGCCTTCCCTCCTTTCTGTTTGGTAGCAAAATGCCTACAGAAAATACAAGAAGACAATACACATGGCCTGCTTGTGGTACCAAATTGGCCTACTCAGGCCTGGTTCCCTCTCTTGACAAGTATGATGAGTGAAGAACCTTTGATCTTGAAAAGAAGCAAATCCTTGGTGACACAACCAGTATCTAAGGCTACCCACCCACTCTGCACTAAACTCGATCTTCTTTGTTGCAGGATTGGCGTTCACAGTTTGAGATGAAGGGACTACAGGACAGGACTGTGGACGTGTTGTGTGCATCTTGGAGACTGTCTACACGCACACAATATGGAACCTACATTAGGAAATGGCAAGAGTATTGCAGACAGGAAACTTTGAACAGTCAGTGCACTGCTGTAGAAAGTGTTATAAAATTTTTGAGTTATCTGTTTCATGTACATAAGTTGAGTTATAGTGCTATTTACTGTACCAGAAGTGCTTTGGCCTCAGTGGTGCTGTTGGAGAACAGCAACTGTACAATTAGTACACATCCTTTGGTGACAAGATTCATGAAAGGTGTATTTCATTTATGAACTCCACTGCCACGGTACAACCATATCTGGGACGTTAAAATCGTGTTACATCATCTACGCAAAATGTCACCAGCCAGTAAGCTATCTTTGTGTGAACTTACTCATAAGCTGTGTATGTTGCTCGCACTCACTTCGGCACAAAGGGCACAGACTTTGTTCTACATTCATATTGATGGCCTGGTTTGGAAGGATAATAGCGTAGAGATTCATGTCAGTGACTTGGTAAAACAGAACCAGACCTCCGACAGAGTAGGGAGTACGACTACAATTGAAGAGTATCCTTCAGAGAAGTGACTCTGTGTGGTACGCTACCTGAAAAAGTACATTGAGCGTACAAAAGTGCTGAGGGATATGGAAAGGCACCTGTTCATATGTTATAGGAAACCTCACAAACAAGCCAGTAAGCAAACCATCTCCAGGTGGATAAAGGAGACAATGAGTGCGGCAGGTATCGACACTAGAATTTTCAAGCCGCATTCTACAAGGGCTGCAGCAGTCTCTACTGCAAAGACAGCAGATGTGCCCATAGCGGACATTCTGAAACAGGCCGGATGGTCTAACGAGGAAACCTTCAACAGGTTCTATGATAAGCCGTCGATCAGGGCAGGACCTACATGTAGGTTCTCCATGGCGGTACTGGATAATCATTGAAGAGATTTGGGTATTATTGGTGAGCTACTATGTCATTCTTATCACCATACATTGCTTTGTTTTACAGAAATGTGACCACTTGCTTCAAAATCTCATATTAACGAACAACGGAGATTACGAAAAATAATAAATTAATTAAACGAGAACTTACCTGTTTGAAGTTTGATTTTTATCATTTGAGTAATAGGAGTGTGAGTTAATGTGCCCTCCACTCCCACCCTCAATTCAAACTTCAAGGTAATGTTCTTACTGCGTCAATTTATTTCCAGATTGTGACAGTGGTCGCATTTCCTCTTGGAACAGGCAAATCTCACTCCACCCAGTTGGGTCTTCGGATCAGTTCTCTCACCTAAAATTGACATTAGGCAAAAAAAAAAAAATTGTTGCATTGGCGTAACATGAGATTTTCAAATAGGGTCGGTCGGGCGGATTTTTTTTTTTTTTTTTTTTTGCTACCTGCATTTTACGTGTAAAACTCGTGCTCAGCTCAGTAAACAGTTACAACTGCTGCACCGAATGTGCTGTGTTCATCTATTCTACAAATCATTTATGAGGCCGATATTACTGGAATTATACCCCTTCACAGAATTTAAAGATGTTGAAATCCCTATCCTGAATGTTTTCACTTCATATTTTACTATTTTGACTTAGATAAGATAGATGCAAATTGACCCATATGTACGATCTTTTCATCGCACACGGCGATCTCTATTACAGTCCCACATATACAGATTCGTGTAAGTTCTCCACACAAGAAACCTATGGCAAAACTGTGCACAATACATCGCAGTCTGAATGCTACGTATACACTGAATAAATCTTGTTAGAGTACATGTCCGTGTTGGAAACAGATGACGTACTGATCAAGGAAGGCTTATGCGAGGCGCTAGATCTCTCCCTCGTACATCCGATATCCCCAGAGCCGTTTCCACTTCGCGATCGCAATCAACAAGATATTTGATATCGATAGCAAAAAAAAATGATAAAAAAACATGGGGTCGGCGGAATTTTTAGGGTCGGGCGGGTTACGCCAATGCAACAATTTTTTTTTTTTTGGCCTTATATAAGGCAAGACGTCGGAAGTCAGTCCGATTTTGTTAGGTGGAGATTTGCCTGGGCGACGAATATTGACTGCGCATGCGTGCGAGTGGGATCTCATATTAACTCACACTCCTATTACTCAAATAATAAAAATCAAACTTCAAACAGGTAAGTTCTCGTTTAATTTATTTATTTTGAGGCCAATCATTTTTGGACTCATGAAACACCTCTTTCCAGTTTTCATTTGCCAATTCACAAATTAAAAGTTCAATATTGGAGGTTTTGTTCCTGTACATTTGTTTATGTGTTGTTATGGGGGCATGGTCTGCAACTGATCAGTGATTGTGAATATTAGTACATGATATAATATATCATAATACAAAATTCCATTGTAAGAGGTATTATTGGTCATATTTGAGAATATATTGTCAAGAAGAGTTTGTGATGTAGTTGAAATGTGAGTAGGTTTTTTTTTTTATATGTGCAAGTGATGGGTAAAAGAATTGAGAATGTTTACAACTTTCTGTGAGATATTTTTATCCATTTTCAATAAATTGAAATTATAGTCATCCATTCAATAAACATTTTTTTTTTTTTACAAGAAATGCGATTTAAACATGTGTCCATGTTATCTAAGAAATGATCTTTGGATTTATCAGGTGGTCTATAAACTATACCTAGGACTATATACATGTTTTGTTTTGTTTTGTTTTGTTCTGTTTTGTTCTGTTCTGTTTTTTACTTTTGGCTTATTTCACAGAAGAATGATTGAGTACTCTCAATCTGTAAATTTGTTCTTAATTCAAACTTAAACAGAGATTGAATGTAAACCCTCCTTCCCGTGTAGGCGATCCAAACATAGACACTGCTAATTTTGTATTCTAAATGTACATGTGTTGAATTTGCATTATGCCAGGTTTCCGTGATTCCTATGATTAAAAAGGGATAATTTTCCAACGACAGCAATTGCTCTGCAGAGTCGATAAGTTTTTATTGAGACGTCTCACACTCGTGTGAAACAAACTAAAATGGCTCAAACAATTTTCATTTGCAGTGTAAGAAATATCTGAATTATAATTACTGTAATTATAAATGAATTTCATCTGTCACTGAATTCTTCTGTTGTTTAATAATCACTCAAATAATCTACTACATTTTCATGAGATATATGATTAAAATTCATTTTGTGTAGCGGAATACAGTGTATTTTGAGCTGGGTAGGAATAAATTTTGAAGAAAAATGCATGCATTACTCCAAAAACACTGTTAAAAGGAAAGCGGAAGAAAGGGGGAAGTTCGGGGAAGAAAGGAAAGCAGAATGCTTTCTATTTTCAGGCAGTAATCATAAATCAATAGCACAACATAGAGACAAATACACTAACAAACATAAATTCCTTGTATAAGACAAAGATATGTGCTATACATACATGGGAATCAAAACAATGTGAACAGAGCTCCCGCTGACAAACTAAAAGTTTCAAAATCAGCTAATTTCTGTTAAAAGTTTTGTGATTGCCGAGCAAGAAAAGCTTAGAAGAAATGTAGTTCGAATTACTGTTGATAGTCACAGGCTATTGTATATTGATATGGAGATATATCTACCATAATCCAGGGCTATGAAATATCCTGGGTTAGTCATATATCACACTATAATCTGAATAGAGAGTTATATCACTCAGTTGGTAGTGATATGTTACCTCAGAAGTAAACTATGTTCATAACTAATGTTTTGGAGTGAGTCAGTCTGACTCCTGTATAAGTTTTTGATTTTACGCATATAAAGGAGAATTTGAAATGTAGTTACAAATAGGAAGAATTTCAAAAATTCAATTTATAATGTCATATTCAATCTACCTCCAACAAATTTGAAAACTTTTCAGCTACAATGTATAACTTGTGTCAGTTTTAGTATTATTAGATGCAACGTTTTTTAAAGATGTTGAAGATAAAGAGTGTGAACTGTTTCTTTAACTCGTTGAGGATGGGCAGATATTGCTGCAACACACATTTTCCATAGACACTTGCCTGAGTGTACTCAGGACTTGTCCTCAACAGGGTAATACCCAGGACATCTGATGACAGTGTGTCACAAACATTATAAAAAAAAACTAGATATATCGCTACGGCGACTGATATGCCTCCGCCATAATGCATGGTTCTCCTAATAGGTCTATAGTACAATGTCTTGACAATGTGTGATGACAGTTTCACACAATTGGCAAAATATTAAAATGACAGGTTTGCCACAAATGTGCTGAATGTTCACTTTCCTAGAACTAGGTTCAATTGGATGAATGATTAAAATGTCAGAGTGCAGGTATTTGGGGAACTGATGATTTTTACTTGACTTTTGACCCTTTTATAAGTTTATGCATTGAGTAATTTTCAAGGTATTGAGAAAAAATATAATTTCAGTATCAAATGGGAAAATAGCATTATCTAAACCTGGCCGTTGACCTTTGACCTCACAGTTCCAAAGAGAATCACTGTTAGGTTGAACATGCATGAATATATAAGTTTCATAATGATACCTTGAGTTACTTTTGAGATATGGAGGAAAAAGTGCAATTCTGCACTTTCACTTAACCTTTGACCTTTTGGCAAGAACTTCCCACAGAATATATATTGGGTAATACATGCATACATCAAGTTAAAAAAAAAAAAAAAACCTTCAGGCATTGCATAAATATAAGGAAAGTAGTGATATTTTGAGGAGTTGACCTTGACCTTTGACCCCCTGACCTTTGAACCATGACCCCCAACTTCCCTAGATAATCACTGCCCATTGGAACAAGCATATATACTAAGTTCCATGAAGATACCTTGAACCATTTGCGAGATATGGAGAAAAACATGAATTTTCAACCTTTTTTTTTTCACAAAATAACTTGTGACCTTTGACCTTTGACCCTGTGACCCTAAAATCCAAACAAAGTATTATCCCCCCAGGATATACCCTCATACCAAGTTTGATGTAAAACCACCACACGGTTCTTGAGATATCAACAAAAACAAAACGGGACGGACGGACGGACGACCCGAAAACATAATGCCTCCGGCCACTTCGTTGGCGGAGGCATTAAAAAAAAAAAGATACGTCCTATCATCCAAAATGCCACTCTTAGTAAACTTTCTTCGAAGATATATGGGCTTAGGTTTACCTTGAAATAGTCCTTAATTGGACTTTTAATAATAATAATAATGATATGAATTTATATATGAATGCTATATTACTACTGGTTGAGAAAGTTGTAAGAGCTATAGACACAAAGTCGCATACAGTCGGTCTGTTTCTGGACTACTCCAAGGCCTTTGACACAATAGATCACGAAATTCTTTTGTATAAACTAAATCATTACGGTATTCGTGGAAAGGCCTTGGAGTGGTTCAGAAGTTATCTTACCGGTCGAACTCAATTTGTTTCCGTAAATAATCATGAATCTGATATAAACTCAATTTGTTGTGGTGTTCCACAGGGCTCCCTCTTAGGTCCTCTTTTATTCATTTTATACATCAATGACTTCCGGAACTCATCCTCTCTGCTGTCTTTTCTTCTGTTCGCAGATGATACAAGTCTCTTTTATTCTCACTCAGATCCTTATGTTTTGCTCGATTCTTTGAATAATGAACTTAAGTTGGTGTTTGAGTGGATTCAGGCAAATAAATTGTCACTTAACATAAATAAGACCAATTATATGGTTTTCAGTAACACAATAAAATCTCTTCCAGGTTTAGTTTTAATGAACGGTTTACAGTTAAATCAAATAGATTCAACAAAATTTTTAGGTATTTATATTGACAGTAACCTTTCATGGAAGGTACATGTTGATTATTTATGTAAATTGTTGTGCAAGAATGTTGGAATTATTCACAAACTGAAATATCTCTTCCCAAAGCCAATATTGCATTCTCTTTATACAACTTTATTATTACCTTACTTGAATTACGGAATATTAGCCTGGGGGAATTGCTCAAAGACTAAAATTGATTCGTTATTTTTGGTTCAGAAAAAGGCCTTGCGGATTATAAATCGAGCACAATTTTTTGATCACACTGATGAATTGTTTGTTTCAAGTAAATTGTTAAAAATTTCTGATTTGTATTTATATCATGTTGGAATTTTCATGTATAAGTTGAATACTGGTGACCTTCCTCGTATATTTTCCTCAATGTTTGTGAAAAACAGTGATATTCATACTTACCCTACAAGACACAGCAAATCCTATCATTTTTTCCCTGTTCGTACAGTTTTAGCCCTTAAGACAATTACATCGACCGGCCCTTCTTTCTGGAATGAGTTAGATTCGGTTCGGTTGCACTCAAGTTCTTTAAGCTCCTTTAAGAAAAATCTCAAAGCCAATTTTCTAAAATCCTATGTTTAATTATTTTGCCGTAATCACTTGAAATTTTTTTTTTTTTTTTTTTTGCATAATTATACTCAAATGATGCCTCGCTCGGATGACTTCATTAGTTTGATCAACTTGCTACTTTTCTTAGCATTTATATCATAAGTTAATCATAAACATTATATATTATACCTTGTACATCCCGTAAACATTGTAATATTCTCGATATTTTGAATTTTGCATGTTACGTCACTTCTGACATTGATATACTGTACTAAAACCTATGTTATATTTTTGGAGCCCACATCCTACAAGCTTTGCTTTTTAGTGGGTTCCTCATATTACACGCCAATTATATGTCCTTATACATTTGTGCATTATTGGTTCAAACTGACCATTGTGTGAAAAACATTTCTGCTTCAAATCAAATGGAATATAAAACTTGTATGAAATGTGGAATATGGAACATGAATAAAAAAAATTAAAAAAAATATTGTGCTAAATCCACTCTATAGAGTGCTCAAAGCGCTACATACTATTATTACCCCGGTGTCTGGATACTTTTGGTATATTTTTCATTGAGTTTTGGAATAATTCAGCAAATGCTCAAAAGCAAGTTTTTGACCTGGAGAATGTTTCATCACTCTTAATAGTAATGTAGCATTTTCTGTTTGTTTGCCTCATACAGCAATGATAGAACGAATGAATGCTGGTGAGATTGCTGAAGGACCTTCTCTTCAGGCTCTGAAGGATGCCCTTATCAATGTCAGGCAGCATGAATCTTTTCTTCGAATCATCTTGGTGAGTTTATTTATTTACTGATTAATATTTATTGTTCTTTGGGTGTTGCAACTTAACAAATTATTTTTTACACACATGGTTTCACAAGTACATGATCATCAAGTTTTCAAATTATATCTTGAATTAGATTGTCATAAAACATTTGCATGGAAAGAAAAAGATGTTTGCCCAAAAACAGTATGTAAAAAACAAGAGGTTAGTGAAAAAATTGAGTTAGTGTGAATAGAAAGCAATGACCATTAGATAATTTTAAAATTATGCAAATGAATTATAACGTCGCTGGGGCGACAAGACCTCGTATCTACAAAATGTCAAATGTTCAGTAGAACAAAGAAACATGGCGACCAAAGCACTATTATACCGAATGGGATAGCCTTTCCTTTGACATGCTTTGGTGGCTTCATTTTGGGGTTAAGACAGCTAGGATTTAGACAGGACATCACTTAACCGATTATCTGATCATTAATCTAAAAAAAAATCATTTTCGCCAAAATTTGAGATACAAGGTCTTGTCACCCCAGCGATGATAAAGTATAATTAGTAATTGTGTTTAGTAAAGTTGAAGTGCGAGTCAAGAAGGGAAGCATATTTTACTTCTTGCACACAAAGGAAGTTTCAAAGAAAGTTTCCTTTCATTGCATAGCAGGTATACAATCCTATAGTGTGAGAGCAAGGCAGGAGACCATCCTTTTAAAGTTTAGGTAGCAAGTGGTAGTGTATCATTACAGTACTCTCCGTGTAATCGGGTATCGCTTAGGCGCAACGGACATCCACTCGTTGGTATTCCAGAATGCGTTCGGAATACCTTTAATCTCAGTGGCATGCACTCGAGAATGCGCGCATTCTATACCCATTCCGGCCGTCGCCTGGGAATGCTCAGCTTAACAGGGCCTAGAAATAAGCCGGGCATTCCGGAATGAAACCGAGAATGCATGAACAATGCGGGTGACTTTGTCTAATCTCTCTATTGTCTGTCAAAACCTAACGGTAACACTACCAACAGGATTAATTTGCCAGGGTTCACAGCCTTTGTCTTCTAGAATGCATTCGATCAGCCCCAGGCTTTCACCAAGGAGGTGCATAATATTTTGTATACGTACATGCAGCTAGCTCACCTTTGCTCACTTCGCTAGCTCTCAACAATCCAACATGTGGCTCTAGCTGGCCTGGTACATTGCCAAGGTACCTAGGTAGTCTTTATCCAGGCATGCTAGATTTCGAATTTTTTATCAAAGGACATTTGATTCAGTTTTCGCCTAGAAGGGATAAATCAATCCTTTTGCATGGCTACGTGAACATTTGTGATATCAGGGAGGTGAGGTCTGTTCGCTATATGCTTTTTTTTAGGACCTCAAAAGGGGCTTTTACTCAAGACTAGTGCTAGAGACATCATCCCTGGCTCACCTTCAGGCCAGACTGTCTAATTGATATATACACGTGGTTTACAACACGGGTGGGGTGTGAAGGAATGCATACGCGCATTCCTTTGCTGGCAGGCAACACTTATTGATCGATCCACTCTGCTTTCATGGAAATTTCCACAAGCTTGGCCTGGCTGGGGCATGGGCATCATTCCCATTTATTCAGCTAGCACATGTTCCTTTGTTTGTTTGTTTTAGTTTTTGTTTTGTTTTGTTTTTGTTTTTGTATTGTACCGAACTTCTTCTTTGTCGGGTGGGCTGGGGAGAGGAAAGATCAAAGTGAGCAGAGAGGGAATGAGACAGGGAGAGGGGAATCAAAAGGAGGAATCGTCTGCTAAGCATGTTGTCTCCTATAATATTGCATAGTTCCGTAAATTGTCATCAAATGCCGATCATGTGAAATTAACCGGATTTGGATCAAATAGAATTGAACTGATATGAATAAAAATATGACAGTCAGTGCTGCTGCTACAGTCAAACGCATTCTACGTCACTACGAATGATTAGAAGTTACTGATCTTATACTGCAGGACCTATATGTATTACATAGCGTTTTTATAGCGACAGGGCTGTGTATGAAATTACAGACCAGCGATGGGACTGGCTAACGAGCTTCCCTCACAACAATGAAGCAAACGGGCAAATTACAGATAGGAAAATTATTCGACATGTATTTTAGCATCTTCCGGAGCTGAATGTTATTGCTATTTACTTTCGAACTAAAAGCGAACATCCGACATTTATTTTATCATCGTACGGAGTTGAATATTATCGTTATTCATTTCCGACCGTTAAAGGGATCATTCGACATTTATTTTAGCATCTTCCGGAGCTGACTGTTATTGCTATTTACTTTCGAACGTAAAAGCAAATATCCGGCATTTATTCTATCATCGTACGGAGTTGAATATTATTATTATTCATTTCCGAACGTCAAAGCAAACGTGCGATATTTATTTCAGCATCTTCCACAACCGAATGTTATCTTTATTCATTTCCCAACGCAAAATCAAATGCTCGACATTCATTTTAGCATCTTACGGAGGTGAATCTTACCGTTATTCATTTCCAAAAGTATAAGAAAACACCCGACATTTATGTTAGTATCATACAAAATCGAATATTACCGTTATTCATTTCCCAAAATTAAAAACAAATATCCGACATTTATTTTAGCATCTTTCGGAGGTAAATGTTATTGCTGTTTAGATTCGAACATAAAAGCAAACATCAGACATTTATTCTATCATCGTACGGAGTTGAATATTATTATTATTCATTTCCGAACGTCAAAGCAAACGTGCGATATTTATTTCAGCATCTTCCACAACCGAATGTTATCTTTATTCATTTCCCAACGCAAAATCAAATGCTCGACATTCATTTTAGCATCTTACGGAGGTGAATCTTACCGTTATTCATTTCCAAAAGTATAAGAAAACACCCGACATTTATGTTAGTATCATACAAAATCGAATATTACCGTTATTCATTTCCCAAAATTAAAAACAAATATCCGACATTTATTGTCCCCGCCGAACGAGTTCGAGCAGGGGACTATGAAATGGGCTCCGTACGTGTGTGTGTCCGTGTGTCCGTCCGTCCGTCCGTCCGTCCGTGTGTCCTTCCGTCCGTGTGTCCGTGTGTGCGTCCGTGTGTGATCAAAATGTTCAAAATGCTACTCCTTCGCCATTTCTAACCCGATTTTGATTCTGTTTGCTTTATATGATAGCACTACATGGGAGCTTTGAAACTTCTATACAAAATTTCAGTTGTGACCTTTGACCTTGACCTTTGACCTATATTGTACATTTTGCTTCAAAATGCTACTCCTTCGCCATTTCTAACCCGATTTTGATTCCGTTTGCTTTATATGATGGCACTAGGTGAGGGCTTCAAAACTTCTACGCAGAATTTTGACCTTTGACTTCTTTGACCTTTGACCTTGATTTTTGACCTATATTGTACATTGCCTACAAAATGCTACTCCTTCGCCATTTGTAACCCGATTACAATTCCGTTTGCTTTAAGTGATGGCACTAGGTGAGGGCTTCAAAACTTCTACACAGAATTTTGACCTTTGACTTCTTTGACCTTTGACCTTGATTTTTGACCTGTATTGTACATTTTCCTACCAAATGCTACTCCTTCGCCATTTCTAACCCGATTTCGATTCCGTTTGCTTTATGTGATGGCACTATGTGAGGGCTTCAAAACTTCTACACAGAATTTTGACCTTTGACTTCTTTGACCTTTGACCTTGATTTTTTTTTACCTATATTGTACATTGGCTTCAAAATGCTACTCCTTCGCCATTTCTAACCCGATTTCGATTCCTTTTGCTTTATGTGATGGCACTAGGTGAGGGCTTCAAAACTTCTACATAGAATTTTGACCTTTGACTTCTTTGACCTTTGACCTTCATCTTTTTACCTATATTGTACATTTTGCTACTAAATGCTACTTCCGGCGGGGACATATATTACGCACCGCGTAATTTCTACTTTTCCTTGTTTTAGCATCTTTCAGAGGTAAATGTTATTGCTGTTTAGATTCGAACATAAAAGCAAACATCAGACATTTATTCTATCATCGTACGGAGTTGAATATTATTATTATTCATTTCCGAACGTCAAAGCAAACGTGCGATATTTATTTCAGCATCTTCCACAACCGAATGTTATCTTTATTCATTTCCCAACGCAAAATCAAATGCTCGACATTCATTTTAGCGTCTTACGGAGGTGAATCTTACCGTTATTCATTTCCAAAAGTATAAGAAAACACCCGACATTTATGTTAGTATCATACAAAATTGAATCTTGCCGTTATTCATTTCCCAAAATTAAAAACAAATATCCGACATTTATTTTAGCATCTTTCGGAGGTAAATGTTATTGCTGTTTAGATTCGAACATAAAAGCAAACATCAGACATTTATTTCATCGTCGTACGGAGTTGAATATTATTGTTATTCATTTCCGAACGTCAAAGGGATCATTCGACATTTATTTTAGCATCTTCCGGAGCTGACTGTTATTGCTATTTACTTTCGAACGTAAAAGCAAACATCCGGCATTTATTTTATCATCGTACGGAGTTGAATATTTTTTATTATTCATTTCCGAACGTCAAAGCAAAAATGCAGCATTTATTTCAGCATCTACCAGAGCCAAATGTTATCCTTATTCATTTCCGAACGCAAAATCAAATACTCGACATTAATTTTAGCACCGTACGGAGCTGAATCTTGCCGTTATTCATTTCAAAAAGTATAAGAAAACACCCGACATTTATTTTAGTATCATACAAAGTCAAATATTACCGTTATTCATTTCCCAAAATTAAAAACAAATATCCGACATTATTTTAGCATCTTTCAGAGGTAAATGTTATTGCTGTTTAGATTCGAACATAAAAGCAAACATCAGACATTTATTTCATCGTCGTACGGAGTTGAATATTATTGTTATTCATTTCCGAACGTCAAAGGGATCATTCGACATTTATTTTAGCATCTTCCGGAGCTGACTGTTATTGCTATTTACTTTCGAACGTAAAAGCAAACATCCGGCATTTATTTTATCATCGTACGGAGTTGAATATTTTATATTATTCATTTCAGAACGTCAAAGCAAACGTGCGACATTTATTTCAGCATCTACCAGAGCCGAATGTTATCCTTATTCATTTCCGAACGCAAAATCAAATACTCGACATTAATCTTAGCACCGTACGGAGCTGAATCTATGCCGTTATTCATTTCCAGAAGTATAAGAAAACACCTGACATTTATTTTAGTATCATACAAAGTCGAATATTACCATTATTCATTTCCCAAAATTAAAAACAAATATCCGACATTATTTTAGCATCTTTCGGAGGTGAATGTTATTGCTGTTTAGATTCGAAAATAAAAGCAAACATCAGACATTTATTTCATCGTCGTAAGGAGTTGAATATTATTGTTATTCATTTCCGAACGTCAAAGGGATCATTCGACATTTATTTTAGCATCTTCCGGAGCTGACTGTTATTTAGGTGATACGCTATCAGCGTATCACCTATTGTGATTGTCAAAATCTCTCTTTATTTTTTTTTATTCTTCTTTCTTTCTGGACAATTTTGTGTCGTCAATATCTCAAGAATGACATTACGAAATAACATGACATTTTCAGTCAACATGTCTCATGACAAAATCTAGCCACAATAAGGTTTTCATGACAGTAACATATCTATGACGTCATCTAGGCGCCATTTTGTGATTTTCGGACCTTGTCGCATGATCGATCATAACTTCATAACTAGATGTCATTTCTGTATCATTTTCGGTGGACATGAAGTTCAGGTCACGTTCTATCTTAATTTTTAACGCAAGTTACACAGGTCATCATTACGCGCGCGTAAGCGCGCGTCAAAATTTTAAAAGGCTCAAAACGACTTCCCAATGGGAAATCTCGAAGTTTCAGACAATTTTAAGCGTTTCAAACATTTTCTCGCGTGCGCGTCCGTCCGCGCAATTTCGCGCGCAGAGCCCGTAAGCAACATGAAAAAGCATTTTTTTTGACTGATTTGAATTCCTGATACTTTGAGTAACAATATCCATTGATTTCCGATCGATTTCGACCTATAACAAAGGAATGCACTGGCGTCAAAGTTGAAATTCCGCCTGCGCGTCTTTCTGCAAATATAGTGAAAAAACATGTCTTTGTTTATTTCGCCATGGCTCTTTAAATCGTCCGTCGACCCTATATTTCTATTGCATATTACAAAAGTATATGAATTGTAAATAACATTCCAAGTATCAATATTGCCAGGAAAACGCGATGACGTCACCATATCGTCATTTCAAATAAAAAAAGTGGAATTGATTTTTTTGAGGTACTGTTTCTGACATTCATTTGCTCGTATCTCTGTTGTTTAAGCTCAATATTATCCCAAATTCAGATATGTTGTACTTTGAACATTTGCCTCTCAAGTCCATGTGATGGTTTTGAAATATGATGACGTCATCATACTAGAAATTGTGATTATAGGTAAAGACTCAAAATTGGACAGGTTTACGTGTTATGTCTATGGGAGGTGATTTTTTTTAGAACCATGCATTGACTTGACAACGTTTAAGCACCTTTACCTCAGCTGATTTTGCTTCATTTCCTCTGAAACTTAAGTATGTTGTAGCTCAGACAATAAGCTGCAGTCATCATGCATTTTATATTTTCAAATCTCCTCATCAGGTCGACAATTTTGTAGTTAAAGACTGAAAATGAGAACGCAATCTGTACGGAACGATTCCCGATTGTTCTTTGCAACTGTATATTGGTCGAATCCACGCGGCCACTTGTGGGAAGTTGAATAGCGCCATCTCAATCAGCAGTGTCACGATAGTATTATCATATATTTAAGTTTCTCATGGGATCTTCGGGATAGCCGTGTGGCGTAATCGCTTAGCGCGCTGGGTGTTAATAACTCCATACCCGGACGGCGAGAAGTTCGACTCCCGCAGGAGTTTTCTCTTTCTTTCTTTCTTTTTTTTTTCGGCAGTTCAGCTTTACTCCGATGTCATTTATCGTATTATTTTATCAAGTATACGTAACCCGTGAACACGGCTGCTCTATTTCCCTTGTTTTGTATTGGAGATTTGGAGATTGGGTTTGCTTCATTAATTTTGTCACACTTAATGTTGTAAATTACCCCTTGTTACAGTGTCCCGCTTGCCACCTTTCGTTTGCTCGTTCCTTTTCTCTTCATTGGTTCTTGTTATATTGTAACAGGATAGGTAGGAACATGTACGCTTAGATAACTGGCAGGAATGGGAGCTGATATGATTAGCTCTAGTCCAGGTGTATGGCGTCTCGCTCATCTCTTTGAAATTCCAGGTTGTTATTGTTTGACCCAATATCGGAGTTGTATACAGGTTTTATGTTGCTATAGAGGTATCTTGTGCCACATGAATGGAAGGCATCACTCTTTAGTAGTAGTAATGAACTTTTTCATGTTGTAAATGATATAAAGATATGAATTTCACATCCAATCTTCGGGACAGCCGTGTGGCTTTATAGTCGCTTAGCGCGCTGCATGGTCATTATGCACTACCTTAGGACGAGATGTTCGGGACCCGCAGGACGCTATTATTTTTTTTCTCTCTCTTTCTTTGTTTTTCTTTTGGCAGTTCAGCTTCATTCCGATGTCATTACCCCACGACACACAGTCACTCAAGTTCCTTTTTTTTTTGTCGGAGGCTGGAGGTTGGATTTGCTTCATTTATCATACGTAATGTTGTAAATTGCCCTTGGTACACAGTGCCCCGCTTGCCACCTTTCGTTTTCTCTTTCCTTTTCTCTACGTTTGTTCCTGTTATACACTGCACAAGACAGGTCGGCAAATAATTTACATAACTCAACTGGAGCAGGAATGGCAACTGAATAAATTAACTCTAGGCCAGGTGTATGGCGTCTCGCTCGTCTCTTTGAAATTCCAGGTTGTTATTGTTTGACCCAATAACGGAATTGTAGACAGGTTTTATGTTGCTATAGAGGTATCTTGTGCCACATGAGTAGAAGGCATCACTGTTTAGTAGTAGTAATGAACTTTTTCATGTCCCTCCATGTCAATTATAGTGTGTTCAAAGGGGTTGTGTGTCTATCTGCCAAAGAAAAGGAAAACCTTATTTTCGTCATGGCTATTTCTCTATACGTAACCGTAGGTGATGAGTGTTGTTGGTATCTGAGCAGTGAATAACACAGCATCAGGCTAAAATCCCCCTTAGTTATACGCGCTAAGCGTTCAATTTGATATATCTTTATTTATGTAGTCAATCACTGCTAATGGAGTTACAGAATTATGTTATGACACCTTTCACTGAAAGTTTGTAAAGCAAAGTTTATGGACAAGGCAAGCAATTGTACATGAATAATACCAGTGATTTCAGAGGGAAATTATGGTATACCTAAATGTAAGGGTATCATTGCTTTGGAATTGCTGAGACAATATCTTGGCACGAGGGCTTCCACTTCTGATAACTGATCCCTTTAAAGATGTGTCGGTCACGGGTGATCATCGTGATTCATCTTTCACGTAGAAGCTTCCGTTCCACACTCTTAGTTCGAGAAGAATTACCATCATACTTCAAATTATGATTAAAGGTAAAGACTCAAAATCAGACAAGTTGATGTGTTATGTCTATGGGAGGTGATTTTTTTTTTTAAACCATGCATTGACTTGACAACGTTCAAGCACCTTTATTTCAGCTGATTTTGCTCCATTTCCTCTGAAACTTAAGTATGTGGTAGCTCAGACAATAAGCTGCAGTAATCATGCATTTTATGTTTTTCAAATCTCCTCATCAGGTTGATAATTTTGCAGCTAAAAACTGAAAATGAGAATGGAATGTGGACCAAACGATTCCTGAATCATCTTTCACATATAAGCTTACGTTCCTCATATTTTCTCGTCAAGACGTACATGGCCGAAGGATAAAGGCGACGTCACAAGAGACGGAGGTTGCATACGTACGGGTTCGAACCCCATAAGAGCACGAAACAAAATGCTTACATCTTTTGCTTTTTTTCTTTTATGGAGTATTCACCTTCGTCCATGTAGAAATCACGTTTTCATGTAAACGTACACACACACACACACACATACAATATCCCTTTGTTTTGTGTTGGAGACCACATTGCTTTGACTGTCAACTTGGACTTGAAATTACAAATGTTAAAGTGAAGATGACTCTGAAAAGACCGCATGGCCATGTTTGATTTTCTTTTACATTAAAGACCTATTGGTAAATACTCATTCACATATCCTTTCCAATCAACTTACTTGGACACGCCGACACCACACGAAATTTTCAATTGGTTGCATGACAGAAACAATTTCATCTGAATTATGTAGGACTGTATAAAGAATTGGACTTCACGAATATTTCTCAATATTACTTCAAGTCGCTACTTAACATTATTTTCGTTGTCGATCACTGAAAATGAGAATGGAATCTGGTTGAAACGATTCTCGATTTATCTTTGCAACTGTATATTGATCGAATCTACGCGGCCACTCGTGGGAAGTTGAATAGCGCTATCAGTCACTTGACGTATATCGCCAAAAAACTGAATATCAGTGTAAATTTGTGTTGTGTATAGCATACATAGATAGATTTAAGTTTCGCAGAAGATCTTCGGATCTTCCGTGAGGCAGAATCGCTTAGCACGCTGCGTGTTTATAATGCCCGTCCGGAAGGAGAGAAGTTAATCGAGTCCCGCAGGACTTTTTCCTTTTATTTCTTTTTTCTTTTTTTTTCTGCAGTTCAGCTTCACTCTGATGTCATGAACACAGCTACTCTATTTCCCTTGTTTTGTATTGGAGTTTGGAGGTTGGGTTTGCTTCTTTAATTTTGTCACACGTTATGTTGTAAATTGCCCCTTGAAACAGTACCCCGCTTGCCACCATTCGTTTTCTCTTTCCTTTTCTCTTCATTTGTTCTTGTTATACTGTAGCAGGATATTTAGGAACGTGTACGTTTACATAACTAACAGGAATGGGAACTGAATTAATTAACTCTAGTCCACGTGCATGGCGTCTCGCTTATCTCTTTGGAATTCCAGGTTGTTATTGTTTGACCAAATAACGGAGTTAAAGACAGGCGGGGAAGGAAGTGACTTGATATTGCTTCATAATGAGGAATTTCGGGCAACACCTTTCCAAGTGTAGTGATTATGACGGGGTTCTCTGTCGTTTATTTTCGTCATGGCTGTTTCACTAGTTTAGCCATAGGGGATATTATGTTGTTGGCATCTGGGAGAATAGAACAGATCAGTACCAAACTGGAATAGCCCTATAAGCAATGTGGTAAGCGTTCAATTTTTTGCATTATCTTTCTTCTTTAAAGTCAATCACTACTGATCGAAATACACAATATAATATGACACGTTCCATTGGTAGTTTAGGAAAAGGGAGTTAATGCACGATGCAATGATAAATGTGATACCATTGATTTTAGAGACGTCATTGTGGTGTGGTACTGGTGATGGTAAGGGAACCATAGATTGCTTTTAAAGTAATGAGACAATCATTGGACCTTTGCATCAAGACCGTATTCCCATCTAGAATATAATGCATGTTCGTGCGGCGTTTTTTTTTTTAATCCTGACGTGGACATTTTCTTTTTCTTGTTTTTAATGTAAGAATGTTATATCTAAATTTGTTTCTTTCCCCTAACATGTATTTTGGTTGAATATAAAGTTGGACGTTCCGTGACCGAGCAGCGATTTAGTTACAGTTTCAATGCATCTTGTTTACCATCTTCTCTGACATTAAATTGATGGTTTTTATATTTGACATTGTCTGTCTATTTGCCTGTTTATGCTCATAAAACACTGCTATAACAACTAATACATTTGCTTCACTTGTCACACGCAATGATATGGATTGCAGTTGTGCATGCAGTTTTACTTCCGCCACCTTTCGTTTTTCTCTCCCCTTTTCCCTCACTTTGGTTTTGTTATACTGCAGATGGGAATGATTACAATAACATAACCCAACTTGAAGTAGGAATGAGAACTGAATAGATTAACTCTAGGCCAGGTGTATATAGCGTCTCGCTCATCTCTTTGAAATTTCAGGTTGTCATTGTTCGATCAACGGAGTTGAAGACAGGCTTTATGTTGCTATAGAGGTATCTCGCGCCACATGAATGGAATGCATACGCTGTTTAGTATTAGTAATGAATTTTTTCATGTCCATCCCTGCCAATAAAAGTGAAGTGTTTTTGAGACGAATTATGAATCGAAGAACTGGAATTTAACTTACGTTTTTGGCAACGTTTCGCTGATTAATCATCGACTGGATGAATAATAACTTTCATCGACATAAAAGTGAAGTGTGTTTGACGGGGTTCTGTGTCATTCTGCCTATGAGAAAGCAAAGTTTTATTTTCGCCATGGCTGTTTCTCTATGCGTGGCCGTGGGTGATGGGTGTTGTTGGCATCTGGGCAGAAAAGAACCGAATATCATGCTATAATACCCCCCCCCCCCCCCCCCCCGTTAGGTTCTAAGCGTTCAATACGGTGATATATCTCTCTTCTTTATTATGTCAATCACTGCTGATGGAATTACAGAATTATGTTATGACGCGTTTCACTCAAAGCTTAAAGAACAAAGTTTATGTACGATACAAGTAATGGTGCATGAGTCCTATAGGCCATTGATTTTAGATGAGAAATTATGATATGCCTATAGTAGGGGTGTCATTGATTAGGAATTAATGACACGATTAATGTGATCTGAATAATGTAGGCCCAAAAAAGTTCAACTAAGTATCTCATTATAACTTCAAGGTGCTATATTACATTCTTTTCTTTGTCGATCACGGATGACCGACATCTGATGACCCCCATCGTATCACCTAACTCGTCTTCAGTGTGACGAGTTTCATATCTCGTGCTATTTACTTTCGAACGTAAAAGCAAACATCCGGCATTTATTTTATCATCGTACGGAGTTGAATATTAATATTATTCATTTCAGAACGTCAAAGCAAACATGCGATATTTATTTCAGCATCTTCTACAGCCGAATGTTATCTTTATTCATTTCCCAACGCAAAATCAAATACTCGACATTAATCTTAGCACCGTACGGAGGTGAATCTTACCGTTATTCATTTCCAAATGTATAAGAAAACACCCGACATTTATTTTAGTATCATTCAAAGTCAAATATTACCGTTATTCATTTCCCAAAACTAAAAACAAATATCCGACATTTATTTTAGCATCTTTGGGAGGTAAATGTTATTGCTATTTAGATTCAAACATAAAAGCAAACATCAGACATTTATTTCATCGTCGTACGGAGTTGAATATTATTGTTATTCATTTCCGAACGTCAAAGGGATCATTCGACATTTATTTTAGCATCTTCCGGAGCTGACTGTTATTGCTATTTACTTTCGAACGTAAAAGCAAACATCAGGCATTTATTTTATCATCGTACGGAGTTGAATATTAATATTATTCATTTCAGAACGTCAAAGCAAACATGCGATATTTATTTATCGTACGGAGTTGAATATTTTTTATTATTCATTTCCGAACGTCAAAGCAAAAATGCGGCATTTATTTCAGCATCTACCAGAGCCAAATGTTATCCTTATTCATTTCCGAACGCAAAATCAAATACTCGACATTAATTTTAGCACCGTACGGAGCTGAATCTTGCCGTTATTCATTTCAAAAAGTATAAGAAAACACCCGACATTTATTTTAGTATCATACAAAGTCAAATATTACCGTTATTCATTTCCCAAAATTAAAAACAAATATCCGACATTATTTTAGCATCTTTCAGAGGTAAATGTTATTGCTGTTTAGATTCGAACATAAAAGCAAACATCAGACATTTATTTCATCGTCGTACGGAGTTGAATATTATTGTTATTCATTTCCGAACGTCAAAGGGATCATTCGACATTTATTTTAGCATCTTCCGGAGCTGACTGTTATTGCTATTTACTTTCGAACGTAAAAGCAAACATCCGGCATTTATTTTATCATCGTACGGAGTTGAATATTTTATATTATTCATTTCAGAACGTCAAAGCAAACGTGCGACATTTATTTCAGCATCTACCAGAGCCGAATGTTATCCTTATTCATTTCCGAACGCAAAATCAAATACTCGACATTAATCTTAGCACCGTACGGAGCTGAATCTATGCCGTTATTCATTTCCAGAAGTATAAGAAAACACCTGACATTTATTTTAGTATCATACAAAGTCGAATATTACCATTATTCATTTCCCAAAACTAAAAACAAATATCCGACATTTATTTTAGCATCTTTGGGAGGTAAATGTTATTGCTATTTAGATTCAAACATAAAAGCAAACATCAGACATTTATTTCATCGTCGTACGGAGTTGAATATTATTGTTATTCATTTCCGAACGTCAAAGGGATCATTCGACATTTATTTTAGCATCTTCCGGAGCTGACTGTTATTGCTATTTACTTTCGAACGTAAAAGCAAACATCAGACATTTATTTCATCGTCGTACGGAGTTGAATATTATTGTTATTCATTTCCGAACGTCAAAGGGATCATTCGACATTTATTTTAGCATCTTCCGGAGCTGACTGTTATTGCTATTTACTTTCGAACGTAAAAGCAAACATCCGGCATTTATTTTATCATCGTACGGAGTTGAATATTTTTTATTAGTCATTTCAGAACGTCAAAGCAAACGTGCGACATTTATTTCAGCATCTACCAGAGCCGAATGTTATCCTTATTCATTTCCGAACGCAAAATCAAATATCTTACATAAATTGTAGCACCGTACAGAGCTGAATCTCAATGTATTCATTTCCAAAAGTATAAGCAAACATCCAACATTTATTTTAGTATCATTCAAAGTCGAATATTACCATTATTCATTTCCCAAAACTAAAAACAAATATCCGACATTCATTTAAGCATCTTACGGAGTCGATTGTTACCGCTGTTCAGTTCTAAAAGTAAAGGCAAACATCCGACTTTTCTTGGTGGCCGATCGGTTCACCAAAATCTTCACATCTGAAATTTTGGTGCCCGACGTGCGTTTTTTGGTGGCCCTGGGCCACCGCTAGTGTCGAGCCCTGACGGTATACCTGGTAGGTACCTCCTAGCAACAGGGGTGGAGTCTCAATCTGGCAAGAAAAAATACAAATTTATCGAACTGCGGTACGAAACGCAACTTTAGGCGATGAGTATTATGTCGTAAAAAACAAACTAACCAACGAACAGAAGAATCGAACAAAAACAAAATCTCTGTGTTAGAAATCCGTTTCCAGAGACACTTTTACTCATTTTTTTTTTTTTCACACTGAAACTGAAATACAACGTGTATGTATGGCGCAACTTTTCTTTCTCACAACGCGACAGGGCGGCGTGTCGTTCTTTTGAAGGTCAAAGACAATGGTAGAGGTGCACGAAGCCGCTATTATTCTTCGTGAATGAATGGTTTCAGTAACGCGTCTGCATTCTCGGACGCATTCCGGACGCCTTGAATAGAGGATTTTATAATCCCCATTCTCGGAATACGACGGAATGCCTCTATTCACAAGGCTGAGGGGAGTAACAATAGGGCATTCTCAGTGCAGGTAGAATGCGTGGGTGCGGGAATGAAGTAGAGAATGCCTGCATGCCGGACGCATTCTGGATTACCAGCAACTGGATGTCCGTCGCGCCTTAAACGGGTACTCCGTTTAATTGGGTAGTAATGTCAAAATCAGTTCCAATGCACATTAAAATTACCTGATAATCGGGTTGCCTCTCCGCATAAATGGGTAAATAATTTTCTTCTTACCTAATTTCTACCCACATTGTATCGTAGATATAACACTTTAAGAAATCATGAATGTCAAATTTTCCATAGTTAATCTCAATTTCTGCTTAATTTGCAAAGAAGACAGATCATTTGGGAAGTGATTAAACATGTAAACACATGTACCAGTACCCATTTGCCACACGTAAACGAACATTACACCTGTAGCTGGCACTCACAACTGCATAAACAGACAGGAGTTGAGCACACTTGCGCACCTCCCTTGCTCCGCAACAACACTCACAATACGAGAAGTTTGCAACGAAAATCAGGCCATTCGCCAGCTCCATAATTTTGCTTTTCCCCAGTCACTTCTCGAAAAGTAACCCGACGTTCTACGTGGCTAGTGCACGCAAAGAGACGTGTTCGATTCGGAAAACACCTGCGTGTTAGCGAGGAGTCTATAGTTAAACAACAAAGTTTTCTGAACACATAATATGTCTTCAGCTACATAATTGTAATAAAAATATGTCCATAAAAAGAGTGTTGTAGTAACTTACTGCTTGTGACTGAGCCAGTGTAAGGTATGTATAATGTGCCGTGCAAACACGCTTGTTAATTAAGCATACAGTGTAGGTGTTTGGTGCAGTGTACAATGCATGGATACGTCAATTGTGAATGAAATAAGACATGTTCTTCTGTTAATTGGGTACTCCGCTTAATCGGGTAAGAAATGCTCTGCCCGAGCCTACCCGATTATGCGGAGAGTACTGTATTGTCACCCAAAGGTGAAATCTGCACAGATCAAACATTTGAAGATCATCTGATCACCCGAGTTAGAAATCAGTTCGCAACACACAGATCATACAACGTCATCACCAGTTGCTTAAAAGAAGACTGTTCTGGCATTTTATTTTTAGATAATATGTTGTTCTAATTCCAAAAAGACCTAGCTGTGCAAATAAAAACGGAATTTCATCACAGTTTAGTCTGCAATTTCAAATTGAAAATGAGCCTTTATTGGTGCGATTTATGCTAATGAGCTGACAAGCCTAAATGTCGCAATGTGAGAGATGCACAACTCATGGATATACTGATTACAAGCGCTCGCATTCATGTGCGTTAATTCGTACCGAGTAGCAGACAACACATAGGCCTACATGTCACACTTGTGTGTACAACCAATACATTTGTACACTCTGTACAGCACTCATGCGTGTGTAATTGTAGCATAGCACCGTCAAGATACCTGTAATGTAGGCTGTGCTTCTGAAGTATGTGCCGAGTACTATTTATAGGAATTGTCAAGAAAACTGGAATCTATCTAGGGAAATCTTTTCTCCATCTTTTGTTAGCTATTCCATATTCGCGGAAAAAACCTGCGAAACCCTGACACGTCCAAACTGAACATCTGAATCGGAACACTGAAATATTCGTACTGCTACGACTTATTCAATGTAGAATTTGTGAGGACCACTTCCAGCAAACTAAATCTAGCTCTAGGCCTGTGTAGGTAGTAAGTGGTGTTAATGTACTGTCCTATCCATGTAGATATCTCAAATTCCAGCAAAGCAAATTGCACCAAAATTACAGGATATACTTCATAGCTTATTTCCAAGTACTCACTTAAATTTGAACCAAATCGGTTATCGGGAAGTACATCAATATTGATGTCAACTTTCAAGTCGTCACTCAAAACAAGCTCACTCTTCATAAGAGATCGTAGCGAACACTGCCTGCACAATCTAGAACAGAAGTTAGCCGTCCCATACTGTGCCAACGGGGACGCACACAGGAGCTCAAACTCAATGTGCAATTATTGTGGTAAGTTTATGTGATCTAGGAACTGTATCTCACCCAAATTCATAAAACTTGCCATAGATCATGTGACCACTGATTTTTTTTGCTCCCAAATACTTGAAAGATTTGTCGCATAATATTAGATAGCTAACTTCAGTCTGTGCTTGCCCAGGCAGTGTACGCCGCGTTCGCTCATGATGAAGAGCAAGTTATTTTGAGCGACGTCATGAAAGTCGACGTCTACACCGTACGCTTCCCGATAACCAGATCATTTAGCATTTGGATATGAGGTCAACTCCTCAAAATTTCACTATTTCAGTTCCCTCATATTTATGCAATGCCAACAGGATTTTTCTTGAAACTTGATATATGCAGCTGTACATGTATCCCGATAGAGATTCTCTTTTGCCAAATTTTGCCAAATGTCAAAGGTCAAGTGACAGTTCTAAATTTCACTTCCTCCAGATCTCTGAATTGACACAAGGTATCATCGTGAAACTGTACATATTTATGCATGTTTTACCTGACAGTGATTTTCTTGGGAATTTTAGGGTCATAGGGTCAAAGGTCAAGGGTCAAATGTCAGGTTAAAATGCTAAAATTTTACTATTCAATACTGAAATTAAAGCGAACATTCAACACATTTGTGATAAACCTGTCATATTAAATTTTTGCCAATTATGTGAAACTGTCGTCACATATTGTCATGACATTGTACTATAGACCTTTTAGGAGAACCATGCATTATGGCAGAGGCATACCAGTGGCCATAGCGACATTTCTAGTTTTTGTTTATTATGAGTTGTGTTATTTGAAGCCTATTAACCCGTTGAGGACATTTCAATTTTGCTACAACTCGCATTTCACATAGACGCTTGCCCGAGTATACTTGGGACTCGTCCTCAAAGGGTTAGGACTTTACCAAGAGACTCGTGTGTCACTGAAATAATTCTGACATGCTTTGTTAACCTTTTACCTCTTTCAAATTACATAATTATATTCATTGTATGATATTGTGTCACAGATGTAATTCTGACAGGCTTTGTTGCCTTTGACGTCTTTCAAATTGGGTAATTAGATTTTCTATATGAAAATAAAAATGGTAAAGAATAAAACTATTTAAAAGTGGAAGGGCCATTCTGGGTGTTATAGGGAGTAAATTGGCGGGCGGTTTCAGGCGGTTCAGTTACTAATGGGCAAACTTTAACGAAATGCCACTGGCACTCAATGCATTGTGTAAACAAAAAAACTCTCGCTCGTATTTTACCTCGGCAAACCTTTACAACAATTTCATGCACATGGAAATTTCTGGTTATTATAACTTGCATGTCATCCACTTGTAGGGTCAGTAAAGGCTATGCATAGCCAGAAATATGAGGGAGTGAGTGAGTGAAAGAAAGACAGCCAGACAGACAAATTGAGCAACTCAGGAAAACAAACCTGATTTGTTCTTGTTGGTTTTTGCTTACAGTTGAAGATCACAGACATGACTTCATGTCAGTAACATGATCAGCTATTAGGGCAGGTTTTTTGTCTGTTTTGTAAAGATCACAGGTTAAACTAGAAAAGCACTCTGAGAGCGCATACCTCCACTAAGCAGCTACTTTCCACCGATGATCTTGCTCTTCCCAAAGAGATTTTTCTCCTCTCCACCACTGGGGAAAAGTTCTTTGGGCTCTTCCATAGAGATCAGTGATTTCCACCCATATGTATACATGCTGAAAAATCACCCGATTTCCCAATGTAGAAGCCTTTGTTACGTCATAAACCCTTAGCTGCGCGGCACGCCTCGCCCTAGCAGAAACTAGAGCACGCAGTTTAGTGCGCGTTTGAGAACCTAAAAAATGCACAGCTTGAACTCCCAAGTTCATTGACCCTACCTGTCAAAATATCAAAAATCCTTCATAAATTCCCAAAAAATTATCGGATCACTACCAACATTTAATAATTTATTACTTGTTTCATCCAAATCTGTTAACTACTTTTTGAGTTTTTTTGCACACAGACAAACAAACAAACACACCAACGGTAACGAAAACATAACCTCCTCCCTTGGCGGAGGTAATAAGGGATACACCTTACAAGAGTTTCTGGTACATTCAGACACTTTGCAGTGCTTGCCAAGATACATGCATACTGTATGCTGCATAGAAAAAAAAGGGCTTCCACCCAATTCTCAATGAGGCTTTTTTGCAGGGGGAGTTGTCTGTCTATAGAATCATGAAATATACATTATGTATGTAATCATCACTGCTTATTCTCTCAATGTCTAATAATGGAAAATTCCACTGTTTGTAAATGTCAATGTTGTGGTTTTCTTTGAAACATTGTGCTTAAAGAGTATGAGAAGTTGCATCAGGAGTTCTTTTCTCTTTTTTTTCCCCCTTCCTTCGGTAGAATGATGTCATCAGCTGTGCCCAACAAGTGGAGATGCTTGAAACCCAACTTGGGGCCAGACTTGAGCAGCTGCAGGCCACAGTCCAGTCAAAGACAGCAGTGCCGACTGCACAGGTGTATGTAAGTACAGGCCTTTCATGTCTCATGCCACAGGCATGAGAACCCTTTCTTCCTTTTTTGTCCAAATTATATAAATGGGCTGGATGCATAGAATCTAGCAATTGCTTGTGCTAGCCTTTTACTTGAATCCGTATGCATAAAAACAAGCAATTGCTAGCGAGCCAAAGCTTTTGCTAGGAAGCGCAAGCCATTCAAGGAGGGTTCCTAGTCTAATATTGTTTCCTAGTCCTCAAGGAATCCTTGCGCCAAATTTTATGCTTTTATTAGCCGTGTATAAAGCAAGACAAAAAAAAAAAAGAAGCATGCAAACGAACAAGCAAAGCACCACTTTTTAAATGGGGGGCGCACCCTTTGCCCTACCCCCTCCCCCAACTGTTCAGCTACTACATTACGCAAGAACATAAATAATGCTCTTACTGCAATGTCCAAATTCAGGTTTTGAACCAAACACAAATAAAGATGTATATCAAATATTGTCATCATATCACCTACCTGGCATGAAAAGTGAGGGGTTTGCCATAAGTGTCAGTCATTTTGAAATTTGATCTTCTGTGTGTGTGTGTGTGTGTGTTTTCCCTAAAACTTCCAGGAGGGCTCCTTCTCTAATATTGTTTCCTAGTCCTCAAGGAATCTGTGCGCCAAATTTTATGCTTTTATCCGCCGTGTATAGAGCAAAACGAGGAAAAACATGCAAAAGAACAAGCGAACAACCATTTTTTTTGGGGGGGGGGTCCCTCCCCCAGCAGTTCAGTGACTTTACATTACGCAAAAATATAAATAATGCTCCTACCACAGCGTTCAAGCTTTACAAGGTTCTAAAGCAAACCAAAAATACAAACATATGTAATATATTGTCACCGTATCACCCATATTACATGAAAAGTGAGGGTTTTGCCTATTAAGTGTCGGCCATTTTGAAATTTGATCTTTTTATTGTTTTCTACAAAAATTCCCGAAGGGCTCCTACTCTAATATTGTTTTATAGTCCTCAAGGAATCCGTGTGCCAAATTTGATGCTTTTATCCACAGTGTAACGGTAATTTCACTAAGCGACCTGTCTACTAATGCAAACATTAGGAATATCAACCATGAGACAAGAAAGACTAGAGATTACATCTTCCCTGAGAACATTGAATGGATATTACTTCCCCACTGATCCAGCTGATCCACAGGGCCCTACCAAAACATTAATTTACAAGCAAGTAATATATCTTACTTAACTGTATAAAAAACTTTCTATTGTTATACAAAACATGAAAAAGCTGTTTAAAGTGTATTCCGATTCATGTGTGGAAAAACACAAAATGGTGCTCTTAAATCAATCACTGCTCAGTATAAGTCTCCCTGAGTATGCCACACCTAATATTGATATCGTGAATTAATTGTCCCCGCCGAACGAGTTCGAGCAGGGGACTATGAAACGGGCTCCGTACGTGTGTGTGTCTGTGTGTCCGTGTGTCCGTCCGTGCGTCCGTCCGTGCGTCCGTCCGTGCGTCCGTGTGTGATCAAAATGTTCAAAATGCTACTCCTTCGCCATTTCTAACCCGATTTTGATTCTGTTTGCTTTATATGATAGCACTACATGAGAGCTTTGAAACTTCTATACAGAATTTCAGTTGTGACCTTTGACCTTGACCTTTGACCTATATTGTACATTTTGCTTCAAAATGCTACTCCTTCGCCATTTCTAACCCGATTTTGATTCCGTTTGCTTTATATGATGGCACTAGGTGAGGGCTTCAAAACTTCTACACAGAATTTTGACCTTTGACTTCTTTGACCTTTGACCTTGATTTTTGACCTATATTGTACATTGCCTACAAAATGCTACTCCTTCGCCATTTCTAACCCGATTTCGATTCCGTTTGCTTTATGTGATGGCACTAGGTGAGGGCTTCAAAACTTCTACACAGAATTTTGACCTTTGACTTCTTTGACCTTTGACCTTGATTTTTGACCTATATTGTACATTTTGCTACAAAATGCTACTCCTTCGCCATTTGTAACCCGATTTCAATTCCGTTTGCTTTAAGTGATGGCACTAGGTGAGGGCTTCAAAACTTCTACACAGAATTTTGACCTTTGACTTCTTTGACCTCTGACCTTGATTTTTGACCTGTATTGTACATATTACTACCAAATGCTACTCCTTCGCCATTTCTAACCCGATTTCGATTCCGTTTGCTTTATGTGATGGCACTATAGGTGAGGGCTTCAAAACTTCTACACAGAATTATGACCTTTGACTTCTTTGACCTTTGACCTTGAGTTTTTACCTACATTGTACATTGGCTACAAAATGCTACTCCTTCCCCATTTCTAACCCGATTTCGATTCCGTTTGCCTTATGTGATGGCACTAGGTGAGGGCTTCAAAATTTTGACCTTTGACTTCTTTGACCTTTGACCTTGATCTTTTTACCTATATTGTACATTGTGCTACTAAATGCTACTTCCGGCGGGGACATATATTACGCACCGCGTAATTTCTACTTTTCCTTGTTTCATAATTGCAACTGATTGACAAATTGCCCTGCATCAACGTAAATAAGCACTGAATTGATCAGTGTGTTAGTAGTAGCCGTGATAAAAAATCATGGGCATATATGAGCTCTGGACAGGCGTCATCTCTACTAGACCACCGAGCTTCCGCCCGAAAGCAAGTGTTGGTTCTGATCCTTATAGCGTGCAGCAGGTACTGCGTAATTATTCAAATTCATGAAATTCTTCTGTCGAGATGTTTTCATTGCGACTGACTGACAAATTTGTATTTTGCCCTGAATTGAAAAATAAGGGGCAATTTTCTTATTGCTGTTTTGTGTCTGCGTGTCGTAGTGCATGTGTACTTGCTGCTGTGGTTAACAGCGGGTTTGATTTACTGTAATGCCCACATACTCGGCTTTATGTTGTGTGGTTTGCACAGACCAATATCAGCAACCGCTTATGCGGAAGTACCGCTTAAACGGGAGAAAAACTTGTCTCCCGACCCCTCCCAATTAAGCGGTGGGTACCACATTATTATTGTCATTTTTATCCTCATAGTGACATTTTGGTATACAGTGACATTGGATTATATAAAGTAGACTTTTGAACAACAGTTAAAAGAGTGCTTTCTAGGCAGTGCCTTGTCATACCCAATCTGGCTGTCATGAGTTTCACCTGTATATTGGAGCCAGCTATGGATGGTCCTGCATGGTCATTCATGCCATCCATCCAATGCAAAACTTTGTGTGTTGCATTACTTTAAACGTTTTGAATTACCTAAAATTATGTTTTAATACACAATTGTACACATGATGTCATCATGCAAGATGAGGCTATACAGGACATGTTGTCTGTTTTAGTTGACCAAGCCTTGCCATAATTACATTAACCAAACAATGGGGAACAAACTACTTCCACAGCTTTAAAGCATTCTCATAAACCTGTGCATACACAATAAACTGTCGATGTTTCTGTGCTAATTATGCTTTTCAATTGTCTGATGAACCCTTATCATGGTTATTGAATCATTTTAGGCAGAAACTTTATTGGAGAAAATTATTCCAGTGTTAAAAAAATTTGAGATGATTACAGTACATCAAATTGGCCTCAGAAATAGAGGTGCAAGATTTTTGTTTGTTGTGTTGGACTCTGTGCTGTCCTGGTAACCTGATTTGCGGCAAAAACAAAAAGGGACAAATCTCTTCTTAGAAAAGAGTGTGGTGTGGAGTTAATCACATTTCATAGTAATAAGTCTAATCTTTCTCCTGCTTCTCCCCCGTTAGCCTCAGTTCATCAATCTGGCCCATATCTGGAGTGGTTTTCAGGATGAGATGGTTCTCCTCAGTGTGCTTAGCAACATCTTAGCCAGTCTGGAGCCTTACAATAAGGTTAGTTTTGACAGAATTTTTTTTTTTTTTTAAACTGTGGTGCACATTATGAATTTTGGGATCATATAGCTGGAAATGGAAAATGTATTTTTGTAATAATTCTTTTTGAATATTATTATTCAATGTTTTCCCACACAAGTTGAAAGTTGTAAAATCTAACTTTACATTTGATATAAAATCATTGATGTTGAGTCATGTGTTGTGTGATCAAGAGTGTAAATTGCATTCATGCTGCTTAAATAAACCAAACACGCCATCGACTTAATGGACAAGAAAGTGAAATTATAGTATCATGCTGTTTCCTATTTTATTCAGTGATAACTAACAAAAATGTGCAGGTGATAAGTAGTTAATTACTGTCTTGAGATTTAAGTACACTAGTGAAACAGAAAGAAGCAATAATTATGTAGCATGTCATTAAAACTTTACATCCATTCCCATTGAGACACTGACTAACGCATTCCCTAGAATAGTAAGTTTGCTTCTCTGTGTACAATATTGGACACAGGTATCCTTAGTCTCATTGGTTGATTTCTAATAACAATTTTAGAAGATTTCTAATAACCATTTTAAATGCTTGCTCTGAATAAATTAAGACAATATCGTATCTTCAAATAATATAGATTGACTGAAAGGGAGATATAAAGTTTCCCCAAGATTTTCTCTTCTACTAGCCTCTAGCATATAATCAATGAAGTGTATAATTTCAAATATCTAAGTACCAAACAAAGCATGTTTCTTTACCAGTATGTGTACTTGGTGTTCTAAAGTACCTATACTAGGCAAAAAAAACCCATTTTCTTTTTTATCTTTATACCAGTTTAACTCTCACAGTAACAAGGTGCTAAAAATTCTACAGACTTGCCACCCATCAACCTGCCCATAATAATGAGTGCTTAGTACAAAACATCTCCAGAGGAGTTACAAGAAAGGGTCCTAAAACAAGCTAAAGCCCTATCACATTTCTTTATTATGAGGATATGCTGTACATACACAAGCAAGTACCACATGCATGTGTGCGTGACGCAAACATTTTCATGCAATAGTCCCATGCAACAACAACAAAAAAAACTAGCTTTTCATACTCCATGGAGTACGACAAATTTAGGGAACTATATATAAAAAAACTTTTCAGTTACATGTTATCTTTTCTCTTTTTAATACGTTCCTTAGAGAAATTCTTTAAGAAATAAAGTAAATACAGTGTCTTGACATTCATAATGAATAATGAAATCCACATGAAAACAGCTCCTTTTCACACATGAATAAACTGTGATAAACATTGTAAACAATGTCAAACTTAACATAATTACAGTCAAACCTGTCTTTAATCTAGCCGCCACCTGCTTATAGCAGCCACTGAAAAATCCCCCACACAAGTTGTTGTATCATAGACCCTCAATATAGCGGTCGCCTGCCTAATGCGGCTAGCAGCCACTCATTTTGTATCTTTATATTTTTGTATCTTGGTCAAGAAAAGTCATCTTTCCACTAACTTGACTGAAACCTCTAGATCTAGACTTTAGTAATGCTACCCTGAATAGATGCTAGAAATCAAGGTAAAGACAGCTCGTAATAACATCACAGAATTTTACCAAAATGCCGACTAATTCATGATTTAGATCCCTTTGAATAAGGACAGTGGGATATCTGTCTGGGTATTGTTTCTTCTTTTCTTCAGCTTTGCACATTATCAATCCCCTCGAACTCGCTCATGAACCCCATTTGTGGAAAACCAGTATGAGCCAGTTCCACAGGCTCAAAATGTTATTTTAAAAATCAAATGAATAGAAGTAGGCTAAAAGAAAATGAAAAAATGAAGTTAATTGTACCACTAAAAAATCTCAATTTTATAGCTGCTCATGCAAACTTATTTGCTGGCTTGTTTGTTTGTTTGTTTGTTTGTTTTTAAGAATTATATGCTGTAGTTTATGCTATTATGCAATGCAAATGTTCAAATTCAAAATGGCCACTGACCTGTCTATAGTGGCCACTTTTGTCGTTTCCCTTAGGTGGCAGCTATAGACAGGTTTGACTGTACTTCAGTTTAGAGATGAATGTTGCACTCCTGCGCAAAATTTAAACAATATACATAGTAGGTCATCTTGCATAATCTGTGTAAAGCCGAATCAGATAGCATGAATTTCAACACACCGTCACAGGTGTAAAGGGTCAAAAGGGATGAGATCCATGTTCATTCTCGGCAAACTGCTAACTTCCCAAATTCATTTTATTGGAAAGTCTTTGCACCAGCTGTTCCCCCCCCCCCCCCCCATTTTGAACAAAGACCCTGTTTACAGTGAGTGAAAAGGCCGGGCTCGGCCGCGGCCGAGCCTGGCCTTCATTTCACTGTAAACGCGCAAAAGGCCAAATGCGGTACCAAAATCGGCCGCGCATTTGGCCATGCTCCGGAGGTAGTCTTGGCCGCAGCTGGGCCGCAGCCGAGCCCGGCGTTTTCTCACTGTAAATGCAAACTGGGCCAAATGCGGTACCAAATTTAGTCTAGCTTCCAGACCCTCTGCCCGTTGTATTTCACTACTCAGGATATTAACGCCCTCAGCGTAGAAAACTAGTATAGGATAGTATAGTATAGTATAGTATAGTATAGTATAGTATAGTTTAAGGTGGTTTTGTCCTGCAGAGGTCTTTGCCTCATAGTCCAGTTGGCAAAGGGTCCAGAAACCAGACTATACCACAGTGCAACCGGCACCCTCCTAATAATAGTGTTTGTTTACAAGCAGAGCGCCACTACGACAAAATATTGAAAGGTTTGAATTAAAAGCCCGGGCCGAGTCCGGCACTGTAAACGGACAAAATTGCAGGGCCAAGTACCGCAATTGATGCCGGGCTCGACCACGGCTCGGCCGTGGCTCGGCCCGGCCCTGCACTGTAAACGGGGTCAAAGACAATGTGTAGTTAATGTGCAACAAACAGAACTTGTGCTTTGAATACTTTTATTAAGCTCATATATCAAAATGGAAACACAGATGACATGTTTTTTTTTGTGTGTGAAATTTGCTTCCATAGAACCACAGAGAATTCTTCACACCAGATGTAATTGGTCCTCTCCTTGAAGGAATTCCTGTCAAAACAGATGAAGATCGCATTAAAGAGGTAAATTGTTTCATTGGTGCTGTTCACATTGCAAGTAAAATTTTCCAAAGTTAGAATTTTGCGAAGTGTAGGTGAAGGTTGCTGAGCTTCCCAAAACTTCGTCTGAAAAATTGCAAGCCAGAGTGTGAAATTTTGCACTCCAGGTACAGTTTGCTGTAATTGTAATGTAATGAACGCTCATCACAGAAAAATTGCAAAGTTTGTCATGTGACTTCCACGCACGTCCTGTTCATTTCTCAAGACTCCATGCAAATTGTGAATGCGTACTATGAATGGGAGTGCTATGAAAGTTTGGGGTTTTCGTGTTACTGCTAATCCTAGCATACGTAGTACTATGTGGAGAAAAGAATATGTCTTGAATACCAAGCACATTATTGGCACTGATCAGTATCAATAATGCCCACTGGATCCACGGTGATGAAATAAAGTGTCTCTGATATAGGACCTATGTACCGTGGTATAGGTCCCATCTGGAGACAAGATGACATTTTGAGAGTACAACGAAAGTAAGAGAGAATATGTAAGCAAAAGCGGGAAGGGGGAGAAATCCTGCAAGGACACAAAAGACATTGGCGTATTCACCACACCTATTGTGGGATGGTTGCCTGTGTACTGTATGGGAAGAGCAAAAGCAGCGGCAATACAACCTTGTGATCTTGCCAGCGGATCAAATACCTTTACAAAATCTGATTTGATGTTCATTCTCTACATGAATATAGTGGAATCTTATATCCAGTACAGTCAAACCTGCCTTGGCGGCCACCTGTCTATAGCGGCCACCTGCCTATAGCAGCCACTGAAAAGTCCCCCTTAGTGAAAAGCCATGTTATAGACCCTGTGTATAGCGGCCACCTGTCTAACGCGGCCAGTGGCCACCAATTTTGCCTCCTGTGGTAGACTTTAACCTGTCTATGGCGGCCATAGACCCATGCGGAGCCGCAGCCGAGCTGATAATTCAGCACGTATTGCTGCTTCGCAGCCGTGCCTGTCATTCATGGCTAGCGTTCAGTCATGGCTACCGCTGCATTCACCTGCCACTCCGCAGTCATAGTAATACACTTAAAAGATCTTGTTTGAAGTAGGCCTACGCGTGCTATTATGCAACAACTCGATCAATACCGGCCGGCATTGTTCAATGCATGAAGCACACGTGTGCACACATGTACACATACTACATATTTAATGCATGCAACAATACATTCATGTAGGCAATGCACACAAAATGTCAGATAACCTGTCTATAGCGGCCACCTCTCTGTAACCTCCACTCGATCTTTTCGTCTCCCTTGGGTGGCCGCTATAGACAGGTTTGACCGTATATGGAATAACAAAGATTTGTGCAACCTTCCCATGTTTACGACAAACAAAGTAACAACAGATTTGAGAAAAAACTTGAAGAGTGTGTGCAGAGAAGAGGTATGATGTATTGGAATTAGCACAATAATAAATGCATGGGATCAAGAACAACTAGTCGCAGTGTACAACTAAAGAGATTTGCGCAGAGTTGATCCTGTGCAAATCGAACTACATTCTGGAATCATCCTTCAGGCATGTGCAGTTCTTTGCAACTGATCGACAAATTGCCCTGCATCGACGTAAATAAGTACTGAATTGATCAGTGTTTTAGTAGTAGCCATGATAAAAATCATGGGCGTACATACTGTACTGGATATTACTTCCCCACTGATCCAGCTGATCCACAGGGCCCTACCAAAACATTAATTTACAAGCAAGTAATATATCTTACTTACCTGTATAAAAACTTTCTATTGTTATACAAAACATGAAAAAGCTGTTTAAAGTGTATTCCGATTCATGTGTAGGAAAAACACAAAATGGTGCTCTTAAATCAATCACTGCTCAGTATAAGTCTCCCTGAGTATGCCACACCTAATATCAGAGACTCCAACCCCAAGCACCTTCTGATCTGGAGATTCTCCCACCTGAAACCCCTAGCAAACGGGAGACTCCAAGTTGATGTGTGCGAAGCGCGAAGTTCCTAGGATTCTAGATGTTCTCTGGTGCTATCTAAGGCTTATTTTTTCAACATACGATAGAAATAAGTAAGAAATCCTTTCCACCGGGAGACACAGAGCCAGGGCGGGAGAAATCAAATCTCGAACGGGAGATTGTGCAAAAATGGGCTTTCGGCGGGAGACTCCCGTCGAAAACGGGAGAGTTGGAGTCTCTGCAATATTGATATCATGAATTAATTTCATAATTGCAACTGATTGACAAATTGCCCTACATCAACGTAAATAAGCACTGAATTGATCAGTGTGTTAGTAGTAGCCGTGATAAAAAATCATGGGCATACATACTTGAGCTCTGGACAGGCGTCATCTCCACTAGACCACCGAGCTTTCGCCCGATAGCAAGTGTTGGTTCTAATCCTTATAACATGCAGCGGGTACTGCGTAATTATTCAAATTCATGAAATTCTTCCGTCGAGATGCTTTCATTGCAACTGATTGACAAATTTCATGAATTTGAATGTGCAGTTCGTTGCGAATTTTTCTTGGTAGTTATTCCCTGGGTGCATAATGTTGGTAGATGTGCAAGACACCTTTTGCTGTCTGTATGGAGCAATGCATTACCATGGCATGGTAATGGCAAATTTTCATAAAATTCATGCAATATGTGGCTTGGACTACTCTCACATAATTTGAGCTGTTGACCTGTGTAATAGTTCTAATTTTTGTAATGCTAACCATGTGCAGAATTATGACTTTAATCAAAAGATTAGAGATTCGTATATCAATGCTTGTTCTTTTTCTGTAAAAAAAAAAGTGCATGTATTTTTGTCTAGTTTACTTTTTGCAACGTAATAGTGGGCTTGTTTTGATATATAACTCATATGAAGACGCACATAACTATCAAAGCTGAGCTGACAGGATTTTTACTTTCGCTGAGCCCATTCGGGTGCCCATAAAGTGTACAGCAGAAGGACTCTATTCATAATCTCATGTCCAATTGATATTTTGCATTGTTTGATGGCACATGCGGTTGACTGTGGAAAGGGGAAACATATATTGCTTGACTGCATTCGCACAGGTGAATTGCCAATCTGTCATTTGGGGGCATTGAAGGCTCTCAGAGAATAGCCTGAAGAACAGATTGAGACAAAACTTCTGCATTTAACCAAGGCATATACAGCTGGCCAAATTCATGGAACATGTGTGCGATGTAAGGACATCTGAGTAATGTCAAAGCGTACATACTATTAAACCTGTGAAGGGCAAGCTGATTTCGCAATAGCACTCATTTCCCATTGACGCTTGCCCAAGTATACTTCAGTCTTGGGACTTACTCTTCCACAGGTTAAGATGCAAGAATAGATGAACATTGAGGAGTTTGTAGGTGTGTAAATGGCATAATATTCATGTTGTTTTAAGTATCTGTAATAGAGAGTAGAGTACCCTGTTGACATTAATAGATGCATACCTTAGTGGGTACTTATTTGCCTAATGTTGCTTGACCTTTGAGAGATATGAGCTGTTGTTTTAAGTGCAATCTCTCTTGATATCTGTTACGTTCAAATAGGTGAAGTATTCATATTTGGACATGGCAGTAAAAAAGAAAAGTTACAAACAAACTTGTCCTTATATTAGATGTGGTTCTGTTATCATGCCCTAGCTTATAACTATTCTTTCAAAACTTTCCAAAGCATTGTTATGTTTATGTTTTTAACTGTCAATACTGTTAATTCATATATTTTACCTGTTCTGCAGACTTTCAGTGCTTGGAGTGCATTCTGTCTCATGTATGGTATAATATTTTATTTTGCTACTCTTTTTTAGACAGCAGGTAAAGACCATCGTGTTAAACCATCTGACTTCAAGCACGTGGACTGGTTGTTTCCAGAAACCACCAAAAACTTTGAGCGGCTCCCTCTCCAGTATAAGGTTGGTGATACGCATAACCTTATCCACACAAGATGAATATGACCTTTTCAGTCAAGTTTACAAATTGTTGCACATGTGGAGGTGTCATGGCCGAGTGGATAAGGACGCACGTCTCTGAATCACGTTGAGCTTGATTTAGGTTCATGGGTTCGAGCCCCACGAAGCCTGACATGTTTGCCCTTCAGAAAGGCACTTTATCCACATTGCTGCTCTCTACCCAGGATTACAATTGGGTACCTGGTGGGATGAGAATGTTTATGTTGGTTTTATCAGCATGTGCGCTCCTGTAAAATGGCGACTGGCTGGAATGCTCCCCAGGGAGTGGAGAGAGAGCACTGTCTGTGCTAGCGGGAAAAATTGCATCCAGACACCGGGGTAATAATAGTATGTATGCGCTTTGAGCACTCTATAGAGTGGATTTAGTGCAATATAAATCCATATTATTTATTATTACCCGTATCAGGCATCTGAGCTATGGTTCTTCTAAATTGTATTCTCGGCACGGGGTTACACGCCAGCCGGGAGAAGAGGAGCAAATTTTCCATATTCCCCTCTTTGACAAACGCCTATGGGATTTGTGTGTTAAAAACGAGAGGAATATGGCATCTGGGCACTTGAGCTCCCAGTGAGGAAAATTTGCTGTTGATAACAGTTTCTCGCGGAGTAGTTTTGCGACGAAGGGCAAAGTCCCATAGGTTAACACGTAAAACTAAGCGACAATTCAATCGCTGTTACTGTGTGAGCCTTACTGTTTCTATGTCCGTCGCATACCCGAGTTTCGCGACAAAGGGCAAATTTCCATAGGTTAACTCATAAAAATAGGGGACGATCCCTGCGCCTGTGTGAGTAAGCTGTTATACACACGCAGCGTACCTGAGCTGTGTATAGGGATGCAGTGCGCAGTGTGGTGTAGAGCTCGACTTGCGCCGAATGGAAAATTGTTAAAATTTACATTGTAATGATTTATTTTGCTGCTCAAGATGCCTAAAGTGGGTAATAATAATGATATGGACAGTCTACTTTCGGGGGATACAACATTAATTGCCCTCAATACGACTCCAGTTCAGGCAATAAATGTTGTATTATATTGTTACATTTACAAAATTGTAGTATCCTTTTAGCTAGGAGTAGGTAGTGTACATCTGCCATGCTCAATACTTGGTTTAGATTTAGAACCCAATGTTAACCATTCTGACAAAGTTCAATATCTTACACTAGTTTGTGTGTTTGACAGAATTTCCAGTTTGAAATTTAATCAATACATGTTTGAAATCGATTGAACTTCTCATTTTATGTAGTGTAATATTGCATAACTGTTTTCCTGTCTGTTTTTAGCTCATCTTTGCTGACAGCTTAAGTTGGCTGTTGTAAATCCATCATCTTGCATGTGTCACACTTTGTACATCGTCCATTGTGTATAAACTTTGCACCTTTTCAGCCTGTTGTGAAAACCCCCATTGTGGATTTTCACCAACTTTGTCAGGTAGCATACCTAAAATGATAGGATCTCATTAAATGTGCTCAATTGGGCACCATGTCCCCCCTCCCCCACCCCATCCAATTTTGAGAGAGTCCCCAGGATTTCCCAAATCAGAACCACAGTTTTCAAAAATCTCTTTCATCTCTTTCATCTCCTGTAGAACCAAAAGCGACAGAGCTTGAATAGTGCTATTAGAAAGTGCAGTGATGACTATACAGTCAACCTGGCCTAAGTCGACCTCGAACAAGTCGAAAACTCGGCCAAGTCGAAGCTCCAGAAAAGTCCTGATTTTCTCTTTACTTATTTCTTTTTAAAAATCTTTCACAAGTCGAAGTTTTACAAATCGAATTTCGCCTATGTCGAAGATAATTTCGCCTATGTCAAAGATAATTTCGAGTCCAGATTTGTGTAAATTTGTGTAAATCCCTCGCACAAGTCTTTTTTTTTCCCCCAGTACATCATTCAAACATGGAAGTGAGCATTCTTTCATTCATTGATAAACAAACAAAGGAAAAAACACACTACTTTTGTGATAAAATACTCCCAAGGGTCGAATACAAGTTCATCCTAATATCCCTTGTATCCTTGGATGTCCAGCTGAGAAGAATATAAATCACATGTACCTGGTTAGAGGCAAGCCATGTGCGGGTGGCGCAGCAGGGTTTGTGGGAAAAAGGGAAGAAGAAAAAATCCTCACAATCCGGTACAAGCCACCAATCTCACTGAGTGGCGAATGTTTGCGAGCGTAGTGTTTTGAAAATTTCTTTGCGACAACAAAAACTGTTTCCGACAATAAAAACAGTCTGCGAGTTTGACTGCATTTGTTTACGAATTTGCTTGCAAATTCCCTATAGTATTCGCTACGCTCGCAAACATTCGCAGCTCAGTGAGATTTCGCGGAGCACGCGAACGATTTGCGAAGGACACGAATGGCAAAATCCAACATTCGGAAGTTTTTATCGGAATGTGTTCGGACAATTAAGCAAAAACAAAACAAAAACACACATTTTTGCGCAGTTTGTGCAAAGTTCTCACAATGTTTGTGTAAATGTTGCATTTATTTCCGCTAAAATACAGCCAGTTACGTAAATGAAAAACACACGTCGGAAATGCAACCACACAAATTTTTCAATAATCATGGAGAACAATGTTTCCAAGGAGATCTATAGCCGTCTTGAGTTGAAGATTTTTTCTTTCCTGTATATCTCCTTTCTTTCCCTTTCATTTCTCTGTTGCGTATGTGTGTGCAGACCATTTGTTTGTTTGTTTGTTTGTTTCTGATGACCTATTAAAACAATCCCACAATTAACAACCATGTTTTTTCTAGGTTCCCCCACGCTTTATCTTAAGTTTCAAATATAATTTCCGTGTACATTAGAGTAATTTAAAGTGTATTTGGCAATTTTTTTTTTTTATATCGAAAATTTCGTTTTCATATCCAGTGTATATAGTTGCTTGATGGGTGGATGTACTACTGTAGTATGCTATGATTTTGTTTTGCAGAAAACGTAGAGCGTTAAAAAGGTCATACATGAAACATGTGCCAAACGTTCGTGAGAATGTTTCAAAAGGTATATGAACAGGTATTGCAGTTATGTCGTAAAATTATCAGAAAAACTTTGCGAATTTCGCGAAACATACACGAGACATTCTCCAAAGTTTCGGGGTCTGTTTGGGGTTTCACCAAGATTTTGCGATCATCGTACACGTCTGAAGAAGGTGTCGCACATAATGACGAGACTTTAAAGACATTTTCGAGACCAAATCACGACCAAATCATGACTCATTGTCCGGAGAAGGTTTGCAAAAAAAAATCGAATAGTTTTGAAATTCTTGCTGAAGTAACGACATCCCCAAACAATTGATGACGCCTCCGAACTCCCGCGTTCGTTTGGCGATTTTTGCAGACTAAAATGCGACTGTTAGATTTTGCCACTCGCGACGTAACAACGTAAAAAACGCACATTACGTGCAATGCATTTCGATTATCGCAGTCCAGTAATTGAGCTTCACGATTTTTTTAAATCAAACAAAACAAAAACACTAAATACTACATATTGCTACCTTCTAATGTATGTATTTAACAGCCAATAAAAACATAAAAAAGATACTGCGTTATAGAAATTCATCGGGAAATATCGCGAAACATATGCGAGATATTCTCCAAAGCCTCGCGGTCTGTTCGGGGTTTCAAGAAGATTTTGCGAAAATCGTGCACGTCTGGCGAAGGTCTTGCACTATGACAAGACATTAAAGACATTTTTGAAAACAAATCACGACCAAATCATGACTCATTGTGTGGAAAAGGTTCACCAAAAATTTGAATTGTTTTGAAATTCTTGCCGAAGTAAAAACGACATCCCCACACAAATTACGACGCCCCGAACTCCCACGTTCGATTGGTGATCTTTGGCAGACGTTACGTGCAACACATTTTGATTATCGCAGTCCAATAATTGAGCTTCAGGATTCTTTTTTAAAACTTAAACAAAACAAACACATTAATTACAACATATTACTACCGTCTACTGTAATTTCACGGCCAATAAAACATACAAAGACACTGCATTATGCAAATTTGTCAGGAAATACAAGTCGAAAAAAATTCGACTTTTGCGGAAGTCGAAGTGTTTTCATCGGTCCCAATAGATTTGACTTAGGCGAGGTTGACTGCAGGTTCAATTGTATTAGTAGTTACGTTCAGACGGCAGGCCCTAACCTCGAGGTTTAGCTCTTGCCCCCTAACTACGACGTGTGTCCACACAACGAATCTTAACCTCGAGGTTACAAAACCTCAAGGTTAAGCTTCTGCCCCCCGTAACTACGAGTGGGTCCCACTCGATGTTAAAACCACAAAACCGGAAGTTTCAGCCCACACTGCTAACAAGGCGTCTATTTATTCTTTAGTCCAACCCTGTCGGACTCGCTTACAGGTACTCTTTTTCTCTGTCATGGTATGCAGAGATAGCACTGCACTGATGACTTTATGCCTTTATGAAGATATTCGTCGAAAACATTTTTTTTTAGCGTCGGAGAAAAATATAGAATACAGTAGCGAGTTCGACGTGTTCAGTTTCAGAGATCAAGCGCATGGGAAGAAAAGATGATGTTGTGTCGTGCGTCATAGGTTTTTCACGTGTAGTGTATTTGTGGTGTACGTTTGGGAGGTTGACCCGGAAGCAGAGGGAAATTGTGGGGGCTGGAGTTTACGGCGAGGTCACTCTTAACTTCCAGTTCGTTGTTTTTTGTGTCCACACGGTGCTTAACTACGAGTGGGGACCCCCCGCAGCTCGTGGTTAGAGCACTAACCATAAGATTTCTCGTGGCTCGAAACATCGAGCAAACCTCAAGGTTTGCTAACTACGAGTACGTCTTCACGGTCCCTAACTACAAGCTCTAACCTCGAAGTTTCCTAACTTCGAGGTTAAGGGCTCCCGTCTGAACGTAACTAGTGGGTGGATGTGGTGGATGTGGGTGTGCCCCCCCCCCCCCCCCTTTGGACCCTGTTGGGGATCGGCATGGGGGGCAATTTTCATTGTTTCTTGTTAATGAATGGTCAGAGTTTCAACAAACTGTACAGGCAGCATCCCTAGGATGACAGAATCTCAGTTTGATATGTATGAGTACCATGTTCCCTCTTCTGATCCTGGGAAGCCCCCAGGTTGCCCCAAAACCCCAAATTTAAAGAGTCTTTAAAGTTCTTCTCTAGAACCAGAAGTGATAAAACTTTGTCAGTGGTAAGAGTCAGTGAACTTGTTAATGTAAATTTTTTAAGTGTATTCTTGGCGAATCTGGGGGTGCCACTTTGGGGCCTTATGCGGGACCATCTTGGGGGCCAATTTTTACATTTTCATCTTCTTCTTGAAAACTCATGGTCAATTTTCACCAGACTTGGCAGGTATTATCGCCAAAGAATATAAATAGACCTATTGTGAGAACCAGTCGCCAACACAACATTTCTAGCTATTCATTTCTTCTTCTTCTTTTTAAGTAATTCCAAGCCCCCCCCCCCCTCCTTTTTTTTTCTTTGTTTGCATGTTAAGAATTAAATTGTATGTGTTGATTGAGGATATAATTGTTCTTTTATTTCTATACATAATTACCTTGCTGTCGACAAGGGCAATGAGGCTGCTCTTCTTCTTCTTGACTATTCGGCTGCGTTTGACACGCTCGACCACACGTTGCTACTACAACGACTTAGTAATGACTACTCCATCATAGGCACTGCCATCCAATGGATCAAGTCATATCTTCAAGATCGCACACAGAGGGTGATAATCAATGGGACCTGTTCACGTCCTAGTCCTATCAGCTGCAGAGTTCTGCAAGGATCCGTTGCCGGCCCCCTTCTTTTTCTCCTCTATACAGGTCCACTCACCAGAATCATCAATTGTCATCATGGTGTCAACTACGCTATGTATGCTGACCACACTCAAATTTACATAACTATGTCACCTGGCGATAGGATTGCTGCTGTTAATTCACTGAGAGAATGTCTCAACGACATCAAAGCCTGGTCCACTGCCAACAGACTCCGTCTGAACGAAGACAAGTCTGAACTCATCCATTTCTCATCACAGTTTAGGAGCACAGTTCCTCTACCAGATCTAACTACTCTGGATGGGATTATTAAGGTCTCTGACTGTGTTAGAGACCTTGGCTTTACTTTGGACAAACACTTAACTCTTAAACACCATATCACAAACATTTGTAAGTCTGCAACATGGGGTATTTTCAAAATAGGGAAGATCAGGCGTCTGCTTGATCAATCATCAGCTGAGCGGCTCGTCCCTGCCTTTGTCTCCTCCTATCTGGACTACTGCAACTCCCTCCTTGCCGGCCTCCCTCTTTCTCACATATCCCCTCTCCAACGTATCCAAAATTCAACTGCTAGATTAGTCTCCCTTAGTAGGAGACATGACCATATATCTCCTGTTCTCCGCTCACTACATTGGCTTCCAGTCCATTCCCGTATTACTTTCAAGATCCTACTTCTGACGTACAAAATCACACGTAATCTTGCACCCATATATCTTCAAAACCTAGTCTCTCTCCGCTCCTCCTCTTCTGCCAGACCCCTCCGTTCATCTTCCTCTCTCCAATTACTTCATGGCCCACATACAAAAACCCGTTATGGTGACCGAGCCTTCTCTTCCATTGCTCCCACTCTTTGGAATAAACTCCCTCTGTATATTCAGAATGCCTCATCTGTCGAATCATTTAAAATTCTTCTTAAAACTCACCTGTTTAATCAGTTGTAATTTTTTTTTTCTCCTGGAGGCGCACACAGTTATCAATTATTGTACCATTGTATCACATGTATTTTTCTTTTCTTTTCTTTCTTCTTCTTTTGTTACTGTTAACGCTGATTTTGTTAATGTTATTGTGTTTTCTAATCTATTTGTATGAGTAGCAAAGTGCGCTTAGAAACGTCAGTATGAAGCGCCATATAAATGCAATTATTATTATTATTATTATTATCATAACTTAACACATATTTTTTTATTTAAATCTACAAACTTTATTTTGTGTGTGTGATAACATTGTTGGATGCATAGTTTAATTGTGGAATTAAACAGAACTGAAATGAAAACTAGCAAATATAGAAATAGATTCAGGTAATAGCACAGGTTATATGCACTGTTTATTGAAGCTGAGATGAATACTTCCAACTTTTGTGGCCTAAAGTGCAATCTTTCACCATGTTCAAGCTTTATATTTTGTGGTTGTCCATCCTTCCCTCCTTCCGCCTTTGTGTCTGTCTGTAATCAATTTTGTGCACAACGTAACTTAAGGACCATTTGAGTTATGCAATAAAATTTTGTAGTATGAGTGGATGAAGCTGTGCCCATCAACTTGTGGGCACACACGCTCAAGGTCAGAGGCAGTAAATCAAGGTCAAATACCTAAATTTCACCATTATTCCCCATATTTATACAATACCTATCACATGAGTAACTTTTTACTCATTCAACAGGGGGTCTATTAACTACCATGACAGCAAGCATTATGGAGGGAAAGTCTTATTCACTTCTGCATACATGTGTCAATGTACATGCACCTCTGAGAGGATTACAGAGTTACTGACAAATTGGTATTCTGAGCTTGTAATTAGCATTGAAAATTAATTCAAAACTTGATGCCAACGAGTGTCATTGAGTACTCCTTGTAATAAAGCATTGCAGCATTTATTCTTGACTTGTATCCTGCAGAATTCAGAAAAAAAAAATATAGGCAGACTTTGAGGGATTTTGCCAATTTTTGTGAGCAAAGAGAATGAGAACTTTGCATAGTTAAAGTTTGCTACTTTTATCACTGTTTTTTTTGTAAAACACATTTTAAACTTTAATGTTAAGTAACTTTCTCATTTCAGGTCCAACATTGACGAAACATACAATTTTGTTGTGTGATTTTCAGCGTTTATTAAAGCCAACTTAAATATTGTGTGGAATTGCACTTCAGTTGTCAATATGAACATCATCTTCTATGTATCTATCAATCATACAGGGATACTGTGGCTGGTCATTGGTAACATATGATCGTCTCCTACTGCCAGGAAACCCAGATATTGGAGTCCTGCGTTACCAGGATCGTTATTATGTTTTCTCCACACGCCAAGCAGCATATGAATTTGCAAATGATCCACAGAGGTAAGTGTAATTATTACTGTATGAATGGGAAAAAAGAAAGTTCGCACGCGTTGAATTAAGCATGGAGCTACAGCAGAAGCTCAGGGTGTTCAGACAGAAAAGAAAAAAAAAATTATACTAGAACGGTATAGCTATGCCAAAATGGCATAGCTATACGATAAATTTATACGTCTGAATGCTTACCGACTAAACGACGTATAATGAAATGAGGGTCAGAGCATTGTTTCGAAATAGAACTCAATAACGAATCAGCATTCCATCGTGTCCATTGTGCGTCTGAACATATGGCGACCATAGAACGGTATAACTGGGTGGGGGCTTAACGGGAGTGCACACGAAAGGTGACCCCATAGCTGTCACTCATGACCTTAACAGCATGCGCAGTGGGAAACTGCACATCTCTACGATGTTTTCTAGAACGGTTGAGATTAGCGTCTGAACGGTCTGTCGGCTATACAATGATTCTTGAAGCCCCACTCACACCTTTGTGGTTTTAGCTGCGTATAGCTGCATTACCCGAATGCAGCCTTAAAGCAGCCTAACGCAGTACTCTGCAGCAAAATATTCTGTTGCAGTAACATTGTTGTGTTGTAGCGCGTATATTTTTTTACAAAATGATTGCCTACGGTTGCTTTTCACCTCCCTCCAGCTCGCTTTTGCTAGTAACAGTACGATTCAATACGAAGATTGCTTGCCCCGTTGTGCATGTACCTCCTTCGCCACTCGTTCGTTGCTCGCTAGCATCTTGCACTAGCTCGCTAGCAGCTCGCATTAACTCGTTTCTCCTCATTTCACTGCTCATCCACTCGCTTTAACTAGACTGTTGCTTGTTCCGGCTCGTTCCGCTGTATATCAGTTCACCCTGATGCGTAAAAGCTCGTAGAGAGTTGCACTTGTATATAAGTTTTTGACATTTTACAGTTAGTGGGGGGGGGGCACAAAGGACTTTTTTGTTCAAATTCTTCCACAAGCACCAAATTTGGTACACATGTTGCCCAAACCATACTATTTTGATTTTTGATGGGCGCCAAGAAGGGCGCCCTCCATCTGAAATTCAAAAGTCACTTGCATTGTTTAAAAAGGTAAACATTTCACAATCATTTTCAAAATCTGTATTAGAGGTTTTCTGGGTCAATGAAATTGAATCTGATATTGTTTTCATGGTCTGAAGTCAACTTTTCCTTATAGGGTCACCCTAAATGTCACATAGGGTCAAGACATTATTTTCATAACAGGTTATTTCAGAATGGCTTGCCTATGGTCACTATAGCAGGAATGACAACCTTGCTAACATACCTGAAGTTGTTGAGGACTGAACAGAGTATATTACTGGTTTTTTTGTGTTTTTTTTTATTACTTTTCTGCGATACATATGTGTGGCAATACAGTTCAAGAAAAACAGGATTTTCCACAAAACCTACAATAACAGAGGGAAACTCAGAGGTGTTTTTAAAAACTGATATGTTTGGATCTGATGTTGATGAAAGCACACAATCATTACAAAAGCTTCATGATTTGATAAGCATATTGTGTTTCTTATGTCAACTAAGTGAATTTTGATTAAATCTAACTAGATTTTGTATTCACAGATATATACGCAGTCATAGCCAGCTAAAGCGAGCAGCATCGAACAGGAACGAGGAGAAACAAGGTAAGGCGAGGAGGAATGAGGGGGAGTAAGCAACAGACGAGCTAGATTTGCAATGTAGCGAGCTACATCCACACAGTCCTTGCTAATGCGAGCAGAGTACTAGGAATAGCTTGTGGTGATGCGAGCTAAAGCAAGGTAATGCGAACTAAAGCGAGGTTGTGCAAGGTGAAGCGAGCAGGTATCGCAACCATACGCAGTGAAATGCAGTTCAAATTAAAGCTATGTTGGCCTGCATTAAGCAGCTCGTCGCTCATCCTTGCTCGTCCTTGCCCGCATTAGCTGGTTGTCCCTCGTCTTAGCTTGTATGGATTTTGATCTCGCGTTCAGTTGCGGATGTTTGAAAAAAATTCAAACTGGCAAGCTAGAATGCAAAGCCTCTGCGTTAGTCTCCGTATTGACCTCATATTAGCTCGTTTCATTGCGTAGTACTACGTTAGGCTGTGTTAGGTTGCATTAGACTGCGTTCGGGCAATACGCAGCTGAATGCAAGCTCGAAACGCAAAAGTGTGAGCTAAGCTTTATTCATCATTTCTTTATCGAGTTTTGGTATAAACTGGCCTGCGTTTGAATGGGGGGGGGGGGAGAGAGTACTCAATAAAATCCTTTGAACCAATGTGTGGCACCGCTACGTCAAGTGACCTGTGACGGATTTCCAAGTGGGGTCCACTTTCATTTCCCAAAGGGTCGCAAATCTGTCACTACTGAACTAGCACTTTGCGTTGTGGACATTTTTTTTCCCCCATTCAATTGTCCAGTGCAGTGTGGTGGTCAGTGAGGCTTCTGTGAACCCTCTGATAGATACATAAATGAATTAAAACAACTTTGTCAATGTATTCTAAAGAATTGACATTGCAAAATCTAGGTGGGCGTAGAGAATTCATGATAACTAATATGCGCTTTATAAACTTGAATTATCATCATTATTACCTCCGCCAAGGGAGGAGGTTATGTTTTCGTTACCGTTGGTTTGTTCGTTAGTTAGTTCGTTTGTCCGTGTGCAAAATAACTCAAAAAGTAGTGAACGGATTGGGATGAAACCTGCAGGAAAGGTTGAGAATGACACAAGTAACAAACAATTAATTTTTGGTAGTGATCCGAGAATTTTTGGGGAATTTATGAAGGATTTTTGATATTTTGGCAGGTAGGGTCAATGAACTTGGGAGTTCAGGCTGCGCATATTTGAGGTTTGCATGCACGCACTAAAGCGCGTGCTCTAGTTTCTACTAAGGCGAGGCGCGCTGTGCAGCTGAGGGTTTATGACGTAACAAAGGTTTCTATATTGGGAAATCGGGCGGCTTTCAGCACACAATGCAGTACAGTACGTATGGGTGGAAATCACTGATCTCTGTGGAAGAACAAGATCAGTGCGGGTGGAAATGGCCTGCATGCTTGGCGGAGGTCTGCACTCTCAGAGTGCTTCTCTAGTTATTATAGCAGCGATAGTCAGAAGGCTATTCATTTCCATCCAGTAAATTGTGGGTATATGTAACATTCTGAATTTTCTTTTTAAGGGCCATGGGAACAGCAATGAAATGTATAGTACATGTAGTCACAGCCTCAAGTAAAGAATGTAACACTATACACTCGTGAACGCTTACAATATTCTCATCGTTTTTCTTTTTTTTGTTTAGACAAAACAGGCAGTTTATTCTTGTATCCAAAATGTTACAGTTGACCATTCTAAAGCTCCAGTTTGTGTCATGAGGGAAATTAATTAGGCCTACATTGTAGATGTCAAAAGTAAAATATACAAGATATGAAACTCGTCACTGAAGACGAGTTGGTGATAGGCTTGGGGGTCATCAGATATTGGTCACCCGTGATCGACAACGAAAATAGTGTGATATACAGTCAACTTCGGATACCTCGACGTCGGATAAGCCGAATATCACTTACCTCGGGGGCAAAATGAAAGTCCCGATTGTTCCTATGGAGTTTCCGTGTATTAAAATTCGCGTAGCTCGAAGAAAATAACTCGAAGTTCGGTTACCTCGAAGTGAAATCTACTGTCCCGATCTTAATCAACTTATTGTTTTACCCAGCATGTAGCTCGAATCGAAATTGCAAACTCAGCATCTCCGATTAAGCGTGCGTGGACAGCGAAGAAGACATGTCACAAATCTTTTCACATTCGACTGTAAATATTCCCGACTAACAGTCGCGCGACCAAAGAAATACCCGGTACACAGCTGACAAGAAACATCCCCAACACCTACCTACATACGTACATGGTATGCACATAGCACCCTTGCCAATGGAGTGCTTACGATAGCACTACGCTCTGCCCTATCATCTTCTTTTCTTTAACCACTGTGTTTTAATTCTTGATCATGATAGTCATACCGTGCGCGTAGATTTCTTAACCGTCGTGGCGCACCTGCGTAGGTGTTGACAGTTATATCTTTGGCATTAATCACGGTCCACTGTCCAAACATCAATTTCCTGCGTAGTGCCTTTTTAAACTTTTTTTTTTTGCCTTTCACGAAGTATGTTTCATTTATTCTTCCCCGAGAACGCAAGCACTGATTTTTTTTTTCAGCAATGCGATTATGAAAATATTGTGGAATATGATGTGGAAGTATAGGCCGAGCATAATAAAGAATAGAATAGACAGGGCTCCACACTAACTTTTATCGGGCCACCAGTATCACTAATTTTTATTTTTTGGTGATCGAATTTACTCGAAATTAAAATCTGGCGACACACAAAAAAAAAAAAAAAATGGGGAAAAACATTAGAAAAACTAAATCGGTCCTACTAAACATAAAAAAATGAATATTAAGCATTATTAAAGTGAGTGATACAGATGCCCATGTCTAAAACAAATGAATAGAAAATCCAATCATCTTATTCTGTGTTTTAAGATTTAGCAAATAGGTGTATAGATTATTATAAAAGTTGATGCCTACATATTTAGGAGGTCAAAACTTACGTTTGAAATGAAAAAGTGGGAGCATTTGCCGACATTTGTTAGCATCCGACATTTGTTTTAGCATTGTAAAGAGCCGAAAGTTACCGTTATTCATTTCTTATTGTAAAAGCAATAATCCAACATTTATTCGTCTATTAGCACCTTACGGAGCCGAATATTAGCGTTAATCATTTTTAAATGTAGAAGCAAACAACCGACATTCATTTTTGCATCTTACGGAGCTGAATGCTATCCTTATCCATTTCCAAACGTGAAAGCAAACATCCGATATTTGTTTCAGCATCTAACTGAGAGGATTAATACCGTTTATCATTTCCAAATGTAAAAGCAACAATCTGTCATTTGTTTTTGCATCGTACGAAGCAGAATATTACCATTATTCATTTCAAACATACGACATTTATTTTATCATCGTACGGAGCCGAATGTTACTGCCGTCCACTTCCAAAAGTGAAATGAATCATCTGACAATTATTTTATCATTGTACGGAGCCGAATGTTACTGTTTTTCATTTTTTAACGTCGAAGCTGACATCAGACGTTTATTTTACCATCAAACGTTGCTGAATGTTAGTGTTATTCATTTTGAAATGTAATAGCAAATATCCAATATTTTTTTTAGCATCATATGGGGCAGAATGTTTCAATACTGCTATTCACTTCCAAACATGCCAAACGTAAAAGCAATCATTCGAGATGTATTTTAGCATCTTCCGGAGCTGAATGTTTGCCATTTACTTTCGAACGTGAAACCAAACATCCAGCATTTATTTTATCATCATAAGGAGTTGAATGTTATTGTTACTCATTTCCGAACGTCAAAGCAAACATCAAACATCAAACATTAATTTCACCATTGAACGCAGCTGAATGTTACTGTTATTCATTTCGAAATTTAAAAGCAAACATCAGACAGTTATTTTAGCATCGTATGGAGCAGAATATTACTGCAACTTCCGAACATAAAAACGATCATCTGACATTTATTTTAGCATCTTCCGGAGCCGAATGTTATTGCTATTTCCTTTCGAAAGTATAAGGAAACATCCGACACTTATCTAACCATCGTATATACGGAGTTGAATATTGTTTTTCATTTCCGAACGTCAAATCAAATATTTGACATTTATTTCAGCGTCTTCCGGAGCCGAATGTTATCCTTACTCATTTCCGAATGCAAAATCAAATATCTGACATTAGTTTTAGCACCATACGGAGCTGAGTCTTATCGTTTTTCATTTCCAAAAGTATGAGCAAACATCCGACATTTATTTTAGTATCTTACGGAGCCGATTGTTACCGCTGTTCATTTTCAAAAGTAAAGGCAAACATCCGACTTTTTTTGGTGGCGCAATAGGGCCACCAAAATCTTCATTTCTGAAATTTTGATTTCAATTCCGATTATCATTCATTTCATTCATATAAAAAGTCAATTCAATTCCAATTGACAAGCATGCAAACAATCGGTAGGCACTATAACAGATACCATGTTGAACATCGATAAACGTTGGATAAGTCGAAGAAAATTTGATGTACGTATGCGTACCTCGAACTATTTTCTTCAGTCCCGACGAATTTGAGGTATCCAAAGTTGATTGTAACTTCAAGTTATATTGAGATAATATGTCTGTTCCTTCATAATTCAGATCTAATTGTTTCTCTCGTGCAAACCTGTGTCTGTGTGTGTGAATAGGCCTAAGTCGATTAACAGGCTTTCTGAGTACAGTGTATTTACCAAGTGGTCCTTGACACAAACAAATTGAAACATGACAATGAAGTGTTTCATAGATCATTTTTACTTTAACATTGGCCTTTTCAAATATGAACTTGACCTTTATTTGCATAACCAAGATTGCTATTTCTAATCTTGTTGTTGTATATAATATGATCAGTTGGGAGAGCTCTTACAGCTTCAAGCCTCTTAAGGTTTACCAGCAGTAAAAGCAATGAAGCCTCCAATACAAAACAAGGGAAATAGCGTGAGTGTGTGCATTTACATGACATTGTGATTTATACCTGGACGAAAGTGGCATTACCTCCATTGAAGAAAAAAAAAATCAGAAGAAAAACGATTTTTACTTTGCATCCCGTCTGGTTCGAAACTTCACGGGTCCAAACGTACGGCTCCAGCGAAAGAGACAGCGCCTTTAACCACGTAGCTATGGGTCTCCTCGAACCAAAAGTGTGGAACATAAGCTTATACGTACAAGATAAATCATGATGATCGCCTGTGATCGACACATCTTCAAAGGGGACAGTTAGAAGTGGAAGCAATACTAAGTATTGTCTTATTAATTCCAAAGCAAAAACACCCTTACATGTAGGCATACCATAATTTTGCCTCAGAAATCAATGGTAGCACTCATGCACCAGTATGCACCAGCATCGTGCATAAACTTTGCTTTATAAGGTTTTAGTGAAACGTGTCATATCATAATTGTGTAATTCGATCAGCAGTAATTGACTTTATAAAGAAGAAAGATATATCAAATTGAACGCTTACCACGTAACTCAGGGGAATTATAGCATGATACTCGGTCCTTTACTGCCCAGATGCCAAAAACACCAGGCACCCATGGCTTAGCCTTTGGACAAGGCCTCGCGTGCTGTTTGCCTCTCAGCAGTGTCTGAAAATAGACTAACGCAGTGTGCGTGGCTGCAGTGATCGCTCGACCGAGCCGCGTCAGCGGCGAGGCCTTTGCTAACATGTGGAGCTCCTTATATATTCGTATATGCATAAGGGTCTTACATATTCACCAGCTACAGACGATCCTGGCCAATCGTAGTAGTTTTAAGCGTGATGTTTACATGGATTCGTTTATTAAATGATTGGGGAATCTCCATTCAAATGTACTAAATGATTAATAGTATACAGTTCAATATTCTATTAAACATGGCTTTATTAATAACAAAAGTGTATTGATTGAATAGAATGTTCATTACCTTGCCATTGAAGTAGGTCTTTCGTAAAATTTTGCTCTGTTGTGTTTTTTTGTTTGTTTTTTTAATAACCTACGTATAGTGGTTCGTGCGATCTGTTACGTATTGCACATCCCGTGAACTTTGGACTGGATATCTGTACTTGGCACACATAAATGTACCTAAACACCTGTATGAATGAAACAATAGTTCTTTGCCTCGATTTGAATGGCAGGATTGAGCTAGCTGCTGATGAATTGCATTGTATGTCTAATTACTCAGTACCTCCACCAGTAGGTGAAACCTACTACAGTCGATGGAGGTTATGTTTTTGGTTCCGTATGTTTGTTTGTTCGTCTGCCTGTCTGTTTGCTTACTAGATAACTTGAGACCAATGAACAAATTTTAAGTGACCAATGCTACCCAAGACCCCGTTTACAGTGCGGGGCTGGGCCGAGCCGCGGCCGAGCCGTGGCCGAGCCCAGCCTCAATTGCGAGGCTGAGCCCCGCAATTTTGTCCGTTTACACTACACTGCCGGGCTGCGGGCTCGGCCGCGCTTTTGATTCAAACCTTTCAATATTTTGTCGTAGTGGCACTCTGCTTGTAAACAAACGCAAATTGGTATTGTCTGGTTTTCAGACCCTTTGCAATTGAATTCCGTGGCGACAAAGTCGCCGTTCGGGCAAAGGTCTTTGCCGAAGGAAAAAATCCTTTGCAGGACAAAACCACCTTAAACTATACTAGTTTTCGATGTTGAGAGGGTTAATATCCTGAATAGCGAAAGATACAGGCAGAGGATTTGGAAGCCAGACTAAAATTGGCCACGCATTTGGCCCAGTTTGCGTTTACACCAAGAAAAGGCCGGGCTCCAGAGACCACCTCCAGAGCGAGGCCAAATGCGAGGCCAATTTTGGCCTCGCATTTGGCCTTTTGCGCGTTTACACTGAAATGAAGGTGGGCTCGGCCGCGGCCGAGCCTCGCACTGTAAACGGGGTCCAATACAACCCGATCACTTCTCACATCACAATAACAATCTCATGCCACACAAATATGAACACATATGCATGTAGAGCATGCTGAGACACACCAACTTACATACACAAACACACATTCACAAACACAATAAAGCACACACACACACACACACAATCTATACAAATTTATATAAATGCATCCCATATATATCATTACACATTCCTACATTGCATAAGACATACAGATGGTACCATCTTGCAGTTATTTAGCACTTGTCTGCTTGCCTAGGGCAAATAAAATTTCATGTCAGGCAAGCACACGACTAAATTGTTGCACTCTATTTGCCCAATTGGGCAATTTAATCAGTGTAGCGTTTACTCTACTGAGAGAAAAAAAGTATTCAAGTCATTGTGGTCCCACAATATAGTCTGGGGACTACTGTATTAATCTTCTTAAAATGCATGTGACACTGGACATTAGCTGGCTTAACACAAGAATGACTGTTGCACACACTATACACCTGTACATGGAGAAACTCAGTAGATGTTGTACTGCATCTTTAAAATAAGGCAAAGAAAAAATGAATCTACAAATCCATATATTTGCGTAAACCAAATGTATGCAAAGTATATTAAAGTAACATTTTACTACCATAACAATTTAATACAATTCTTGAATGGCTACAACATCTATTTATTTATTTATTAATTTTTAATAGCAGAAGTATTGTACATTTCAGTACCATCACAATTTAATACAGTAATTGAATGGCAATGGCATTTATTTGTTTAAATTCATTTCTTATAGCAGAGAAAGTATTCATTCCCTACCCCCTATAATATTCAAAAAAGTGTCTGTGTGATCACAAGTCAATGTAAAAAAAAGAAAACCTCATATTTCTTATAATACAAAAAAGCCTCCAGTAGTGCTATGTAGTGATTATAAAAATGGATAACATAAAAAGATGTAAACAGTAAAGCAAATCATTTCAGTAAAGCAACAGTAAAGCAAATCATTTCATATTCATCACAAATAAAATAGAAAATTTGGTAAAAGTACAATCAAGTTTGCATGGAGAATATCTATAGGTGACATACAGTAATCAAGGTACGAAAGTCTGTCCATTACTGTACTACTGTGCGTTAACACGTACATGTGTGTCATGTGTGTCTGCGACTGGGTATGCCTGTGTTCACCTGTCAGTCTATGTGTGTATGTGTGTGTGTATAGCACTTGATGTATTTTCAACAAATTCCTCAACTGCCAGACTACAGTTTCATATTACGACAGAGCTGTGTTAATTCAGTTAGAAAAAAAAAATAGGATATGAACAATTACTCATCAGGCAGTGCTAAAAAACTAGCCACAACCTCTTGTGCATAATCATCAATATCATGTGCATGCTGGCTGGACCAAAGTGGAATAAGCGGGTGATTTTCTTGCAAACTATGCCCATCCCAAATGCTATGGTACAGAAGAGAACCCTTACCCAGTCATCTGGTTCTGACATGAAACATTGTATTTCCTCCTTTATGCACTTCTTTCAGCGGTGATGGAATGATACATGGGATAGTGAGAGTCCTTTTCACCCAGTTACGTGTCTTTAAAGTAGCTACTGAAATCTCTGCACTGATGACGAGTCCGGTAGAATGTGACTGTTCTCTCAGTTTCACTATTTTGACTCAAGTTATTCTTTAACCAATGATGAAAATATCTTGGGATCTTCCTGCAGTGGCAGGCTGACAACATAACAGCGGATGTTGGGCCTATCTGGTGCCTGTATGTTGATTTCAAGATGCTGAGGTCTCTGAGGTCATCTCATGTAAGGCAAGGGAAGATGTAGCAGTCAAGCTCACAACTGGCACATTACTTGGCATGATGGACCGCAGCTCTGCAAGTTGACCGTAACTTCCACGAAAGGCTTTGAATAAAAATATTTAAAAAAAGAAAGAAAGAAATAAGAAGACTTCCAATAATCAATATATTCTGAATGCTTGACAGACAGGTGATAGTTTAATTTATCTTTGCCATACTGAGGTACGCTCTTCAAAGAATCAGAACATTTGTCTTTTTTTTGTGGGGGGGGGGATGGTGGCAAAAAAAGAGAAACTTTAATCAAATGATACAAGTTACTTCATGAAAACAAAATGATAAAGCAAATCAGCAAAAATAGGTCATCCTTTGTTTTATCAATCTCAATTTAATTGAGCAATTAAAATCAATGTCAAGTGCATTTAACATCAGCCTTCCATAATAGAAAACTAACAAAAATAAATGCACATCCAAAAATACAACCCCCCCCCCCTTATTTTTAAAACAAGATCATATCTGCATAATGGTATTGATGTAGGGAGGAGACTAACACAAAGTATCCCCACTAAACAAAACAAAAAAATTGAATAAGAGAAAATAATTAAAGCCAGCAATCTGAAAAAAAAAAGTGCTGCAGCCTACAACCAAATTTAAGCAATCAATTATAAACTTTTTTTTATAACTACCCCTCTTCCACCTCCTGACGGTTCTGTGAAGCAGATAATAAGCTTACCATTTGACATTAGACAACACAGTGGCTTTCATCAATGACTCAGGAACTGAGGTTGTCTTGTTGGGTTTGAAGATGAAGGAAATCAAAAGCAAGATCACAGGCTCTTTCTGGACTCGTGAAGATGCACTGCACAGCCCTGGCTTTCATCAACGCAACTTCTGCAACTGCTGCCTCTCCAGAGTATACAGCCTGAAGTCCATGGGTCTTCAATGATTGATTCTGTACAGAATTTGCATAAAATTGAAAATCAAATTCCCACAAAATTTCTAAGCCTCCAAAAGAACAGAAAGTATTACTGTACAATATTGACTTAACTACTAACACGTTAAATCACTGACCCAAGACCCCATACAGGGCCATATACAGGTATACCGGCATATATACATAAATACATGCATTTTGTGCATGCGTAACTAATGTCATTAGCATTTCTCTCATGAAAGCATACCAAAATTGGCAAAATGTTCATAAATTACACACAGAAGCCCACCCCCCCCCCCACATTCATACCAAAACAGGCCCTTGGTGCCTAACCCTTCAACCACAAGGCTACGATTACTGAATAGGTCTACACAACATCACAGTGGAAAGAAAAAAGTAGGGCCTATGTATTTTGTAAACCTTCCACCACATGGGATGGCTCTGCATTGATGTGATACACTTATTGAACTATTGACCTGTTGACCACTTAACTCGTGACTAAAAAGAGCTGCAATAGCAATTCATTTCTAATTCTATTGATAATAGACAGTTTAAAAACTGATATTATGTTCATTTTTACTGCAGTCACAAGTGCCTTACGTCAGCGAAAAACTAGCCGGCTAGACTTAAAGGCCCAAATTCACGAAGGTGGTACAAATGAAACCATGGTTTAAACCATGGCTAAAACCATGGAGCGCCAAGTGTCGCACAAAATATTTTGTTATGTAATTGGTCATTTCGTCAACAAAATGACCCTTTCGTTAACGAAATTATCATATCGTGGACGAAATGTTCATTTGGTTACAGAATGTTGTCATTTTGTTACAAAATAATTTCATCGACAAAATGACTGATTTCATAACAAAATATTCCATGCGACACTTGGCGCTCCATGGTTTTTGTCCATGGTTTAAACCATGGTTTCATTTGTACCACCTTCGTGAATTCGGGCCAAAGTGTTCACACATTCAGGTCACACTCTTACCTGTGTCTTAATAAGGCCAGGGAAATGTGGGGTGATGACAACTTCCATGCTCAGCAGAGCGGAGTATCAGCGAACTCTCCCCCCGATGCACCCGGTGTAGCTGCAGTGCAGTTGGGGATAGACCCGCCACTCGCCGCGGCTTCTATCCGCACGTAGTCCTTCAATTGCACGAAGAAATTGCCTCAAATGATACACTTTTGCCATAACCGGTGGGAAGATTCACAGGCCAAAACATCTCATCCACACAATGCAGAACTCACAGCTGTCACTTGTATTTAAATTCTTGAAAGAAGTAAACTTCAACTTTCCAGTTGCAAATTCAATACTTTTCGACATACGTTCTCCACAGTGTGGTTGATCGCTCGCGCACATGCACGACCACATCGTGCACCTAGAAAGTTTAGTGAATATGCAAATCGGAGTTCTCATATTCTCGTCGTTAATCGGTGAATCGTGTCATGTGGCATTACTCTCGGAGGGGTTTGTGCAAGACAATCTGCATGTAATTATCTACTGTGACGGTAGAGGAAAAACAATACGTATAAAGAGAAATCAGCTAAAACAATCACTCAAGGTAGTAAAGGCGGTTTGGGCCTGCAGCCCCTCCGACCGTGTTCGTTGCCGTATCGCAGTTAGTCTCGATTCAGACACACGGGAAATAAGCCCAGACCACATTGGCTAAAGGCTACCCATGGCTATGCATAGTGAAACAGCCATGATGAAAATAAAAGCTTTTGCCTTTTCCAAGGCAGAACGATACAGAACCCCTTCAAACACACTATACTCTGCAGGGTGTGGCATGAAAAAGCTCTTCACTAATACTAAACACTGCATACCTTCTACTCTATTTACAGCTCCCTCACTGGGTTGAACAAAACCAAACTGAAATTTCAAAGAGATGATCGGAATGCTACATGTGGCCTGAAGTTTATTAATTCATTTCCAATACGGAGGCAAGTCAGGGTATATTGATATACGCATACCTCTCACTCCTGCTAGAGCATTAAAAAGAACAAACGCAGAGAAAAGGGAAGAGAAATGCGAGAGGTTTATCATTTACATACTAATGGACATGCTTGTGGTTTGAATATATAGGGTAATCAGTCTAGGGTATGCAGTATTACGATGGGGGCCTACCATGTATGTGTAAAAGCTAACTTTATCCTAATGTTTGTGAAAATGAAGTGAAACTAAAAACTGAAACTAAAATATTGACATAAATCTGTATTCGATGTAGCCTAAATGGTATGTAAGCCTATGTGGCATTTGTGTAAACATCTAATATACAGAGGGTTCTGTTTTACTAGCAAGAGTTAAGGACTGTTCAAGAGTCAAGACTAAGGCACAAAAGCACATTCAAGTAAACTTTTCTTTCTTTAAATAAGCAAATTACCTTCAGTAGGTACATATCTATGCAAATTGTAATGAACAATATACGTGTTCCTAATTCTGTGAGGGAGACATTTGTCGACTTCATCACCTCGTTGCACTTTGCCTACGGATTATAAAGAATTCAAACTTTGAACCACCACATCACGTAGCAACAGCACAGCAGTGCTGCTTTGTTCATAACATGACATCATAATCTAACTTCGCCATCAGGTCAGATTTTCACATTCAGTAAAGAGTGTCTCATTTTTTATGCCTCCACCACGAAGTGGTGCCGGAGGCATTATGTTTTCGGGTTGTCCGTCCGTCCGTCCGTCCGTCCTTCCGTCCGTCCTTCCGTCCGTAATTAATTTTGTGGACAGCGTAACTAAAAAACCTTTTGAGGTATCCTTATGAAACTTGGCATGTATGTGTATTAGGGGGTGAAGTTGTGCCTATCAACTTTTGGGTGCACATGCTGAAGGTCAAAGGTCAAAAGGTCAAGGTCAAATACTTAAGATTTCACTATTTCCACCATATCTATGCAATGCCTGAAGATATTTTCTTGAAACTTAGTGTATACATGTATTACTCAATTAAGATTCTTTGGTGAAAGTTTGGGGTCATGAGGTCAAAGGTCAAAAGGTCAAGTAAAAATATTAAAACTTAACTTTTTTCTCTGTATCTTGGAAATTGTTCAAGGTATCTTCATGGAACATATACATGTACTGACTGGCAGTGAATATCTAGAGAATTTAGGGTTCATGGGTCAAAGGTCAAAGGTCAAGGGCAGCACTTCAAAATTTTACTATTTCCCTCATATTTATGCAATGCCAGCAGGATTATCTTCTTTTTTTTTTACACTTGATGTATGCATGTATAACCTAATAGAGATTCTCTGAAAGCTTTCTTTTTTCTTCTTTTTTTTTTTGCCTCAAAGGTCAAAAGGTCAAAGATCAAGGGAAAGTGCTGAATTAACTTTTTCCTCCATATCTCAGAAGTGGCTCAAGTTATCTTGAAACTTACTACGTATTTATGCATGTTGTGCCTGACAGTGATTATCCTATGAATTTTAGGGTCAAAGGCCAGATGAAAATGGTAACAATGAACTTTTCATTATAGAAATTGCACTTTTTCTCCATACCTTGAAAATTACTCAGTGCATAAACTTATGAATGGGTCAAAGTCCTTAAATCCCCAAGTACGTATGCTCTCCTATTCATCCAATTAAACCTAGGTCAAGGAAGGTGAACATTCAACACATTTGTGACAAACTTGTCATTTCAATATTTTGCCAATTTTGTGAAAATGTAATCACACATTGTCTACATGTACTATAGACCTATTAGGAGAATCTTGCATTATGGCGGAGGCATACCAGTCGCCTTAGCGACATTTCTAGTTTTAGAGAAGTTTTTATGTCCTGAATTATTTGCATTCCTATGGACTTAAGCTTCCTAAAAATCTATAATTCACCTTTTTTTATGACTATCAAGCCATTTTTTAGCTCACCTGAGCCAACGGCTCAAGTGAGCTATTGCGATCGACCTTCGTCGGGCGTCCGTCATCCGGCGTCCGTCGTGCGTAAACTTTTTATATTTTCATCTTCTTCTTGAAAACCCCAAGACCGATTTTCATCAAACTTGGCAAGTAGCATCCCTAGGGGGTTAGGAACTCAATTTGTTAAAATGGGCACCATGCCCTACCCAGGGGGCCCCCAGTGGGGCCCAAACCCCCAAAATTAAGGAATCTGTAAAAATCTTCTTCTCTAGAACCAGAAGTGATAGAGCTAAGTTAATACTATGAGTTAGTACATTGATGACTGTAGTTTCAAGTTTGTTCATGGCAGAATCAGGGGTGCCCCCCCCCCCCCCTTGGGACCCAGGGAGGGGGTGGGAGGGGTCCTAATGTGGCCGAAATTGTACATTTTCATCTTCTTCTTGAGAACCCCATGACCCATTTTCACCAAACTTGGCAGGTAGCATCCCTAGGGGGTTACGATCTCAATTTGTTAAAATGGGCACCATGCCCCACCCAGGGGCCCCCAGGGGGCCCAAACCCAGTGAAGGAATCTTTAAAAATCTTCTCTAGAATCAGAAGTTATAGAGCTAAGATAATACTATGAGTGAGTACATTAATGACTGTAGTTTCAAGTTTGTTCATAGCAGATCCAGGGGTGTCCCTCTTGGGGGCAGGGGGGGGGGGGGTTGGGAAGGTCCAAATGGGGGCCTGAATTGTACTTTTTCATCTTCTTCTGAAAACCTCACGATGAATTTTCGTCAAATTTGGCAGGTAGCATCCCTAGGAGGTCAGGATCTCAATTTATCAAAATGGGCACCATGCCCCACCCACAAGGCCCCAGGGGGCCCCAATCCCCCCAAATTAAGGAATCTTTAAAAATTTGGGCCCTTACTGTACATTTTCATCATCTACTTGAGAATGCCTGGTCAAATTTTAGTAGAGTTGTGAATAATTTAGATTAGTGACTGCGTGAAAGGTGAACTTGCGATACTCAGGTGAGCGCTAGACCCGCGGGTCTCTTGTCTAGTGACTGTGGCTTTAAAGACAGTAAATAGAACTTTTGAATGCATTGTTAGTCTTTGTCTTTTTTTTTATCCTCATATCTCCAGATACATCGCTTATGTTGCAGAGTGTGCAAAGAAGTCTCCACAGTTGATTCAACTCTTGGAACTCCATGCCCAATTTGCTACCATAACTCCATATACACAGGTATTTTGTACAGCATGAACTCTTCCGTTCACGTTGCACTTCTCTTTTTCTCTCATTACAATCCCCAGATGGCCATGTACAACCTCAAACACTTTCCTTATAGTGTCTAGTTTTAGAATGGTAGCCTGTTAGCAGGCAAGCTGTATAGGATGATCGCAAAATAAATGCCATCAAACACCTTCCTTATGTAATTCAAAACAAGTTTTGATTGGCTAACTTGTACATAGAAATTCATTTTGCAAACTCTAGCCACTACTGCTTTTTTGGGTCTATCTATGTTGATACCTTGTATGTGCAGTAATTATTCTACAAGGTGACCTGGATAGAGTGATGAAAGTGGTTCTTTGTTTTCGAGAATTTCAGAAACTGCTGCATGCTGATAATGGGAATAGTAATTAATGTTTGACTGCATGGGACAGACATGTTTTTTGCTGCCAATAGAAATTGACTTCAAAGACATAATTTTTTTTTTTTTTTTTGGGGGGGGGGGGGCTTACCCAGTTTACAAAACCTTGTGATATCTAATACAGAGGAAACTCAATATAAAGATACTGCTATAACAAGATAACGGTTGTTATGAGGAAACATTCACAGTCCCAACTTTTCTTCCACACAAGTCTATGCATATCGCTACTCTTATAGCGAAGTTGGCTGTTACAAGATGACTGCTATAATGAAATAAATCTTGTGACTTCCAAACAAAGGAAAACATAGTTAATCAAACCTGTTATGGCAACGTAAAACTCTGCTTGATATCCACGACCATGTTCGCAGATTACTTACAGCTCGATGCGACGCAAAGTGTGTCACATATTATTTTTCTGCATCGCACTCAAGCTAGCGCTGCATGTTGTACTTGTGTGTGAAATATGTACCCCCCCCCCCCCTGGTTTATACAAGCACAGTAAGGCTACCGTCACAACTCAGAGCGGCAACCGACCGATTTGTAGCCTGCTCGGTCACTGCTGAAATTTTCACACCGCCCAGCAGTTTAAAACCTCAGGGATGCCCGAGCGATGCCCTGTTGATTTCCCATCGGTCACCCACCGGTCGATTTCAGGTTAAAAATTTGCGAAATATGGAGATCTTCTCTGCGCAGAGACTGAGCAGTCACCAAGCGATGCCCCATTGGCGACTGGACGATCTCCCACCGGCCACCGGCCGATTCTTACGAAATCACGCAGCGACCAACGGGTGATCGATAGGTCATCTACCGGTGTCCCGTGGGCGTACCGGCAGCCGCCCGCCGGTCTCTGCCGGAAATTTCTCACGAGCTACCTGGGTTTATTCATGTAGCCATATATGTGATTTGTGATGTGATGATCAATTAATTAATTGATTAAGATAAAACTCGAGTCTAAAGATTTAAGAGTTAAATTATCAAGTACCAAACCTCACTTATGTGAAGCCATAGATAACTAGAAAAATTAGGCAATCAAACAAAAGGGAGAAAAACCCAAGATGGAACAAAGATTAGAATATATTAGAATTTCCCCAAATATCTCGGTTTGCTTCTATACTTAACAGTATTTTTTCTATTCTTATTTAATTTTATATTTTCATTTCCCCATCTCTTGTCATTCATGACTTCTTCATTCAATAGGGCTTTACTAAATGATGAGAAAACCAAACCATATATCACTAACTGTATTACACTAACTTTTAGCTTTCATCTCTTTTGCCCCAAAGCGGTTGTCCCTATCTTCCATGTCCCTCATGTTGGTTACCGAGATGTTGAGATGCTGAGATGTTGGTGGGGTTTCCTTGCCTCTATCCTTCCCCCTGCTTCTACCACGTTGCCCTGGCTTCTCTTCCCCATCTAGTCCCTGGTTTCCTTCAGTGCTTCTGTCATTTTTATCTTTTATCATTTTTAGTTTCTAAATCGCTCGGCGGCGACCGCTCGATCTATACCTTTGGTTTTCCTCTGTGCTTTTGTTATTTTTGTCTCTATTATTTTTGTTCCCTAAATCACTCGGCGGTGACCGCTCGATTAGGTCAGTGCCTGCGCGGTTGCCGCTCGCACACCGAGCGTATTTTGGGCAGCGTGTGAAAACTGGTCGGTCGGCGCTGAAATTTTAACTCCGCGTTAAACCTTCAGCGGCGACCTACCAATGCCCTGAAAATCAGTGGTGCCAGGTCGGTCACTGGTCGATCACCGGTCGTTCTCCGACCGAAATTGACTAAAAACTCGCCGACCGGTCCCCGAGCAGGCTGATTTTGGGGGTTGTGACCATAGCCTAAGTGTGCTGCTGGGCTATGTATGGCCCTATTCCTACCTACCAGGGAATTCCCAATCTTGTGGCAAAAGAAAAAAGAAAAAAAGATTGAATGGTTGTAATTCGTCAGCTATCAGCACAACAATGCCATTTACGTATCATGACATTATGATTCTCTCCGTATGTGTACAGGATGTCGATCTATAGATAATTGCATGCTGAGTGCTAGTGACACACAGCGTTGTATGCATAACAGTGTGTTCGAATATTGCACACACATCACACACTTGCAGAACCGTCTCACCACGCTCCAACTCACAGACAATCAAGGATGATCATCTCCTTCCTAACTGCAACCTTTATCTAAAATTTACATATAAAGACTGTATTTCGAAAAATACCTTTTTACACATAAAGGTGAGTAATTATCTCAGATACTTTGCAGTGTTATCAGTATCAATTGAAACATGATCTGGAGTCCCACGTGTCATGTTAGTGTCCTCATCTATCGCATTTTGATGCTAACTGCTTTAACGAGATATCAGCTATAACAAGGAAAATTGCTTGGTCCCGACCTCCTCGTCATATCAAGTTTTCCCTGTAAAGTGACAATCAGACATTGTATGAAGTATAGTGTATTGGTCGCCTTCTATGGATTAGCTGAAAAGTATAAAAGCTCACAAATATTACATATAAGATCCTTCATGTATTATGTTTTTGAAACACAGGGTAAGGACCAAGGACAAATGATCGAGAAGCCTATCACTAAGTGTGACATGGGAATACAGACTGAAGTCCATCCTGTTGAGTCAAACATCGTCAAGTCCTATGAGTGGAATGAATGGGAGCTGAGGCGCAAAGCCATCAAACTGGTATGGAAGTCTCCTTTATGATCACCTTGTGCCTCTTCTCTCCTTTTAGGTATTTCATGTGTAAATTTGTGTACGTTTTATATTTTCCTGCTTGATAATATGGAAGCAGGTCAGAATGGATTGTAGTGGTTAAAGGGGATGGCTAGTAACTGATCAGTGGGAATCAGTGGGAATACTCGGGGATGATTGTTCCAGTCCTTGTGGGATTCATTTAAGAGTACATTATATATCTATTGTTGTGTGAAAATTATTTGCTTCAGAATGGTCTCATATTCAAGTAATGTGCAGTTCAGTGTTTCCAGGTTAGCATGCCTGTCAGTGTCGGGGCGATCGTTAACAGGCCGTTAACAATCGCCCCGTCACTATAGCTGATTCTCATTTTCAGTTTTAAGCTACAAAATTGTCAACCTGATGAGGATATTTAAAAAAAAAAAAAAAAAAAATTAAATGCATGATTACTGCAGCTTATTGTCTCAGCTACAACATACTTAAATTTCAGAGGAAGTGGAGCAAAATCAACTGAAATACAGGTTCCAAAACGTTTTCAAGTCAGTGCTTGAATGGGAAAAGAATCGCCTCCCATAGACATACCATTTAAACTCGGCAAATTTTGATACTTTGCATTTAATCAAATTGAAAAACAATGATGCTGACTTGAAAGACAACTGTCCAAAGTCTAACATATCCGAATTTGGGGGAATATTGAGCAAAAATGCAAATGAATGTCAGAAACAGTACTTCAAAAAAATAAATTCCACTTTTTTTATTTTAGATGGCAATATGCTGAGGTCATAGTATTTTAATCGAAATATTGACACTTGAAATGTTATTTACAATTCATATGCTTTTGTATGCAGTAAAAACAAAGGGTTAATGGACATTCTAAAGATCTATGGCGAAATAAACAGAGTCATGTTTTTATGCCTCCGCCATGAAGTGGTGCCGGAGGCATTATGTTTTCGGGTTGTCCGTCCGTCCGTCCATCCGTACGTCCGTCCGCATTCGTTTATGCGATAACTTGAGTAATATTGACTGGAATTTTACCAAACTTGGTCCAAGTATAAAGTATGATGGGGCAATTAGTTGATAAGATTTTGGGTGAAATCGGCCAATGGTCAAAGGTCAAGGTCAAATCATGAAATTGTATCCGTTTACGCGATAACTCAAGACTGGATCAAGCAAATTTCACCAAACTTTGTCCGAGGATGATGTATGATGGGACAATTATTTAATTAGTTTTTGAGTGAAATTGGACAGAGGTCAAAGGTCAAAGATCGAGGTCAAATCCTAAAATTTAACTGTTTACGTGATAACTCAAAACTAGATGAAGCAGCTTTCACCAAATTTGGTCCAAGGATGATGTATGATGGGGCAATTAGTTGAGTTGATTTTAGTGACATTGGCAAGAGGTCAAAGGTCAAACGGTCAAGGTCAAATGCTAAAAATGTTGCTATTTCCCCATATCCATGCAATGTCCGAAGGTATTTTTTTTAAACTTAGTGTAGACATGTACTACTGCGTAAAGATTCTCCAGAGAGAGTTTCATGTCATAAGGTCAAAGGTCAAAAGGTCAGAGGTTAGGTGAGAATGTTACAATTTCACTTTCTTGCAAATGGTTCAATGTATCTTCATGGAACTTGATACATAGGCATGTACTGACTGGCAGGGATTATCTAGGGAATGTAGGGGTCATGGGTCATCAGTCAGGGGTCAAAGGTCAAGGTCAACTCCTCAAAATTTTACTATTTCCCTCATTAACTAGTATATGCAATGCTTGCATTATCATTTTTTAAAACTTGATATATACATGTATTACCTAATGTAGATTCTCTCAAAGGTCAAAGGTTAAGGGTCAAAGGCCAGGTTTAAATGCAAAAAAAAAAAATCTATTTTATACTGTAATTACACTCTTTCTTCATACCTTGAAAATTACTCAATGTATAAACTTACAAAAGGGTCGGTCAGAAGTCAAGTAAAAATCCTCACTTCCCCAAATGCGTGTACCTGCACTCTTAGACAATTGTAGCAAACCTAGTTCAAGGAATGTGAACATTCAAGATATTTCTGACAAACATGACATTTCAATATTTTGTCAGTCATCACACATTGTGAAGACATTGTACCATACACCTATTGGGAGAATCATGCATTATGGCGGAGGCATCAGTCGCCATGGCGACATTTCTAGTTTCACTATATTTTTGCATAGACGCTGGCGGAATTTTAACTTTGACGCAAGCGCATTACCTTGTTAATGATCAAAGTTGATCATAAATCAATGGATATTGTCACTGGATGTATCATGAATGCAAATCAAGCGATAAAAATGCATTTTCATGTTGCTTACATGCTGTACATGCGAAAACGCATTGATTTTTTGAAAGGCTTAAAATTGTCTGAAACGTATAGAAAACCAGTCAGGAAGTTGTTTTAAGCATTTTAGAATTTTGATGCACGCATACGCACGCACCGTGATGACCTGGGTAATTAGCATAGTACAGGACGATCAGTCATGACTTGAACTTCATGTCTACCAAAAATAATACAGAAATGACATTTAGTTATTAAGTTATAATCGATCATATGATATTATCTGAAAATCACAAAATGGCGCCTAGATGACGTCACAGATATGTTATCATTATGAAATGTTTCATGTCATGAGATATTGATATGAGTTATGTTGACTGAAAATTTCATGTTAACTGGTCATGTCATTGTTGAGATATTTTGTCCACAAAATTCGTCAGAAAGAAGAATTTCAAGAAAAAAAAAGGAAGATTCCGTACAAACACAATAGGTGATACGCTGTTAACGTAATCTAAGCTTGGTTACCACCTAGGCAACCTAGGGCAATTATTTTCATTAGCCTAATTAGCATTTATTCAGCTATTTAGCACATTATGAACATGTTAATATGTTAGTACTTTCAATGTAGGGAGCCTGAAAACAAAAAAAAAAAGTATGGCTTTTCAAGAGTTTTCTGTAATGAGAAGTCTGTTTTTACATCAGTTTTTATTTATTTTCAGATGGTACTAGTGTCTTAAATAATGAGCAGAATGATCTAATTTGTATATTTACAATAGTCCAGTAGATGGTACCAGATACCATGTATGTGACATTGAATAGTTGTTAGATACAAGTTTTGTTGTTGTTTTATATGGATATTGACATAGAATAAGCCTCACTGCCACCACAGCAGCTTAGGGCAATTATCTTTATAAACTTAATTAGCATGATCACCTAATTAGAATATGCAATATGTTGCTGAGCTTCTTGCAGGAATCCTGAAAGCAAGGATAACACAACCTTTTCATGGGTCTTCTATGACAAGAAATCTGTTAATGACACCAGTTTGTATTTGTAAAATGTAGTTACGAGAGTATGATTGGTATGAGTTGATTAGCATAATTATTATGTAGCATAATAAGCAAACATAGACGGTACCATGTACCATTCTCATGAACTAGAAGAAAGTGTTCACAACAATGTTTGTTGATATGATGCATCACGCGTTACCCCGGGGTACCGTAGTACCCCAGGTAACCGCGTTATGTAGCGCCGCCTCACGTCGACTCGAGGACAGCCAGAGAAAAATGCATGCACTGTGTGTGCGTGTACATAGTCATTCCCATGCCACTGCATGTTATACTATGCGTGCATGGAAGCTGCGATACCACTATTAGCATGTGCTTTAGTGCAGTGCAGTGCAGTGGCTAGCGCGCGCTAGCTCCAGCACCAAAATAATTTCCTTTTTTTGGCACCCAGGGTTCAACCTTTTTAAAAAAAATTAATAATTCAACAAAATGGCTGTTTTTTGTTTGGTACCCTGGGATACCATTTATGTCATCATATGTGTTCCAAATGGGTAGATTTGTTACTATCTTGGGAACCTTTGGAAAATTTAGCATAATTGATTGTAAGCATAATGAGCTGATTGACATTTATATAATATTAGAATTTATTGCCATTGTTTGTTTAGAAATATAGAAAGAATGGTTGGGGTCAAATGTGATAATAATAATAATAATAACAAATTCTTATATAGCGCATTTCAGACTTGAAATGTAAGATGCAAACTTCATTTCGATAATTGCCCTTTTCTTTGCTTTTTCCCCCTTTTTTTCTTACATATTTCCATTTCCTTTTTGCTTCAGATGAGCAGGATCCTCTTGAACAATTTTCTTTTTATACCTCCACAAAGTTTTGCCAGAGGCATTATGTTTTCGGGTTGTCTGTCCGTCCTTCCGTCCATTATTGATTTTGTAGACAGCGTAATTAAAAAACCGTTTGAGGTATCCTGATGAAACTTGGCATATATATGTATGAGTGGGCGAAGTTATGCCTATCAACTTTTGAGTGCACATGCTCAGGATCAAAAGTGAAGACCATGTGTGTTGCGACAAGGATTGTCGCCCCGACAAGGATTGTTGCCCCCGGCTTGGGGTGGTTGCTCCGGTGTTATGTTTTGATGGGATGGGTATGACTGGTAAGTTATGCGTATGTGTGTCTGTGTGTGTGTGTGTGTATGTGTGTGTGTGTGTGTGTGTGTTGGGAGCTGCATGGTATGTGCTGTGTATGATTTGTAGGTGCGTACAATAAGTGACTTGTGTATGAGTTTCCGTATAGCTGTGTGTGTGTGTGTGTGTGTGTGTGTGTGTTTAGAGTATAATAATACAATATGTAGAAACTGTGCATGTGTGGTGGTTGTATAGTTGTAGTGGTTTGTCTGTGTGTATACGTGTGCCTGTATGCATACGTGTGTCTGTTTGTGTTTGTGTTTTGATGTTTGTGCGAACAAACTTTTTTGAGCAGCAGGCACTAACTGTGGCAATGAAAATGCCTTCAACGTGTATGAACACGTATTTATAGAGTTCACAGCAGCGTTGATTTCAAAATAGTATGGGTGTGTCAATTTCAGCGGTGAGGCGGGCTAGGAGAGAGAGACCAAGAGAAAAGGCATACGAGGGAGGTACCCTCCCTAAATGTTATCTGTCTTTGTTCATTTTTTCACTGTAGTCATATTCTTCCATCAGTCTTAACTTCCATATCACTATTCTTTGTCATATGCACACCGCCAATACATAAGTATTGTAAACACACACCAACACACACTCGAACAAATCCTCATAATGCAAATAAACCACCTCAACAATTTTTTTTTCCTTGATATTAATTGATTTCATTCAAATCATTCATAAATCAACCCAGTCTGGGTGTAACATGAACAAAAACGTTACAAAGGCAATTCAAAACACAAACAAATCCGTTTGTCAATTTATACTACAAATAATCTCACTTCAACATAGATAACTCGATTATAGATCAACCTTACTAACAATTTCTTCACGAGAAAGTTTTGACATGTACCAAACCTATATCCCTTTTTGGTTTGGATCATACACCTTCTTACTTACAAGGACATATACATAAAAAACACAAATACATTGTACAAATCTAGAATGAAATCAGTCATAAAAAACCCGACCAACCCCCCCAACCGAAACAAATCTACATCTATCCTAAATATTAAATCCTACTAAAATCTGTCATACCATTTATAACTATCCTTCTTCAAATCAAATCCCCAACCCACCAACCCCCGATTAACCAAAACCTAATCATCCCACACCCACATTCACCAACCCACATACATACACACACCCACACACATACACACACACGGGTGCTATTCGTTATTCCGAAGGTTTGTTATTCCGAAGGTTCATTTTTTCCGAAGGTTCATTTATCCAAAACACACAATTCCCTATACCTAGAGGTTCGTTAATCCGAAAATGAAAAAGGGTTCGTTAATCCGAACGTTTGTGGCATTATTCCGAAGGTTCGTTGATCCGAAAATGAAATTCGGAATAACGAACCTTCGGACTAAAGAGCCTTCAGAATACAGAACCTTCGCAATAGCAAAATGTAACCCCCCCCCCCCACATACACACACACATCCAAACCAATACCACCTTCCTTCCTGATGAAATGACTTTCCAATGTTGATACATAAGACATAATGGACAGTATGCATAAAAGCAGCATCTGCCCCCACGCAAGCACCACTCCGAATTCATACAAATCCGTCAAACAAACTCATCAAACTCAAAGCTGCTGATAAAATCAATATAACGTTTATGCCAACAACAGCTTATCCCTCCCCACGCACAGCCAAAACACATACACTAACATAATAAACACATTCTTCCATCACATACACTGACACATACACACACACACAAACGGACACTAAATTATCATGTGCGCGCGCACATACACACTTCCTTGAAACCTCACCATGACTTTTTACATGGCATGTTTGCATGGATGTAGCCATGTAAGTTATGTGTTGGTATTTCAATGACTATGTCAAGAGCGATATTAACAAGCAAAATGTGCTTCGAGGGCGGGCGACAATCTTTGCTGCCAGCCCTCATCAAAGATTGTCGCCAGACGACAATCTTTGATGGGGCGACAATCTTTGACGCCAACTCCGTCCAGGATTGTCACCACCGAGCCGGGGGCGACAATCCTTGTTGCAACACATGTGCTTGAAATTTCACTATTTCCCCCATATCTATGCAATGCCTGAAGGTATTTTCTTGAAAATTAGTGTATACATGTATTGCCTGATAACGATTCTCTAGAGAAATTTTCGGGCCGTGAGGTCAAAGGTCAAGTGAAGATGCTAAAATTTCACTTTTTTCTCCACATCTCAGAAATGGTTCAAGGTATCTCCATGGAACTTAGTACATATGAATGGACTACCTGACAGTGATTATCTTGGGAATTTTTAGGTCATGGGGTCAAAGGTCATGGTCAACTTCTCAAATTTTCAATATATCTATTCAATGCCTGGAGGTATTTTCTTGAAACATATTGTATACATGTATTACCAAATTGAGATTCTCTGGGAGAATTTTTGGTCAAAAGGTCAAAGGTAAAGTAACAATACTAATTATCACTTTTTCCATATCTTGGAAGTGACTCAAGGAAGCATCATGAAACTTTGTACATATTTATGCATGTACTGCCTGACAGTGATTCTCTTGGGAATTTCAGGGTCATGAGGTCAACGGTCAAAGGCCAGGTTAAAATGCCAATATTTTACTGTTTAAAGGCATAAGGCGTAATTTACCATTTGCAGATGAAACAAAAAAAATAATTAACCTACACATATGCATCAAATGTGATATCTTGAATATATTTAAAATCTCTGCTCCCAAAGGTAAACAGGACATTCAACACTGAAATTACACTTTTTTCCATATCTTGGAAATTGCTCAATGCATAAACTTATAAAAGGGTCAGAGGCCAAGTAAAAATCCTGAAATGCCCAAATACCTGCTCTCTTCAACAATATAGCCATCATCCAATTAAACCTAGTTCAAGGAAAGTGAACACTTGACACTCGACACTTGATTTGTGACAATCACGTGATTTCAATAATTTGCCAGTTATGTGAAACTGTCATCTCACACGTCAAGAGGTGCTACAGACCTATTGGGAGAACCATGCGGAGGCATGCCACTTATCATACAATGAAAAACTATAAATATTTGCTTTATAGGGGATATCCCCCTCCCAGCACCACCCAACCCCCCACCCCACCATAAAAACTGGTGTCATAAATGGATTGCTGTTCATAGTAAACCCTTGTAAATGTTGTGTTATCCTTGTTTGGGGATTTATTCGTTGATATTATTATCAGTAGTAGTAGTACTAGTCATTTCATTATTATCATCATTTTCATTTTCATTGCCATTAACATAATGTAAAGTTTCCTACACCCTGGAGTAATGAGCTCTCTGAACATTTAAAATTTCATTGTTATACTATGTGTATATCATGTAATAATTCATCATATTTCTATCAAAGGCCAACCTTCGAACTAAGATGACCCATTCTGCTCAGACCAACCTCAGCAACTTGCGGAGGGACAATGTGTCCCAAGTGTACCTTCCAAAGTGAGTGGTTTGTGGAATCCTCATTTTTTAATCCTATCCTTGTTCTGTGGAAATCTCTGTCCAAAAGCACATTTTGTACTATTGGTAATGAACTTGAGTTGCATTTTTTAGGGAAATGGAGGATTCATTTATCTGTAGGCTCTACTGTTAAATTGTGTTTAAAGTAGAAGTCCTCCTCTGCAATTCCTGCAGTTAATTTTCACAAAATGTTCCTGTATAGAGGCATTGCATATCAAATGTGTTTGACCTTTGTGTTCATACAGACTGTTGTACATGCCGATGAAGTTTCAGCCAATCTATGCTTTGTGTAATTTTGGTATTGCATGATTGTATTTTTTCTGTATTATTTTTGTGAGAAATATGAAAACAAATTGAAATTAAAAATTGAAATTGAAATGTGCTAGTGTAAAATAATTATCATTTCACTTTACCTGTGCAGCTTGCACTGTCAAATACAAGTATATTTTGACATATTGTTTAATGCTTTAGGCATCATCCTCTAATATCAAGACTGCAGACTTCCGTTTATTGGTATTGCAAATTGTTATTTGCCCATCAGATATGTTCGTCTATTCACCTCCTTTCTTAACAGGTGTTTGTTTGAGTTTACATACCAATATATCTGTTTAATAAGTAGTCATCCTCAGTTGCAGAAAGTGAACCAGAGTCTCTGAGAGACATTGACTTACTACAACTTAAGAATTTCATCCCTTGTGCATGTCACACTACAATATGTGATTTCATACTTTCCAGGCAAGGATATTGAAAAAGAATTTGACACATATTGACTTCACCAAAAGTGATTGATATGTTTTAGGGAAATGTAGATTCTGTACCAGTCGTCCAAAAATAGTCCGTTGTTTTTGCAGCATTTTGTTGTTTTAGCTAAATTTCACAAGCATGCCATGACAAATGTCATGAAACAATGAAATTTCCAGTAAATTGGGAAGTAAACATAATCAGTGACTGCACTGTTTCTCTACATTAATTCACTGGCAATTTGATCACAAAAATGCGGTTTATAAAGCAGGATTTGACTGCATCTTACTCAGATTCATAATCATGAAATGAAAGTAAATCTTGCACTCCATTTACGCATTTCCAAACTTGCCACATGTTTAAATAGTCATGTATTATAGGCCTATCGCCCTTCTGACATATTTTTATATGCTTGCTCTTTGTTCCTCCTGCAGGGACCAAACCATTCAGACTCTGCGTGATGGCTACTCAAACGTACCCAAGCCGCAGACCTTCCTAGCTGGCCTGCGAGGTGGTCAGACCAAGACCACTGTTATGACCAAAACAGACTTAACTCTTGATGTAGACCAGACATAGAGCATGTGATGCTTTCAGGCCCTTGGCACTATAATTTACCAGTAATTCATGTTCATTTGGGAGTTACTCCACAGACTATAAGCAACAAAGTCTTTCTTGACTGGAAGCATGGCTGATGTCTTAGTGTATACAATAATGCATCTTTATTACTCTGTTGTTCCATTGCAATAGACATGCTTTGGTGTTCATTTGTAAATGATCATATGACTTTGTGAAGAGATATCCATGGCAAGATTAGATTAGTATTGAAATATTTTCATTTAACAAAATGCACATTGTGCTTTATGGAGCAAAGAAATCAATTTATACTCTTGTAATGTAGCTTCCTCCAAGCTACATGTAAAGCACACTTGTGTGATTAACCATGACCAAAACATAATTGTTGAGAAAGTCAAAGGAAGCAGGAAACCAGGCTTCACAGGGTAATCCAAATGTTCGTGAGAATTAACTGAATGCATGGAAACAGGTTTTTAAAATATCCAGATGGAACAGTTTACTTGGACAGGTCTCATCAAACACAATAGAAAATGTCTGCTTGATCGGATATTCAATTTTAAGGTATGAATGCACCCTTTATAAAGCCACATACATGCCCCATGGATGTAGTCTAACACTAAACTTACCTCCAGTCATGTTTCATGTATTGAAAATAGAGTGAGGTATACAGTCTCAACAAAAATAACAATTCTTTAGTATTTTATCTGGATTTCATGCTAACAAGTTTATTGAATAGATTTTATCAGCGTGTGAATGAAATATAGAATTATATAGCATACATAACAAGCAAAAGTAAAGGCATACAACTGAGATTGTATGTAAGTAATGACAAACTGAGATGAGTTCATGTTACTGCATCTGGTGTCAACTGTGATAAAAGTACATAGTGTGTGCTGGCAAACCTCCATGAGGTGAAGGTGCTGCTGTTCTTACAGTGATGCATGAAAGTAGTAGTAGAAGTACATAGTTGTAGTTGTTGTAGTTGTAGTAGTAGATCTGTAGTAGTAAAAGTAATGGTCTTCATTTTTCAAAGTCATGTGTTGCAACCTAAAGTGTGAACATGTTTAGATTCCCATTGCTTATCAGAACTAAGATACAAGGATTAACATTTTAAGCATACACAAGCGATAATGATAACATTATGCATACATACACGGCAAAAAGTAACTAAATGTGCAGTATAAATGTAAAGGAAAACAAGCACATGATGCTTGAAACAAAGTTTAGTTGGCATCTGTAAAGAAAAGAATATGAGTTAAGAGGAGCTGTTTTGATTCAGCTTATGTAACACATTACTTATTAAGTACTATGTGTACAATGCAGTGCATCTATAAGATTTACTTTATGTGGAAGCAACAAATTGCTGTAAAACCGGAAATTTTTGCTTGAATGAAACTTTGGCAAATTTCAAGAGGAGCCAAGATTTGCAATAGTAAAACGCATATTATGAAAATTTTTGTCTACACTGTTGCAGAGGTGATGTTCTTACTAGATAGGAGTGCATATTACATTGTTTCCTGTACATGTTAAATTACCATGGTAAGTTAAGCTCATGAGGAAAAGACAGTTTACCCCTTCCAAGTAGTGGAATGATCCAATTCATACACACTATTATGTATGCACACGTGCGCAGAACAGCTCAGGACAGGTTTTGCGCTTCCAAAGTCAACTGCTAGTATGTGTACTGGTAGTGCGCTTTCTTTTGTTTGTTTTTTAACTACATGTGTTAAATAGTGTGCATTCAGTTTTGCTGTGTGTTGAATGGACCTGGCAGTGTGTGTTCAATCAATACCTGTATTACTAGTACATGTAGTATTCTCAAACATTTTTCATGGTCAGTCATTCCTGAAGGCTTCATGCTGCAAAAAAGTCTGTTAGCTCCAATTTGCAAAAGTTTCATGCTGGGAATGTTTCTGGTTTACAGTAATTTCTTGCAACTGTGATGCTGGAGCTTATAGGGCCAGGCTCTCTTCCTCCCACTACCTTGCGACTGCTGTGGTTTTTTGTGTATCTCTTTCATGACTTTTCTCTGTTGCTTTTTGCACATGCTTATATGACACTTGTTGAGATTAGATATACAGTAATGTTCTGGTTTTAGATTACTCGATACACTTGTCCACACGACCATCCTATTTCTAATAATGCCTAGCCAAGAAACTTATACTTGTTAAAGGACAAGTCCACCTTCATATACATGTGGATTGAGTGAATGCAGCAATATTTTGTAGAACACATCAGTAAAAGTTTGGGGAAAATTGGACAATCCGTTCAAAAGTTATGAAATTTAAAGAATCTTCAAAGTCACTGCTGGATGAGAAGACTACTAGAGTGTATGATGTCACATGCGTACAACGTTATAAGGAAAATATAAAGAGAATTTCACAAAATGTTAGTTTTTGAAAAAAGTGCACATATCCTTGACTCGTCACTGACGTATGTTAAGGGTAATATTCTTCCCCTTGCCTTCTGAAAGAGGGAAGTCAGTGTTCTTTTATTATGCGAGAAAAGTGAAAATATAGTGAATTTTCCTTATACTTTCTGTATATAGTTGTACACATGTGACATCACAAGCTTTAATAGTCTTCTCATCCAGCAGTGACTAAGCAGAAACTTCAAAAATTCATAACTTTTAAACAGATGGTCCAATTTTCCTCAAACTCTTGATGATGTGTTCTATTGATATTGCTGCATTCATTCAATCCATATGTCTATGAAGGTGAACTTGTCCTTTAAATTCTACTGGAACAATTTTACTTTGAGTCTAGTGTTATAATTTTTTTAAATGCTATATTAAAAAGGAATATCAAGGAGCATCTTATCTTGAAATTCTGAACGTATTGTATGTTTTCTAGCCCGATTTCATGAAAATTGCATCCAATTTAATGATGCAATCATTCAATTTCAAGCAAATTTGAATGGTCATCAATATCAACACTCAGAAAACTAAATATTTCAATGAATTTGCAATGAGTTTATTAGCATGTCATTTCATGATTTTCTCACAGAAACATGTAGAAAGCGCATTCAGATAAAAAATGCACATAAAATGCATTCAAATTAGCGCCAGCCCCACTGTGATTAATGTTACGGAGTTCAAATTCACGACTAGGTGAGCATTTTAGGCATTTGGGCAGTGTTTTTTGATAACACTCATGCTGTTTGTTGTCTTATATGTTGAAATAAACTATGCAACCTTGTGTACTCTTCAGATGGGACCTATACCTTATATTGAAACTCCTTGTTCCTCTGACACCTGTCATTGAAGCATCAGCTTGCATACAATGTAACTCCACTTTCATTCTCATACATTCATTTACACAACTGGCAGCAGCTCAAGGAGGACACATAAATCTCTACTGGTAGATTATGGACAGAGCTAAGTTGGCTGAAGCTTTTGACAAACAGCAAGACTACCCTGAACTGGTAGACACTGTAGTCCTGAATTAATAGGTCTACAGCTACATGTAGGTCTGTTTTGGCTATGTATGAGGACACAATCAGGTCCAAAACAACTACCAAGGGTGGGGCCTGAAATAAGAAAATTGAACTGGACATGCATAACCAGCTGGAGAAGATAAGCCACCCTGACACTTGCACACATTTTGGTTTGCGCATAGTTTGCACATTGGCAGGTACACATTTACCATTGCGTTCTAATACAGTCAATGTGTGAAATACATGACATGTTCAAAATTTGGGCATAAATAGATTTTTGGGCAAATTTCATGACCTTTTGTGAGCTACATGTATTCCTAACCCTTCAGGATTTATGTGCAGCGTACATGTAGGCCTACCTATGGGCAAACTAGCCTTTCCAATGTTTGCCATATTTGGAGCAGTGCGGCATTATATGAACCAGCTGAAACAAGTCATGTGACCAGAAATTAAAAAAATAAGCACTGCAAGTATGTCATGGTAATGAATACTAATGCATGAACAAAGTGTAACATGACATGTCTATGCATGTCCTGAAGATTGTGCATTTTGTAAACTATTCGCAAATTCGACATGACTAAAAATGGACTACATGCTACTGAATAGCATGCTACAAAACGGGACATTATGTAGCACATAGCCATCTAGGACTACACATTTATACAATAATTTGAAATAAGCTGTAATTTATATTTTCTTCTGAATGATGCAAGTGATGGACTTTGTATATTACTATTATTCTTATTTATTCGGCTTTCAATCACAAATATATTACATTTTTTTCGAAATTAGAACATACACTGGAGTGGTAAGGGTGCACCAGGTTGGGCAGCCCGGCACTTTTAAATCAATGTTTAAACTGTTCCACAATTTTGGACCTAAAAATCTTTTACTACTTCTTAATATCTTGTATCTATAAAATGGAACATACATATTGCACAAATTTTTAGTTTCATAAAAATTTATAGATCTATGAACCCTAACCAGGCTGGGCTTTTTGGCCTGTTTTGTGGCCGGGGAGGGTTGATTCAAACCCCCCCCCCCCCCCCCCCCGTCGATCGCGCAATCGCCCTGAAAATTGGCACATACATTACCTGTTGCATAATCTACCAAACTATCAAAGAAAAAATTGAATTTTTCATTTTTTATATTTTATGTCAATATGTGTCAAATCATAAATTTTGCTCTAATTCAGAAAATAAAGCTAATGGCATTCTACTTTTTGGTGACATTATTCCTTGTAGCATTCCTAATAATGTACTTGAAAAAAAAAATCTGGTATCAAAACTAATTTTTCATGTATTCCATTGTTTTATGAATTTCTTATGTATTTCTTTGTTTTTAGACCTTTTGTTTTTTTTTCGTTTTTTCCACAAAATTTATTACAGAACCTATTCAAGCATAATGATGCTAAAATTAATTGATTTCAGCCGTTGAAAGTGAAGCCATTTTCGGACTGACAAGCATGAATAAATGGTCGTGCAGCCTCATAACGATATGTCCGATTTTCGCGAAAATGGTGTCATAAGATTTGCGAGACATGAAAGGGTTGATTCAACCCCCCCCCCCCAGCCCTTTTAGGGTTAAAAGCAAAGTAACTGCTGAAAATTTGAGGCAAATAACCTTTAGTGTGCTTATACATAAAACTGGCTACTTGAGACAAATAAACATCATTCACTTTGAGCATATTCAACTTCTTAAAAAGAAAATCAGTAGATGTTAAAAAAGATGAATTTGTTATTACAAGGATTGCACGCTTTTGCAAGTTATATACTCTATTCAATGAATACAATGCACATTTCCCCCATGCAGAAATACAATATGAAATATGTGGAAATATAGTATTATTTAAATTCACTAAAATGCGCAATGGGACAAAAACACTTCATCCTATTTAAAACACCAATAACTTTAGATATTTTACAAGATATATCATTGATATGGTATTTCCAACTCAAATGTTCATCAACTATAACACCTAGAAATTTAATATTCTTAGCCTCTGTTATTCTATTTTTTCATATAACATTATCCATGAACTAGTATCTATTTTGACATTGCTTGGTCTGAATACCATATAAACAGTTTTTTTTTTTTATGCATAATTCATTGTTAGTTTATTAACTACAAACCAATTACACAGCTTCTTCAGTTCAGTATTCAACAAAGCTGTCATATGTAATTTTTTGCCAAAAAAAAAAATAGTAAATTGGTGTCATCTGCAAACATAATTGGGTTTAAGATATCACTCACAAAGCATATATCATTTACGTATATCCAAAAAAAAAGCAATGGTCCTAATACAGAACCTTGAGGAACACCAACATTTATAAAATTGTATTTCGAGGAGTGATTATAAATAACTTTCAAATCACTTTAAACTGATAAGAATAGAAACATTAATAGAATCAAAAGCCTTTGATAAATCTAAAAACAAACCAAGAATTATTTCCTTTTCTTCAAATGTTGTAGATACATTGTTAACAAATTCTTAAAGTGCCTCATCTGCACTAAAACCTCCTCTAAAACAAAATTGTTTATCATACAAAATATTGTTTTTGTCAAAAAAAAACTGCCAATCTCTTATATACAGGTTTTTCAAATATTTTAGAAAAAAAGCTGACAAAATTGAAATAGGTCTATAATTTTAACATAAAAATTTATCTCCATTTTTATACACAGGTATCACTTTTGCTAATTTTAAATCTGTGGGATATATACCTTGTTCATCTGAAGCATTAAAAATATGTGACAAGGGAAAGGAAATAAGATGGGCCCATCGTTTCAAAACAGAAGAAAAAACGCCATCATGGCCAGGACATTTGTTGGCACTTAGACTCATAACATATATAATATCTCCTTCACTAATTTGTTTAAAAAACATAGATTGAGGAAAATTATCTTTCATAGAATATGAAAAATCTTTATCTAAAGAAGAATGCGGCAAATCATTAACTTAGTTCCAATACTACTGAAATAATCATTAAATGTATCAGCAATACTCTTCTTATCAATTAATACTTCATTTTGTTAGATATAATCACAAATATTTTTCTTACAATTCTTATTCAACAAATTATTAATTACTCTCCCTGTACCTTTTAAATCACTGTTCACTTTGTCAAAGACATGGTAATAATCACGTTTTGCTGTTCGGATCATATTGTTAACATTATTTCTACATGTATACTGCTTGTAAATTTGTTTACGATATTGAGTGGAATTTTTCAAATATTTTAATACAATATATACTTTTTGTGACACATTTTTATGCCTCTGCCACGAAGTGGTGCCGGAGGCATTATGTTTTCGGGTTGTCCGTCCGTCCGTACGTCCGTCCGTACGTACGTCCGTCCGCTTTCGTTTACGCGATAACTTGAGTAATATTTACTGGAATTTTACCAAACTTGGTCCAAGTATAAAGTATGATGGGGCAATGAGTTGATAAGATTTTGGGTGAAATCGGCTAAAGGTCAAAGGTCAAGGTCAAATCATGAAATTGTATCCGTTTACGCGATAACTCAAGACTGGATGGAGCATATTTCACCAAACTTTCTTGGAGGATGATATATGATGGGACAATTACTTGATTAGTTTTTCAGTGAAATCGGACAAAGGTCAAAGGTCAAAGGTCAAAGATCAAGGTCAAATCCTAAAATTTATCTGTTTACGTGATAACTCAAAACTGGATGAAGCAGCGTAGTTTCACCAAACTTGGTCCAAGGATGATGTATGATGGGACAATTAGTTGAGTAGATTTTAGTGACATTGGCAAGAGGTCAAAGGTCAAAAGGCCAAGGTCAAATGCTACAAATGTTGCAATTTCCCCCATATCTATGCAATGCCCGAAGGTATTTTCTTGAAACTTGGTGTGGACATGTACTACTGCGTAAAGATTCTCCAGAGAGAGTTTCATGTCATAAGGTTAAAGGTCAAAAGGTCAAAGGTTAGGTGAAAATGTTGCAATTTCACTTTTCTCGCAAAAGGTTCAATGTATCTTCATGGAACTTGGTACACATGCATGTACTGTCTGGCAGGGATTATCTAGGGAATTTAGGGGTCATGGGTCAATAGTCAGGGGTCAAAGGTCAAGGTCAACTCAAAATTTTACTATTTCCCTCATATACTAGTATATGCAATGCTTGCATTATTAGTTTCAAAACTTAATACATGCATTACCTAATGGAGATTCTCCAAGAAATTTCCAGCCAGAAGGTCAAAGGTTAAGGGTCAAAGGCCAGGTTTCAATGCCCCCCCCCCAAAAACAAAAAAAAAACTATTTTGTACCGTCATCACACTCTTTCTTCGTACCTTGGAAATTACTCAATGCATAAACTTCCCCAAAATTCCCCAAATATGTGTACCTGCACTCTTAGAAAATTATAGCAAACCCAGTTCAAGACATTTCTGACAAACCTGTCATTTCAATATTTTGCCAGTTATGTGAAACTGTCATGGATCACACATTGTGAAGACATTGTACTATACGCCTATTGGGAGAATCATGCATTATGGTGGAGGCATCAGTCGCCATAGCGACATTTCTAGTTTCAATTCTTTAGTAAACCAAGTTTGACAATTTTTGCGTTTCTTAATATTTTGGTTTTTTTTAAACAAAACATTCATTATATGTATCTAAAAATCGGGGTCATCCCACGAGTCATACAGTCCACGAGACCGACATAAAAAATAGGTCCATGAGTCATACAGCCCATGACTTATACCGCTCACGAATCATACAGTCCATAAGTTCGACATTACGCACAAAAGGCTCACGAGACCGACACTAAGCAAAGAAAGCCCATGAGACCGACACTGCACAATAAAGGCTCACGAGACTGACACTAGGCAAAGAAGGCTCACGAGACTGACACTAGGCAAAGAAGGCTCACGAGACCGACACTATAGGCAAAGAAGGCTCACGAGACCGACAGGATGAACAGCGCCATCTACATGTCAGTTACCTGTACAGGGTGTTGCATGAAGGGGAAAATTACATACTGGCGGGTGCAATCTCTGTCACGCTACGGGGAGTGACATTGCTACCAATTTATCTTTTTTTTTAAATTAAAATTATCCTCTTTATGGGACCCCCCCCCCAACAAAAAACAAAAAAAATGTATTAAAAAAATAGAGGACAAGAACTTTGTATGGTTTATTTTTGGATGCCAACGTGCTATTTTTAATAGGCTTTCCCAATTTCTAGATAGGCGGTGGACAGGATGTAAGTTTTTTCCCCTTTTTCTTTCTCGCTTCACTAATTAAGTATTCCTAATTAAATATCCTATCCTCCTACTTTTAACCGCCTGCTTAGAGTTCAATTTGGGTTTTTTTCTGTAACTATAATACATGACATTTCAAAGGATGAAAACGTTTTATATCGCAGCGATTCACCTCGATTTGTGGCTTGTATTCGTTAAGTTATTCTTAAAACGGTACATTTTTCATGAAACAGAATAGCTGTTTTCATGGATGCATCTTCTTTTTCTGAATCCTTAAAGCTACCTAGTAAATAGACGATTATATCATTTTCTGTGAATTTGTACTAAATCAGCACCTTTTCAGATGACTACTCCCCTTCCATATCATATAAAGCAAGTGTGCACTGCATCATTGACCATTTTGTGAAATATTTCTTGTAAACCTCATTTCACACCTGGGTTTTATTCTAGTTGGTTGGTCTGAATTTCCACATTTTTTTTTTCTAAGCAGGTGTATACCGGTATATGTTTCGCGGAAAGAGAAACGAGGGTGTTTTGGCATTTTCGAAACTTAATGTTGAAATATCTCATGCACTTTTACTGAATTTAATGGTTTCATCAACACTTAAACGCACAAACACAAATAAAAATCTTGAACAGTTCAGGGGGCAAGGGAGGGCGATTGATGGGGTAATCCCCTAGCAACTCTGATACTTTTCCATCTCTCATATCTTAATTCCTTATGCCATGATCTGGACACCCTATACAATTAATTGGTCTATAGGTGGCGCTGTTCATCCTGTCGGTCCAGTGCCGTATGTGAAGAGAGTCCACAGAGTTCTGTGAGAGAGTCTGGCCAACTCGGTTGTGGGCTCATGAGTTTTGAGGCCTGTGATTGGTCAAAACGGGTCCCATGATCTTTGAGCGTGTTTCTACTGAGAGCACCTCGCATCCCTCGCATCGCCACGAATTTTGTCCAACGCAGCACCTCGTAGTCCGGGAGCCAGCGGGGGTCAGCCTAGCTGAAAAGGTTACCAATTTTTATGTATATAGCAATTTAGTACATATGCCCCTAAGTATGGAAATGCACGTCTGGCTGGTCATCGGTGGTGGGTGTGGCCAGGAGGGCCAAAAAAAGGACCCCTCAAAATTAGGCTAGCCTAGCTGGAAAAATAACCTCATGAAAACAACTGGAACTTGTTCGTTACACTTACAGGATAAATGAATGACCATTGCCAGACGTTTTAAGTGGTGGGGGGTAGCCGCCAGACGCTCTTAAAGGCCCAACTCTAGCTAGGGTAGCCTAGCTGAAAAAGTAACCTCATGAAAACCACTGGAACTTGTTCGTTACACTTACAGGATAAATGAATGACCATTGCCAGACGTTTTAAGTGGTGGGGGGTGGCCGCCAGACGCCCTTAAAGACCCAAATTTTTCCAGCTAGGCTAGCCTAGCTGGAAAAGTAACCTAATGAAACCCACTGGAACTTGTTCGTTACACTTACAGGATAAATGAATGACCATTGCCAGACGTTTTAAGTGGTAGGGGGTAGCCGCCAGACGCCTTTAAAGACCCAACTTTTTCCAGCTAGGCTAGCCTAGCTGAAAATATAACCTAATGAAACCCACTGGAACTTGTTATTTACACTTACAGGATATATGCATGGCCGTTGCCAGACGTTTTAAGAAGTGGGGGGGGGGGGTAGCCGCCAGATGCCCTCAAAGACCCAATTTTACCAGTTAGACTATAGCCCTGATGGCTGGAAAAGTAACCTCCTGAAACCCACTGGAACTTGTTCTATGTTTGTATCTCACCTGATAAACACTGTCGACATAGTATTCTGGTGTTCTTTCAATAACTTTCCACACTTTTGAGCTATATGACCACCAAATTCACTCCTCAGATCATCTAATGATTGCTGTCAAGTGTTAATATTGGTGAAGTCCGACTACGTCAACAGTCAAAAAGTCAATGAACTAGGCCTATGCCATTTGAAAATCTCTGTAATCACAAAGTCGATACGTGGACGAGACATCACTTCGCTTTTGCCTTGTTAGATGGTGAATATTTGTAAGCTTCCGTTTCTAATTCATACAGCACCAGCATACATGTCTGGGAATAGCGGTAAAGAAGATTAGAGTCTTTGGCAACAAGTGCAAAATTAAATTCTGTTAAACGTGGTATAGTGATAGGAGGACAACGACCTGTTGGGCAATATGGCGGACCAATAGCTCTATATTATTACTGTTATAGAATAAATGACTATGATGTAGTTCTGAAGCATATTTTTCATTACATGCTTTTGCAATGACTCAATGTATACTTTTAATCGAACTAAGTATATATCCATGACTTGCTCATGAATTACGGCAGAACGATTCGGTGAGTAAAGTTTTCTGTCATGTCATTACGGAAGAAGTGAACGTGTCAATATTTTGCTATTTGGTCCATGATTATTTCTGAAGTGGTTAAATGTATTTTCCTAAAACATTTTTTCTTTTATATAATACCTACGTTGCATCCAAATGCCTATTCGTTGAAAAAATGCGGGCCATGTATTCAAAGGTCAAAGATCATAGGTTAATGGAAGTAGGGCATACATTGTACAACATTTCACTAAGTTGTTGTTTTTGTTTTTGTTTTCTTGTTTTTTTGGGGGGGGGGCATGATTCAAAGTGTCCTAAAACCTTGTATAATACATGTATTTAGTTTTGTAGTCACGACTCTTGCTATGTATGATGCCAAACTCTTCCCTCTCATACAAATGCAGCCGTTTCAGGGGAATAATTATGATAATGTTTGTTAATGCTGAAGTGGTTCATAACATTCCATTGATACTATGTATAGAATTAAAGTGAATTTGACAATGGTATATGATATCCGCAATTTACTCTTTGACAGGTTCTATCATCCGATTAATAATGTATAAATTGAATATGCAGAAGTCCCCTATTCAGTAACTACAGGTTAAGTTAGATAAGCTGCATTCATTTTGCACGCGACCATGGCGTTATAGCCAAAGATGATTGAATTCTGTAAATCTCTGTGTGCCTGCACAGGGTTGGAAAACGAAACAACTTTCTGTGTATAGAACAACGAAACAGAAACTGGTGCATGCATTATTCTCAGTCACTTTGTTATGCATAATGATGGTTTGCTCATTGCAGTTCCGGAATCTCAGCTCGAGGGACTGGAATTGATCCCAAATCAGTCGGCAATCGTGTATCACCCAAAACAATATCCGAACACAATTATAACTGCAGTCCTCCATAGTCTCTATTGGTTGCCGATAAGGGCTGGTATCAAGTTTGATTTTCATATTATTTACAGTGCCTTGTATTTAAATGTTTTCATCGAAATGCCCGTATACGGTATGCGTATCTCAGTTAACTCTTTAAACCATAGTTGTAATCTACGTGCCAAGAATCTCATGTTTTCAGTAAGCGTGAACTCCAAGACATGTCGTGATAAGGACTTTAAGACAATTTGCATCGTCATTATAAAACGAATTCCCCTTTTACAAGACACGTTTTAGATTTTAGATAGAAATATGGATTCGTTTGAATGCATACAAACAGCTTCTTAAATCCTCTTACATTTTGTTTTTAAGATATGGTGTATACTTTAGAAGTGTAAGAAGCATGCTCTTGTTTTAGAGGCTTTGAGTACTGGTAAGAAGCATATGTTATTCTTATAGACAACGGCGTAAATCCATACTGAGGAGTGGGGGGGGGAGAAGCTTTGTGCCCCCCTCCCCCCCCCCCCCCCACACACACTTTACAGGGATCGGATGCCCCGCTCTTTTGCATGAAATATAAAGTGGGAGAAAAGTGGCAGCAACAACATAAAGACTTTTTTGTTCTTGTTGCTTTTTTTTTTTTTTGCTTGTCAGACCTTAAAAGTATGAAAACATTTTTTTTTTGAAATATCTGTGAGAGGGAGCGGAACGACCGAACGGGGGAAGGGTGTGTATGGGGGGGGGGGGGTATCCCTCTCCCACACGAGGAAGATTTTGCATTTTCAGACCTGAAATTCAGCGATCTGGTGCTCACTTGTGGTGAAAATTTTGTTTTCTTTTCTTTAAAAAAAAAACAATAAGAAAATGAAATATTCACAATATATTATTGAATGAATAATGAATCGTGGTATTTCAGCACTTGCTGTGCGACATCACTGTGAAGGCCTACTAAATAATGGGGCCTATCATCGGCGTAGACAGGATTTGATCTTAGGAGGGGCGGTTATGTGAGGGAACGAATCAAGCGAGGGGGGAGGGTATGGTAGGGGGGTTTCCCCCTACTACGGTGAAATCTCTTTCCGTTGAAAATTTTGATATTTTTCAGTCCAAAAACTGCCGTTTGTAGCTACATTCTTCGCTTTGGAAATTAAGGGGGGCACACCAGGGGCAACTGCTGTCAATCACTGGCAGCAACATCAGGAGAATGGCATAGCGATTAAATGCGAGCGAGCGGAGCGAGCGAGCATGAAAATTTTAACATTTTACAGTCTAAAAACTGCCGTTTGTAGCTATACTTTTTCGCTTTGGAAATTAAGGGAGGCCGCATCAGGCGCAACTGCTGGCAATTACTGGCAGCAACATCAGGAGAATGGCATAGCAGTTAAATGCGAGCGAGCGGGGCGAGCGAGCTTGAAAATTTTGACATTTTACAGTCCAAAGACTGCCGTTTGTGGCTGTATTTTTTCGCTTTGGAAATTTAGGGGGCACACCGGGCGCAACTGCCGGCAATCGGGCAGCAACATCAGAATGGCATAACGATTAAATGCGAGCGAGCGAAGCGAGTGAGCTTGAAAATTTTGATATTTTACAGTCCCACATGTCCTTTGTGGCTGTACTAGTATTTTTTCGCTTTGGAAATTAAGGGGGGGGGCGCACCGGGCGAAAACTGCTGGCAATTACTGGCAGCAACATCAGGAGAATGGCATAATGATTAAATGCGAGCGAGCGAAGCGAATGAGCTTGAAAATTTTGACATTTTCCAGTCCCAAAAACTGTCGTTTGTGGCTGTATTTTTTCGCTTTGGAAATTAAGGGGGCGCACCGGGCAAAAACTGTTGGCAATTACTGGCAGCAACATCAGGAGAATGGCATAATGATTAAATGCGAGCGAGTGAAGCGAGCGAGCTTCAAAATTTTGACATTTGACAGTCCAAAAACTGCCGTTTGTAGCTATATTTTTCGCTTTGGAAATTAAGGGGACGCACCGGGCGAAAACTGCTGGCAATTACTGGCAGCAACATCAGGAGAATGGAATAATAATTAAATGCGAGCGAGCGAAGCGAGCGAGCTTCAAAAATTTGACATTTTACAGTTCCCAAACTGCCGTTTGTAGCTATATTTTTCGCTTTGGAAATTAAGGGGGGCGCACCTGCTCACAATCACTGGCAGCAACATCAGGAGAATGGCATAGCGATTAAATGCGAGCGAGCGGAGCGAGCGAGCTTGAAAATTTTGACATTTTACAGTCTAAAAACTGCCGTTTATAGCTATACTTTTTCGCTTTGGAAATTTAGGGGGCACACCGAGTGCAACTGCCGGCAATTACTGGCAGCAACATCAGGAGAATGGCATAGCGGTTAAAATCGAGCGAGCGCAGCGAGCGAGCTTGAAAATTTTGACATTTTACAGTCCAAAGAGTGCCGTTTGTGGCTGTATTTTTTCGCTTTGGAAATTAAGGGGGCACACCGGGCGCAACTGCCGGCAATTACTGGCAGCAACATCAGGAGAATTGCATACTGATTAAAATTAATGCTAGCGAGCGAAGCGAGTGAGCTTGAAAATTTTGACATTTTCCAGTCCTAAAAACTGTCGTTTGTAGCTATATTTTCGCTTTGGAAATTAAGGGGGGCGCACCGGGTGCACCTGCTGTCAGTCACTGGCAGCAACATCAGGAGAATGGCATAGCGGTTAAATGCGAGCGAGCGGAGCGAGCGAGCTTTAAAATTTTAAAATTTTACACTCCAAAAACTGCCGTTTGTAGCTATATTTTTCGCTTTTGTTTGTCCCACTTTTATTTGAGAACCATCCCCCGCCCCATCGACGCCTCTATACATATTAGGTTGCTTTTGTTAAGTGAACGATCTGCTGCACACTCTTTGATAAATTAGGGAATATACGTCTATGTCAAAAGTGTACAAAGTTTATCCCTTATCCTGTATAGCGGACCTTTTGCATGTTCATGATTGCAATACAACGATCTGGTGCATAGTTCTGGCGATATTTGGACAATTTTCCATTAAGAAAGTTCGAGATTTGTCCTCATCTCGGGAATTGCTTGGGGGATAAATGATTTGTCTGTCTAAACACTTCCTTTGGGGCGGGGCAAATGCCCCTTTGCCCCCCCCCCCCCCATAGATTCGACGTCCCTGATCTTCCCTTGGTATGCCCATAGATGTATCCTGACTGAGTCATCAGTCACTGTCGTTTCTCAGGAATGATTCAGGAAATGGAGGGGATTCAATTATGGCGATAAAGTTGTTGTTATTGTTTATTTGTATGTTTTCGTACATATTTTGCAGATGGTCCCCAGTTACTCGCGTCATAGCATGTTTACATGTAGACCTATACTATTTGACGTTGTCAACGCCTGAGCCATACCTTACAGTGTATGTCGATGTTACTTTCTTCGCGAGCGAGCGAAGCGAGCGAGCGCTTGAGAAAATTATACATTTTCCTACAAGATAGAATACTGTTCAGCTCTGTTACCTGTCTGAAGGCCGGCGTACAAACGTCATGCAATATGTCAAAATTGATACAATCACATTTCTGCTTCCTCCATTTTTCCCCCTCAAAATTCAGGGGGGATGATCGTACAGGCCATCCCCCCCTCCTCCATTTCAGGGGGGGATATATCCCCCCCCCCCCATCCCCCCGGGATTTACGCCCATGCTTATAGATTATGTGAATAAGTAGGCATTCAAGAACGTTTTGAATAAAACGTATCCAGACAACTGCATATCATATTTTCACCTCTTCCTTCATGCAGATGTATACTCTTGCCGAGAAGGTTAACTGTTTGATAGATATAATGCTCACCTTACATTATTGAAAAGGTGATTGGGTAAATTTTTGGTTTCAGCATATTATTCAAACACAACTAAGTTAACTTTTACATTAACATTTTCACAACTCACAAATTCCACACGCACACACATTTCATGATTCACAAGATCCAAGTTACACTAATCCTATTTACTTTGCAGAGTGCAACAACATAAGTTATATACTGAGCAAATAGGCTTACATCAGTTCGCACTATTCAAGGTTTAGAGTAGTTAAGGAACTAAATCGTACCCGGTTATGTGATGCTAAGTTGCACCTTGAGATGATGGGCAATATTGCCCCTATAAAGGAGCAGGTGGTGACACTGACTTGCTCCTTTAAAGGAGCAATTTTGCAGCAGTCATGGAGCAAATAAGCACCACATAGGTGCAACATCATACCAATAAGGCACAAGATTGCACCCTCAAGAGAGGGTACATTCTTGCATCCTTCGGGCATAAAATTGCACGTAAAGGTACGAGGTTGCGCCTCGGAGGGAAAGTTGCTCCCGAGGGTGTAACTTTCACCCTTTCTTGAGGGTACAAAGTAGCACCCAAAGTTCCAAGATTGCACCCTCAAAACAAGGCACAATCTTGGAACTTTGGGTGTTTCTTTGCACCCTCACGAAAGGATGTAAAGTTGCACCAAGATGTAAAGGCTACACGGGGTGCAAAGGTGCGCCGAAAGGTAAAGGGTGCAAGATCGCACCCTCAAGAAAGGTGCAACTTAGCACCCCTTAGTGTGGGTGGAAAGATGCACCCTCAAGAAGAGGTGCAATCTACCACCACTTAGTGTGGGTGGAAAGATGTACCCAAGGGAACATTTTCGCACCCTCAATAAAGGGTTCAACTTTGCACCCTCTCTGCAGTATTATTTTATACACACGTGAATTCCTTCCTGTGAGCTACGTTTAATATGAGCGTGACCCAGTATTAGACACGTGTCAAGCCTTTGCAGACACAGAATTTTTTTCTTCATATTGTTTAAAGGTCATTTAAAACAAATTTAAATATATATTTATTTCTTTTAAGTTAAGAGGAGCAAAAATGTGGAGATCATGACCTGTGATACATGTTACGGGAAGTCTATATTTTTATGTGTACTCGTTTTTTTTTTTTTTTAACTACAAGGAATTACCTATGAGCTAATTGGATAAAGAAGCTGAGCATTCCTTTTTTTTTTTTCATCAGTTAATGTCAGTGCTGGTGTATTATTCTTGAAAAGTTGGCATCTAAATGTCCTCCAAACCAAGCACTTTTTACACTGTATAAAATTATATTCCTGTGAGTTACGTTTCTTATGAGCATGACAGATCTGTAGACACGTGTCATAGCGGTTACAAACACTAAGTTTCCTTTGCTTTCATCGTTATCAAGAAGTGATTTTGAACAATTTCAGATGTTCTAGTTTTTTTTTCTATTTCGTTACGAAAAGGCAATAATGATTTCATGTAAAACATGTTAAGGAAAGTTGATAGTTTGGTTATTTTATCATTACTCATCTTCGTCTTCTCAACAAGAAGATGATACACATGAGCTCATTTGCTAAAGAAGTTGAAGGATGTTTAATTGCTGGTAGCCACGTAGGGGCTTTTGTCATAACATTTTGCATCTTAATCCCTCGAAACTAAGTACATGCAGTATTAGGTTATAGATAACATAGTATTTTTGTTGTTGCTGTGAGCGTATTCACTAGAATTTTAGACATGTTTCTCATATGTTTCTGTCATATGCTTTACTGAAGAACAGCAAATTGAGTTTATTGGCAAGAGAGGTTGATCATTACTTTACATTTAAGTTCATTGAAGTGCCGGAGCATAAACTTGTCTTGAAATATTAGCATCCAAAACCCTCCAAACCAAAAAACGTGCAATACTAGACACGACAAGAATTCCTTGTTGTTGTGAGTTATGTTTCTTAAAAACACTGATTTTTTTCTGCTTTTGCAAAGTACTATGTTCAAAAACACTCTTGAACAATTTTCAGATTTCGTTTCTTTCTTAAGAGAAGAAAACGGTGAGGTCATGTGAAGCATGTTCCTATAAGTTTTATTTCGTTAATAATTTTTCTTTACCCATTTCCTCAACCGTAAGGTGATACGGTACCTAAAAAAGTCATAGACCAAAAGTGTTGAGCTTTACTTCCCCTTTTTAAAGTAAATTTAAGAGCTAGGGCATTATTTCTAAAAAGTTGGCATTTTAAGCTATGTACACCGAGGACGAGTCTTACTGAATGGATTTCTTGTTGCAGTAGAATTGTATTTTTTATGGGCTTGATGGAGTATTAGACAATTGTATAAAGTGTTTGCAAAAACTGTTAATGTATTCCCTTTTGCTAATGTCCAAAGAGTTCATTTGCCAAGTTTTGATTGTCTTTGTTTTAATCATCAGGGGTTTGTTTTATCATGGTCATAGAGGAAAGAAACTTAATTATAAAAAAAAAGCCTTAATAATATAAGAAGAGATACTGTAGGAGACAATTTCATCAAAAGTTGTGATTTCCAACATTCCCAAAATGCAATTGATGAATATTTCTCCCTAGCAATTGCCTAGGGCACAGAAAGAAAGTAGTTTTTGGTCTTGTTTTTTTTTTTTTTTTTTTCACGTCAGTATGTTATAATACCCGCGGGTTTACGCCCATCCCACCAATTTCCATCCGGATACTGTACCCGGCCTTGTTTTTTAGTTTTTTGGTTTTTTTTATTTTTGTTTTACACTGCAAAGAAAATGAGAACACTGATGTTTGAGAAAAATCCCGACATGTTTGATTGGGCAATTCTTTTTTGATGTCTATTATTTTTTCCAAATAAGTTTTTTTGGTTATCACTGAGGACAAATACAGATACCCTATTTCTTCTACCAAAACCACAGCACTGTATATCCTCATATTTCTACAGTATTTCGTCTCAACACTTACCCTATTGATATTTCAAAGCATGTTTCCCTGTGAGCTCAAAAAACTCCCCCATTAAAGGAGACCTCCGGGTGATTCTCAGATTTTTACATTTGTACAACTATAAATTAGTTATACTGAGGACAGAGTTTCAGAATTTGTGATAATTGGGATGAAGAATAAGAATATTTTCAAAAAATAGAACAAATTGCAATGAAGAAGGATGATGACATGGGAGAGTCACCATAAGAATGCATGAGTTGGGGCTCAAGGAAGCATAACAAAAGAATAAGGCATGCATAGACAGGTGAACTCGCAAGCAAGCGGTAGTTATGGAATTACACTGCTATCATTTCTGAATTGATGGCTGGTAAAATTGGGCCTTTGAGAGCGTCTGGGGGCTACGCCCCACCACTTAAAGCGTCTGGCAACGGTCATGCATTTATTCTGTAAGTGTAAGAACAAGTTCCAGTGGGTTTCATGGGGTTACTTTCCTAATTTTCAGCTAGGCTAGCCTAGCTGGTAAGAGTTTGGTCTTTGGGGCGTCTGGCGGCTATTGTCTGGCAACAATCATTCAATTATCCTTTGAGTGTATCACAAGAACAAGTTCCAGTGGGTTTCAGGAGGTTATTTTTCCAGCTATATATAGGCTAGTCTAGCTGGTAAAATTGGGTCTTTGAGGGCGTCTGGCGGCTACCCCCCCCCCCCCCCACCACCATCTAAAACGTCTGGCAACGGTCATGCACAATTATGTCCTGTAAGTGTAAAGAACAAGTTCCAGTGGGTTTCACAAGGTTACTTGTTCAGCTAGGCAAGCCTAGCTGGAAAAAGTTGGGTCTTTAAGGGCGTCTGGCGGCTACCCCACCACTTAAAACGTCTGGCAATGGTCATTTATCCTGTAAGTGTAACGAACAAGTTCCAGTGGGTTACATAAGGTTACTTTTCAGCTAGGCTAGCCTAGCTGGAAAAATTTGGGTCTTTTAGGGCGTCTGGCGGCTACCCCCCACCACTTAAAACGTCTGGCAATGGTCATTCATTTATCCTGTAAGTGTAACGAACAATTTCCAGTGGGTTACATTAGGTTACTTTTTCAGCTAGGCTAGCCTAGCTGGAAAAATTTGGGTCTTTAAGGGCGTCTGGCGGCTACCCCCCACCACTTAAAACGTCTGGCAATGGTCATTCATTTATCCTGTAAGTGTAACGAACAAGTTCCAGTGGGTTTCATGAGGTTACTTTTTCAGCTAGGCTAGCCTAGCTGGAAAAATTTGGGTCTTTAAGGGCGTCTGGCGGCTACCCCCCACCACTTAAAACGTCTGGCAATGGTCATTCATTTATCCTGTAAGTGTAACGAACAAGTTCCAGTGGTTTTCATGAGGTTACTTTTCCAGCTAGGCTAGCCTAATTTTGGGGGGTCCTTTTTGTGGCCCTCCTGGCCACACCCACCACCGATGACCAGCCAGACGTGCATTTCCATACTCAGGGGCATATGTACTAAATTGCTATACACATAAAAATTGGTAACCTTTTCAGCTAGGCTGACCCCCGCTGGCTCCCGGACTACGTATTTTACGACCACTCGAGCTGTTTCTACTGAGCGATAAAATACTGAGTACGCGGTGATGCAAAGGTGACGTGCAAATGCGGTGATTCCGGAAGTCACGTATTTTCAGGTCACAGATCGGGTCACGCGCGCATTGCCTTATGGGAAGGCAAACAATACGAAGATGGCGCCAACCACAGACAACCCGTTTCTTCTCGCCTTACTCATATCAGCTGCTCAGACATCGGCATCGAGACATGAATCGAGTTCAATTCAATTCAATTCAATTCATTTATTTTCATTCTTCTTTTTTCCAACAAAACATAACACAATATAAATCAGGTATTACATCATAAATAAAAATATTTGCCTTTGCAATAGATAAATGATATCGATAAACATAAGAGCGTATACTGGCAACAAAAAAAAAGTAATACAAAGTCATGCTTCAGTTGAAAAAAAAAAGAATAGAAGTCCACAAGCAAAGCTTGTATATTGTGAACCACTCATGAAACTTATGAATTACTTATTTACAAACACTTGTCACAAAGACAGGACGGGACAAAACAGAAGAAACATCACTTGCCAGAATAGATGAAAAGAATGGAAGGAAAGAAAGAAAAAGAGAGAATGAGAGAATGCCTACACGCTGAACAAGGAAAGTGGAACAGGGGATGGTAGAGAATGTGCTTCATATAAAGTTGGCGCTGCATGCACAGCTGTGCTCCTTCTAAAGTTCCTTTAAGAAGGAGAAGAGGTAGCTGAATGCCAGCTACGGGAAATTCGGCGACTCGAAGCTGAAGAAGCGTGCCAGCGGTGTAGAATCAAAGTATAATACTATAGGAGTCAGTAGTAGTGAACAATAGACGATGAATTAATTCACATGTAGGGCCTATACACAAGCGAGTTGGTACAAAGCATGATGCGGTCGCTGTGTACACATATTAAGTGTCGGAGTGTGTGTGCGATGAACCGATTGAAAAGCACGGGGCGAAATTCTAGACGTGCGTCCGGTACACAGCGAATTTCGCTACCCGGTGTGTTTCTACTGAGAATCGTCGCTCGCATCACCACGCATCGACCACCTGAATAGGTGGACGACGGAGCACCACGCATCACCGCGCATCGGCCACTACCAGATCTGTTTCTACTGAGGAAAAATTCCACGTGTCACCACGTATCACCACGCATCGGCTGGTATCACCACGAATCACCACGCATCGGCCGGCATCACCTCGAATTTCCGTCGCTCAGTAGAAACGGTTACAGCTCGTTATTCCGAAGGTTCGTTATTCCGAAGGTTCTTTATTCCGAAGGTTCGTTATTCCGAAAGTTCTTTGGACCGAAGGTTCGTTATTCCGAAGGTTCATTAATCCGAAAATGAAATAAGATTCGTTATTCCGAAGGTTCATTAATCCGAAAATGATACAAGGTTCGTTATTCCGAAGCTTCGTTAATCCGAAAATAAAATAAGGTCTGCTATTCCGAAGGTTCGTTAATCCGAAAACGAAATACATGTAAGTTACGTTAATCCGAAAATGTAATAGGGTTCGTTATTCCGAAGGTTCATTGATCCGAAAATAATAATAGGAACGTTATTCCGAAGGTTCGTTAATCCGAAAATGAAACAAGGCTCGTTATTCCGAAGGTTCGTTGATCCGAAAATAAAAATAGGCTCGTTATTCCAAAGGTTCGTTATTCCGAAAGTGAAATAAGGTTCGTTATTCTGAAGGTTCGTTGATCCGAAAATAATAATAGGATCGTTATTCCGAAGGTTCGTTAATCCGAAAATGAAACAAGGCTCGTTATTCCGAAGGTTCGTTGATCCGAAAATAAAAATAGGCTTGTTATTCCGAAGGTTCGTTAATAAGAAAATGAAATATGGCTCTTAAATTCCGAACAAAGGAGTAAAATTCTTGTGACAAAATATTGTGTTTTAATTGGAATACTGTCTTATGTGTTCGTTGTCACCTGTGCGCATGTGTGACTGTGTGTATTGAGGTCAAGTACATAGAACCTTTTAAATTACTGTTTAAATGCCCATCTTATCTTTCACCCCCCTTTATCGTCGTCTTATAGCCATCGTTTATCGGTAGTCTAAACTTCATCATCATCATCATAACAATTCAGGAGAGGCATGTTCACTATGAAAGGGGAATGCCAGCATACTCAAACTCTCTTTTGACACATAAACACAAACACACACACACACACGCAAGCAAGCAATCACAAACACACGCGATTCCATACAATTTTTTTTCAACGATGTAGAATGCCGTCGTAATTTGTAATTTCATTTGTATATGTATACTGATGATGAAAGTAGAGGTATTTTCTCCTCCGGAGGATGGGCTCATCCCCTCCGACTCCTTCACTTCTTCATCATTGCCAGGAAAATACATTCTTTATTTGAAATGATATTCTGCCATTCTAACATGTATCCATCAGGAAAAGAAAACCACACACACACGCATGCGTGTCCTTAAGAATAAAGGCTATTAAACAAATAAACAATGAAATATACTCAAAAAGCAGATTTCAAATGCTACATCGCTTTTAATAAGCTTCACTGTGAAGAGTGAAATGTAATCGAACTTGTCCTACCGATCAGTCAATAGATAGGAAATTATTTTTGCATGAATTCAATGAGCAGTTAGATGCAGTTCTTCACTTTTCTGCGTGACATGGTAACACATGGAATTCATGTCGTTATGGTAAATGACAAAAATAAGCCAGTGTACGTAAATTTCTAGCTCTCGTAAAGTTAAGAAAATTTCGGGGTTTTTTTGTTTGTTTTTTTGTTTTGTTTTTTTCCCTCACTGGGATATTTATTATTCTCTTTCGTAATACATCATATTTCAAATAACATCATACTTTTTCGAATTCAATACAATATAATAAAATCAAGAAAAAAGGTGTCTAAAGAGACACCATTTTTTCTGAAACACTTGCAACTTATGATTATTTCTTGCAATAAATTTCTCTTTATCATAATATTCCCTTATACTATATTTACATAAATCAAAACGAGGTATTATTTTTCTTATTTTACAAACATAAATATCATATCTCACAAGCATGGTAATACAATTCAATGCCGAATTGTTAATACCCCCAAAACCAAATAATTAATTTTCCGTCGTAAATGTTATTTCTAACCCCGTGTTAAAATTAATCCATTCTCTTACTTCAACCCACAATCTATCAACATATTGACACTCACTCAAAAAATGTATTAAAGTCTCAACATACACATTACAAAATGAACATTCTTTTCTTTCAACCAATCCAATTCTATTCAACATCTTATTTGTATATAAAATTCTATTAACTACTTTAAACTGAAACCATCGTAAATTAACATCCTCCGTGCACTTGAACGGGGCCAACGAAAAAGATTGCCATTTCTTTTCTTCAAGTTGTATCAGTTGTCGCCATTTTAGAAATCCTTTACATTGATATACATAATTTCTATTCTTTAACAAAACAGCATAAATATGTGAACATCCTTTACGATGTTTTATAACCAATTTTAAAATATCAGGTATAATTGGTTGACATAACTTTTCCATATTATTCATATTTCCATCACAACCTGCTTTTTTAACCGCATGACACAATCCAAAATAATTTGAAAAATTAACGTCAACATCATATTTCCTCTTAAAGGCAGTGAATGATAATACATTTCTTTCTTCGTCTAGCAAATCATTAACAAAACGAATTCCTTTTTTATACTACTTTCGTTTGAAAACCGACACATTCCTTATGGTAATTTTATTATTTTTCCACAAAGGTTGACATTGAAAATTATTACAATAAACCGAAAGTAAATCGCCGTAAGCTGTGAATACTTCTTTTCAAAAGGGATTACACGTATGTGAGGCTTGTTCAAAAAAAATCGTTTCCGAGACTCATATCTAATTGATGGGTCTGGGGTAAAAATATACTCAATAATTTTTCTGACCATTTATCCGTTGTAAATAACAATCTCCTAATCCATGATATTTTCAATGCTGTAACCTGTGTGTAAATATTTATAATTTTCACTCCCCCTTGGGCATATGTCTGAGTCATTTGAATTCTGTTTATTTTATCCGGCTTCCTTTCCCATATAAAACTATAAAACATATCATTTATCTCATTCAAAAAATTACCTTTAGGACTTGGCAAAGACAAAAACAAATAATTCAATTTTGATAACAACAATGACTTAATAACTACAATTCTACCAAGCACTGTTAAAGAGCGTTTACGCCAAGAGTTCATTTGTTTCTTAATCACTTCCATTTTTTCATAATAATTATACTGAACAGTTTTCTCTAAGTCAACAAAAAATGTATACCTAGATACTTAAAACCTCCTTCATACACCCAATGAAGATTCCTTTCAGGCAACATTCTGTCTTCTTTATTCTTACATTTCCCTATCCATATTACTTTTGTTTTATTTTCATTAATTTTTAAACCAGATATATTTGCAAATCTATCAACAATATTCATTGCTATAAATAAATCCTTCTCTGTACCATTTAATGTCAACAGTGTATCATCTGCATATTGAACTATTCTATGAAACATATTATCTATTTTTATCCCTTCAAATGAATTAGGTCCAGAAATCATCAAATTTAATATTTCACTGCACAACAAAAATATGTATGGAGAAAAAAAGAGGGTCACCTTGCCTGCAACCTCTTTCTATCTTAAATCTCTCAGTAAAAAAAAAAAAAAAAAACATTAATCTGAGCAGACGAAAAAGCGTCAGCATATAAAATATTTATCCAAGAAATTATTGAGGGACCGAAATTGAAAAATGACATCACTTTTGTTATAAACTCATGAGAGATTGAATCAAAAGCTTTTTCAAAATCAATCAATAGTAACAATGCTGGAATATCTTTGACATCTGTATATAAAATCAAATCATATAAACGGCGGATATTCTCTCCAATAAATCTACCTGATAAAAACCCTTTCTGATTTTCACTTATCACAAAAGACAAAACCTTCTTAATTCGATTCGCAATACATCCCGATGCTAATTTATAAACTACATTCAACAAAGAAATTGGTCGCCAATTTTTCAAATAATACTTATCTTTATCTTCTTTAGGAATCAAAGTTAAAACACCCAATTTTTGAGAAAAAGACATATTTTCCTCTGTATATGCATAATTCAATGATCTCAACACTAAAAACCTCAGATCTTCCCAGAATACTCTAAAAAATTCTACAGTAAATCCATCCATTCCAGGTGACTTGTTATTTTTCATATTTTTCAACATTTGATCCAGTTCTTCTATTTGCAAATGGCCTTCTAAAGACAATCTAAGTGTTTCATTTAACCTTGGAATATCTTGACCTTCTAAAATTTCTTGTAAATCCATATCTTCAACATTTTGCTTCTTATATAAAGAACTATAAAAATTTGCTACTTCCTCTAATACTTCCGGTTGCTGATTTAATATCTTTCCATTTCCATCCACCAATTGTAAAATTTGCTTATCTATAACATTACCCTTTTCCAAGTTCAAAAAATATGTTGAAGGCTTTTCACCAAATTCCATCCACTTAATTTTCGATCTATAACATATACTATTCACTTTTTCCTGTCTGATTTTATCCAAACATTCTCTCTTTTCTTTTAATTCCTCTAAAATCAATTCTTCATCTTGTTGTATTAACAACAATCCTTCCAACTCAATTATATCTTTTTCTAATTGTTTTTCCTTATTCTTTTCCAATTTTTTCTTATGACTCATATAACTTATTGTTTCACCTCTTATCAATATTAATAATGTATCAAAGAATAATTGATCATTGATAACAAATTGACAATCTCTACAATCATAAGAAATATCATTTATCGCATAAAATTTAACTGTTTGTGTAATCAATTCTTTTATCTTTTCAATATACACATCATCTTTCAATAATGTATTATTAAATTTCCAGTAACTCGGCCCCCTACAATATCCTAAATTCAAACTTAATGTAATCAAAGAATGATCCGTCCTAAAACCTGACATATCTACCTTATCAACCAATGTTAATGCTTTCTTAGATATCAAATAAAAATCTAATCTAGCTAATTTCAAAGGATTATTTTGACGCCATGTAAACTGTTTCTCTGTAGAATGTTGTATTCTCCAGGGGTCTACCAACTCCAAATCACATTTCATTTCATCTACTTTCTTCTTTGCTCTAGGGTTATTTAACCGTACATAATTATACGTGTCCAAATCAAAATTTTGTACCAAATTCCAATCTCCACAAAGTACAACTAATGAGTTTTCTGTTTTAAGTATAAGCTTCTGAATATTTTCATAAAACCCCGGGGAGTCTGTATTTGGCCCATAAATATTAACCAAAGAGAATGAATTTTCACTTAACTTCATATCTAAAATCAACCAATTACCTTTATCATCTGCTTCATATCCTTTTATATCTATAGTGATATCTTCACGAAATAATATCGCTACGCCCCTTGAATTTGATGTGCCAAAACTAAAATAACAATCACTGCCCCACTCTCTTCTTAAATTTTCTTCTTCACTGCAAAAAGTCCGGTGTTAAATAGTGAACACCGAGCTGGTGTTAAATTTTCGGTGCTCATTTATGGTGTTAAATTAACACCTCCGGGTGTCACTTCCAAATTTTAAACTGTTTTTTGAAGAGTTTCTTAGTAACTGCACTTCTCGTTGATTTTTAATTTAAACAAGACGATCAAGAATTTTACATAAAAATACTAGATTTTTGAAAAAATGTGAAAATAAATTTACACCAAAGTAACACCAGCTGGTGTGGTCTCTTATTGAAGCTGGACGGGTGTTAAACCATTGATATTAACACCAACAAATATCAAATCAACACCATGTGGTGTCATTTTTTAATTAACACCAGTACAGTGTCAAAATAACACCAGGTACAGTGTCAAATTAACACCACGAAATGTCAGGTGAACACTTTTCAACACCATCACAGTGCATTTTTATACCCCCGCCAAACGAAGTTTGAAGGGGGTATATAGGAATCAGCGGACGGTCGGTCGGGCGGTCGGTCCGTTGCAAATCTTGCGTCGCGAACTACTTCCTCAGTTTTCAACCGATTCCCATAAAACTTGGCACAGATGTGTGCCTTGGGTTGTAGATGTGCAAGACGTATTTTTTGACAGTACCTAAAAGTACGTTGCCATGGTAACGGCATATTATGGGCAAAAATGGGTACAAATCTTGCGTCGCGAACTCCTCCCACAGTTTTTGATCAATTTTTATGAAATTAGGTACAGATGTTCATCTGAATATGTTAATGTGCAAGACACATATTTCCGCAGTGGCAAAAAGTGCGTTGCCATGGTAACGGCATGTTATTGGTAAAATATAGGGCAAAATGCTTCATGGCAAAACTGCTTCATCAGTGTTCTTCCAATTCTCATGGAATTCATATTGAATGTTTGTCTTAGGATATAGGTCAGCATGACACATTTCTTGACAGTGACAAAAAGTATGTTGCCATGGTAACAGCTCACATATTATGAGCCAAAATGATGGAAAATTTTGTGTTGCAAACTACTTCCTCAGTTTTTGCCCAATTTCCATGAAACTTGGTACAGATGTGTGCCTTTGGTTGTAGATGTGCAAGACGCATTTTTCGACAGTACCCGAAAGTACGTTGCCATGGTAATAGCATATTAATGGCAGAAGATCAAGGAAAGATCTTGCGGATTTAACTACTTCCTCAGTTTTTTGACCAAAGCTTATCAAATGTTGTTTTGACCAAAGCTTATGAAATGTTGTTTGGCGGGGGTATAACCAGTCGCTACAGCGACATTTCTAGTTAACACCTGTGGGTGTGGTCCTTTATTGAAGTTTGATCGGTGTTAGATTTAACACCATGGGTGTTAAATCTAACACCGATGTTTTTACAGTGTTCTAAGACATTGAAATGAGTATCCTGTAAACAACATATATGAAATTTACTAGCTTTCAAGAAATCAAAAACCTCGTTCTTTTTTTTCTGACTGCCCAAACCACGACAATTCATCGAAATTATATCAATCTTATTCATATTTACAAAAGAATTCTAAAATACCCAGTGAGCTTTTTCCAACAAACAACATACATAGAACAAAATGTGCCTCTCTGCTTGAAAGGCTGTACCAAAAACACAGTCTTACTACTACTTCTACTTCTACAACTACTAATAAAACTACTGCTACTAATGCTACTACCCTCCTCGTACTACGATTGACATCTAGCAATTCTGCAGAATTGATAATTCTCATCCATACATCACCTATCATAAAGCGTGTGATGTCAACAACATACACGAACAAGCATTAGCAACAACGGAGACAAACAAAACAAAAACTAAAAACAAGACAGTATACAGGCTCTGCCGTTGCCCCCGCTTTCCCGCTTTTACATCACATTAAGAATCTCCAATTATCATTAACACTTATATCAGTCTAGTACTGATACATTTCCTTGTAAATAAATATACCAAAAACCATTTCATATTAAAACTATCTCGTCATCTTGGAACATATCCCCCTCAAAATACAGCAAAAAAAAAACTACAGAACCATACACCACATTCATCTATATTGCATTCATCTTGCTGTACTTACAAATGAATAACCCTGATGTTGATACTATATACCAATCAGGAACGTAAAATAAAATCAATGTTTAGCAATACCTTTTGTATACAATTTTCGGTTTTCACACAACAAAATCAACAATTACCAATACCTATCTATACAAATTTCGGTTTTCACACACCAAAATAATTTCAAAAGCCGGTATTGAGAGAAAAGAATACAACGAAAGTCATTTCCTCGGTGGCTGCGACCTGTCATACCCCATTCTTTACTGAGCCCAAAAGGAAAGAGGGAGAGAGAGAGGAAAAAGAACAGCACAGACGTATACAACAACAACAACAGTAAAGGCTGCCACTGTCTCGACATGCCTGGAAAAAAAAAGAAAAAGAAAAAAAAACTCATTAAATTATCTTTTACCATAAACATACTGGACTCGCTTCTTATTTTCAGTATATTTCTCTTCTGTGAAACTTCAGAAACCCGACGTATAACTATATCTACCTACTAATTTACATGATAATTATTATGTCGATACATTAACCACCATTGCCAAAAAAAATGAAAGAAAAAAATACTGTCCAAACACTATCCTAGAACATTACATATGTTCTACTGGTATTTCAGCGTAGCCACAAACCAGCCCGACAAGAAAAGAAAAAATAAATAAAAAATAAAAAATGGAAACCCACCAAATCAAGAAGCCTCACCAACGTCTGCTGCCGGCATGAACACACAAACGATTAAGCCGACGATGTCAACACCCCACAACTTCCTACCGACTGTGTACACAACTATAACATGTATAACAAATCTGTCTTTCTATTATTCAACTGTAGGACATGATCATTGTTATTAAGGTTGAATAATTTCAAAATAATAATCAGTTGAATAATGGTGTCAGGATTTGGGATTGGGACATAAATGCGTTTGAAAGAAAAACGAGCAGTTTCACCATTCTGTGTATGATCCATAAAGGGCAGTGGGGGGGGGGGCGATACAAGATCACCACTTGATACATACATTGCATACACGTAAACCGTTTGCCCAAACACAGTCTCCAAAGAATCAGCGGAATTTCATTCTCCCCTGACCCAGACAAATCCTCTACCTTCGCGCCAAGAAACCCCACCCCCCTCACCTCTCCCCCTACAACGTGCAGCCGCACTGAAATTCCCGCTTTATTGCATCGGTATTCTATTCTGCCTTTATCCTCAGCGCCCGATTGGCCGCAGCCGATCTAGTAAAACCTAATTGGTCATTCGTGCAAATGGATATCTGCACAGGAGATGCGTTCGACTGTTCATTGATTTAAATTATAATAAAAAAAAAGTATACCCATAACCATCAATATTATATTATAATCAGTGTCAATATTCAATATGCCCACATACATACTCCACGAAACCTGACCAATAATATTAACCTCCCAATCTTTCTATTTCAGAATGTTTATACGGGCTCATTTTACACAAATATACAACAAACGGGTTCAGTGTTTTAACACAGGTTCAATGCGTTTATGACACCTACGCTATTTTGTGATCGTCCCCCTATATACCAATAGAAAAAAGAGAATATAGCTCTCCAACGACAAATACTATACAATTCTTTACAGCTTGTATAACAAGGGGTAGAGGCCAGGCACCGCTCGGAAATGTAATTACCCGTCTTCGTGGCTACTGGACTATCCGTTTTCCTTCTTTTCGTCCCCAATACAACACAAAGACACTCAAAAACAAAATCAGGCAGACAGAAAAAAGCCACCTTTGAATGTGATAGTTGTTTACAAAAATAAAAAGACATCATTCACGAAAATAAAAAGACATCATTCACCAGGTTTGGAAAACCTCCGTCACATTTTACATCATTAGACTCGAGGCTTGTCAAATGCTTATCTTTACAAAACTCGCCTTTGGCTTCTCACACGGAATTTTATTTCACTTAAAGACAGCGTGTTAGCAAAAACTCCCTTTCTTCTGTTATGCAGCAACTCCATTATTCTTTCCTATATCAGAATCTCTCGCCCCATCTTGTAAAGAGCCACGAATACATTGGTTCAGTGTTTTTTAACACAGGTTCAAAACTCTTCTGACAGCTGTGCTAGTTTGTGAACGTCCCCTACCCATAAAAAGGAGAGCATGTATACCACTCTATTTGTATAATAACCAATACTTTACAGTTTATATAACAAGGGGTAGAGGCCAAGCACCGCTCGGTAATGTAATTACCCGTCTTCTTGGCTACTGGACTATCTGTTTTCTTTCTTTTCGTCCCAAATACAAAACAAAGACACACAAAAACAAAATCAGGCAGACAGAAATAAGCCACCTTTGAATGTGATAGTTGTTTACAAAAATAAAAAGACATCATTCACCAGGTTTGGAAAACCTCCGTCACATTATACATCATTGGACTCGAGGCTTGTTATGTGTTTATCTTTACAAAACTCGCCTTTGGCTTCTCACACAAAATTTTATCCACTTAAAGACGGCGTGTTAGCAAAAACTCCCTTTCTTCTGTTATGCAACAACCCCAATTCTTTCCTATCAGAATCTCTCGCCCCATCTTGTAAAGAGCCACGAATACATTGGTTCAGTGTTTTTTAACACAGGTTCAAAACTCTTCTGACAGCTGTGCTAGTTTGTGAACGTCCCCTGCCCATATTTCCATGATGACACATAGTATACAATTCTTTACAGTTTATATAACAAGGGGTAGAGGCTAAGCACCGCTCGGAAATGTAATTACCCTCCTTCGTGGCTACTGGATTATCTGTTTTGCGTTTTAGTACTCCATAATGATAGCCTTTGCCATGACACTAGTCGTATTACATTCGCAGGATTCTGAAAAAAAGTTACATAAACATGTTTGCATTCGGTTCAAGCCCAGGATGATAATTGCAATCTACGCTCTTGTGTTATTACATCCATCAGAAACAGTGAATCTCTTGTAAAGAGTAGAATTAAACGTAGGCCCACATTGTATTTCAGCTTGTTCCCCTTCATTTCTTGCTACAGCAAGTGCATTTCTTTCAGTTCTCATCTCTTTCAATTTCTATACATACCTTTGACTTTAGTAGCTCGACGTCTTTTACATACATGTGCGTTAAATTATTCATTTTCTAAGAAGAAATGCATGTATAGGCCTACATGTATGTATATAACTTCATGTGTACGAAAAGAAACTACAGCTTTTCTGTGTAAAACCCGATTTTTGATACATAGTTAGGTGTACTGTTTGGATATTCAAGTTACGATACCCATTGTTAGAAGTATATATTAAAAAAAAAAACAGAGCTGTCAGTTTACGTACATTTCAATTTCTTTCAACATAAGATTTTTTCCGAAGGTTCATTAATCCGAAAATGATACAAGGTTCGTTATTCCGAAGCTTCGTTAATCCGAAAATAAAATAAGGTCTGCTATTCCGAAGGTTCGTTAATCCGAAAACGAAATAAGTTACGTTAATCCGAAAATGTGATAGGGTTCGTTATTCCGAAGGTTCGTTGATCCGAAAATAATAATAGGAACGTTATTCCGAAGGTTCGTTAATCCGAAAATGAAACAAGGCTCGTTATTCCGAAGGTTCGTTGATCCGAAAATGAAAATAGGCTCGTTATTCCGAAGGTTCGTTAATCCAAAAGTGAAATAAGGTTCGTTATTCCGAAGGTTCGTTGATCCAAAAATAATAATAGGATCGTTATTCCGAAGGTTCGTTAATCCGAAAATGAAACAAGGCTCGTTATTCCGAAGGTTCGTTGATCCGAAAATTAAAATAGGCTCGTTATTCCGAAGGTTCGTTAATAAGAAAATGAAATATGGCTCTTAAATTCCGAACAAAGGAGTAAAATTCTTGTCGTGACAAAATATTGTGTTTTAATTGGAATACTGTCTTATGTGTTCGTTGTCACCTGTGCGCATGTGTGACTGTGTGTATTGAGGTCAAGTACATAGAACCTTTTAAATTACTGTTTAAATGCCCATCTTATCTTTCACCCCCCCCCCCCCCCTTTATCGTCGTCTTATAGCCATTGTTTATCGGTAGTCTAAACTTCATCATCATCATAACAATTCAGGAGAGGCATGTTCACTATGAAAAGGGAATGCCAGTATACTCAAACTCTCTTTTGACACATAAACACAAACGCGCACACACACACAAACACACACACACACACACACACACACGCAAACAAGCAATCACAAACACACGCGATTCCATACAATTTTTTTCAACGATGTAGAATGCCGTCGTAATTTGTAATTTCATTTGTACATGACTTTTGATACTGATGATGAAAGTAGAGGTATTTTCTCCTCCGGAGGATGGGCTCATCCCCTCCGACTCCTTCTTCACTTCTTCATCATTGCCAGGAAAATACATTCTTTATTTGAAATAATTACCATATTCTGCCATTCTAACATGTATCCATCAGGAAAAGAAAACCACACACACACGCATGCGTGGTCTCAAGAATAAAGGCTATTAAACAAATAAACAATGAAATATACTCAAAAAGCAGATTTCAAATGCTACATCGCTTTTAATAAGCTTCACTGTGAAGAGTGAAATGTAATCGAACTTGTCCTGCCGATCAGTCAATAGATAGGAAATTATTTTTGCATGAATTCAATGAGCAGTTAGATGCAGTTCTTCACTTTTTTGCGTGACATGGTAACACATGGAATTCATGTCGTTATGGTAAATGACAAAAATAAGCCAGTGTATGTTCTAGCTCTCGTAAAGTTAAGAAAATTGCGTTTTAGTACTCCATATTGATAGCCTTTACCATGACACTAGTCGTATTACATTCGCAGGATTCTGAAAAAGTTACATAGACATGTTTGCATTCGGTTCAAGCCCAGGATAATAATTGCAATCTACGCTCTTGTGATATTACATCCATCAGAAACAGTGAATCTCTTGTAAAGAGTGGAATTAAACGTAGGCCCACATTGTATTTCAGCTTGTTCCCCTTCATTTCTTGCTACAGCAAGTGCATTTCTTTCAGTTCTCATCTCTTTCAATTTCTATACATACCTTTGACTTTAGTAGCTCGACGTCTTTTACATACATGTGCGTTAAATTATTCATTTTCTAAGAAGAAATGCATGTATAGGCCTACATGTATGTATATAACTTCATGTGTACGAAAAGAAACTACAGCTTTTCTGTGTAAAACCCGATTTTTGATACATAGTTAGGTGTACTGTTTGGATATTCAAGTTACGATACCCATTGTTAGAAGTATATATTAAAAAAAAAAACAGAGCTGTCAGTTTACGTACATTTCAATTTCTTTCAACATAAGATTTTTTCCGAAGGTTCATTAATCCGAAAATGATACAAGGTTCGTTATTCCGAAGCTTCGTTAATCCGAAAATAAAATAAGGTCTGCTATTCCGAAGGTTCGTTAATCCGAAAACGAAATAAGTTACGTTAATCCGAAAATGTGATAGGGTTCGTTATTCCGAAGGTTCGTTGATCCGAAAATAATAATAGGAACGTTATTCCGAAGGTTCGTTAATCCGAAAATGAAACAAGGCTCGTTATTCCGAAGGTTCGTTGATCCGAAAATGAAAATAGGCTCGTTATTCCGAAGGTTCGTTAATCCAAAAGTGAAATAAGGTTCGTTATTCCGAAGGTTCGTTGATCCAAAAATAATAATAGGATCGTTATTCCGAAGGTTCGTTAATCCGAAAATGAAACAAGGCTCGTTATTCCGAAGGTTCGTTGATCCGAAAATTAAAATAGGCTCGTTATTCCGAAGGTTCGTTAATAAGAAAATGAAATATGGCTCTTAAATTCCGAACAAAGGAGTAAAATTCTTGTCGTGACAAAATATTGTGTTTTAATTGGAATACTGTCTTATGTGTTCGTTGTCACCTGTGCGCATGTGTGACTGTGTGTATTGAGGTCAAGTACATAGAACCTTTTAAATTACTGTTTAAATGCCCATCTTATCTTTCACCCCCCCCCCCCCTTTATCGTCGTCTTATAGCCATTGTTTATCGGTAGTCTAAACTTCATCATCATCATAACAATTCAGGAGAGGCATGTTCACTATGAAAAGGGAATGCCAGTATACTCAAACTCTCTTTTGACACATAAACACAAACGCGCACACACACACAAACACACACACACACACACACACACACGCAAACAAGCAATCACAAACACACGCGATTCCATACAATTTTTTTCAACGATGTAGAATGCCGTCGTAATTTGTAATTTCATTTGTACATGACTTTTGATACTGATGATGAAAGTAGAGGTATTTTCTCCTCCGGAGGATGGGCTCATCCCCTCCGACTCCTTCTTCACTTCTTCATCATTGCCAGGAAAATACATTCTTTATTTGAAATAATTACCATATTCTGCCATTCTAACATGTATCCATCAGGAAAAGAAAACCACACACACACGCATGCGTGGTCTCAAGAATAAAGGCTATTAAACAAATAAACAATGAAATATACTCAAAAAGCAGATTTCAAATGCTACATCGCTTTTAATAAGCTTCACTGTGAAGAGTGAAATGTAATCGAACTTGTCCTGCCGATCAGTCAATAGATAGGAAATTATTTTTGCATGAATTCAATGAGCAGTTAGATGCAGTGTAATTGCCGTCGTAATTTGTAATTTCATTTGTACATGACTTTTGATACTGATGATGAAAGTAGAGGTATTTTCTCCTCCGGAGGATGGGCTCATCCCCTCCGACTCCTTCTTCACTTCTTCATCATTGCCAGGAAAATACATTCTTTATTTGAAATAATTACCATATTCTGCCATTCTAACATGTATCCATCAGGAAAAGAAAACCACACACACACGCATGCGTGGTCTCAAGAATAAAGGCTATTAAACAAATAAACAATGAAATATACTCAAAAAGCAGATTTCAAATGCTACATCGCTTTTAATAAGCTTCACTGTGAAGAGTGAAATGTAATCGAACTTGTCCTGCCGATCAGTCAATAGATAGGAAATTATTTTTGCATGAATTCAATGAGCAGTTAGATGCAGTTCTTCACTTTTTTGCGTGACATGGTAACACATGGAATTCATGTCGTTATGGTAAATGACAAAAATAAGCCAGTGTATGTTCTAGCTCTCGTAAAGTTAAGAAAATTGCGTTTTAGTACTCCATATTGATAGCCTTTACCATGACACTAGTCGTATTACATTCGCAGGATTCTGAAAAAGTTACATAGACATGTTTGCATTCGGTTCAAGCCCAGGATAATAATTGCAATCTACGCTCTTGTGATATTACATCCATCAGAAACAGTGAATCTCTTGTAAAGAGTGGAATTAAACGTAGGCCCACATTGTATTTCAGCTTGTTCCCCTTCATTTCTTGCTACAGCAAGTGCATTTCTTTCAGTTCTCATCTCTTTCAATTTCTATACATACCTTTGACTTTAGTAGCTCGACGTCTTTTACATACATGTGCGTTAAATTATATTGATACTTGGTGATTTTAACTGCAATATGTTGACAAAGAATAATCTATCGCGGCAAATCTTTGATTTTTGTGATAACATGCAATTTACTCAATTGATCAAAAACCCTACAAGGATAACGCCAAACAGTAAAACTCTCATTGATTTGATTCTTGTTACAAATAATCTAAAATCATTGGAAAATGGCACACAGTCAATGGGAATTAGTGACCACTCATTGGTTTACCTTGTCTTAAAAGAAAAACCGCCAGTATCAAGATGTCCACTGATAACATTTCGTTCATATAGGCATTTTGATGAAGATGCATTTAAGCAAGACCTCGATACCATAAAGTGGGATGATCAGTTTGTGAGAAATGAAAACGTAGAACAGATGTGGCATATTTTTAAATGTAGAGTAAAAGAGGTCTGTGATCGTCATGCTCCCTACATCACTATAAAAAGAAAGTCTAAAGGGTCACCATGGATAACGAATGAGTATTTGAGTATAGCACGTGATCGTGATTATTTTAAGCGCAAATATGATAAGTATAAAAGTTTGCATTATTGGGAAAAGTATAGAAATATGAGAAATGCAGCAAATGTTCTGAACAAGAAACTGAAACGAAATTATTATAAAAATTTATGTAATAAGAATTGTGATATGAAATCATCATGGAGAGTATTGAAACAATTGTTGCCTAAAAAAGATTGTAGTTCTGAAATCAAGATTGTTTTGAATAATGAAATTATAGAAGAGAAAGAAAAAGTCGCTGAACTTTTTAATAAAGTTTTTAATAATGTACAAAATGAAATTCTAGGTAATACGGACACCCGAAATCTTAATGCAAATGCATTAAAGACGTTACATCAGACTGAAAATGTATTTAAGTTTGTTGAACTTAAGGAAGAATTTGTATTAAAGGAACTATCTCATCTTGATACGTCTAAAGCAGTTGGAGTTGATGATATACCTCCAAGGTTGCTTAGAATAGCTGCTCCTTACATAGCTGGTGCTTTAACAAAGCTGTTTAATTGTTCTTTAGAACATGGCTGTTTTCCGAGCGAGTTTAAGATAGCAAAAATAACTCCTATTCACAAAGGAGGAAATCGAATGCAACTAGGTAATTATAGACCCATCTCCGTGCTGCCAATATTGTCCAAAATTCTTGAGAAAGCTGTGCATACCCAATTATATACATACCTGAACGAACAATCAATGTTAAGCGAATTTCAATCAGGATTTAGACCTGGTCATTCAACTGTCACATGTTTAACCCATATAGTAGAGAAAATTCTTGACAATATGGACAAAGGCAGAGTCACAGGTGCCGTTTTCCTAGATTTGAAAAGGGCCTTTGATCTTATACCTCATCACTTGATCTTTCAAAAAATGTTATGTTACGGCATTAATGGAGTTGAATTGGCGTGGTTTAAGTCATACTTTTTAAATAGGCAACATTGTACTAGCATACAAGGGACCATGAGTAACTATCTCACAGTGAGATCTGGTGTACCACAAGGTTCCATTTTGGGACCGCTGATATTTTGTTTGTTCGTCAATGATATTTGTAATCTAAATCTCCATCCGGAGACAAATATCTCTCTGTATGCAGATGACACGGCATTGTTTAATCAGGCAAAGGATCAACAATCATGTGAAAACAATCTGCAAAAAGATTTCAATAATGTAGTTCAATGGTTACAATGCAATGGTATGTGCTTAAATGCAACCAAAACAAAAACGATACTTTTTGGCTCTAAGAGAAAAACTCAAAATGCTGACATTTCCATCAAATATAATAGCAATCTGTTAGAATCAGTAGATAAAATCAAGTACCTTGGTGTTACGATTGACAAACATTTACTATGGTCTTCACACATACATGATATAGTTAAAAAGGTATCAAATACGATTGTTTGTATTCGACGAGTTCAGCATTATTTATCCAAGAGACTTTTAAGAAAGTTGTATTACTCGTTGATACTTCCGCATATAGATTATTGTAACAGCGTATGGGGAAATACCTCTAAAGCAAACATCGCAAAATTGCAAAAGTTACAAAATAGGTATGCACGATTAATATTACGTGCAGATTATTCCACCCCACAAAGCAACCTTATCAGTATTTTGAATTGGCAAACAGTGCAACAAAGGATTAAGTACCAACAGTGTTTGATGGTTTTTAAAATATTGAATAATGTAGCCCCAATGTATTTGAATTCATGTATTAGTAAACGACCAGTATATTATTTTACGCGATATGCTATTAATAGTCCCTTATTTATTCCAAGATGTAAGACAGATTTTAAGGCTATGGACGTCGGTACGAGCGGACGTGATTAGGAGGAGCTCTGCGCAACTTGGAGCAAAATGGACTGAAATTACTCAAAATTGCGGATATTTTGTGTAACGTAGGTGGAACCTGTCATGTGTCTGTGAAATCTAGCATCTTGAGAATATTAACTGCAAAGAATAACCGAAGCTTTTGGTGGAATCCAACAAGAGAAATGACCGGGAAAACACAAAAAGGTAAACGCGGGGCGGCAGCTACCAACCAGCAACAGCCCACTGGCTCCCCCAGAGAGCCCGGGCAGGAACAACCAGCTCTCGCTAGTAGTGCACCGGACCAAGCCGAAGAACCACCTGTGTGTTTAAATTCGGCGCCTCTCGACACGTACGCTGATCACGTGACTCGAAACCGGCGCGTACAGAGTACTTCGACGAATGACTCGGCACAGATACCACCCGAGACGGGTCTGAACTCCGCTATAAGACAAGTCATCGAAAACCTCCTCAAAGATGATGTCTTCGTGAACGAACTTGTTCGTACCATACAAGAAAAGTTGCTCCACAATATGAAGGAGTCCATTTGCCAAGAGGTAACCGACTCGGTTAAATTTGACATTGACGAACAGAATGATAAAATAACGTCAATGAGGAAGCAGATCCATGACTTGCAAGACGCCAATGACGAGGCTGAGCAATACTCTAGACGGACATGTCTCATCTTCAGTGGCATACCCGAGACCCCCGATGAGAATACCGACACCAAAATCATCCAATTTTGCAGAAGTGACCTCGGAGTCGATATCTGCGAGGAGGACATTGACCGTACTCATCGACTGGGCAAGCCGAGCACGCACAACCAAGCCAGTGGCGTCTCCACCAGAGGCTCGTCAACGAAAAACGCTTCACGGACACCTACCCGGAACCTGATTGTGAAATTTGCCAACTACCGCAAACGCGAAAGTGTTTATAGTGCGAGGTTCAAGCTCAAGAATGCAAACAGCATAGTGTACATCAATGAGAGTCTCACTAAAAAGCGAAAAGATCTGTTCTGGAAGATCAGGAGCAAATACAAGAAAATAATCAGCAGAATATGGACCCAGGATGGACGCATTTGTGTCAAGCTACGTAATGACATGGGACGTGTGATTGTATCAAGGGAAGACGACCTCACCAAACTAGACAGGTACTTAAACTCACCAAATTAGACAGGTACTTAAACTGAACTCAAGAATTTCTGCTTCAACAGCAAATTCTACGATACTCCACAGCCTTTAAAAAAGAAAAAGAAAGTAATATATTGATAGAAATATCTGCGCAATTTTGTATACGAATATATGCCAGTTAAGCTCATAATGTTGTGATTATTTAATACATTCATTTTGTCCAAGCTCCCTCTGTTCGCATTTGTATACGACCTTATAGTGATTAGTAAACTCTTGTATGTATTACATTTATTTTACTGTATATATCTATCTACCCTACAGATCATTTCAGGTAGATGTTAGTGTTTGTTTTTGAATGTAGAATTGTTTTTGTTTTTATTTATGGTTGAATCATCTTTTTGTAATGTTTGTCAAAAACCTGTTAAAAGCAATCATAAGGCCTTACTCTGTACAAATTGCACTCAATGGATACACATTAAATGTGGATGTGTCTCGCCTAGACAGTATAATGATACATCTTATCAGTTCTTTAAGTGGGAATGTCCCAGGTGTCTTTTTCAACAAATGCCATTTTGGAACGCTGATATGAATATTAAATATCAGCAGCCCCACCTGGCTGATTTGTTACCAATGTCATGTGATGACGACTCCTCAAGAATTTCATCTGAATTTCCAAAAAGTAAGGGATTAAAAATTTCGCATATTAATATAAGAAGTTTGAGAAATAAGGTTGATGATTTGAAATTATTTTTGGAGAATAACCCATATGAAATACTTTCAATCTCAGAAACATGGCTCTGTGAAAGTATATCCAACTCTTTATTACACATAGATGGATATTGTTTTGAAAGGAGGGATAGAGACGAAAAAGGTGGAGGAGTTGGTTGTTTTATAAAAGCTAATATTTCATATGTAAGAAGAAGTGATCTCGAAGACAGTGAGCTAGAAATGATGTGGCTTGAAATAAGACTACAAAATCACAGTTCAAAGTTACTTGGTATTGTGTATCGCCAGCCAAACAGTGGAAATACATTTTTTAATCGTTTTGAAATAAATTTAGAAAAAGTTAGTGACTTATCAAAGGACATTTTGATACTTGGTGATTTTAACTGCAATATGTTGACAAAGAATAATCTATCGCGGCAAATCTTTGATTTTTGTGATAACATGCAATTTACTCAATTGATCAAAAACCCTACAAGGATAACGCCAAACAGTAAAACTCTCATTGATTTGATTCTTGTTACAAATAATCTAAAATCATTGGAAAATGGCACACAGTCAATGGGAATTAGTGACCACTCATTGGTTTACCTTGTCTTAAAAGAAAAACCGCCAGTATCAAGATGTCCACTGATAACATTTCGTTCATATAGGCATTTTGATGAAGATGCATTTAAGCAAGACCTCGATACCATAAAGTGGGATGATCAGTTTGTGAGAAATGAAAACGTAGAACAGATGTGGCATATTTTTAAATGTAGAGTAAAAGAGGTCTGTGATCGTCATGCTCCCTACATCACTATAAAAAGAAAGTCTAAAGGGTCACCATGGATAACGAATGAGTATTTGAGTATAGCACGTGATCGTGATTATTTTAAGCGCAAATATGATAAGTATAAAAGTTTGCATTATTGGGAAAAGTATAGAAATATGAGAAATGCAGCAAATGTTCTGAACAAGAAACTGAAACGAAATTATTATAAAAATTTATGTAATAAGAATTGTGATATGAAATCATCATGGAGAGTATTGAAACAATTGTTGCCTAAAAAAGATTGTAGTTCTGAAATCAAGATTGTTTTGAATAATGAAATTATAGAAGAGAAAGAAAAAGTCGCTGAACTTTTTAATAAAGTTTTTAATAATGTACAAAATGAAATTCTAGGTAATACGGACACCCGAAATCTTAATGCAAATGCATTAAAGACGTTACATCAGACTGAAAATGTATTTAAGTTTGTTGAACTTAAGGAAGAATTTGTATTAAAGGAACTATCTCATCTTGATACGTCTAAAGCAGTTGGAGTTGATGATATACCTCCAAGGTTGCTTAGAATAGCTGCTCCTTACATAGCTGGTGCTTTAACAAAGCTGTTTAATTGTTCTTTAGAACATGGCTGTTTTCCGAGCGAGTTTAAGATAGCAAAAATAACTCCTATTCACAAAGGAGGAAATCGAATGCAACTAGGTAATTATAGACCCATCTCCGTGCTGCCAATATTGTCCAAAATTCTTGAGAAAGCTGTGCATACCCAATTATATACATACCTGAACGAACAATCAATGTTAAGCGAATTTCAATCAGGATTTAGACCTGGTCATTCAACTGTCACATGTTTAACCCATATAGTAGAGAAAATTCTTGACAATATGGACAAAGGCAGAGTCACAGGTGCCGTTTTCCTAGATTTGAAAAGGGCCTTTGATCTTATACCTCATCACTTGATCTTTCAAAAAATGTTATGTTACGGCATTAATGGAGTTGAATTGGCGTGGTTTAAGTCATACTTTTTAAATAGGCAACATTGTACTAGCATACAAGGGACCATGAGTAACTATCTCACAGTGAGATCTGGTGTACCACAAGGTTCCATTTTGGGACCGCTGATATTTTGTTTGTTCGTCAATGATATTTGTAATCTAAATCTCCATCCGGAGACAAATATCTCTCTGTATGCAGATGACACGGCATTGTTTAATCAGGCAAAGGATCAACAATCATGTGAAAACAATCTGCAAAAAGATTTCAATAATGTAGTTCAATGGTTACAATGCAATGGTATGTGCTTAAATGCAACCAAAACAAAAACGATACTTTTTGGCTCTAAGAGAAAAACTCAAAATGCTGACATTTCCATCAAATATAATAGCAATCTGTTAGAATCAGTAGATAAAATCAAGTACCTTGGTGTTACGATTGACAAACATTTACTATGGTCTTCACACATACATGATATAGTTAAAAAGGTATCAAATACGATTGTTTGTATTCGACGAGTTCAGCATTATTTATCCAAGAGACTTTTAAGAAAGTTGTATTACTCGTTGATACTTCCGCATATAGATTATTGTAACAGCGTATGGGGAAATACCTCTAAAGCAAACATCGCAAAATTGCAAAAGTTACAAAATAGGTATGCACGATTAATATTACGTGCAGATTATTCCACCCCACAAAGCAACCTTATCAGTATTTTGAATTGGCAAACAGTGCAACAAAGGATTAAGTACCAACAGTGTTTGATGGTTTTTAAAATATTGAATAATGTAGCCCCAATGTATTTGAATTCATGTATTAGTAAACGACCAGTATATTATTTTACGCGATATGCTATTAATAGTCCCTTATTTATTCCAAGATGTAAGACAGATTTTAAGGTTCGCACCTTAGCAGTTACCGGAGCAAAACTGTTCAACAAACTACCGTTACTCGTTCAAAACTGTAAATCTTTGCAGTGTTTTAAACAACAACTTCGGATTTTATTATTTTTGCTTTAAGGTTCAGGGTAAGGTGACATGGAAATCACACATACCATATAGGTTATTTCTGTGACCCTGCAAGGGAAGGAGTGCGGGTACCTCTTTTGTTTGTTTGTTTGTTTTGTCTATAGCGGTGCCTTGATCGTTTTGTTTTCATACCCGTATTTGCATGTTGAAGGTGATTTCCCCATACCACTTTGTTCTTTGAAGGTTTTAAGTACAGATCGTAGACGTGTGACATTTTTGTTTTGTTTTTAATCTTGCTATTTTATACACGCACATGAATGACTGTTATCGTACTTTATGTATAGAAATTATTGTGTATAACACGCGAGCACGTGTATGTGTGTACGTACAGTGTAGGCGCACGGGTACTCACGGAGGTCTCACCTTCCCGCTAGTGTGTGTGCATCCCCCATACAGGTACACTATGTATCATGCATGAGTTCGCTATGCATTTGGAAGTGGAGTGTAAGAAAGTATGGGACGATGTATGAGTGACTGTGTGTGTTGTGTGTGTGTGTGTGTGCGCGCGCATGTGCGTGTGCGTGTGTGTGTGTGCATGTGTGTGTGTGTGTGTGTGTGTACATGTGTGTGTGCGCGCAGATGTGTGTGTGCATGTGTGTGTGTGTGTATGTAAATTTGTGTGTGTGTGTTTGTGTGTGTGTGTGTAACGGTATACACGTGTGCGTGCGTGCGTGCGTGCGTGCGCGGGAGTAATGGCAGGGTTAGATTTTCGGGTTGGTGCACCAACGTGTCTGCGCCAAGTGGCCTGCATTGTGTGTGCGTACGTAGGCGTGAGGGTTTGTAATTATTAGTATTTGTTGGGGGGGGGGGGGGGGAGGGGGATGGGTTATTCCACTTTTATTCTATGTAAAGAAATATATCTATTGAGATGATTTTATTTCATTTTGATTGTATTATGATAAGTATTCATGTGTGTAGATTTTAATGTTTTACTGTTCAATAATGTACGAAGGTTAACTTTGTGTTACGATGAATGTTTATGTATTTTTATCATGGGCAGGGCTCTCTGGAAGAGCAGGACCTGCTGGTCTTGATGAGACTACCCTGTGGAAATAAAACTGAAATAATAATAATAATATTCATTTTCTAGGAAGAAATGCATGTATAGGCGTACATGTATGTATATAACTTCATGTGAACGAAAAGAAACTACAGCTTTTCTGTGTAAAACCCGATTTTTGATACATAGTTAGGTGTACTGTTTGGATATTCAAGTTACGATACCCATTGTTAGAAGTATATAAAAAAGAAAAAACAGAGCTGTCAGTTTACATACATTTCAATTTCTTTCAACATAAGATTTTTTTTTTTTTTTTTTTTTTTTTTGTGGAGAGGGGGTGGCCGCGGTCACCATCTTAAAAAGGGAAGGCATTCAAAATTAAAGGAATCGTATAGTATTGGCTGAGATGGGGCTTCAAGTTTCCATTTTTCTTTTGTGAGATAATGAAAAACTTCTCATGAAATATGAAGGAGCATGTAATTCTACGAGGAATTCAAAGTTTATTCGATGATAATTGGTTTTGAAATGGCTGAGATATCCAAAGCAAACGGATCCTAATAAAACGTTGGACCCACCTTTTGTTTAGCCCAATGTGTTTTACATTTTCGTTTGTATATCTCGGCCATTTAAAACCAATTTTGATACAACACACTTTGAATCTATTTTAGAATTGTATCCTTTTTTAATTTCTCAGGTGATTCCTAATTGTCTTGCAAACAGTAAAAAATTTGAATCTCCCATCTCAACCAAAAATATGTTATCCCTGAAGAATACCTTGCCTGTATGAAATAAATTTCTGTTTAAGAAGATCGATACAAGCCCCAACACACACACACACACACACACAGACACAAAATAAAAAGGGGACTAACTGCAAGCACTTTACGAAAACAAGACACACCGCGTCATATGATATTGGTACAATAGAAAATAAAACATATACGTATAGATGTTGCCGATTATATTGTTCGTTATCATACGACCAATCATAATCATGATTCTGAGAGCTCAAAATAACCATTATGAAGGTGGACAATGTGAGCTCATAATGAACCGCTGCATGTCGAAGATCCCGACTACTGTATGGGGAAGGTGGGGCATGGAATGGAGCACTTAATTTCAAACTTACAAAATGATGTCCTCATTGACTCAAAAACAGTATTGAGAAAAAAAAAACAGTTTGAGATACACGCTGTATGAACTTTATTATGTGAACGAAAAACGACAAAACCACTGTAATATTTCAGGGAAACTCGGAGCAAATTGTACAAAAGTAATATCAAACTTGCCCCACATCTCAGGGGATAATGGCACTTAAAGGGCTTACTCGCCAGTTTTTACTCGTGAACGGACGTAGTACGCCGTGGAGCCCATCGGCGGCCATCATAGTATGTGAACCGCTATGTAGGAAATTTTTCCTCCCTTTCATTTTTTTTTTCAGTTTTAAGGTGAAAAAAAGGGATGTGTTGAAAACCTCATGATGTCATATGTAAGTTTTATTTCTGCTTGTTACTATAAAAAATAAAGAAATTACCTTTATTTTCCCATTTTTAGTCCCTCATAGTTCGTGCTATGATAACGTGAACGCGCTCTTCCCCCCACCCCTCTCTCTCTCTCTCTCCTGCCAACATAATGAACAACTTGATCAATCTGTGTAAAAGCACCACATTCGGCTAATGATATTCAAACAGATTTTACTAATGAGCCTTCCTGAAATCTGGCGTCTTCTCCCGTTGCCATGGCAACATTAAAAAAATCGCGTCTTTCCAATGATAGATACCATTGTTCAAGAAAAGTGACTCACTCCATAGTACTGGAATTACTTGTTCTATTGCAATAAAAGTCCATATTATTCCCTTATTTCATCTCATGTTGCCATGGTAACACATTGTTTTTGAACACCTTTACTCATTTTACAGTAGCAAAGGTGCCAAAAGTGACTAAAAATTTTTGGACTTATTTATAGCCACCTGTTCAAATGCAATCGAAATTTGGATGATAAACAATCTATGTTGCCATGGTAACACAAGTTCCGGAAACTACCATGTATTTATAATGAAATAATGTAAAAACTTGAAATAAGTGTCTGAAAATTTCTCTTTCAGTTTAAAGCTTTGTTTGCCATTAGCATCTTGGTCATACAAAGTCACATTTCCCCTAGGGCATGGTGATTGCTATAGCAACGACTTTGCAGAGGATTGATAGAACATGAGCACTGCATGGCATCAACCATAACCTATATCACTAAATACACAATGCTCCAGTAAATTATGGCTCACTGAAACTAAAACTTAGTGGTCTAGCGTTTACTATGATGCCTGTTTAGCAATCACGAAGCTCCAAATATTTTTCCATACTCTCTTGAACATCCACTGAACGTTCAAACGAGGTATATACAATAATTAATATAAGAACAATAATATCTATATGAAAGGAAACTATTTTCATAGGCCTGGGAGTAGGCTGGGACCTCGTCCTAGCCCCGAACCCCAAGCTGTAATGCGCTTGCATGACTGTTAAAATGATTGTGCATCTTATTCGATGGAATGACCTATAATTCGAACTTCCATCTTCAAATATAAAGAATATCAACCTAAATTAACCTTTCTCAAAATTTGAACTTGAACTTAAACTTCTCAGTTATAATAATTATGGACAAATACAATGTACAGCGTCATAATACACCCCTTTGAAAAGAATGCTGCAGCGCCCATGGTTAAAGGGAAGGTATTGGTTGAGGTGAGGATTTAGCATTTAACATTTTGCGAGATTACTAAACTGCTTTATGAAATGATAAAGAGCATACAATTCTAAGGGGAATTCAAAGTTTATCGGATAAAAATAGGTTTTGAAATGGCTGAGATATCGCAAAACAAAGTAAAACAAAGCGATCTCAATAAAAGGTGGGTCCCACCCACCTTTTATCATGATTGCCTGATTTTTGGATATCTCGGCCATTTCAAAACCAATGTTTTATGAAATAAACTTTGAATTCCTCCTACAATTATAATTATGCTCGTCCATATTTCATACGAGGTTTATCATCACACACACACACACACACACATACACACACACATCATCATCATCATCATCATCGAAAACACGTTGGAAACTTGGAGCCCCATCTCGACCGAAACTGTACCATCCTTACAAGATCACGTTTCTTTCCATTTCCCCTCCCCCTTCCCCTGCCAGTTCCTCTTGGCTCTGCCGCAGTGTATATCAGCGTATCCGGGCACTTACCCCCTGGGCAACCACCCCCCGGATAACTACCACAAGAATAATTACCCCCCAGGGCTATTCCCCCCTAGGGCAAGTACCACCCGGAAAACTACCCTCCTAGGGCAATTACCCTCCAGGGCAATTACCCCCTAGGGCAACTACCCCCCAGACAACTACCCTCTTAGGGCAATCACCCCTTAGGGCAATTCCCCCTAGGACAACTACCCACCGGATAACTACCCACCGGTTAACTGCCCCCCAGATAACTACCACCCGGATAACTACCCCCTGGATAACTACCTCCCGGAGAACTACCCCCTGGATAACTACCACCAGGATAACTACCATCCATACAACTACCACCCGGATAACTACCCCCTGGATAACTACCTCCCGGAGAACTACCCCCTGGATAACTACCACCAGGATAACTACCACCCGGATAACTACCACCCGGATAACTACCACCCGGATAACTACCACCCAGATAACTACCACCAGGATAACTACCACCCGGATAACTACCACCCGGATAACTACCACCAGGATAACTACAACCAGGATAACTACCCCCCCCCCCGATAACTAATTTTTATGAATATCATGAACGGTGTCTGTCAAACAATCAAAAAGAAAAAGCAAGCACATGAGGGGGTAGATAAATGGCATTTGTCCTTTCACACGAAGGTGATTTAGTCTTTTCAGACCTGAAATTCAGCGATCTGGTGCAAACTTTTGGTGCAAAAAAAGGAATAATGGAATAAATAGGGCTCTTTCAGGAAAGTGTTACAATCACGGAATTTAGCTCTTATTCCGAGTCATCATCTCTATGTATGAACAAAATCTAGTGAAGTAGAGTTTAGGGTTGGGGTGAGGGAGAAGGATTTCCCCTTCCGCTCGACGGAGCTTTTGCGTTGTTAGAATTGAAATAAAGCGATCCGAAGCACCCTTTTTTGTGCAGAATTAGGAAATTGTCATTTCCCGAAGTGTATTAAGTCTATAGAGGGGACCAAGCAATGGGAGGTGGCAAAGTAGCTCTCCCATATTCGAGGGAGCTCTTTTTAGTTTTAGAACTGAAATTCAAAAATCTGTAGCACACTTTTTTTGAATGTCTGGAAATTAATTGTCAATCAAAAAAAGTGGAAGGGGATAAGCGCTATCCAGCCCCCCCCCCCCCCCTCGCACGAGGGACATTCTGCATTTTCTGCTTGCATTTAAACGTTTTGATGCAAATATTTTGTGGCATATTTGGAAAACTGTCTGTCCTTGCATGCATGGAGGGGGGGGGCGAGCTATCACCACACTTCCGGTTCGAGGGAGCTTTTGCCCTTTTAAAGTTACAATTTAGATATCTCGAATACGGTTTGATGAAATATTTGGGAAATTAAGAAATAAACAACTGATCTTGTGAAAATAAGAGAGGAAAGTGTTAATTAAAAGGGAATTTCCTTTTGTACATGAAATAACTTTGAGTTTTCCGAATATAAGTGATATAAGTGTTGTACACTCAGAAGTATTCAGGATTTTTTTTTTTTTTAAATAGTCTATACATCATCCAACAAGATTGAATACTGTTCAGCTCTCTTACCGCTCTGAAGGTGGGTGTATGAACGTCAAGCAATATGCTGAAAAATGATATAATCACATTTCTGCTTCCTCTGTTGTTGTTGTTTTTTTCTTCAAATTTCAGGGAGGATGATTGAACAGGCAATCCCCCCTCCTCCATTTCAGGGGTGGGGGATGTATACCCCCATCCCACCCCCGATTTACGCCCATGGCTTTGTGTAATGTAGCATGCCGATCTGTATCAACGACGTAGGCCTCCCTGTAGACACATAGAGAGAACCACACGTGTGCAAAATACGTATCGCTATATGCTTACCTATACATTCAGATAATTATGTATTTTCTCTTCCGACAGAATATAATATCATATTCTGTAGAGTAATCTCATATATATGTACTGTAATTATGTCACAGATGTTTGGATAATGAATATCGTTTAAATTGAAGAAACTAGCTATAATGAGAATCATATTATTGTATATATATTACATTTTATTATTTGATGCCAAAATGTTGTAAATGATGCCTTACAAATAATAAAAAAATCATCTGACAGATGTTATTGAATATACAATGTCTGGCTGTACAGCGAAAAATAACGGGTATCGACAAAGTCTTAGCAACCACAGTGATTCTTCGTTTATTTTCGATGATTTCGGTATGCCCGAGCCGCATCCGAGTCGATGATACGTACATTCACCGTCTGTGTTTGAAAGTTTGTGATTTTTTTGAAGAATACACAGAAACCAATTTAAATAAGCCAACCGCGAAGAAGTCAAAGCATGATTAAGCATATCAGCTGCAAAAAAAAAAAAACCAACAACAACAACTCATCTCTAACATTCCGCTGAACTTGAGTTACATGACTTCGAAATGAGATTTCATAATGAATTATAACACCTATTGGAGTTACGGGCTGTTTTTGATGAAGTATACTAGTGCTACAGACAGGACTGATGTGGACATAATATCATTGATGATCAACTTCACTTAACATTTCATTCTTGAAACCAATATATACATATGATAATAATAATGATAATAATAATAAACTCAAAATCTATCATCATTCAGTTTAAGACCATTGGATGCCAGCAAGATTCTTCATGTCTTGCCAACACGCTTCAAGTTCTGCAATTATGGCGGGTGACAGTGAAGACAGAAGAGGTTTAAAAGAAAATTAGGCTGTGTATCACATGCATAACAATAATAACCAATACAATGCTTGCGCAATATTTTAGTGATTAGTTTCCTAAACAGACCAAACAACAAAAACAAAAACCGGGCCTCCAACAGAACCCTGGGGTAACCGAAAGTCATTAACCAACAACCAATAACAAACAACAAATAACCAATAACAGATAACCAATAACCAATAACCAATAACTAATAACCAATAACCATTGCCAATCCTGACAGAATTCTATGCTGCAAGAGCTCAATAACCATCATTTTTCAATGGGTTAAACAAACGTGTGCGTAGGCCTACGTCTAGGATATACTAGTACATGAAAGTCTTATATCGCACGAAATGCACACAAAATGTCGAAGAACGTGGCAATAACTCCTACTGTCTTTCATGGTGAGGGAGATATTTATCTAGGGGGTATAGGTCATACTTATCCAGGGAGTATTCTTCGAGGGAGGGGGTAAATTGGGGGTAGTAATCCGGGGGCATCCAGGTCTTTTTATTTATTTATTTTTTTATTTATTCATTTCATCTATTTTTTTTTTTATTTTTTTTTATTTCTATTTTTTTTTTTTTGGGGGGGGAGTGGAGTAATTATCCAGGAGGTATTTTTCCCGGTGGTAATTATCCGGGGGGTAGTTATCCGGGGGGTAGTTACCCCGGGGGTAGTTATCGGGGGGTAGTTATCCGGGGGGTAGTTATCCAGGGGGTAGTAATCCGGGGGGGGGGGGTAGTTATCCAGGGGGTAGTAATCCGGGGGGTAGTTATCCAGGGGGTAGTAATCCGGGGGGTAGTTATCCAGGGGGTAGTTTTCCTGGTGGTAGTTATCCAAGGGGTAGTTATCCTGGGGGGTAGTTATCCAGGGGTAGTCATCCTTGGGGTAGTTATCCGTGGGGTAATTGTCCTAAGGGGGAATCGCCCAGGGGGGTGATTGTCCTAGGAGGGTATTGTCCGGGAGGTAGATGTCCTACGGGGTAATTGCCCTGGAGGGTGATTGCCCTAGGGGGGTAGTTGTCCGGGGGGCAATTGCCCTAAGGGGGAATTTCCCTGGGGGGTGATTATCCGGGTGGTAGTTATCCGGAGGGTGGTTTTCCAGGGGGTACTGTTCCTAGAACCGTATATCAGGGCAAACCCCTTCCCCTCCCGACAATAACCCCCGGCTAGTTACTTGTTAGTGATAAGGTTAGAGTAGAGATTAGGGTTATAGGGTTGGGTTCAGGGTTATAGGATTAGGGTCAGAATTAGGATTAGGGTTAGGGGAAGGGGAAGGTTCCGGGGTAATTGCCCTAGACCCCCTGCCGCAGGTTATTTCATTATCGGATTGATATGAAATGCTGATACCGCGACAACACTTTTTTTCTGTGAATCTAGTAATAATTAAAGTTGCCCTGCCTTATCATCATTGTTACCATCGATAAACTAGCCATTACTACTATTATTGATACTTTTTAGACTTGTCAATACGTATTAATCATTCTCTGCATTAGTCTTATCGTCGTTACTGTTATTATTAAAAATGTGAAGGTGTCTGAAGGTAGGATATAGAAGAATCACACAGCCCCCTATGCTATGGATCGTTGCACAGGTAAATAATTGTTCAGACTGAATTAAAATCAAGATTCAACACGACGTGCTGTAGCTGAAAATATACACGTATATCATCCTCCCCGAGACGATGTCGAATTTTCATTGCGTAATATCCAGGCAGTGTTTTTTTTTTTTTTTTTTCCTGATAACGACAACTTATTTTATTATCACAGTGAGTTAATTTCATTTTCGGAATTACAAGCCTCATTTCATTTTCGGATTAACGAGCCTCATTTCATTTTCGGATTAACGAGCCTTATTTCATTTTCGGATTAACGTGCCTTATTTCATTTTCGGATCAACGAACCTTCGGAATAACAAACCATATGATATATTCGGATAAACGAACCTTCGGAATAACGAACCTTGTTATATATTCGGATTTACGAACCTTCGGAATAACGGACCCTATTTTATTTTCGAATCAGCGGACCTTCGGAATAACGAACCTTCGAAATGGCGACCCTTATTTCATTTTCGGATTAACGAACCTTCGGAATACCGAACCTTATTTCATTTTCAGATTAACGAACCTTCGGAATACCGAACCCTACTTTATTTTCGGTTTTACGGGCCTTCGGAATAGCGAACCCTATTACATTTTCGGATCAACGAACCTTCGGAATAACGAACCTTCGGAATAACGCCACAAATGTTCGGATTAACGAACCCTTTTTCATTTTCGGATTAACGAACCTCTAGGTATAGGAAATTTGCGTGTTTCGGATCAACGAACCTTCGGAATAACGAACCTTCGGAATAACGAACAGCACCCGTAAAAACACGCTCTTTGTGGAGCCATGTCGTTACTAAAGTGCGCTCATACGCAGTGCCTATTGTTAACTACCCCTTATTTGGCTTGGTTTTTGTTACGTCTGAGCGTACACGCTAACCCTGTAGTAACACGTAATACGCGCGGTAACGACATGGCGTCCAATTTAGCAGTTGGCCAGACTCTCTTTATATACGGCACTGTGTCGGTCCAGTGCCGTATATAAAGAGAGTCTGGCCAACTCATGAAGATCCTACTCAAGATCATTGTGAAGAGGAATCAGTTTCTGCTCAGTGAGAACTCTGGAGAAACCCAATTTGGCTTCAAGTCGGGGTCTGGGACACGCGATGCCATATTTACTATGCGCATCATTACGGAGAAGTGCTTGGAAAAGGGAAAAGACGTCCGGGAGCCAGCGGGGTTCAGCCTAGCTGAAAAGGTTACCAATTTTTATGTATATAGCAGTTTAGTCCATATGCCACTGAGTATGGAAATGCACGTCTGGCTGGTCATCGGTGGTGGGTGTGGCCAGGAGGGCCATAAAAAGGACCCCAAAACAATGTCTGAACATATAACTGCAATCCTCCATAAGTTTCTATTGGTTGCCGATAAGGGCTGGTATCAAGTTTGATTTTCATATTATATACAGTACCTTGTATTTAAATGTTTTCATCGAAATGCCCGTACATGGTATGCGTATCTCAGTTGACTCTTTAAACCATAGTTGTAATCTACGTGCCAAGAATCTCATGTTTTAAATAAGTGTGAACTCCAAGACATGTCGTGATAAGGACTTTAAGACAATTGGCATCGTCATTATAAAACAAATTCCCCTTTATTATAAGACACGTTTTAGATTTTAGATAAATTCATGTCTATGCTAGAAACATATCTTTTTGATGACTCATAAAGACGTCACTGTTAAATGAATATTGTACGCATGGAAATATGGATTCCTTTGAATGCATACAAACAACTTCTTAAATCCTCTTACATTTTGTTTTTAAGATATGGTGTATACTTTAGAAATATAAGAAGCATGCTCTTGTTTTAGAGGCTTTGAGTACTGGTAAGAAGCATATCTTATTCTTATAGATTATGTGAATAAGTACACATTCAAGAACGTTTTGAATAAAACGTATCCAGACAACTGCATTTTTTTTACCTCTTCCTTCATGCAGATGTATACTCTTGCCTAGAAGGTTTGTTTGATAGATAGTGATAGTGCTCACCTTATTGGAAAGGTAATTGGGTATATCATTCAAACAAAACTAAGTTAACTTTTACATTAACATTTTCACAACTCACAAGTTCCACACACACACACACACACACACATTCCATGATTCACAAGATCCAAATTATACTAATTCTATTTACTTTGCAGAGTGCAACAACAACATAAGTTTGATATACTGAGGAAATAGGCTTACATCAGTTCGCACTATTCAAGGTTTAAAGTAGTTAAGTAACTAAATCGCACCCGGTTATGTGATGCTAAGTTGCACCTTGAGATGACTGGGCAATATTGCCCATCTAAAGTAGGCAGTGACACTATACAGGGAGTAGACAGTGACACTGACTTGCTCCTTTAAAGGAGCAATTTTGCAGCAGTCATGGAGCAAATAAGCACCACATAGGTGCAACATTATACCTATAAGGCACAAGATTGCACCCTCAATAGAGGGTACATTCTTGCATCCTTCGGGTATAAAGTTGCACCTAAAGGTACGAGGTTGCGTCTTTTTCAAGGGGGCAAAGTTGCTCCCGAGGGTGCAACTTTCACCCTTTCTTGCGGGTACAAAGCAGCACCCAAGGTTCCAAGATTGCACCCTCAAGACAAGGCATAATCTTGGAACCTTAGGTGCTTCTTTGCACCCTCACGAAAGGGTGTAAAGTTGCACCAAAATGTAAAGGCTACAAGGGATGCAAAGTTGCGCCGAAAGGTAAAGGGTGCAAGATCGCACCCTCAAGAAAGGTGCAACTTAGCACCACTTAGTGTGGGTGGAAAGATGCACCCTCAAGAAGAGGTGCATCTTAGCACCACTTAGTGTGGGTGGAAAGATGCACCCAAGGGAACAACTTCGCACCCTCAATAAAGGGTTCAACTTTGCACCCTCTCTGGAGGTGCAATGGTGCACCCACAGGGTGCAAGATTATACCCTTGCGCAGGGTGCAACTTTTGCACCCATTTCTTGAGGGTACGAAATAAAACCCTCTGGGAGCCGCCAGTGTGACATCACTTTGCACCCTTAAATTGTGCAAAAGTGAACCATTTTGTCTTAGTGTGTATAAAGCATGTTATGAGTTGGAAGTTTCTATTTTGCTATTTTATCTTTACTCGTCACCGCCTTTTCAGCTACAAGGTATATTACTAGGTCCTATAGTACGTCCATATATGTGCTCATTGGCAAAAGAAGTTGAACATTTAGTTACTGAAGCATTTGCTTTAAAACATTAGCATTTTAATCCCTTCAACCAAGTACTTTCAGCATACACACGTGAATTCCTTTAAGCAAAATCTCAAAGCCAATTTACTAAAATCCTACGTTTAATTATTTTGCCGTAATCATTTGAAAAATTTCTGCATACTCAAATCAAGTTTGATCAACTTGCTACTTTTCTAAGCATTGATACCATAAGTTTAATCATAAACATCATACATCTTTGTGCATTCCGTAAACTTTATAACATTGTCGATATATTGTATTTTTGCATGTTACGTCACTTTTAACATTGATATACTGTACTAAAAGCCTATATTATATTCTTGGAACCCACATCCTACAAACTTTGCTTTTTAGTGGGTTCCTCATATTACCCGTCAATTATACGTCCTTATACATTTGTGCAATTTTGGTTCAAACTGACCATTGTGTTAAAAACATTTCTTTTTCAAAATCAAATGGAATATAAAACTTGTATGAAATATGGAATATGGAACATGAAAAAAAAAATCCTTGTTCCTGTGAGCTACGTTTCATATGAGCGTGACCGAGTATTAGACACGTGTCAAGCCTTTGTAGACACAGAATTTATTTTTTTTTCATATTGTTCAAAGGTCATTTAAAACAAATGTAAATATATATTTATTTCTATTAAGTTAAGAGGAGCAAATGTGGAGATCATGTGATACATGTTACGGGAAGTCTATATTTTTATGTGTACTCGTGTCTTCAACTACAAGAATTACCTCTGAGCTAATTGGATAAAGAAGCTGAGCATTCCTTGTTTTGTTTTTTTCATCAGTTAATGTTAGTGCTGGAGCATTATTCTTAAAAAGTTGGCATCTAAATGTCCTCCAAGCCAAGTACTTACGGTATAAAATTATATTCCTGTGAGTTACGTTTCTTATGAGCATGACAGATCTGTAGACACGTGTCATAGTGGTTGCAAACACTAAGTTTCCTTTGCTTTCATAGTTATCAGGAAGCGATTTTGAACAATTTCAGATGTTCTTTTTTTTTTCAAATTCGTTACGAGGAGGCAATAATGATTTCATGTAAAGCATGTTAAGGAAAGTTGATAGTTTGGTTATTTTATCATTACTCATCTTCGTCTTGTCAACAACAAGGTGATACACATGAGCTCATTTGCTAAAGAAGTTGAAGGATGTTTAATTGCTGGTAGCCACGTAGGGGCTTTTGTCTTATAATATTTTTGCATCTTAATCTCTCGAAACTAAGTACATGCAGTATTAGTTTATAGATAACATGATATTTTTGTTGTTGCTGTGACCTTATTCATATGAACGTGACAAATTCTTAGACATGTTTATCATATGTTTCTGTCATATGTTTTAGTAAAGAAGAGCAAATGTTGAGTTTATTGGCAAGAGAGGTTGATCATTACTTTACATTTAAGTTCATTTAAGTGCTGGAGCATAAACTTGTCTTGAAATATTAGCATCCAAAACCCTCCAAACCAAAAACGTACAATACTAGACACGACATGAATGCCTTGTTGTTGTGAGTTATGTTTCTTACAGACACTGAATTTTTCTGCTTTTGCAATGTACTACGTTCAAAAACACTCTTGAACAATTTTCAGATTTCGTTTTTTTCTTAAGAGAAGAAAACGGTGAGTTCATGTGAAGCATGTTCCTAGAAGTTTTATTTCGTTAATAATTTTCTTTACCCATCTCCTCAACTGCAAGGTAATACGGTACCTATAACGTCATACGCCAAAGGTGTTGAGCTTTACTTCCCATTTTAAAGTAAATTTAAGAGCTGGAACATTTTCTTTAAAAAGTTGGCATTTTAAGCTATGTACACCGAGTACTTACTGAATGGATTTCGTTGCAGTAGAATTTTGTTTTTTTATTAGCTTGATGGAGTATTAGACAAATGTATCAAGTGTTTGCAAAAACTGTTAATGTATTCCCTTTTGCTAATGTCCAAACAGTTCATTTGCCAAGTTTTGATTGTCTTTTGTTTCAATCATCAGGGGTTTGTTTTATCATGGTCATTCGAGGAAAGAAACTTAATTATAAAAAAAAAAAAAGCCTTCATATAAGAAGAGATACTGTGGGATACAATTTCATCATAAGTTGTGATTTTCAAACCTTTCCAAAATGCAATTAATGAATATTTCTCCCCAGGGCACAGAAAGAAAGTAGTTTTTGTCTTTTTTTTTTTTTTTTTTTTTTTTTTTTTGGGGGGGGGGGGGTTTCACGTCAGTATGTTATAATACCCGCGGGTTTACGCCCTTCCCACCAATTTCCATCCGGATCCTGTACCCGGCCCTGTCTTTTTTGTTTGTTTGTTTGTTTTACACTACATGTCAAAAGAGAACATGTTTGAGAAAAATCCCCACATGTTTGATTGGGCAATTCTTTTTTGCTGTCTATTATTCTTTCCAAATAAGTTTTTTGGTTATGACTGAGGACAAATACAGATACTCTATTTCTTTTACCAAAACCGCAGCACTGTATATTTTCATATTTCTACAGTATTTCGTCTCAACACTTGCCCTATTGATATTTCAAAGCATGTTTCCTTGTGCGCTCAAGAAACTCCCCCATTAAAGGAGACCTCGGGGTGATTCTCAGATTTTTACATTTGTACAACTATAAATTAGTTATACTGAGGACAGCGTTTCAGAATTTGTGAAAATTGGGATGCAGAATAAGAATATTTTCAAAAATTAGAACAAATTGCAATGAACAAGGATGATGACATGGCAAAGTCACCATAAGAATGCATGAGTTGGGGCTCAAGGAAGCAGAACGAAAGAAGAAGGCATGCATAGATTATAGACAGGTGAACTCGCAAGCAAGCGGTATTGTTATGAAATTACACTGCTATCATTTCTGAAATAATTATGTGAACCTTCTATGTCATCATCCTTGTTCAGTGTAATTTGTTTAAGGTTTTTCAAAGTATTGTTTCTCTGGTCAAGAACCACAATAAATTCCACAAATCTATACAGGGAGTTGACGATTTATGTACTACATGATGTGAAATTATGAAAATCGTCTGGAATGTCCCTTTAATAATAGAGAGTGGCAATATCCCTAAGGTAGATGACATAACCAGTTTACTTGGCGATGGAAGGGTCCATCGTTGTTACATACCATTATTGGTGATTGTGATGGTTGTGGTTGTGGTGTGGGTGTCTGTGTATGTGTTGTGTGTGCGTGCGTGTGTGCGTGTGTGCGTGTATGCGTGTGTGTGTGTGTGTGTGTGTGTGTGCTTGCCTGCACGCGCATGGAGATGGTGTCTCCGGGCTGTCTGACAGCTAAATTCGCCCCACTACTCGAAAAGTCTAACAAAGGTCATTCATGCAACTGTTGAGTTAAAAAACAAGTTCATGTGGGTTTCACTATAGGTTATTATACTCTTTAGGTAGGCTACCGTAGCTGGAAAAATTGGGTCTTTGAGGGCGTCTGGCGGCTGAGCCCCAACACGTAAAACGTTGGGCAACAATCATTCATTCATCCTTTTAGTGTAAAGAACAAGTTCAAATGGGTTTCAGGAGGTTACTTTTCTAGCTAGGCTAGCCTAGCTGGTAAAATTGGGTCTTTGAGAGCGTCTGGGGGCTACGCCCCACCACTTAAAGCGTCTGGCAACGGTCATGCATTAAATCTGTAAGTGTAAAGAACAAGTTCCAGTTTGTGTCATGGGGTTACTTTAATTTTCAGCTAGGCTAGCCTAGCTGGTAAGAGTTGGGTCTTTAGGGCGTCTGGCGGATACCCCCACCACTTAAAATTGTCTGACAACAATCATTTAACCTTATCCTTTGAGTGTAAAGAACAAGTTCCAGTGGGTTTCAGGAGATTACTTTTCCAGCTAGGCTAGCCTAGCTGGTAAAATTGGGTCTTTCAGGGCGTCTGGCGGCTACCCCCCCCCCCCCACCACTTAAAACGTCTGGCAACGGTCATGCATACATCCTGTAAGTGTAAAGAACAAGTTCCAGTGGGTTTCATTAGGTTACTTTTTCAGCTAGGCTAGCCTAGCTGGAAAAAGTTGGGTCTTTAAGGGCGTCTGGCGGATACCCCCACCACTTAAAACGTCTGGCAATGGTCATGCATTTATCCTGTAAGTGTAACGAACAAGTTCCAGTGGGTTTCACAAGGTTACTTTTTCAGCTAGGCTAGCCTAGGTGGAAAAAGTTGGGTCTTTGAGGGCGTCTGGCAGCTACCCCCACCACTTAAAACGTCTGGCAATGGTCATGCATTTATCCTGTAAGTGTAACGAACAAGTTCCAGTGGTTTTCATGGGGTTACTTTTTCAGCTAGGCTAGCCTAATTCTGGCATGCCAATATTTTGCGTCTCTCGGCTACGCCCCACCACCCAAAATGTCTGGCAATGGTGTTTTATTGAATCTTGGGTTATGCCTGACAATGTCCCGCAGGTTTCAAGAGGTTACTTTTTCAGCTAGGCTAGCCTAATTTTGGGGGGTCCTTTTTATGGCCCTCCTGGCCACACCCACCACCGATGACCAGCCAGACGTGCATTACCAAATACCGTATACCGTATACTTCTATGTGAACGCAGCCTAACTGAACAGACAGGAAAGTGCGTGCTAACCAAAGAGATTTTCCCCAGTGAAAAATACGCTAAAATTCACGAGGAATTACTTCTTTCTTTTTTTTTTTTCGTTGTTGTTTTTAGATAAAGGGATATACACTGTATTATAAGCTTTGGATATTCCCTTCGCCGTCTTGAATAAAGACTAAGCGTTGTGGACATCATAACCTTTGGATATTCCCTTCGCTGCCTTGAGTAAAGACTAAAGGGGGTATCTCACCGGGCTTGAAACTAGTTCGCGACTAGTTCGCGACTCTAGATTTTGCTAGTCGCAGAGACGTCTCCTGAAAAAATTACAGTCTCCGATTAGTCGCCAGTTAGTCGCAAGAAATTTGAACATGTTCGATTTTTCGCGTAGTCTCCGCGACGTCTCCGAGATGTCTCCATCAGTCGCGGAGACGTCGCGATGGAGACGTCTCGGAGACGTCGCGGAGACTAATCATTAAAACAAATCCGCGACTGCTGAGACGTCTCCGCGACGTCTCCGCGATGTCTCAGAGACGTCTCAGAGACGTAGCTGAGACCTGCTGGAGACCAGAAAAACTGGTGAGAGACTCTATTTGACACTGTTTGACCTACTTAAAAACCACGTGACCTATCTGCGTGCTGACATCCTGCCTAGATCAAGTCAGGTGATCCTGCAACGGCTCCCTCATATTTGAAACAGTGGCGTAACTACGGGGGGCATGGGGGGGCACGTGCCCCCCCCCTCCAATCCGCTGGTAAAAAAAAAAAAAAAAAAAAAAAAAAAAACCTACCAAAATGGTAATTCAAAGGTTAGTAAACTGCTTTTGAAATCGACATGAAAGGGTGATCAAGCAAAAAAGATATTTTTCTAAGATTTCTTTTAACCATACAATTAATGAGGTATATATAGTGGAAACATTGTTCAAAAAGCCCGGAGACGACACAAAGATTGTGATTCAGCTTGATTCCTGGTTGGTATTTTGAATATAAGCAGGATGTGCGCAGTGTACTCAGAACATCGGAACGGCAAAAAGAGTCGCTGCAATGTTGCGCAATGTGATGTAGGTTGTACACATTTGCTATCAAAGCTAGATCATTGATTTTGCAGTGTTGCTTTACATACTCGTCTATATTAAAATGCCTTGCATTGCCAATAATAAGACTTGACCTTGGTTATTTCCTTACTTTTCCATCTACAATGTATATGAAACACACACACTCACAAACACAAGCAATTAGGGGATGCTCTATATAAAGTGCAGATTTTGGACATCCTTCTCCCGCTTGGTCACTTCGACGCCCCCTCACTGGTCATACCTCCCCAAATCATGAACATAAACCGACACCCTTGACTACCATGCAGTGGCGGATCCAGGGGGCGCACCGGGCGCCCCCTCCCTCCAAAGCGAAAAAATATATACATGTAGCTACAAACGACAGTTTTTGGACTGTAAAATGTCAATATTTTCAAGCTCGCTCGCTTCGCTCGCTCGCATTTAACCGTTATATGCCATTCTCCTGATGTTACTGCCAGTATTAATGCCAGCAGTTGCGCCCGGTGCGCCCCCCCCCCCCCCCCTCTGAATTTCCAAAGCGAAAAAATATAGCTAAAAAACGGCAGTTTGGCGACTGTAAAATGTCAAAATTTTAAAGCTCGCTCGCTTCGCTCGCTCGCATTTAATCCTTATGCCATTCTTCTGATGTTACTGCCAGCAATTGCCAGCAGTTGCGCCCGGTGCGCCCCCTCCCCTTAATTTCCAAACCGAAAAAATATAGCTACAAACGGCAGTTTTGGGACTGTAAAATGTCAAATACTATTTTCAAGCTCGCTCGCTTCGCTCGCTTGCATTTAATCGTTATGCCATTCTCCTGATGTTGCTGCCAGTATTAATGCCAGCAGTTGCGCCCGGTGCGCCCCCTCCACTTAATTTCCAAAGCGAAAAAATATACACATAGCTACAAACGGCAGTTTGGGGACTGTAAAATGTCAAAATTTTCAAGCTCGCTCGCTTCGCTCGCTCGCATTTAATCGTTATGCCATTCTCCTGATATTACTGCCAGCAACTGCCAGCAGTTGCGCCCGGTGCAACCCCCTTAATTTCAAAAGCAAACAAATATATATTATGTATAGCTAAAAACGGCAGTTTGGGGACTGTAAAATGTCAAATTTTCAAGCTCGCTCGCATTTGTACCGTTATGCAATTCTGATGTTGCTGCCATGAGGTGCCCCCCCCCCCCCCAATGTCTTGACCCACGGTACGCCACTGATTTGAAATTTTTGCCACCTGCCATAACTCGTCTCAGAGACGTCTCCTTGGTGATCGAGACCGCAAGACATTTTTATGTTGGAGACGTCTCCGCGACTGCTGCGACTGATAAGTTGGAGACGTCTCCGTTGGCGAGATACTAGCCTTTTGTCAAGGCCCTCTCGCTGTAATGGGCGAGCGAAGCGAGCCCAGCCGAGCGCGCCAGCGCGAGGGCCTTTTGAGATCTGCTTTACACATTATTATTCATGAACGTGAACCCTTCTGAATACTCATTTTAACGGGTTCCGGTCAACCAATGGAGTGGCGCGCTCCCCGCATCCTCAGCCTCGGTGTTGTCATGCCTGTTCGCATGCATCACTGACCGCCCGCGGAGGTCTGCCACAGAACTCTACACACTCTGTGTGTATAGAGTTCTGTGAGGTCTGCGGCGTGCATTCGCTCTATTCAAATCGGGCTCGAGCAGACAGACACGCTGATTGGTCGTCGACTTTTGCTCCCAAAATCGGGGAGCAAAAGTCGGTAATTCAAAGGGCTAACAAAAGGATGCGAAGCAGATCTCAAAAGGCCCTCGCGCAACCCCACTCAGCTGGGCTCTCTTTACCATACAGCGAGAGGGCCTTGACAAAAGGCTAGCGAGATACTAGCTTAAGCGCACCGCGTTTACAACAGAACACCTGTGAACATACAGAAGACAGTGCTCTTCTTTGTATAGCGGCTAGTCTCGGTTCAGAAGTACAATGTATAGGGATATAACAACGAGACCAAATTGGTCAAAAATTCACTTATTATGACTAAGCTACTCATTTGGAAATGCTATCATAGCTTGATAATCATATCTATGGCCGACAAACAAAATAATAATAATAATAATAATAATAATAATAATAATAATAGTGAGACTCTTATAAAGCGCTCATTTCTACCTAAAAAAGATACTCACGGCGCTATACATAGAACAGAGTACATATCGTGTCACGTTACAACAGTATCACAGAAAATGATAAGACAATAAACCAACAAACAATATATACATACACATATACATACAGGTATGGTCAATTTAGATTGAAAAAGTATGTCTTGAGATTCTTTTTGAAACCATCAATGGAAGATGCTTCCATTGATGACATCAGAAAGGTTTTGCCACCTCAGGTGGTATCAATATCTGGCCTGGCCCATGGACTAGGGACCCGTTTACAGTGCGAGGCTCGGCCGCGGCTCGGCCGCGGCCGAGTCCAGCCCCGCTTCAGTGTAAACGCGCAAAAGGCCAAATGCGAGGCCAAAATTGGCCTCGCATTTGGCCTCGCTCTGGAGGTGGTCTCGGCCGCGGCCGAGCCGCGGCCGAGCCCGGCCTTTTCTTGGTGTAAACGCAAACTGGGCCAAATGCGCGGCCAATTGCGCGGCCAGTTTTAGTCTGGCTTCCAAACCCTCTGCCTGTATCTTTCACTGATCAGGATATTAACCCCCTCAACGTCGAAAACTAGTATAGTTTAAGGTGGTTTTGTCCTGCAAAGGATTTTTCCTTCGGCAAAGGCCTTTGCCCGAACGGCGACTTCGTCGCCACGGAATTCAGTTGGCAAAGGGTCTGAAAACCAGACAATACCAAACTGCGTTAGTTTACAAGCAGAGCGCCACTACGACCAAATAATGAAAGATTTGAATCGAAAGCGGCCGCGGCCGAGGCCGGCCTCAATTGCGCGGCCGAGCCTCGCAATTTTGTCCGTTTACATTGCTGGGCTCGGCCGCGCTTTTAATTCAAACCTTTCAATATTTTGTCGTAGTGGCGCTCTGCTTGTAAACAAATGCAATTTGGTATTGTCTGGTTTTCAGACCCTTTCCCAACTGAATTCTGTGGCGACGAAGTCGCCGTTCGGGCAAAGGCCTTTGCCAAAGGAAAGAATCCTTTACGGGACAAAACCACCTTAAACTATACCAGTTTTCGACGTTGAGGGGATTAAAATCCTGAATAGCAAAAGATACAGGCAGAGGGTTTGGAAGCCAGACTAAAATTGGCCTCGCAATTGGCCGCGCATTTGGCCCAGTTTGCGTTTACATCAAGAAAAGGCCGGGCTCGGCCGCGGCTCGGCCGCGGCCGAGACCACCTCCAGAGCGAGGCCAAATGCGAGGCCAATTTTGGCCTCGCATTTGGCCTTTTGCGCGTTTACACTGAAGCGGGGCTGGGCACGGCCGCGGCCGAGCCGCGGCCGAGCCTCGCACTGTAAACGGGGTCTAGGACCCCGTTTACAGTGCGGGGCCGAGCCTCGCAATTTTGTCCGTTTACACTGCTGGGCTCGGCCGCGCTTTTAATTCAAACCTTTCAATATTTTGTCGTAGTGGCGCTCTGCTTGTGAACATGTTGTTGTTGTTGTTGTTGTTTTTGTATTTGAGGCGCGTCATTCAAATATGAATATTTACGCCTTTATCTTTATTTTTGATGTAGTTGCAGTGACTGAGACTTGGCTGACTCCATTAGATGATGCAGCCATCACAGATCTCACTCCACCCGGTTTTGTATTTCTGCACCAGCCCCGAGCCTCCAGGCGTGGTGGAGGTGTTGGGTTCTTGTACAGGGACAATCTCTCTGCAGTTCTCAATCCATCAGATCACCATTTAAGTTTTGAATCTATGTCAGCCGTGGTCTCTAACAACACTACTAGTCTTGATATTGTAGTTATGTACAGACCACCAGGATATCGTTCTTTTTCATCTTTTATTGATGAGTTCTCAGATTTGTTAGATGAAAAGTTGTATAAGTTATCTTCTCTCGTAATCACAGGAGATCTTAATATACACTTAGATAAGCTCTCATCCCAGTACACGCAGAAGTTCAACGACCTCGTCGATGGCCATGGACTCCGCCAGTTGGTGACTACACCTACACATGATCATGGCCATATTCTCGACGTCATCTTGATACGGCAATCTGACAGACTGCTATTTTCTAACACACGAGTTATTCCCGGCATCTCCGACCATTCCGCCGTAATTTGCTTGTTTCGTTTTAACAAGCCAGAGAGGAATGATGCTACGTTCTCATCTCGCAACATAAAAGGCATCAACAGGACTGATTTCGCCAACGACGTGTCTGACAGTAACATTTCGTCCTTGTCAACAGCCGACGTTGATGATGCTGTGAACCGCTACAATTCAGAACTTAGCAGGTTACTGGACATTCACGCACCAGCCAAGACTCGGAAAGTGAAGTCTCATCAGTACAGTCCCTGGTATGACTCTGGTATCTCTGAAGCAAAGAAAGAGCGGCGGCGACTTGAAAGGAGATGGCGCATCAATGGAAAGCTGCAGACAGACAGAAAGTTGTTCTGTGATCAGAGAGACCGAGTAAACTACCTTGTGTCCAGAGCCAAACGCATCTATCACACCAGACTCATCGAAAACTGCGGAGATGATCATAAGAAGCTTTTCAACGTCGCCAATCGACTTTTGAACCGCAAACAGTCATCTCCATTGCCTAAACATGTCGATGGCTGTGCCATGGCTGAAACTTTTAGTCAGTTTTTTCATTCGAAAGTTGAAAAAATCCGAGATAATTTCAATTGTAATGTTGTACTATCTGAATCTGAACCTGTTACCTCTTCCACACTGGAAACCTTCCAACATACAACTACTGATGAAATACTTCTCCTTCTTCGTAAATTGCCTCCTAAATCCTGTCCATTGGATCCGGTTCCAACCATTCTCTTAAAGGACTGCGCACCCACGTTTGCCCCGATTATTTCTCAAATTGTTAACCTCAGTATCGAGCAAGCTACCGTACCCTTATCTTTAAAGAAAGGTCTGATCCGTCCTTTGCTGAAAAAACCTTCATTGGATAAGGAATCATTGACAAGTTATCGTCCTGTATGCAATCTTTCATTTTTGTTCAAGATTTTAGAGAGAGTTGTGTTTTCGAGACTCTCAGACTATATGCTGGAACATGGTTTATTCGATCCTTTACAGTCGGCTTATCGCCCTCACCATAGTGTGGAGACCCTTTTGATAAATGTTTCTAGTTATATTTTAAGGGAAATGGATTCCGGATCCGTCACAGCAATGGTTTTGTTGGATCTGTCTTCGGCCTTCGACACTGTAGATCACAGAATTCTTGTCAATACACTTAGAAGTTTGGGTATCCAGGGACAAGCTCTCGAATGGTTTAAATCATACCTATCACACCATTCACAGTCTGTTCTTTTGAATGGTGTCATATCGTCTTCAAAGCCATTAGGCTGTGGTGTACCTCAAGGCTCTGTTGGCGGGCCCACCCTTTTTTCTATCTATTTGATCGGTCTGCGGAAAATATTTCAAAGGCATTCTGTTCGGTATCATCTATATGCAGACGACATACAAGTTTTTGTATCTTTTCCACCACATCAAATCCAAGCATCTCATGCACTGCGCTGTCTAGAAAATTGCATCATTGATATTGATGCTTGGATGAGGTCTAACTCATTGTTTCTAAACCACAGCAAGTGTGAATTTATCCTTTTTGGTTCTAAATCTCACTTGAATAAGTTGGATATTAATTGTATTTCGATTGTAGGTAATGATATTCCTCTGTCAAAGTCATGTCGCAATCTGGGTGTTATGTTTGACTCTCACATGGCTATGTCCGATCAAATCACCAACATTTCTAAATCAGTCCGTTATCAATTGCGCAATATTGGTTTTATTCGCAAGTATTTGACTCGCTCTGCCACGGAAAAACTTGTTCATGCACTTATTTCTTCACGCCTTGATTTTGGTAATGGTTTGTTTTTCAATCTACCAAACTCGCAAATTGCCAAATTACAAAAGCTACAAAATGCCGCTGCACGTATTGTTTCTTTGTCAAGTAAACGCAGTCATATCACACCTATCCTGAAGAGTCTTCATTGGTTGCCTGTACAGGAGCGAATTCGGTTTAAGATACTTCTTTTGGTTTATCATGTTATTGAGGGAACAGCTCCTGATTACAATGTTTGTTTGTTTCGTCAATACCAACCTTCACGAACTCTTCGATCCTCAACTTCAGGTCTCTTACATATTCCGTTTTCTAGGAAATCTTGGGGGGAACGTGCTTTCGCTCACGCTGGACCAACACTGTGGAATTCACTTCCTCGTGAGCTGAAAGACTCAAGCTCTGTAACATCTTTCAGGAGTAATTTAAAATCCTATCTGTTTAGCAGTGCATTTTGAAGACCAGTGTCTTTTGAAGACAGACTTTCATGTCTTTTTTTCTGCTTCTTCATCTTCTTCTATTACTGTGATGTACTTGTATTTTCAATCTGTTTGCTTTGATGTACCTATTGTAAAGCGCCTTGAGAATTTAATCAAAGTGGAGAACGGCGCTATAGAAATTGTATGTATTATTATTATTATAATATGATTATTCTACATATAATCAATTAAAAAAAATACTTTTTACAATTATTTTTGTGCGCGCTATGTGTCTGCTGTTATACGGTTGGGGCAAATAAGTTCTGGTGCATGCTGATGGCAAACTCTGATCAGCCCGGCTCGTTGCATTGAGCAGGCTTCTCGGTCGCGCACACAGACCTAGATCCCTCATTTGCCGCACTCAGGACCTTCTGCCCAACGCATATAATATAATGGTGCACAAGCAGACACCCGAATGCGATATATAAACATCAAAAATTATAATATCATTTCGTATATACTTTCCATTAAATAAACATATAATTTACAAATAATTCAAAATTTTTCATAATGTAATAAGCAAACATCCGGTTGTGCAGTGTGCAAATCTAAATAAATAAAACTCAAAAGATAATTATCTGTATAACTCTATAAGACTTATATAAGTCTTTTGGAGAACCGTCTTGTTCTCTTCACATATAGAATTAATGCCCTCAAATGATCAACATTTTTTGTGGATAATACTTTTCTGATATCCCGTTGATCTTTGCCTCCAATGTCTGCGATCAACATGGCTCTCTCTATCAAATATTTCGGACAATCATATAAAAAATGACTTAAATTTTCCTTTTCCGGGCAATGGGGGCAGTTGCCTGTTTCATGCAAATTTACTTTCCACTTATCATAATTCAGTCCAATATTACCCATACAAACGCAATTTGGTATAGTCTGGTTTTCAGACCCTTTGCCAACTGGATTCCGTGGCGACGAAGTCGCCGTTGGGGCAAAGGCCTTTGCCGAAGGAAAAATCCTTTGCAGGACAAAACCACCTTAAACTATACTAGCTTTCGACGTTGAGGGGGTTAATATCCTGAATAGCGAAATAGTACGGGCAGAGGGTTTGGAAGCCAGACTAAAACTGGCCGCGCATTTGGCCCAGTTTGCGTTTACACTGAGAAAAGGCCGGATTCGGCCGCGGCTCGGCCGCGGCCGAGACCACCTCCAGAGCGAGGCCAAATGCGAGGCCAATTTTGGCCCCGCATTTGGCCTTTTGCGCGTTTACACTGAAGCAGGGCTGGGCCGAGCCGCGGCCGAGCCTCGCACTGTAAACGGGGTATAGTTGGCCAGACTCTCTTTATATACGGCACTGTGTCGGTCTCGTGGGCCTTATTTGACTAGTGTCGGTCTCGTGAGCCTTTTAAGCGTAGTGTCGGTCTCGTGAGCTTTGCATAGAATCGGTCTCGTGAGCCTTTTATGTGTAGTGTCGAACTCATGGGCTGTACAACTCGTGGGCTTATTTTACTTGATGTCGAACTCGTGGGCTTTATTTACTCGGTGTCGAACTCGTGGGCTGTATAACTAGTGGGCTGTATGAGTTGTGAGCTGTATGACTTGTGGGCTGTATGACTCGTGGGTGTCGGTCTCGTGACGTGCACCCTAAAAATCTGCGCATAAGATATTCATATTTCTCATCAACCGTAGAAACTTCCACAAGATTATTCCATTTAACAGACTGTAACAAACCAAGAAGTTTCACTATATTTTCCTCATTAATAACTTTTGTATAGAAATTATATGCTTACCGTCATCGTTATATACTCGACTACCATTATACACAGTTAAAGGAGATAATGATCACTGACATCTGAAATGAAAATACCAACTGTTACAACAGTTTCTGAGCGGTTGATAAATACATTATCAAGTAAGCTTGCTGATGAGTTCATTATTCTTGTTGGTTTGAATATCATAGGAGAATAAGAAGATGAAATGAATAAATCTAAAAATTGATGTGTCATAATGTTATCAACCAAAAGATCAATATTAAAATCACCTACTATAATACATTGTTTCCTTTCTTGAGATATTTTGTAGAATATAGGTTGGAGCACATCAATAAAAGACTGAATTGGTTGATTTGGGGGTCTATAAACAGTAGCTACAATAAGATTATTTTTGAGAGTCGGCTATCTCAATAAACACAGACTCGATACATTCGTTAAGAACATCAAAATCAAAACGCTGTTGAAATTTATACAATGTATTTGCTATGTACAAAAACACCAACACCTCCACCTCTCCTGTTTGGCCTCCGCCTTCCAACAAAGTTATGATTACCTTCGCCAAGGGAGGAGATTATGTTTTCGTTACCGTTTGTTTGTTTGTTTGTCCGTGTGCAAAATAACTCAAAAAGTTGCGAACGGAATTGGATGAAACTTGCAGGAAAGGTTGAGAATGACACAAGGAACAGATGATTAAATTTTGGCAGTAATCCGAAAAAAAAAAAAAACTTTTATGGAATTTATGAAGGATTTTCGATATTTTGGGAGGTATATAGGGTCAATGAACTTGACCCTACCTTGGGAGTTCAAGCTGCGTATTTTTCAAGTTTTCCTCAAACAGCGTGTTTCTACAAAGAATCCGATAGACCTAGAATTTGCAAACGCGTAATCAAATACTGCGCTAACGCAGACCCGGGTTGTTTCCACAGAAAGCGTATAATCGGTTAGAATCCGATTCCACGCCTGTAGGGCTCACACCCATAAATATTTCCCCATAGGGATGTGTGTTAAAAATCAAATTTCAAAAAACTCTGTAAAATAGCTGGGAGAAATGAGGTGTTTCAGCCTCACTAACCTGGATAAGTTAGATATATCCTTTCATCCATCAAATTTTCAGGGTGGATTCTTCAGTTCAAATTCTGTCCAGGGGTCCGCAAAGCCAGACTACGACTTCTTGTCACTCAAAAAATCACCCTATTTTCCGTACACGTACCCAAAGAAATATAGTCCCCTCAAATTCCACCAGAAAAGCTTTCATCTTCCAACCAAAATGCAATTTGTTGAGGAATTCATACTCAATATCTACAGCTATTCAGTTTTTTGCCAAACTACATCATTGATTTTTAATTAATTTTTTTCTTCATTTATTTTGGTATCTTTGGTACGAATTTGTGAAGGGGTCTACGACATTCCATTGTATTTACGGGTGTGAGCCCTATAGTGGAGGTCATATTTCTCATTTGACTTTTAAACATCATAAATGTGTTTTTGATGATATTTGCATCTACATCATATGGGAAATTACACATTCAAGGGTTATAAAGCTTCTCAAAGGGACACTTTTGAAACTCACGCCCTTTGAGGTTTTAAAAAAAAATAAAAATGTAGTGTTGATCAGTTCTTCATAAGATGAATACCAAGATGAAGGCAGTAATCTTTGATTAAGGGGGTGTCATCATCACACTATTGCCTACAAAATATTGAAAAGACTTTGTTTTGTCAAACAGACAAACTTTATGAATTTTGACCTGTTTCAGTGGTAGCCAAACAAAGAAATACATTAAAATAACACAGTCATTCAAAGTTGTGTGATACTGATGACTGCTATGTACAAAGATCTATCTATACCACAACAACATAATAAGAAAACAAATTGTAGCCAAACAGAGTTGGGGGGGGGGTAGGAAGGGGAAGGGGAGGGAGGAAGAGATCTGACACAATAGATCAACATAAACCAGCAGAGTTTGTATGGGATGAATACTTCCCATAGACTTGAGTGCATTGCATGCATCCTCTATAGTGGAGGTCATATTTCTCATTTGACTTTTAAACATCATAATTGTGTTTTTGATGATATTTGCATCTACATCATATGGGAAATTACACATTCAAAGGTTATAAAGCTTCTCAAAGGGACACTTTTGAAACTCATGCCCTTTGAGGTTTAAAAAAAAAATAAAAATGTAGTGTTGATCAGTTCCTCATAAGATGAATACCTAGATGAAGGCAGTAATCTTTGATTTTGGGGGTGTCATCATCACACTATTGCCTAAAAAATACTTGAAAAGACTTTGTTTTGTCAAACAGACTAACTTTATGAATTTTGACCTGTTTCAGTGGTAGCCAAACAAAGAAATACATTAAAATAACACAGTCATTCAAAGTTGTGTAATACTGATGACTGCTATGTACAAAGATCTATCTATACCACAACAACATAATAAGAAAACAAATTGTAGCCAAACAGAGTTGGGGGGAGGGTAGAGGAGAGAGGTAGAGGGGGGGGGGTAGGAAGGGGAAGGGGGAGAAGGAAGAGATCTGACACAATAGATCAACATAAACCAGCAGAGTTTGTATGGGATGAATACTTTCCATAGACTTGTGTGCATTGCATGCATCCTCTATAGTGGAGGTCATATTTCTCATTTGACTTTTAAACATCATAATTGTGTTTTTGATGATATTTGCATCTACATCATATGGGAAATTACACATTCAAGGGTTATAAAGCTTCTCAAAGGGACACTTTTGAAACTCACGCCCTTTGAGGTTTTTGAAAAAAAATAAAAATGTAGTGTTGATCAGTTCTTCATAAGATGAATACCTAGATGAAGGCAGTAATCTTTGATTATGGGGGTGTCATCATCACACTATTGCCTAAAAAATACTTGAAAAGACTTTGTTTTGTCAAACAGACTAACTTTATGAATTTTGACCTGTTTCAGTGGTAGCCAAACAAAGAAATACATTAAAATAACACAGTCATTCAAAGTTGTGTGATACTGATGACTGCTATGTACAAAGATCTATCTATACCACAACAACATAATAAGAAAACAAATTGTAGCCAAACAGAGTTGGGAGGGGGGGGGGTAGAGGAGAGAGGTGGGGGGGGTAGGAAGGGGAAGGGGAGGGAGGAAGAGATCTGACACAATTAATAGATCAACATAAACCAGCAGAGTTTGTATGGGATGAATACTTCCCATAGACTTGTGTGCATTGCATGCATCCTCTATAGGGCTCACACCCATAAATATTTCCCCATATAGGGATGTGTGTTAAAAATCAAATTTCAAAAAATTCTGTACAATAGCTGGGAGAAATGAGGTGTTTCAGCTTCACTAACCTGGATAAGTTAGATATATCCTTTCATTCATCAAATTTTCAGGGTGGATTCTTCAGTTCAAATTCTGTCCAGGGGTCCGCAAAGCCAGACTACGACTTCTTGTCACTCAAAAAATCACCCATTTTCCGTACACGTACCCAATGAAATATAGTCCCCTCAAATTCCACCAGAAAAGCTTTCATCTTCCAACCAAAATGTAATTTGTTGAGGAATTCATACTCAATATCTACAGCTATTCAGTTTTTTGCCAAACTACATCATTGATTTTTAATTAATTTTTTTCTTCATTTATTTTGGTATCTTTGGTACGAATTTGTGAAGGGGTCTAGGACATTCCATTGTATTTACGGGTGTGAGCCCTGTATGCAGTTGTCTGGAAAGTTGACTTAGTGCATTGTGGGTAAATAAACATTCACGATGACGGCTGGTACGATTGCCGAGCGCGGGTGTTTTTGCAGTCTAGTTTAGCACTGCGTCTGATGAAGTACGATGATGCCAATGGTGACTTCAGATACTGAGTTATAACATCCAGGTCGAACTATAATGGTCATACCGCGACCTCACATCAGCTAGCTGTATCGGTTTATTAAACCTGGCTTGTTTCCACAGCGCTGAAACGGGGAACTGACCCGGAAAGAACTACTAAGTACCTCATTAGACGGTTAAGATAATCGGAATCGGTATCGGAATCTGAATCTGAAAGAAACCGTTACTGGTGCGTTTCTACAGGCTCCTCTATCGGAAACAATCCGATAGACCCGGAATTCGGGGTTCTGTAGAAACACGCTGTTTGATTGTTTTTAGATCATTTTGTTGCCAAATTTTTACCTCCACGAATCAATCCTTATTACTTTAAAATCTCGTTCTTCAAGTTATCCCTTTAATCGAAAAAAATCTACGACTATAATTTTTAAATCTTTTTAAGATAACAAAAATACCACTATCTTTGGAAATGAATGATGTTTCTAGGTGTACTGAGTTTGTACTTAGCTCTCTTTTGTATCGTCATGTAGGGTAGCCATTTTGTTTTGTTTCCATTATTATCTCGCGCCTTCCTATCTTCCTCTACATCTTTGGTTTTCATACGCGCACTATGTGAAAGTGCGTGCTCTACTGCGCAGCTGAGGTTGATGACGTAACAAAAGCCTTCGATATTTGTGAATTTGGATGATTTTTAGCATGCAATACGTATGGGTGGAAATCACTGATCTCTGGAAGAACAGGATTATTGGTGGAAATTAGCTGCTTGGCGGAGGTCTGCGCTCTCAGAGTGCTTCTCTAGTTAGGTATAATGGAAATAACACATTATCATTGTTTGCAACCACGTTTCCGACACTCCAATAACAGACAAATTTAGATCTAAAGAGTTTAAACAAGAAACAAAATTACCATAATTTCTTTTAAGGCTTCTACAGTTAAAATGAACACAAGTCAGCATAGCAGGAGTTGTTTCATTTCATTCTTAAATTCACTTTAAAGGTAATATTGTGTAGTTGTCTCATATTCATCATGTAATGTTTTTACATATTCTGATTTAAGTTACTGCTTATACACGTATAACAAATGCCATCACGCAGTATTTTGTTGTTACATAATGCACAGGCACTATTTACAGACATGTATCCTTAGATATAACAGATAAAAGAGAACATAATATATGCACATACAAATATCACAATAACTTAACTCAATTGTAAACTGAGATTTAGAACAAAGAAAAAAATAACCAAATCAAATTTCTGATAGCAACAGATTTAGAAACAAGTCATTGCCTAATTACAATTTATTATTACCTTTAGGAGGAATTCAGCAGTAATGATACTATATTATAATGTATAATAGAAGCACATGAAGATAGGCAATGCAGCACAGTGTTTACATGTGTACAATCAATATTTACATTCCGTACAACATATCTGCTAGTGAATGAAATTAACTGTATATCATAAGTTCTTTAAGACCCCGTTTACAGTGAGCAAAAAGGCCGGGCTCGGCCGCGGCCGAGCACGGCCTTCATTTCAGCGTAAACGCGCAAAAGGCCAAATGCGGGGCCAAAATTGGCCGCGCATTTGGCCACACTCTGGTGGTGGTCTCGGCCGCGGCCGAGCCCGGCCTTTTCTCAGTGTAAACGCAAACTGGGCCAAATGCGGTACCAAATTTAGTCTGACTTCCAGACCCTCTACCCGTACTATTTCGCTATTCAGGATATTAACGCCCTCAGCGTCGAAAACTAGTATAGTTTGAGGTGGTTTTGTCCTGCAAAGGATTTTTCCTTCGGCAAAGGCGGCGACTTCGTCGCCGCCGCGGAGTTCAGTTGGCAAAGGGTCTGGAAAGCAGACTATACCGAATTACGTTTGTTTACAAGCAGGGCGCCACTACGACAAAATATTGAATGGTTTGAATTAAAAGCCCGGGCCGAGCCCAGCAGTGTAAAACGGACAAAATTGCGGGGCTCGGCCGCGCAATTGAGGCCGGGCTCGGCCGCGGCTCGGCCGCGGCTCGGCCCAGCCACGCACTGTAAACGGGGTCTTTGTCACTTCACATCTGATCAGTTTCTTTACTGTCCTGCCGTTTGAAGCTGGTATTTCTACGACGATGCGGCCATCTGTGGACCATGCACCCTTCACTTTCGCGTGTTGGGATGCCTTGCGTAACGAGTCAACGTTTCCCTTTGTGAGGTCCTCATGGATAGAAACTCTGCTCCCTTTCAAATGTCTTCTTCTTTTCAAGATCTCTTGTCGCTTTTTGTAGGAGGTCAGCTTTACTATGATGGGCCCAGGTGCAGCTGGATCTGCCTTTTTTTTTCCCGTGCGATGGCTACGGTCTATGTCCTTTTCAGGGTTGATGGCGAGAACAAGGCCTTTCTTGGCGATGTCACAAAGAATGTCATCAGTGTTTTCCCCTTCTCTTTCTCTTACTCCAAATATGCGGATAGAGTTTCTCCGTGAGTATTGTTCCATGTCCCACTGTGCTTGAACCAAAGTGTCATTGCGGTCAGCTTGCTTGCTCAGCTCTTTCTTTAGGACCATTATTTGGTGGGCTTTGTTGTCGCAGTTTGTTTGAAGGTCATGCATCTGACCTTCAGAGCTTCAATGCGGTCATTGAGCTTGATAAAAGCCGTGTCCACAGCTTTGCTGATGGCAGCATCAAGCATCACTATTCTCAGAAGTTCCTTTATCACTTGACAATAGGTCGGGTTGAAGGTGGTGAATTGAGGGCCATCGAGGAAGGCTTACCTCCACTGAACACTATTTCCTTTGAAGAGTGACACCTTTGTCCAGGAGTAAGGCACTGTTCAGCTGGAGGCACACAAAAGCTGGATTATCCTGCATGTCTGCACATGGAGATCAGTGAGATGCTCCAGTCGAATGAAGAAACCCGCACTCGATGGAACTGGATATGAGTCTGGTGGTGCAAATCTTGGCTCGAGGAGCAAAAAAAAAAATGCAAATATCTCTTATTGTACCTTCTTATACTTTACAAAAGTTCTCCTGCTTCCTTATTGACTTGTTTCCTCCAAGCTTTTCAACCTTTTTTAGATCATGGTCCTCAGGCTCGGAGTTAAAAGCAGGAAAATAAGCACCAAGAGAAGTGCTTACAGTGTACACTCACCAGCTAGGTCACATTTAGATCAGAAGATCAGGTTCAGTAGGACAGAGCAACCCTTCTAACTGGCAGCACCTTGGTGGTCCAAAATGCTGTGGTTTTCAACACTGGTGAACCTCCCCATTCACGTTCCAGTAATACTTCCAAACAGGGTGGACCTTCTCCGCCAACCGGAGACCACAACTTACCACCCCAAGCTGCCCAATCTAAGACTGACATAATACCCATGGATCATTTCAGGGCAAGAGCATCGCAGGGAGGCCTTTCTAGCCGGGCGGCCGAAATGTCTGCAAAATTCCTCAGATCATCAACAAGAAGTACATACGATTCTCCGTTACAGTACTTCTTCAAATGGTGTGGTGACAACGAAACAGATCCAACCTCAGCTCCTATAGGAGAGATCGCAGACTTTCTTCTTCACCTGTATGACAAGAATCTATAGCCATATTGTTTATCAGAGGGTACAGATCTGCAATTGCAGCCATCCATGGAGGGGATCCCACCAAGTGGAGAAACAGTAAGTTCTTTTAGACACCTCACTAGACTTACTAGCTCCTTCTTTCTGTCTAGACCGCGTCAGAAAAAGCTAAGTCCCTCGTGGAGCCTGTCTAGAGTTCTACGTACACTAACTAAAGCTCCATTCGAACCAATGCATAGTAGCTCACTTATGAACTTGACAATCAAGACCGCATTCCTGCTAGCAGTAGCAGTTTCATTCACGTTTTAACAGTTAGTCCAGGTCAAATCCGATGGGAAATGAATGGAGTCAGACTTATACTCAATGCCAAATTTTCATGGCAAAGAATCAAACAATGAGTGCCTCTCTGAATGAAGCCTTCATTCCGTCACTAGAAACCCATTCATCTGTAGAGCATGACAAATTGTGGTGTCCATAGTGAGATCTTTTAAGTGGTAAGGGCCTACATACACAAATCTAAGTCTCTTCGCACTTCTGACCAATTGTTTGTAAGTGATTGTGTTAATTCTCCTCATGGTGCTGTATCCACAGATACTATCTCACGGTGGATGGATAGTCCGGGCTATTAAATCTAATGGAGAAACTACCATACTCTCACCTTGAGTCCGTGCCCACGATAGTCGAGGTATGGCATCCTCATGGGCCCTTTTCCAGGGAATTCCCCTGGAAGATAATTTGAAAGCAGCTTACTGGCATAACTCTAATACTTTGACATCACGTTATCTCTCTGATGTCATTACGAAGCAAGGCTGCATTTGCGTCGGCAGTCCTTTCCTGCCCGAACAGTAAATAAATCTTGACCAGGACGCTTGTTGCCCTAACAAGAATTGATTCACAGTATCCAATCCATTAGTGTCACTACGTAACCACTCAGGAGGATAATACAATAAAACTCGCCACAGATTGACCTCCAATTGCATTCTGTGGGAATCTGGCAAATGTTAAATGAATAGGTAAGTAAAGCGAGATGAAGTAGTTAGGTATGTTCGGTATCGAAACATTTTATCTACGAGTGAGCTTTACTTACCTATGGGACCCCACCCTCCATCCCCGCTCTGTGGTTATCACCTAAGCGCCAGCTTCAAAGAGGAAGCATGTGTGCGTGCGAGGTCTTATTATACAGCGCGGGAACGGGGCTCCCGAGTGGTTGCCAGGGCAAACAGAGTTCAAAGAACTTTTTAGCTGTCGGGGTTGATTCTGACTGGCATCAGAATGGCAAGTGTTGAATGAATAAGTAAATAAGTAAGTAAAGCTCACTCGTAGATAAAATGTTTGATACCAAACATACATTTTGTAAGACAAGCCGTTACAATTAATGAGTTTAAGGCCAGGTTAAAAAGTCATCTCTTAAAGTAATGTATTTTCTGTTTGAATTTCTTGTACGCATGTCATTTTGTAATGCGCAGTAGAGTATATCATTATAGTAGCTGCGCAATATAAATGTCCTTTATTATTATTATCATTATCTTTATCTTTAGTGACTAACTTCATTGAAATCATGGAGATCAGAAATAAAGCTCCTTCCTATCCAGTCTTTTTTTTTTATGTGAATAGATATTTCTTAATGATTTATATTTCATACATAGCCCTTCTTCCCCAACAGTCTTGGGTAGAGACTCCTTCAGCCGTCTACATCTGCTCTTTGCTGACAACCTGGCACTTTCTTTCCACCTCCATGATGCCTATGTAGTTGTACCCTTTCACCCATTGTCTGTGAGACTCCTTTTGGCTTTTCACACGGGTGTTGGCTGTTCTCATATTTTTCCTCTGTTGGTATCGCTTCCGGTAATGGATTAACTCTTCGTTTGGCTGCCGTGATTTAGTGCAATAGTAAGATCCTAGGCGTTGCTGTACTCACAGCTGCAAGAGGCTCTTCACTTCACGAAATCAGTGGAATTTTAGCCTTTTGGAGATTTCCCCTTGCCTCCATCAAGATTCCTTTGTGTCTAAGGGACCCTTTTGGCTTCCTGCCACCTGCTCAAAGTGCATTGGTCAAGTCTACTGGAAGTTTGTGTAGTACACTGATTACTTCCTAGCTCCTTGCTTCATATCATCTTGCTAACATATCAGATCCAAACCTCCCTTTAATTGCCTTTGGAGTATCAAATCGTTACCCGTCAGCACTGGTTTCTGCCTTTGTGACCCGCAGGCTCACAATGACCGCCTTTCCTGCCTTCTCCGCCCTAAAATGAGGTGAGGTCTAGCTACCCTGCGCATACCCTCGTCCAGGTTTTTTTTTTCCCCTCTGACCAGTGTACATCTATTCATGACCGTACAGCAACTGTTATCAGCCCTCGCGACCTGCTGGCTTGCTATGGCATGTTTTCCTCCCTTCTCTGTCCTTACAGGGGGACCAAGGTTGAGGTCTTTTCCTGGGCCTCCTTACCAGCCTTGCAGACATAATGGTAGTTTGTTACAGCTTCCTGCATCTACAGCAGCTTCTTTCACTTAAGCCCCCCCCCCCCGCTTTTCCCAAGTAGACCACACTCTTAGCTTTTTCCCCAAGGCCCAGCAGATCAGGTCCCTGTCCCTGTCATCTCGAGAACCTTTGCTCTGAGTCTGCCCTTCTTATGCCCTCCCACCTTCTCTTCATCTTGTCGGATGCATCTTGGCAGGGATGGGAAGTCCATTCTAATCTACAACACCTTACCATTGTACACTACCAGCTGACCCTTGACCGTTTAGTCTGGTATTATGTCATTTCCACTTTGCACTTCAAATCCTCTTTCTTTTCAAGAGATAGATTTTTGTTTGCAGAATTGTAACCAAGGGGTAACTACCTCTTTCTGAGTTGTTGTGCCCTCTTGTCAGTGTTTTCTAATTTTTGCGGGTCATTTACTCGTCCTTTTTCATGTCTCCTGATGCTCCGCCTTCCGTGATACTGCACTGAAGGCGTAGATTCTCTTGCTTGGGTAAGAGACGCTCAAGTCAGTGTTCCTTTTAGCTCTCGTATCTGGTTTATGTTGCAGCTTGATCCATGCTGTAGTTCTGCTGTTCCAGCCTTTTGTGCTGGGAAAATGCAGACTTGCCTGGTCCCCATGGGCCTCATTCTTGGTGAAGAGTCAGACAACCTCTATGGACCCTGTGGAGGTCTTCCTTCTGGCCTTCCTCCTCTGAAATCTTAGAGGACTAGGTGCGTTGCCTGTGCTAGCCTTGAAGTGGTACCTTAAAGGGACTGTACAGTACTGGTTGAGGTAAGGGATTCATGTTTTGTGAGAAACCTCCTATGAAATTTGAAAGAGCATGTTATTTTAAGAAGGATTCAACGTTTATTTGATGAAAATTGGTTTTGAAATGGCTGAGATATCCCAAAAAGTGATAATAATAAAAGGCGACAGGCCACAACTTTATTAGGATCTCTTTGTTTCACCTTGTTTTTGGATATCTCAGCCATTTCAAAACCGATTTTAATCAAATAAACTTTTGATACCCTTTAGAATTGCATGCTCTTTAAAATCTCATAGAGTGGTTTCTGAATATCTCGCAAACGTTAAAAGCTAAATCCTCACCTCGACCAGAACTGTACACACCCTTTAATCAAACTAGCTTTCTGTGGACCCCTTTGTTTATCAGGCCATCTTAGACCAATTTCAACAGGCTACCCTTTGGGCTCCCCAAAGTTCCTTCTTTTCACATGCTTCCTAAGATGTCGTACCCGGTAGCACATAAAGCCTCTTTCAGTTCTGCGACCCTCTGTGCTTCGCGTCCAAGTGATCCCCCTAACAGAGTTCGGAAGATACTGTGGACCTGGCCTCGTCACGCCGCTGCGTCGTGGTGTGATCTTGAACGGCCAGTAACAACGGTAGCCTATAGGGAATGAATACGTTGGCCTATGCGTTTCGTTCAATATGCTCTGATATTGAACGGTAAAACTTGCGCGGACAACAATACGCGTTTTTAATGCGCGGATAATATACGAATAATTTATGAGTTGTGAGTGCATCAGGGCACGAATATCGCACGAGGCGCGAGATAAGCCACTGGTCTATTCAACAAGGCGCGTAGCGCCGCGTTGAATAGACCAGTGGCGAATCTCGCGCCGAGAGCGATATTACGTGCCCCAATGCACGAACAAAATCATAAATTATTCGTTTTATACAACACCTTGTCCACAATCACAGTACTAAATTAGTGACCGCCAACTCAGGAAGGCCCAAAAATAAATGTAACAATTAGGCCGAGAATTGTAAACCACCCTGTGTACTGCTTTCAAACACTCGTCATGATTCGACCACACAGTCACAGGAATCACAAACTCCGCAGGGTCTATACCCATTCTACACTAACGTTAGATCGAGTTAGGCCTGACTGTTAGGCCGATCTGAGATGTCGGTAGAGTCTAGTAGTATCTAGTAGGTCTAGTCTAGACTTTGTCTATTTCCGAAAATGATTTTGTATAAAAACACAGAAAAATAATCAAATTACGGTTTCTCAACTTGAAATGAAGTCTTGATTTTGGGATCACTGTGGTCCACGTAGCAGATCAGAGTCAAAAGTAAAAACACAGCAGTAGGTAAGGCCGCAATACATGCAACTAGCTAGGTAAAGTAGCTGCGCGTACACGTTATACGTTGCAGTACTCCGCCGCGCCTGGTCTGCATGTGTGAGACTTACCGGCAGCGCAGCGCAGCCGGCCAGCACGCAGTTTGCTGGCGCTTTGCTAGTGTGAGCCACAGAACTCTGTGAGCGGCCGTGCATTAGTGGCCCCCCGCGAAGCCGTGCTATAGTACCTTCGAGCCGTGCAATAGGCCCATGCCAGGGGCCTATTGCATGGCTGTCACTCTCAATGAGTTTGATAGGTATTTTCTATTGAATGTCATGTGACATGTTCTTGGCCAATCACAATTCGACATCATTCTGAGTTGTTGTATAAAACGTCCTATATAGATGATAATTTTCTTTGCTCGAACAATGCGATCACGTTTAAGCTTTTAAAGGTGCATGGTCCCGGTGTTTTAGTCAAAAGCGTACGCGGGCGCACGGCGCAAGTTTCCTATAGAGACCTACGCTATCGACTCCTCTTTACCGCTTACGCTTTGGCCCACTTACCCGAGTCCGAAGAAGTCCGATCCACTGTAGTCAGTGGTCCAATCACAGTTCGGCTCATGATTCGGCTGATGGGGATGACAGCTTTAGCAAACTTCTTTTGTGATGTCATAATAACAAGCACATATGCATGCCCTGGCATTACTACAGACTGCGTGATGCGCAGAGAAGACAACAAAGGCAACGTTACTTAGCAACAGCTACGCACTTTACTCTTGATGACAGCTCAACTTCGGTAATCTTCGTATCAATGCTAACGGTGATCGGCAGTATCATCAACAGCGCCCTCTACACTACCGGGACTATGCCCCTTTAATGAATACATTTAAGACGAATGGCAAAGTGAAAGTGGCTCTCTCGCTCTGCCCGAGCATATAGTAAAATGAATAGTTTTCATAAGTTATGATCCCTTATAGCCCTTCGCAGTGATATTTTTTCTTAATTCCCTAGAAATTTGATTTAAAATGCTCTATTAACGCGACTTTTATACTCTGTTTTTACAAAAAGTCCTTACCGTGGGAGGGGGGGGGGTATCCCCCTCCCAAACCCTCGCTGAGGATCTCGCACCGTCACATTAATGTGCCCCCGTATGTTATAATCATACTCCTTCGCACTGATTTTGTAAAACTATGTTTAATTTCCTAGAAATTTCGTTTAAAATGCTATATAAACGCGACTTTTGTACTCTGTTTTTACAAAAAGTCCCTACCGAGGAAGCGGGGTATCCTGCCCCCCCCCCCCCCTCGGTCGCTTTGCTCCGTCTCCGAGGATCTCACATCACATGAAATAATGTACCCCCGGATGTTATAATCATAGTATTTTGCACTGATTTTTTTCACTATGTTTAATTCCCTAGAAATTTGCTTTTAACTGCTATATAAACGCGACTTTTATACTCTGTTTTGAACAAAAAGTCCCTACCGTGGGAGGGGGGTATCCCCCTTCCACACACCGCCGCCGAGGATCTCACACCGTCACATAAACTAATGTACCCCCGGATGTTATAATCATAGTCCTTCGCACTGATTTTTTTTTTTTTTTTGATTATATTTTATTCCCTAGAAAATTGCTTTTAACTGCTCTATAAACGCGACTTTTGTACTCTGTTTTTACAAAAAGTCCCTACCGAGGAAGCGGGGTATCCCCCCCCCCGCCCCCTCCCCCCCCCCCCCCCTCCTCGGTCGCTTTGCTCCCTCTCCGAGGATCGATGAAATAATGTACCCCCGGATGTTATAATCATAGTATAGGTTTTCCCGGCCAATTTCGCACTTTTTTCAGTCCAATTCCTAATTGGTGCATTCAATTTAGCACAATTTAGCCTAGACGGCATGTTCGGTATTTCAATTCTATAATCTTTTCATTCAAATTCATTTTGGAGCATTCAAATTACCTATTACATCATTCGAATCAGCATTTTTTCAGTTCAAATTCGTAAGACAAGCACCATTTCGCAAATCGTTCATTCAATTTAGCACGATATAGTCACGTGATCACGTACACGCTGCGCTCGTTCATTCGAATTCATTCTTGATCATCCAATTTCGCATTTACTGCAGTCAATTTAGCAGACACGTTTATGCTTTTTTTCTGATATCACCTTTGCAACAGTACTTTCAAAATATGTGTATGTGTTTATAATGTTCGATAGCATTATTCCATTCACAGGTACATTGATCTTCAGTTTGTTTTGTCAATAATTGGGAGAAGGAGGTTTCAATTTACATCGTGATTATTTCTTTCATCTGCATGCTTCATTATTTTCATTTGGTGGGTGCTAGATTACGTTAATTATCATTAGGAATAAATAAAAGTTCTTGGATCAGCTCTAGCCATCAATTTGTCAAGGATACCCTCAAATGCTTCTATGATTCTTTCCCCGTCTTCTTGAGAGATACGCCTGTACTAACTCGTGCTGCCATGACTGGACATAAGAAAGTGAAGTGAATCTATGGTATAACTGGTGCAAGCATGGCATGTATAGTTCTGATAACATGTATGAAAGAACAACAAACAGAACAACAAACTTGAGTTATTTAGGGTCAAAGATACCTTTACTATATACTTAACAGTGTGTGGATGAAACAAAAATTCACATTTAAATACATATAAATCACGGTTCTCACCTTTTCAAAATAGAAATAACATTACGCCAATTTGAATAAACATATTTGGAATTTGACTGCCCATACGCGAAATTGAATGAATGAAATACCACTTTCCGCCAGTGCTGGCGAATTTGAATGACTGAAGAGCACGTGCCAATTTGAATGCCCGTTTTACGAATTCGAAAGGCACATGTGCGAATTTCATTGACCGAAATGCTAAATTGAACGAACAAGTTGCAATTTTGAATGACAGAATGTGCAGTGACGAGGATTTTCGCTAAATTGAATGAACCTTTTATCAAATGGACTGACAAAAGTGCGAAATTGGCCGAGAAAGTCTATATTTCGCACTGATTTTTTTTTTTTTCACTATGTTTAATTCCCTAGAAATTTGCTTTTAACTGCTCTATAAACGCGACTTTTGTACTCTGTTTTAAAAAAGAGTTCCTACCGTGGAAGCGGGGTATCCCCTCCCACACCCCCCCCCCCCTCGGTCGCTTTGCTCCCTCGCCGAGGATCTCACATCACATAAGATAATGTACCCCCTGATGTTGCAATCAGAGTACTTCGCACTGATTTTTTTTTTTCACTATGTTTAATTCCCCAGAAATTTGCTTTTAAATACTCTATGAACGCAACTCTTGTACTCTGTTTTTACAAAAAGTCCCTACCGTGGGAGGGGGGTATCCCACCTCCTCGGTCGCCTTGCTCTCTCACCGAGGATCTCACACCGTCACATAAGATAGTGTACCTCCCGGATGTTACAATCATAGTAATTCGCACTGAATTTTTTTTTTCTCCCAGCACTATGTTTGATTCCCTAGAAATTTGTTTTTAAATGCTCTTTAAACTCAACTTTTGTACTCTGTTTTTACAAAAAGTCCCTACCGTGGCACACCTTCCCCCGCTCGGTCACTTCGCTCCCTCGCCGATGATCTCACACCGTCACAATAATGTGCCCCCGTCGAGATCCCCCTCCCCCCCCCCATAAAAAACAACAACAACAACAACAAACAAACAAACAAACAAACAAACAGAAGTGTTCCGGCGAGCTTGGCAATGTGCATATATACGTATTGGTTTGGGAAGAAATAAAATCATTCTATTCACTGAACGAAGGCAACGTTACTTAGCACTTTACTCTTGATGACAGCTCAACTTCGGCAATCTTCGTATCAATGCTAACGGTGATCGGCAGTATCATCAACAGCGCCCTCTACACTACCGGGACTAGATTTTCTGCATACTCCCTTTAAGTTTTGGGTAGATTTTTTGCCTAACTCTGGGCACAACAGTGTGCTGGGTTTTTTTTTTTTTTTGTGTGTGTGTGTGTGTATTTCTGCCTTTTAATGTAGTAAATGGTGACTGTTTTTTTTTTATTATTATTATTATTTAATAGCTCAGGATGTACAATTCGCAATGCGTGTGTGGTTATTTTTTGAGTGCTTGTGTCTTGTGTGTTGGTTTTGAGTGCATGTGTGTGTTGTTGTTTTTTTGTATAGTGTTGTTCAGGAATTTTGCATAAACATACGACGGGTCGTGTGAGTGTGTGTAGTAGTGTTTTAACGATGCACTTCATTAAGTTTTGTTGTTGTTTTGTGTGTGTGTGTTTTTTTTTTTTTTTAAGGAGACCGTATTTTAGGATTGATAAATCCCTTGCATGAGATGTTTGTGGTTAGTTGGTGTGCCTGTTTTGCTTGTATGTATGTGTGTGTTTGTGTGTGCAATGTGTGTCCGTGCGTATGTAGTGATCCTTCATTGATATTATGTGCATTATTGTATATAATAATTTGTATTTTGTAAACGGGAATAATAAGTTTTCGGACTTTTCACCCGTCTGCATGTTTTTGATGGCAATAAACCAGATCAATTACAATTTCAATTTCAATTTTAATCTTTGCTTGAATGCAGATAAGCTGGGGGCAGATTTAACATCAATAGGCAAATTGTTCCAAAGCTTATGACCAGAATAAATAACAGCATTTTGTGCAAACGTGGTGCGTGTACGAGTTATACGGAATAAGTTTTGCTGACGAGTAGATAATTATGAACATGACTGTTTTTCTTATTCTTATAATAAAAACAGAAAGATTTGAAACATCAAGTATCCAAGATGGAAAGATACAAATCATATATTTTCAATGATTTTTTTCCAAAAAAAAATATATATATATATTTGAAATGTGTGAAATGTCCAAATCAAAAACAGTTCAAAGCCCTCTTTTGTATTCTTAAGATCCTATCGATACACAATCTTGGAGCTGACCCCCAAGCAAGCAGCCCATAATTTAAATGGGCTTGTGCCGAAAGGGTGGGTTGGGTGGTGGCGCGTCGCGTTAATGGGAACACCACCCTTCGTCCAAAGCCCCCCCCCCCCCCCCGGTTTTGCCGAAAGGGTGCGTTGGGAGCGTTGGGTCGCGTCTGTTGAGGTGCAAAAGTGCGAATTGGTGCAAAACCGCGAATTGCCGCCTAAGCTGGTAGAAAATAGAACGGTAGAGGTCTATCACCTGTTACGTACAGTACACTCATCTGCTGGATTTACACACACGTGTGCCGCGCATGCATGCGATCGCGAGGTATAGGTATAGGTACACAATAAATGGGCAATGCACGCGACTCGAGCTCATCTTCTGTGCCGTATTCAGTAGAAGTTTAAGTTTTACTTAACATTTCGACCGAGCAATTTCTAAAGTTTCGAAAGAAGATTACCGTGTGGAAACCTTGTCAGCTGGTTCTTCAGCTCAGTACGAAGAAGTGGTAAATGAAAGAAAGAAGCTTGGCGTGTATAGAATGCCTATGCATTCCATCATTAATATTTTGTTATGAACATTGATTGTAATACCTCAGGTAAATCGTGAAGGCGTGCTTGATATGTTAAACAGCCTAGCTGATAATAGAACAAATTGTTTAGTTTCGACACTTTATTTTGAAGGAGCTAATCTAGGCTTATTCAAGATTATTCTCATCGCCCTTTTTTGTATTGAGAGTCTATCCAACTGACACTTATTGGGGTTGCCCCATGCAAGATTACCATAATTTATATATAGGGTGAAACAAGTGTGGAATATAACAACAATAATACATGTGAGGGAAACAAGTATTTCAACTTGTTTATAATTCCAACGTTTCTATCGGTGTAGAGAGTAACTTATTTAGATGCACAGTGTGTGGTTTCCAAGACAACTTATTATCAATCAATAACCCAAGAAACTTTAACTCCTCAACCATTTTGATTGTGTTGTTCTTAAGTATTACATCACCATCAAGAGATGAGATTGAATTACTGAACAACATACATCGAGTTTTATCCAAATTGATAGATAGTGTATTTGCACATACCCAATCTTGCACGCCATTAAGCTCCTTGTTAGTTTGTTCAAGGAGGTTTAATACATTGGAGTTCCAACTGGCTGCAATTATTCAAACAGTTGTCAGATTTCTATTGATGTACAAAAGAATTCCACAGGAGCACTTGTGCCTTTGATGATCATGTTCCAAGCCGCCGTCTTGCTGAGCAATCTGAAGATTCATTTTGAACGTTATCATAATGTTGGCCATATTTTGCTTATTTATCTATCAAATGAAATGAATTTTTACGTAATGATAAAGCATGTAAAACAAAAGTCAATTCCGTCCAGAAATTTGTGCAAAAGTGTAAATCAGAGCTGTATCATGTGAAAATGTTTAAAACTGTACCATCCTGGAAAGCTGCTTTTATCACTTTTCCGCTTAATTTCCACAAATGAAACGAATATGGAATAATCTTTAAGTATAATTCTTTATTGATAGATATATCAGATTAGTGCCCGGGTATGCCCAGTCGAATAATTTTCATCTTTATTTCAGCATTTTTTGCTCAATTTCTATTCGCGCATCCTCGTGTCTGTACCACCTACCTTTTATAAGAAGGGATAGCGAAAAGTAATTACCATCACAAAGACATATCTTCCTTTGAAAGTGGTTGGTGATTATGCAATGAGACACGAGTCAATTGTCTTCCTATCTGCGTGGCAGATCCTGTTTGGCACATGCTTCAAATATTTCTGAGCGGCGGCATCGAACATCTAGTAAAGGAAATGAGACAGTTGTGACTCCATTCTCTAGAACCTCCTTGGTTTGTTTCAAAAGTAACTTAGGATCTCTGTTAGAAAGAAATACGTTTGAATCATCAGCAAAATGATAACGCACTTGATGCATTTTGAAAATCATTTATATATAAAATAAACAACAATGGACCGAGGAGAGATCCCTGTGGTACCCTACATCGAAGTTCTTTAATTACAGAGTCACATTCATTAAAATGTACCGGTACATATTGTTTCCTATTCTAAAGATAACTTTTAAACCAGTCAAGGGCTTTGCCTCTTATACCATAATGGCATAACTTATAAAGCAGAATGTTGTGATCAACCATATCGAAAGTCTTTGGAAAGTCCAAAAAAAGTCCAATGGTGTATTCATTATTATCAATGGCAGTTGTTACCTTATCAATAAAATGCAAAATAGCATGAATAGTGGAATGTTTTTCTCTAGATCCAAACTGAAATTTAGAAAGTACCCCACAATTCTTTAAAAATTTCACCGCTCTTGTATAGACAAGTTTTTAAAGAATTTTAGATATTGAGGGTATTTTTAATAAAGATATTGGTCAATAATTGTTTAGTTCTAACCTATCTCCTGTCTTAAAAACTGGAACAACCTTAGCAATTTTCATTTTTCCCCGGAACAACACCACTCACCAAATATTGATAGGTATGTTCCAAAGGAGTCAAAATTTCATCCACTACTTTCTTTAGCACAATATAACTAATACCATCATGGCCAAAACTAGGTTTATTTTGCAAATTATTTACAAAACGCTTTATTTCTTCTGAATGAGTTGGAACAATAAACAATGACTCAGTATTACGATCTTTCAAGAAAGAAGTAAAATTATAATCAGTCGAAGGTACTTCTTTAGCAAGGGTGGGTCCTATGTCTGCAAAAAAGTCATCAAAGGCATCAGCAATCCTCTTGCTATTTTCAATACACTCATTATTTAATGAAATTCTAGTGGGTTGCTTCTTTTGGCTATTTCTATTCAGCACATTATTAATAACATTCCAAGTGGCTTTAGTATTATTATGAGACAAATCAAACTGAGAGCAATAATAATCATTCTTCGCAATTCGCAATAAAGAAGTCAAGGTATTCTCTATTCAACATATTTTTTACGAGATGCATCTGAAGGATTAGAACGGAATCTATAATAAAGTTTATTTTTCTGATTTATATACCTGAGCAGAGATTTCGTAACCCAGGGTTGCCGGGCTCGACACTTGTAATTTTTCTGCTTAATAATTATAGGGGGAATACACTCATTGAAAGTATTACATAATATGTCCATAAATTTATCATATGCAACATCAATGTCATATTCCTGGAGCACATCATTCCAATCTGCCTCTGATTTCTATTTCAATCTAGAGATTTTATCGTGCGTTAAGCTACGAAAATATCTTGGTTGTGCCAGTTTGGAATGTACCTAGAGAGAGTTGTGAAAACCAATGATTTGAACGCCACGTCGTTTCCAAACTATAAAGAGACTCTAGATCTTGCCGAGCCGCCCTCTGTGTTACCCGATCTCACGCTCTGCCGATCACGCTCTTTGTTTTTATTTTTTATACCAGCTTAGGCGGCAATTCGCGGTTTTGCACCAATTCGCACTTTTGCACTCAACACGCGTCGCGTTGACTGGAACCCCACCCTTCGTCCAAAGCCCCCCCCCCCCCCGGTTTTGCCGAAAGGGTGCGTTGGTACTTTTTCTCATGTAATATTAAAAGACGAGTTTTGAATTTATATTTAACCTTCAAACAACCATTTCAAAGAGGCTATCGTCCGGATCGGTTTACACTCTATTACCACTTGGTCTACAGCCATTTGGTCTAATAGACTGTTTAATATCAGTTGGTCTACTAACCAGTTGGTCTAGTCATCGTTTCGTCCAATTACTGTTTGGTCTAATTGTTATTTGGTTTAATTACTGTTTGGTCTACAGTCAATTTGTCTAATAATAGCCATTTGGTCTATTTTTGGTCTAACACCAATTTATATCATCAAATACCGATTTGGTCTATTATGAGTTGGTCTAATTCCATTTCGTCTAATCATCAAATGGTCTAAAATAAAACCAAATTTGTCCAATATAAATTTGGTGTACACATCATTAATTTTGGTCCATTGCCCAGTTGGTCTATAGCCTCTGTCTATCATCATTTAGTCTACACCCATTTAGTCTAATAACCATTGATCTTATTGTCATTTGGTCTAATAGCCAGTCTCCTGGTCTAATCAGGTACCATTTGGTCCAATCATCGTTTCGTCTATATGACCAACTGGGCTTTTTTTTTTTTTTTTGGGGGGGGGGGGGCCCTTTTCATTGATGTGTACACCAAATTCATATTGGACAAATATGGTTTTATTTTAGACCATTTGATGATTAGACGAAATGGAATTAGACCAACTCATAATAGACCAGAAATAGACCAAATGGCTATTGTTAGACGAATTGACTGTAGACCAAATAGTAATTAAACCAAATAACAATTAGACCAAACAGTAATTGGACGAAATGATGACTAGACCAATAGACCAACTGATATTAAACAGTATATTAGACCAACTGGCTGTAGACCAAGTGGTAATAGAGTGTAAACCGATCCGGACGATAGCCTCTTTGAAATGGTTAATATGAATTCAGAAGTCGTCTTTTAATATTACATTAGAAAAAGTACCAACGCACCCTTTCGGCAAAACCGGGGGGGGGGGGGGGGGGGCTTTAGACGAAGGGTGGTGTTTAACGCGACGCGCTACCACCCAACCCACTCTTTCGGCACAAGCCATTTAGATGTGACATTATCAATGTATTATAAAGCATAAATAAGATATTGGATGGGATGAAAGACTTCAGTTTATGGATAATACCAGCATTCCTTGATGATAACTTTGCGAAGGCATCTGTGTGTGTCTTCCAGGACAAATTCTTATCAATAATAATATTCCAACAACAACAAAAATGGTAGAATCAATCATGACTAGTTCAGTACCATCAATACTTACAGGAGAAGGTAGATTGATGCTGCATTACTAAAAAACATCAACGGAAATAGAACACTGATCAATTCAGTGCTTATTTACGTCGCTGTAGGGCAATTTGTCAATCAATTGCAATGAAAACATCTCGACGGAAGAATTTCATGAATTTGAATAATTACACAGTACCCGCTGCATGCTATAAGGATTAGAACCAACACTTGCTGTCAGGCGAAAGCTCTGTGGTCTATACAGTGGAGATGACGCCTGTCCGGTGATCAGGACGTCGTAGGTTCGAATCCTGCTCGAGTATAATTATACGCCCATGATATTTTTATGATGGCTACTACTATAGAACACTGATCAATTCAGTGCTTATTTACGTCGATGTAGGGCAATTTGTCAATCAGTTGCAATGAAAACATTGACGGAAGAATTTCATGAATTTGAATAACATCATAATATTTCAAATAATTTTCTTACTATCCAATGTATCAAAAATCTCAATTATTTCATTTATGTCAACTGGGGAGAAAACAGTTTATTTGGGTTGTGATGATCTAAGTAATCATAGAAAAGTGTGTTAGTGGATTTAATATTACGTACAAGGTTAGAACCTACGTTCACACACAAAATTAGATTGTTCAAGCCGTTAGCAATTTCAAAAGAATCTTCAACTTTTTTTTTTCCATTTACATATTTGTGCATCAGACCATAAGTGCCATTCGACCAACTGTGTCTATGTTTTGGGTTGTATTTTTCTTTTTACGCAAAACACCATTAATAACTTTCCATGTCTTTTTAATGTCGTTCTTGCATTATTCAATCAATTGGAAGTATACTCTTTCTTTGCACAGCGTATATAGGTGAGTAACCATTTTTTTAATAAAAAGTATATTTTTCTTTAACTTTGGAGTAAGATTGGACTTATATCTATATGATGAAGTCTATTCTTCCGGTTTACTGACTTCAAGATTGACTGCAATAACCAAGGAGTTCCGGGTTTCTTTTTATAACTAGAATTACTCTTACTGCTTATAGGGGCAGTAGACCTAACAATATCTCTGACCACACAATCTATTGTTTCAAGGAAATTGTCGTATGCAATATTAACATCATTTATTTCTACATGCGACCAGTCATGTGTACTCAGTACCTCCTTCACCAGATTCAGTTTGTTACCACTTAACTTTCATTGATGCATTTCAACAGAAGAGGGATTTTTAACGCTTGCCATACGAGGCCTGAATAATAGCGAACACCGGAAAGTGGTCTGTCATAATATTATCAGACACAAATATCCCTGTTTTGGGGGTTGGAGTTATGTTTGTATTATTATTGATAAGAGTACGTGACTGAACAGCAACTCGAGTTGGCTTGGTACGAGAAGAAGGAACAAGATAAGATAGTGTCAATGAATATTTGACGGTAAGAATTTTTCTGAGAGCACAGTAAGTCAATATTAAAAATAATGTCCAACCAAAATACAATGTTTGTTGTTTACCTCACCGGAAGACAATATATTACTCAGAGCCGTCATAAATTCATCTTGTATAGCTTGGGGAGGTCTGTAAACAACTCCGACTAAATGTTTTTGCCAACAGAAGATTTGTTTTAGTGAAGAGTGATTCAATAAAATCAGTCATAGAGGCCTATGTTAAGTCATTCTTCCTGACTTATTTTAGCTTAGAAAAAAATCTAAAAACCCACACCACCACCAGTTCTTGGGTCTATTGTCAGCTTTAAAATCGTATTCCTCCATAGAGTACAAGGAGGATGGTGTAGAATTGCGAATCCAAGTCTCAGTCAGAGCAATTTCCGAAGGGGAGCCTGAAAGTGTATGTAGTAATTGCTCTAAGGAATCAAAATGTTTTTAAGGCTCCTGAAATTGAAATGCAGTGGCGGATCCAGAGGGGCGCAACCGGCGCACGCCCCCCCCCCTTTATTTTTCGTTAAAAAAAAAAAGAAATGAATCCCGGAAGTGGCACAAGAAATATGAGTTGCCCCCCCCCCCCCCCCCCCTTACAGAATTCCTGGATCCGCCCCTGAATTGTAATGTAAAGTTATAATGACAGACCTCAGCGTTGACAGATGGTGCTCTTGGTCACTAAAAGGGGTGAAATTTAGTTTGTTTGTTGTTGTTGTTTTTTGTCACCAAATCAGTACTTGGAGATTTTTGGTGATTTGTGTGTGGGTGTAGGTGTGTGTGTGTGTGTGTGTGTGTGATTTAGGAACCAGCAAAAATAATTGTATTACAGTTAATTGAAATATATATGTATTTCCCTTATAGACTGTCCACTGTATTTGCCATACACATACACACACACGCACGCACACACACACAACACATAATTTGCGTTAACATGCAGTGTGTTTGACTGTGTGTTCTGCGCGGTTATCTGCGATATCAATAGTGCATGAAGCAGCCGTGCGCGTGCAACTGTGCAAATAGGCCAGTTTGCAGTTCCACTTTGCGCATGAGCAGAATAAAGGGCATTCTAACAGGCATGTTGGTTTAATTCACTGGGGTATATATCTATGCATTTGTGATGTAATGATCATTCGTGTTAGTGTAATCCTTATAAATACTGCTTGCCACCTCATCCTCCTGACAGCGTGTGTTGGAAATGTCAGTGTGTTGGAAATATCAGTAGACAGAGATTCAGTGCAAAGTAATGCAAAGGGATGTTTTTCCCAGTGTTGATTGACTGATCATTCTGGTCATCTGGGCTATATGTATTCATATTCCTGAAAGATTTTTTTAAAGAAATTGATAAGGGATTTTTAAAGTTTATATGGAGAGTGGTATGAAATGTTAGCGTTAAGCGCCTTTTTCTTTGTAATATTTATAGTTCTTAATTGTGGTTTCAAATGGAAGATGTATCTATGGACACGTTCATTTGCCCTTGCTCAGAAATTAACATGGACCAAAAATATTTTGGATACCTCATTAACAAGGGCTTGGAAAGAAATTGAGCTTACACTTTGTCTGTCTGATGTTGATGAAGATATTGATATGCAGTTTTAGGGCCTTTGCCCCCAAAGAAGGGCTTAAAAACAACAACAACAACCTAAATTGTCAGCTTGCAGAGTCTTTTAGAATTTGATATGTGTTTAAATCAAATTTTTTTTTTTGGGAAAACATTTAACTTGACAGAAGTCATGCATAAGCTAGATTTTACTTTGGTTTAATGAGAAATTTCGCCTTAACCAAAAAAAGGTAATTCTATTATCCATCCTTGTATGAAAAGGGAATCATTCTGTTCAGGATAGACAATTATTTGCGGTGACCGACTTCGGAAGTTTTTTTTGTTTTGTTTTGTTTTGTTTTTAGTTTTGGAATTCAATATCCCCTTCAAAAAAATTAAACATCCCCTTCTAAAAAAGCAAAACCAAACCAAACTAAATTGTCAGCTTGCAGAGTCTTTTAGAATTTGATATGTGTTTAAATCACAAATTTTTTTTTTTTTGGAAAACATTTAACTTGGCAGAAGTCATGCATAAGCTAGATTTTACTTTGGTTTAATGAGAAATTTCGCGTTAACAAAAAAAGTAATTCTATTATCCATCCTTGTATGAAAAGGGATTCATTCTGTTCAGGATAGACGGTTTGCGGTGACCGACTCAGGATTTTTTTTTTAATTATTATTAGTTTTGGAGCTCGATATCCCCTTCATAGACAAGAGGAACAAGTATAACTCCCGTAGTGAAATCCATAACTAATATAGGGGGTTCGTGATCTCTTGATACCAGAGATTCATAGTGATTTGGTTCTACAAAAATTACCACAGGCCAAACGGGTCCCCATTTATTTGCATATCCAACATTAAAATCTGGGGGAGTGCCTGTGAACAAACTATAGAGTTTGGGAATTGTTAATGATAGGCCCTACAGATGAATGGTCTCGTATCCATGCTCATAATTGCAAGTGTACTGTAGAAACTCAATTCATATTTTTTTTATTCTAAAGTGTTTCACAAAGCCACTGCTGCAAATGATTTCATATCCAAAATTGGGAGGTCTGACACTTCTTGATGAAGTTCATTCAACTATATTGGGGATCAGGATTCTATTCAGCATTTTCTAGTTTTTGTGAAAGCGTTATTCTCTCATTTGGTCCAGTTTAGAGAGATATAGGCTCCAATCTGAAAAAGATTTTAAATTTGTCAAATTCCATCAAAAATTATTTTGAGTTAACCAATGTCAACCTCTCTCCTCTTAGATCCATTTTTTCTACACATTTTCATATAGGGCCTATCGATGTGAATTAAAATGTATTCAACCCTCTTTCCTTTCACTTCTTAAATTCTTTTGCCATAAAAATATTTGTAATTTTGACATCTACAAATTAAAGTTCATGTAATGTATTGTACCAAAATCATAATGAATATATTCTTTTATTTTTGTTTGTATGTTACGCATTTTCTTCGATTAAAAAAAAAAAAGTTATTTTGTAACAACGGACATCACAAGATTTACGGAAGATTAGGGCCTACCGTCAGCAGTATAGTGCATCATCGTCATCTCCCCCCCCCCCCCCTCTCTATCTCTCTCTCTCTCTCTCGTTTTGACGAGTCACTGAATTTCTTCGAAAGCACTGCAAAATAGGGCCTATCAATACGCAACTCCAAAAATCCCCCATGAAACTCATGGAGACCCTCTTTCACATTTTGTGAAAATATCAACAACAACAAAAATCAATGGAAGCTTCGCGTAGTTATGCCACGCTACTGCATCCTTTATTATAGGTAATGTATGCGAGTAAAGTTCATGGCACGAGTGGGCATTGATTATTACATTGAAAACGGCGCAATCAATATCATAATACAACCCAGTGTGTAGACCATATTCGATACACTACAAAATAACAATTCGCACATTGTACCTCCTGTACTGATGACATACCGCGCGCCCTTGCTTATCGATTTCCTTCATGCGAATTCCACCATGATTTTCGAAAAATAATGGAATGTTGTTGTTACTTCTGGCTTTGGTAGAACTAGCAGTCACAATTAATCTATTATGATGTAAATTATCAATAAGCCTTGAGTACAATTTTGTTGTTGTTGTTTTTTTTTCCCGAACACAAATCACGTGGTTATAATGTGGCAATCGTATCTCACATGCAAATCTTGTGTAGCGGAGCGGGATAAATTATGCAAATAATGCGTGACGTCACCATCAAACAACAAGTGTGTATTCACGAGAAGACAGTGAAACTACCACTGTTTAAACAGCGCAAATATCGCCGTGAAAATTATGGATAAATATCGACTTCAGGTAAGTTTTTCGCGTGAAAATTTAGCAAATCAAGTGTAATGCTACACATATCATATTCATATAATTTTTTAGATATTTCGTACAGCATTTCCATGTTTTTGGTGTGTTTTATCGCCACCATTCATCGTCAACGCGAATGAAGTTTCGATTCGAAGTTTGACCCCTTGGTGTTATGTTTGAGGGGGAGTGTAATATTACGACGGAGTGTGTGTTGGAGTGTGTGTGCCGGATCCGGAGTGTGTAAACCCTATGGAAAGCCTACACTACGTGTGGATATGGATCCCCAAAATAATCGCATTTCGGGCCCTATTAATAGTGTTATTTTAATGATTTTTCTCTTCATCCTTTTTCCTTACAGTGGGTCGGATCAAAGTGTGGGCAGCATGGGCCCTACAATTTCTTCAAGAGCTTCAAATTTTCTAAAAATTCAAAGTGGCGAACCTTGTCGCTCGGCGAATTCTTCTTCGTGAAGTGTTCAGAAACCGACCCACTTTGCATAGCTGAACTACAATTATTGTGGGAAGACAAGGCCATTGAGGGAATTATGCTATCCAGTTCTCGACTGTATTTCCTTCCCGAGCATACACCTGATGGCAGACACCATTCCCATGGAGATGTAAGTGAAGTCTATCATGAAAATATAGCCCTGCATATTTTATATAAGAAACAAAGCCCCTAATAAATTACTAAGTCTTTGCAATCTACAGTCTTTGCATCACTGCTATACTTGCAGAGCCTCTTGGGAGTCTATCACAAGCCAAAATTGTTTATAGGTGTTGGATACAGAAGAGATAATGTACGCTTGTTTACACAGAACAGTGCACAAGTAGAATGCCTGTGGCTGTCAGTATGCACAGTCACTCACAGAGGAGAGCAAAGGAATTAAACCGAGTTGAATAGATGACCTCTATGGTGTTGGTGGGTTTACTACAGTATGCATAATGTGGTAGACTTGGTGAAAGGGGGGGGGGGTACAGCAGCAGGGTGCACAGGGCTTCGGTTTTGCTATGAACTTGTTCAGTTGCTCTTTAATATATGTTACCGTGTGCATGTTTGAATGTGTGGGGGGGGGGGGGAGCTTTCTGCCAGTACTTGAAGAGTCCATATGTTCGACATTCTAATGCATGCAAATCTCATCTGAGCGTTTCAACGAATTGTTGAACTGCAGTTCATCATCAATCATTTGTTCAACTGCCCAGCTGCAGAGTCCATCACAAATGCAGTATCGGTATAATTTCTGTCATGAACATGAAATGCCCCCTTAATGTTAACTCTTAATTTCTAACTTGGATCATACTTTTCTGAATGAATTCATCATAGATCTAGACTGAGATTTTGCATATTGCTTACAGCATTTGATTTTCATCAAAGACAGCTTTCATGATACAGTGATTTTTTTTTTTTCAAGTTGCATCTTGTTCATAATTCAATGTTCAAAGTATCGATGTACATTTCTGTACTTACAAAAATTTATTTTCTGTTGTCATTACATTTATCAGTGTCAGCATTGGGAGTTTTGCTATTTTGTCAAGCCTGAAGGTGACTTAAGGAAGTAATTTAAAAACAGGAAGTGTACACTTACCAGAGAAAGATAACGCTATTGTACGCAGCGGTGTTGAAGTTTAACTGTAGGCCTGTCATTATCATAATTTAACATACAGTCAAAGTGTAGGAAGTGATAATGGGGAAAATCACACATAAACACATTATTGAAGGAAGTGGAGAATTTAATGTATTTTAAGGAGTCAGTCATGAAAAACTCAAAAGAGTCAAATGCTGTGCTTGCCTTGTTTGCAGGAGCTGGCTCATTCAACATTACAATTTGTCAACTTCCGCAGTTTGACTGAAAACATTCTTTGATGTAGATCATACCGCCGAGACATAATCTGTTCACTGCCTGTTCACTGAACAGTCTTAGTCATAGTGAGTCATTTTGTGGCGGGTGCATGTATAGATGTGTGAACTTGATTCAGTTCTTGGTTGTTGTTGGCTATTAGTGTCAAGCGTTGTTAGTCAGTGTTTAGCAAGGGCCCTTTGAATTGGTTTGCCTGTTTTCTTTAGTTTGATCTGGGTGTTGTTGTTTTTTTTTTGTGTGTGTGTGTATTTTTTTTAAAGTATACATGCTGGCATCTGGGTTTGTATTTAAATGAATTAATTAGACTACCAATATATTACAGTATTTATTCACAAGTGCTGGTAAGGACCTTTCAGTGGTACGCTTGGTGACGAGCTAACAAAACGTAAAGTTACAATAGAAACAAATCAATATTTTTCTGGCCTGTGGGAACAGATGACAATGAAGAGTTTTTTTTTTTTTCTTTCTTATCTGCAGTTCTTAGGTGTAAAAAAGGATAACAAGGAAAGTTAAATGGAAGACAATAAAAGTCTTATGAAATGTACATAATGTAATTACTGTTTGGTTGTGTAAAAAAAAAAAAAAAATCAATGTAGTCCATTGATTGCAAGGACTTACATGTAGCTAATGAAAATTGTTTGTCATCTTCATGTTGTTTGGAATATCTTGGCTGGTCATAATAGGCCTATGGACTGTAGAGGAGCCCTTTGAGAGAAATTCATGGCCACCGCCACGTTCCGGGTTTTTTCAGCCGACAAACACAAAAAGAAGAAAAAAGAGGTCTTCAGTGCATCTTTCTCATTGCACTTCTGGGTTTCTTCAGCTGACAAGCAAAAAAAAAAAAAGAAAAAGGGTCTTCAGAGCTCAAAGGTTTCATTCTAGGGCCTATTCTTTTTTTCTTTTTTTCTTTTTTTTTTTTAGTGCCACTTTCAAAGTGGGCTCCCTCCCCCATTTCGACAGCCCTGAAATTGGATGAGTTTTGATTAAAATTCCGAATTTTGTGTCTGAATGGCAAAATCAAATCAACTGAACAAAGAATCTGTTGACTATTTTATGGGAATACGGGGTTATGGAAAGGGGGAAAAACAATGATTAAAGATAATAGAAAGTTTTGGTATTACCTCAAAAGTTTCCCTGAATTTCCTTGTCTTAGTTTGTGTTTCAGGTTAAAGTACCTTTCATATAACTAACACTGTGAGACTTACTCGCCCCAAAGTGCTCTCATGTCTTAGTAATCATGCAATAATGGTTTCGTACCAGAGCCCCCGCCGTACGGCGGCGAGGTAGTACACGTATTGTACGAAACCATTATTGCATGATAACTGCGACCAGCAGCGTGCAGCCCCATACGCATACTGAGTAGCTAACTGCGACCAGCAGCCCCATACACATAGCTAAATGGGGCTTCGCATTGTAGCTTACAGGATCTTGACAGATTTAGTATCGCGGGTAAATATCAACTTAAAGATAATAAAAAGTTTTGGTACCTCAAAAGTTTCCCTGAATTTCCTTGTCTTAGTTTGTGTTTCAGGTTAAAGTACCTTTCATATAACTAACACTGTGAGACTTACTCGCCCCAAAGTGCTCTCTTGTCTTAGTAATCATGCAATTAACTGCGACCAGCAGCCCCATACGCGTAGCGTAATTGGGCTTCGCATTGTAGCATTCAGGAACATGACAGATTTAGTATTGCGGGTACATGTCAAGTTAAAATCCCAAAATTTCTTCAATTTGAAGACTTACCAATTAAGTTGAAGTATTGAAAACAGGCTTAGGGCAACGTTTGGTTCTGCCAATAGTCCCTTTCTGTTCGAATTGATGACTGAATGTGACTCGGTCGAGAGGACCTTGGGAGAACTACGTACACTGAATACTACAGCCAGTGCATGAGAACACATCACATGCATGCACACAGATTTCAAATCCATGAACGGATAAGATGTTTGTGTGCGCACTGTGAGACTTACTCGCCCCAAAGTGCTCTCATGTCTTAGTAATCATGCAATAATGGTTTCGTACCAGAGCCCCCGCCGTACGGCGGCGAGGTAGTACACGTATTGTATGAAACCATTATTGCATGATAACTGCGACCAGCAGCGTGCAGCCCCATACGCATACTGAGTAGCTAACTGCGACCAGCAGCCCCATACACATAGCTAAATGGGGCTTCGCATTGTAGCTTACAGGATCATGACAGATTTAGTATCGCGGGTAAATATCAACTTAAAGATAATAAAAAGTTTTGGTACCTCAAAAGTTTCCCTGAATTTCCTTGTCTTAGTTTGTGTTTCAGGTTAAAGTACCTTTCATATAACTAACACTGTGAGACTTACTCGCCCCAAAGTGCTCTCTTGTCTTAGTAATCATGCAATTAACTGCGACCAGCAGCCCCATACGCATAGCGTAATCGGGCTTCGCATTGTAGCATTCAGGAACATGACAGATTTAGTATTGCGGGTACATGTCAAGTTAAAATCCCAAAATTTCTTCAATTTGAAGACTTACCAATTAAGTTGAAGTATTGAAAACAGGCTTAGGGCAACGTTTGGTTCTGCCAATAGTCCCTTTCTGTTCGAATTGATGACTGAATGTGACTCGGTCGAGAGGACCTTGGGAGAACTACGTACACTGAATACTACAGCCAGTGCATGAGAACACATCACATGCATGCACACAGATTTCAAATCCATGAACGGATAAGATGTTTGTGTGCGCATGCGCTGGCCGTAGTATTCAGTGTATGTAGCTCTCCCAAGGTCCTCTCGACCGAGTCACATTCAGTCATCAATTCGAACAGAAAGGGACTATTGGCAGAACCAAACGTTGTCCGAAGCCTGTTTTCAATACTTCAACTTAGTTGGTAAGTCTTCAAATTGAAGAAATTTTTGGATTTTAAATTGACTGTTACCCGCGATACTAATTCTTTCATGATCCTGAATGCTACAATGCGAAGCCCCATTATGCTATGTGTATGGGGCTGCTGGTCGCTGGTAGCTATGCGTATGGGGCTGCACGGTGCTGGTCGCAGTCAGTAGTTTTGTACAATACACATGCATTGTACTAATTTTCGCCGCGGTACCACGACGGCTCTGGTACGAAACCATTATTGCATGATTACTAAGACATGAGAGCACTTTGGGGCGAGTAATTCTCACAGACAACGTACTTTAACCTGAAACACAAACCAAGACAAGGAAATTCAGGGAAACTTTTGAGGTACCAAAACTTTTTATTATCTTTAAAATCCAGAAATTTCTTCAATTTGAAGACTTACCAATTAAGTTGAAGTATTGAAAACAGGCTTTGGGCAACGTTTAGTTTTGCCAATAGTCCCTTTCTGTTCGAATTGATGACTGAATGTGACTCGGTCGAGAGGACCTTGGCAGAGCTACACTGAATTGACGGCCAGCGCATGCGCACACAAACATCTTATCCGTTCATGGATTTGAAATTTGTTTGCATGTGATGTGTGCGTATGCGCTGGCCGTAGTAATCAGTGTATGTAGCTCTCCCAAGGTCCTCTCGACAGTCACATCCAGTCATCAATTCGAACAGAAAGGGACTATTGGCAGAACCAAACGTTGCCGGAAGCCTGTTTTCAATACTTCAACTTAGTTGGTAAGTCTTCAAATTGAAGAAATTTTTGGATTTTAAATTGACTGTTACCCGCGATACTAATTCTTTCATGATCCTGAATGCTACAATGCGAAGCCCCATTATGCTATGTGTATGGGGCTGCTGGTCGCTGGTAGCTATGCGTATGGGGCTGCACGGTGCTGGTTGCAGTCAGTAGTTTTGTACAATACACATGCATTGTACTAATTTTCGCCGCGGTACCACGACGGCTCTGGTACGAAACCATTATTGCATGATTACTAAGACATGAGAGCACTTTGGGGCGAGTAATTCTCACAGACAACGTACTTTAACCTGAAACACAAACCAAGACAAGGAAATTCAGGGAAACTTTTGAGGTACCAAAACTTTTTATTATCTTTAAAATCCAGAAATTTCTTCAATTTGAAGACTTACCAATTAAGTTGAAGTATTGAAAACAGGCTTTGGGCAACGTTTAGTTTTGCCAATAGTCCCTTTCTGTTCGAATTGATGACTGAATGTGACTCGGTCGAGAGGACCTTGGCAGAGCTACACTGAATTGACGGCCAGCGCATGCGCACACAAACATCTTATCCGTTCATGGATTTGAAATTTGTTTGCATGTGATGTGTGCGTATGCGCTGGCCGTAGTAATCAGTGTATGTAGCTCTCCCAAGGTCCTCTCGACAGTCACATCCAGTCATCAATTCGAACAGAAAGGGACTATTGGCAGAACCAAACGTTGCCCGAAGCCTGTTTTCAAGACTTCAACTTAATTGGTAAGTCTTCAAATTGAAGAATTTTTTGGATTTTAAGTTGATATTTACCTGCAATGCTAAATCTGTCATGATCCTGAATGCTACAACGCTATGCGTATGGGGCTGCTGGTCGCAGTTAATTGCATGATTACTAAGAAATGAGAGCACATTGGGGCGAGGTTAAGTCTCACAGTGTACATAAGTTATATGAAAGATACTTTAACCTGAAACACGGAAATTCAGGGAAACTTTTGAGGTACCAAAACTTTTTATTATCTTTAAAAAAACAAGACCTAGATATTTCATTGGGCATTCTGATATTTTCAAACCTGTCATGTTATATTATGAATGGGATGTCAGAGGCCAATTAAAAAAAAAAAAAGAAAAAAAAAGAGAGTAGTTTCTCATCCTTGTGCACATCTGATTTTAGCTGTTTACTTGTTTTTCAAAATGCCGATGAAACTATCAAACATGTGTACCCCCCCCCCCTTCGCATCTAAGTCTCAAAACGACTTTTCCGATAAATTGTATTGGTCTAGAAAAAAAAATCGGAAGTTCATCTACAAATCGTGATTTCATGCAAATATTGTAATCTCTGATTGTGAGTACTTACAGCTGTACCGTTACCACTAGCGAAGAATCCTACAAACCAGCAGCGAAGTACGGAGCACAATTGAGGACATTCATCACTTGAATGTACATCACATGAATGGACAAATTCCCACTGCCCGTATACACTTGTACTTTTGTATGCATTATCATGGCCATTGCTAGTGGCTTGGTTTCAAACATCAGTTACATGTACATGTAGGGCCTATTTGTAGTACTCATGCGTTGCTATCACACTAGGATGCCAGTGCTGTTAACACACTGGGAATTATAAATTTTCAAACTTAATCACCGTAAATATTTCACAACCTAAACACGCAAGTTTGCATTTGAGTCTCAAAACCCCCGAAGAAAAACACTTTGAGACACTTTTAGACATTATGGAATAACTTGATCACTTGATTTGAAGCTCTCAGGGCCACACTGCTGTCAAGCAGTCAGTAATTCACTTCTTACATGTACAGGTACACGTACCTACATGTATAGTATGACATGCTACGATACATGCTTACAGACACACAGCAGTGCTGTATATGTGTAGAAAACATCAAAATTAGCGTCAAATATGCAACTATTACCTGACATTGGAGACTCGGATGCAATTACAGTGAAACCCCGTTATAATGAGGTCCGTGGGACCGGCGATATTACCTCGTTATAACCGGTACCTCGTTATAACCGTACACATCAAAAACAAAGAAAAACATAAACACGACGTCATAATATACCCAACAATGAAAGTTAAGAACATCCTTTGCATTGTTATTACACAATTATGGATCATTGTTTTCGAGAGAATAAAGGGAAATTATTTGTGAATTAGGCGAAAAAGTCGGGGTTGAAATAGGTTAATTCTTTATTTTTCTTCCGAAAATCTCTTCGCATAATAGTGCACGTTATGTTCTCGAGAAGTAGGCCTATATTATATCAAAATCACATTGTATAAAATGCGTTGTTTACCGCTTTACTTGCGAGGTATTTTTACGCTGTTGGTGTCAAGCGGGAACGCGATAATTTCATGAATCATTTCGGCTGTATTCTTATACAATGTATGATCGTTGCGCCCGAAAGGATTAAAATGCGTTGTTTATTTTCTTCCGAAAATCTCTTCGCGTTTTGTACATCCGTTCTTGAAAAATAAGCGACAGGATTGAATTTAGAAAGTTGTGATCCTTTTTACGCAGATCTGTTCCTCATAGACCATTCTGAAAGACAGAAAATCTTCATTGTGAAATGCGTTGTTAAAATTGTGATAATGAACAAACCCAGATCTATTCAAATTGTTAAATGCGTTTGTTTCTTTTTCTGAACACCGACTAAGTATGCGTTATTCAACTATTTTTACGCTACTGTCGACCGGCGAGATCGCGATGATTTCAGAGTAACATTCGTGCGTCGTTAAGCGTAACTTGCGGGGTATTTTTACGCTGTTGGTGCCCAGCGGGAATGCGATGATTTCATGAATCATTTCGGGTGTAATCTTATATAATGTATGTTCATTGCACCCGAAGGGATTAAAGATGCGTTGTTCATTTTCTTCCGAAAATCTCTTCGCATTTTGTACATCGGTTCTTGAAAAATAATCGACAGGATTGAATTTAGAAGGTTGTGATCCTTTTTACGCAAATCTGTTACTCGTAGACCATTTTGAAAGAAAGAAAAATCTTAATTGTGAAATGCGTTGTTGAAATTGTAATAATGAACAAACCCAGATCTATTCAAATTGTTAAATACGTTTGTTTCTTCTTCTGAACACCGATTAAGTAACTAAACATGCGTTATTCAACTATTTTTACGCTACTGTCATCCGGCGAGATCGCGATGATTTCAGAGTAACATTCGTGCGTCGTTTACCGTAACTTGCGAGGTTATTTTACGCTGTTGGTGCCCAGCGGGAATGCGATGATTTCATGAATCATTTCGGCTGTAATCTCATACAATGTATTATCGTTGCGCCCGAAAGGATTAAAGATGCGTTCTTTATCATCTGCCGAAAATCCCTTTCCATTGTATACATCCGTTCTTAACAAAATTGCGACAGGATTGCGTTATTCAACTATTTTTACACTACTGTCACCACGCGAGATCGCGATTTCATTAATTTTTTCGGCTATAATCACACATTCGTATTTGCTAACCAGCAAAAGAACTGGAAGTCGGGACTACAAATTTAAAACATATAATGTTGAGTTGCACACGCATTCCATTCCATATTTGCCACTAATGTCGCTACATGAAAAGTTTTTGAGTGTGTTATCTTTTTTCCCTTGTTGCGCTGTGGTCTGACCTATAACATTACACACGCGTGTGATCTCGCGAAAAAGAAAATCGAGTGATTATGTTTAATAATTTAGTAGGAACATCGAATGGTATTAATGTGTTTTTTTGCGTGGTTTAGAAGAAAACATGGAAGGAACCATTCTCTGCAAAACAGGAAAAAGACATGGATAGCGTGAATTCGATTTTCAATGTTTCATTTGTCTCATGTTTGAAAAGCGGCAAGTCAAGAAATGGTACCTCGTTATATCCGATCATATTTCTTATGTTTTTCTTTATCATGATGCGCCGAAAATGTCGTTATAACCGGAATCTCGTTATAACCGAACTCGTTATAACCGATTCGTTCTGCCATAGGTTTACACGCAAAGGAAAACGGGACCGACGCGATCACCTCGTTATAAGCGGTTCCTCGTTATAACGGGGTTTCACTGTAGTTCAGGTTTTGAAATGTTTAGGGTTGGTTTATGATTGTAGGGTTGGTTTATGATTGTTTAAAAATCATTGTACCAGGCAGTGCAGATATACGCAAGCACCTTGCATTGTGCAGTGGCTTCAGATCAAAGGTAAAAGATGTCAAATACAGGTTTCCCTGTCCAATTACGCACTCAGTGCATGCAAGATTAAAAAAAAATATATATTTAATTTCACGATAATGCAGCCAAAAGTACAAAATTGTCTTTCATAATCAGCATTTGGCAGGAAGAAATGCACTATACTGGTAGGCATTCAAATTTCCCACAGAGAAAACATCATTCATATTGACCATAGGGCATTCTAGTTTAGCACGGAAGAACTTGTGACTACAGTTCATTCAGTTAGTGTATTCATGTTTTTAGCTAGTTCATTCAATTTAACACTGTATGAAATTACAGGTGTGTATAGTATTTTACTTGTTCAAAGATTTGTTTTTATATGAATATGAACTTCTTTTACAAAATACATTGTAGACATGTCGCTTTTCTGTTTTCTTCACTATTATATACAATGTACATGTTTGAAAGGTTTACATACATATATAATGACATTATTCTTGATGTGATCGTAGGTACATGTAACATGCATTTGTGTTACTTTAATACAGTCAGCCTCGCCTAAGTCGACATAATCGGGACTGAGCAAAACACATTGACTTACAGTACGCGTAAGTCGACATTTTGTCGACTTATATATGAAAATTAATTTCCAGTGTACAAAGTAAGATTTGGACCGTGATGCCGATCGCAATCCAAATCTCACTCCTTTTGCCATCGAAACATGCCTACTGTATCTTAGCACCGATCCTATTTTAGTTCGTGCATAAATCTCGCCCGGATAGTGAGGTAACGACACCTCACAATTGCCCCATCTCTAGAGAGATTTTGAGAGAGCGGGATTAGAAATCTTGGCCCGTTTCTGGGAATTTTACGTTTTAAACTTTATTTGAAAAATCAAACACAAATTCCCCTAATTGCATGCAACTTTGTGGTTTAAATTCAAGTGCGTTGCTGAAAAGATATATGCGTGTGATATCGTATGATTCTGTCGACATGATTTTTCAGTGCCGACTGAGTTGAAATATGTATGATTTTCCTTCCGTAACTCTGAAAAAGACTTGTTCTTGGGCTCCGATTTGCAACCGTACCTCTCTATACAAGTTGTACGGCGCGGACCCATGTGAAAAGAGGAAAGTTTGTTAATCCGAAAACGACATTTTATTTTCTGAGCCCCGTTTTATCAAAAGATAAATTTAACGTTAAGTCAAGATAATCTATGATTAACCTCTCATATCAACTCTAAGTCCACTTAATCTATGATTAACTTCCAAACCCACTTGAAGTCCGTTTTATCAAGACACCAGAGTTGAAATCAACTCCAACTTCCTCCCAAATCAATTATAAGTTTTCTCAACCGCTCCAAATCCATGATAACTTTACAGTTGATAAAATATCAACTCTAAGTAGAGACAGTTAGGTAGACTCGATTGTAAGGCAATTTACAGAAGAAAGATGACCGTCACACTTTCCTAGTCTAGCTGGGGTCTTGTCACAAATGTTTGTCTGTTAACTGCTCACTTTCTGTAACATTTAGTTGCGTTTCTTTCATGTAATTATGGTCTTTTCCTTGCATAAAATTCACGATCGGCACGCATTGCTTACGCGACTGCTGCATGCAAACACCCTAGACAGCAGTCTCAATCCCAGCCTGCGCGCCCGGTGCCTCGGCCCGCCAATCAAGCCATCGCCAGCAAGGGCAATTTAAAGGACAAGTCTACCTTCATACAAAGGATTGAGAGAATGCAGCAACATTAGTAGAACACATCAGTGAAAGTTTGAGGAAAATTGGACAATCTGTTCAAAAAGTTACGAATATCTTAAGTATCTGCGCAGTCACTGCTGGAAGAGGAGACTACTACAGTGTATGATGTCACATGCGTACAACTATACAAGGAAAATAAAAAGAGAATTTCACAAAACTTTACTTTTTGAATAAAGTGCACATTTCTTCGACTTGCTACTGACGTATGTTAGGGGTGATATTATTCCCCCTGCCTTCTGAAAGAGAGAAGTAGAGTGTTCTTTTGTCATGCGAGAAAAATGGAAATATGTTGATTTTTCTTTATATCGTTGTACTCATGTGACATCACAAGCTATAGTAGTCTTTTTATCCAGCCGTGACTGAGCAGAAACTTCAAAAATTAATAACTTTTTAACGGATTGTCCAATTTTGCTCAAACTCTCACTGATGTGTTTTACTAATATTGCTGCATTCACTCAACCCACATGTCTATGAAGGTGAACTTGTCCTTTAAAGTACGGGTAACTGAGTAAATGGAACCGCGTCTGTGTGCAATGCATATCTTACCACAGAACCCATACTGTATACGCTATAATTTTCGCGTACATAAATTTTCGCGAATTGCCACTGTCACACATATTCGCGAGTGGTAAAATTCGCGATTGGGGGACCAGAGAAAATATGAAGTGGCAAAGAAAGTGTGAATTTTCAACTTACTAGCAAATAAAAATGATACTAGTTATACACTGCATGAGAAAAAAAAAAAACTTACCAAACTCTGCGAACTAGTAAGTTAGAATTCAACTTTTTTGAAGTGGTTATTGCCCATCGAGCTAGATTTCTGACGAGTGGTACGAGGGGTACGAGTACTCAATACTTTAGTATGTCTTCATTAAGTAGACGTGGACTAGCCCGACCACCCCCAGACGCTGTTAATACGCTGTGCTGTGCGAATGTTACTTACAGCGACTTGGCTGTGTACAGGCCCCTACTAGTAGTTAGACGTGGACGTGCTTTATGTACGTAAACAAGCTTAGCCAGTATGGTCTGTTCGGTAAGCCTGACATGGTATACTAGTACTGAAATGTTCGTATCATCAAGGCAAGGGATTCATTTTGGAAGGTAATATTTTCGCGTGTTGTTAATTTCGCGAATAGCTCCCGACTCGCGAAATTCGCGAAAATGAAACCAATGCGAAATATATAGCGTATTATACAGTATATGCGAGGAAACCAGTGATTTCTGACGTGTGTAGGCCTACGTAGAGCTAGTTCGTCAATAGATACTAATTAAGAGTTCAGTAGGCCTATACAGAAAATAAAGAGTTTAATTCTATAGCACCGAGTACGAGAGTAACTTAAGATCTAACCAGTGAATAGGCCTAACTAACATTTAATAGGCCTAAGACGTAAGTAACGTTACACAGCGAGTCATTTATACTTACCGTATTCACTGCATGACTATAGTAGCGGCGTCTACTAGGTCTAGAATTTCGACATGTAGACTCGCGATCTATTCTTTACGCCGATCTGCGCCGTAGAGGTAAAAACAAGCTACTGTAGTCATCACACTCACAAGTTTCCATAATCCTACACGTAAACACACAAGCCTTGAAACAATGCATAGGCCTACACGAACTTCACCTTGGACAGTCAGTTACTGAACGTTTTTTATATCCATGTCAATGAATACTGCGACTGAGATCTTACGAAGTGCAGTGTGCGGGATCTTCACGGTACGCGCGTACGCAGATTTTCGTTGAGCTCGAGATGTGCTAGATCTATCGACCTACAAGTGTAGCTAGCATGCAATGCATGCTATAAAACGTAGCCTGCTGCCCCGTGCGGCCCGAACACAATTACGATGAGGTGAGGTCGATGAGATGAAAAAAAAAAAAAGAATTTAGACTTTTTTTCATTCTTTCTTTAGCTTAAAATGGATAATTTTGGGTTTAAAACCATTCACAAATTTGTAGAAGATGAAATTTGTGGAAAAAAACAAACTTGAAAGAGCAAAAGAAAAAAAACACGACCCGGAATTTCTGTGATTTTCGGTCGGTCGCGAAGGGCAAACAAACAATTTTTTTTGGGGGGGGGCCTTCAGAGGGTGATGAGGAAGAGGACTCGTCATCTTCAATATTATTAAGAAGTTCAGTAGCAGCAGGGGGTTTAGTAGCACCCTCCTGTATTGGAGGGAGTTCTTTCTCGGCAGGGGCCTTGGCATGGACCTCCCCCGACCCCCAAGGGGTTTTCATCTTCTTTCGAGTACCTTGTTTCTTCAGCATGACAACCCACATGGCAAATTTCTCTCAATGGGTTGATTTTATCATGGACGTACAACAAATGTTGTACGTCCATGATTTTATACAGTAGCCATGGTCATGTGTCGGTAGCATTGGCAAAGTAGAAAGAACTTCAGCGACACCATCTTACAAGAGTTTGAAAAGACTTACAACTATTTTGCAAACGCTGTAAACTGTTTGCGGAAATGTATTCAAACTAGCAGCACCCGTGGAAATCCACGGGTCTGAGGGCCTCATATTTTTTTAATTTATTCATATTTCTTTCGCCCCATTTTATTAGTCAAGAAAGAACTTCCCTTTTTTTTATACATGAGTCCTCTCTGGCCCCCACGGACACACATCTTTTCTCTTCATTCGAAAGCTTGAAAGTAGCTTATACATTGTAGGCCTACAGTATGTCATGATTCATACTTCTTTTACCACATTTTCATTTAAAAAAAAAAGATTTTCCCACCCAACGCAATCCCATCTAATTAAGTGAGATGTCGTCCGTTCCTAATTTTGATACACTTATTTGATCGATCATTGCACACGTACATAAACACACACACAGACACCTTTTGGGTTCATTAAAAAGATGCAAATAAGTTACACACTGTATATCATCACTTATATTTCTTTTCCCACGTTTTTATATGAAAAACCCATCTGTGCCCCTTCCACCCAATGACAATCTCATCCGAGGGTTATGATTTGTTCCTGAAATGCATTTGATGGATGATTCATCGTTTTTCCTCTCTCTCCCCCTCTCTCTTTTTCTGTCTCTTTCTTTCTGCTGTTCTTTAATTTCCTCTCGAGAACATGTGTCTATATAGACAAAATCAGACTTTTCATTAAACAACCCGTTCATTTGATCCTGACTTTTGTTGTATTTTTTTACTTCATTTTTTATATATTTCATTTTTTTTCATCAAGAATGTTGGTGTTTGTGTGTGTGTTTATAGAATTGTAATGTCACTGGAAGTACGCTAACTATTCCACTGCTCACTTGTACAGGATATATTATAGAGTGTGAGAGAGGGTGAGAGAGGGAGAGGAAGAGAGAGCTAGACAAATTTCCAGAGAATGTTTTCTGTCCTCTTTCTCTGTCTTTCTTTTTTTTTTTTGTGATAGCAGTGTTTTTTATCCTTTCGAGAACCCGTGTCTGCATCAACGAAATAAGGCCTTTCAGAAATTGACCTGACAATTTGACTCGGATTGTCGCTGTGTTTTTTACTTCAAATATGGAAATATCATTTCATTTATTTTTTCTATTTCCTTATTTTACTAATCGTGTTTTGTTTTGTATTGTCATTTTTTCTGTTTTACCCCCTTTATGTGGAGGAATAGGGCCGAGAGGGTTTGTGTGTGCACAAAAAACAACAACAACACACACAAAAAAAAAGAGAACAAAAGTATTTTATAGGGAGGAATAAATATTTTAGGGAAGGGAAGAAAAAAAAAAGTTAATTCGTCCATGACAAATGTCCGACGTGCGTCTGATACATGGAGTTGTCGCACACCTCCCGTATGTACAATGTACGTATTCATACAATGTTACTGTGCTGTATACAGTATCCATCCGGAGCACGCAGACGAATCACCGAGTAAAATCTCGCAAGTCTCAGATCATGCGTACACAGACAGCTGTACTGACCAACACCACGATTCTAATATGCTCATCAGTACAACATCCTATTTAGTGAAGAATTCTGTGGATTTGTTTAAAATTTTATAAAATACCATAATGCTTACGTTAGATTCTCATTTCATGTCCAGTATACAGCAACTTTCTCACCGGCTGACCGGCTGCTTTGACGTTCGGAAATGAATAACAATAGTATTCAACTCCCTACGATGATAAAATGAATGCCGGAAATTTGTTTTTACGTTCGAAAGTAAATAACAATAAAATTTAGCTCCGGAAGAAGCTAAAATAAATGTCAGATGAGTGCTTTTATGTTCGGAAGTGAATAGCAGTAATGTTCTGCTCCATACGATGCTAAAACAACTGTCGGATGTTTGCTTTTAAATTTTGATATGAATAACAGTAACGTTCAGCTGCGTTTGATGATAAAGTAAATATCTGATGTCTGCCCTGACATCCAAAAATCAAAAATAGTATAACATTCGGCTCCGTACGATGCTAAAATAATTTACAGGCGATTCATTTCACTTTCGGAAGTGGACAGCAGTAACATTCGGCTCCGTACGATGATAAAATAAATGTCGGATGTTTGCCTTTGCTTTTGGAAATGAACAGCGGTAACAATCGGCTCCATACGATGCTAAGATAACTGTCGGATGTTTGCTTTTAAATTTCGAAACGAATAACAGTAACATTTAGTTGCGTTCGGTGGTAAATTTAATGTTTGATGTTTGCTTTGACGTTCGGAAATGAATGACAATAGTATTCAACTCCCTACAATGATAAAATGAATGCCGGAAATTTGTTTTTACGGTCGAAAGTAAATAACAATAAAATTTAGCTCCGGAAGAAGCTAAAATAAATGTCAGATGAGTGCTTTTACGTTCGGAAGTGAATAGCAGTAATATTCTGCTCCATACGATGCTAAAATAACTGTCGGATGTTTGCTTTTAAATTTCGAAATGAATAACAGTAACGTTCAGCTGCGTTTGATGATAAAGTAAATATCTGATATCTGCCTTGACGTTCAAAAATGAAAAATAGTATAACATTCGGCTCCGTACGATGCTAAAATAATTTCCAGATGATTCATTTCACTTTTGGAAGTGGACAGCAGTAACATTCGGCTCAGTACGATAATAAAATAATGTCGGATGTTTGCTTTTAAATTTGGAAATGAATAACGTTAATATTCTGCTCCGTACAATGCTAAAATAAATCACAGATTGTTGCTTTTACATTTGGAAATGATTAACGGTATCAATCAGCTCAGTTAGATGCTAAAATAAATAGCGGATGTTTGCTTTCACGTTCGGAACTGAGTAAGGATAACATTCATGAAGCTGCGTACGGTGCTAAAATGAATGTCGGTTGTTTGCTTTTAAATGTAAAAATCATTTATGGTATAATTCGGCTCCGTAAGGTGCTAAAATATTAGTAAATGTTGGATGATTGCTTCTACAATCAGAAATGAATGACAGTAACTTTCGGCTCTTTACAAAGGGATTGAAAGGGATTGATTAATCACTCGATTTATTGAATCACAGAAAGACAATAATTATGAAAGGACACATCTCGATTGCAGACAGAAATTCACTACGAGTATGTGATATGCAGCCACTACCCGATTAGACAGTAAAATCACGACAATTTCAGGCTCATTAAAACTGTGTATTACTTTTCAAAGTTTGAAAGAATATCACCTATGAACTGTGACGGTCCACTATATACTGAGATGATTTGGCTATCAACATTCGTTTGTTTCTTGTCTTGTTATGTCTTGTCTGTTTGTTTGCTTGCTTGTTTTTGTTTGGTTTTGTTTTTGCTCGTGTAAGACATGACGATTTCTTCGTATCGAATGTAAACTGTTACCGCAATCAAGCCATAAAGCGCATGCAGCTGCGGCGCATTCGATTCATTGAACTTGAAGTAGCCTCAAACAAGGCAAGAGCACATGGCACGTGTCTCGCACATCGGCACATCCACGCACAGCGAGACATTTAGCAATCATCGTTATGGCAGACAGTCTGATTTCAGTCATGGGAAAAGAAACTGGAATACTTGGGAAAATGATGATGTTTAAAATCAAATAAAATTTAAAAAAGCCTATATATAAAAACGTATGGCTTATTCTGAGTTCTAAGATTTAACATAGATTTATAGATTGTTATAAAAGTTGATGCCTATTTAGGTGGTCAAAACTTACGTTTGAAATGAGAAAGTGGGAGCATTATTTTGTAGACATTAACATGTAAACATCCGACATTTGTTTTAGCATTGTAAATAGCCGAAAGTTACCGTTATACATTTCTGATTGTAAAAGCAATCATCCAACATTTACAAGTATTTTAGCACCTTACAGAGCCGAATGTTATCCCGTTAATCATTTTCAAATGTAAAAGCAAAGAACCGACATTCATTTTAACTTCTTACAGAGCAGAATGTTATCCTTATTCAGTTCTGAATGTGAAAGGAAACATCCGTTATTTATTTTAGCATCTAACTGAGCCAATTGATACCGTTAATCATTTACAAATGTCAAAGCAACAATCTGTTATTTATCTTAGCATGTACGGAGCATGATATTTCCGTTATATTCATTTCCAAATTTAAAAGCAAACATCCGACATTATTTTATTTTATTATCGTACGGAGCCGAATATTACTGTTGCCCGCATCCGAAAGTAAAATGAATCATCTGACAATTATTTCAGCATCGTACAGAGCCAAATGTTACTGCTATTCACTTCCAAACGTAAAAGCAGTCATCTGACATTTATTTTGGCATCTTCCGGATCGGAATGTTATTGCTATTTACTTTCGAAAGTGAAAGCAAACACCCGACATTTATTTAATCATCATACGGAATTAAATATTATTGCTATTCATTTCCGAACGTCAAAGGGATCATTCGACATTTATTTTAGCATCTTCCGGAGCTGAATGTTATTGCTATTTACTTTCGAATGTAAAAGCAAACATCCGGCATTTACTTTATCATCGTACGCCAGTTGAATATTATTGTTATTCATTTCCAAACGTCAAAGCAAACATTCGACATTTATTTTAGCATCTTCCGGAGCTGAATGTGCAATATTGCTATCTACTTTCGAACATACATGTAAGAGCAAACATCAGACATTTGTTTTATCATCGTACGGAGTTGAGTATTATTGTTATTCATTTCTGAACGTCAAAGAGGTCATCCGACATTAATTTTGGCATCTTACGGAGCCGATTGTTTGATACCGCTGTTCATTTCCAAAAGTAAAGGCAAACATCCGAGAAAAGAAAGGAGGTTGAAACGTATGAAATTTTAAAAAAATACGAATTTTAGAGCTGCTGAGTACAATACTAGTTTGTGCTTCCAAACATTGGCAGCTTTGGTAGCTGGATCACTCGCACATGGCTCGATCTGCAATCTGCTGCTCCGGGGATTGCACGCGTACACGTGTAGTAACAGTGGCAACTCACAGTGATCGGAGAGAAGCGCCTGTAAATTTTCTGCACCGGAATCTCGGTGATCGTGGTATAATACTGCGCTCACTGTGCACCTGCGTAAGCTGGCAAGCAAAGTGGAATCGGTAATGGACCGCGTGCGATGCAGGTACATCTCACACGATCGACGATCTTGTCGCTAAAGCGAGCGCCGAGCAAGTAACTGTCGAGCATGCGTTCGAAGGAAACTGCAAAAGATATATATTTTTTTTTTAATGGGAAGCATTACAAAAAGGGGAAGGAAGATAACAAAAACTCTGAAAATTACGCGTGGCGCAAAATTGGTCGCCACAATTTACGCGTGGCGCAAAATTGGCTGCAACAATTTATGCGTGGCGCACCCGCCACGCGTAAAACGCCTGGCGAGGACGTTGCCTGTTACTGTCATCGCGTTTGTAGTACACACGTTCACCAGGTTGAAACGGGACTTCTGGAACTCTGATGTTGTGATGTAGGGCTCTGCGAATCCGCTCTGAAGCTTCAGACCTTGCGTACGCTCTTCTGGCAGCATGGAGGGCATTCAGATGTTTTGCCACAGCTTCACTGACTTCAACATCTTCTAGTGCTGGTGGGCAACTGTTCAAGACTGAAGGAAGGTTTGGATTTGTCCCCAAAACTAGCTGGATTGGGCTAAATCCACTCTGATTTTGCATGCAGTTCTTGGCATTGACAGTCTGTGCAAGGGCCACTTCCATGTTCATCTGAGGGTCATCTTCCATCATCTTCTGCACACACGCATACACAACATAGTGGTTTCTCTCACAAATACCATTTGACCATGGCGAGTATGCTGTTGTGGTGCAAACTTCAATGTTGAATTGTTCTGCCAACTCTCTGTATTCGGCATTGTTGAACTCTCCTCCATTGTCAACCAGGAATTTCTTGGGTGGCCCGAATCCAGCTGCAATCCACTCAGTTGCGATGCTCTCTACAATCACCTTGGGTGTTTTTCTTCTGATCATTTCGCTCTTACTGAATCTAGTGAACAGGTCAATGAAATGCAAGAAGTACACTTCCCCAAACTGCTTCAGATCCATGGCCACCACATCATTGAACTGTCTAGCCAGAGGCAGGCTCACTGCAGGGCGAGGTGGTGTTTTCTTGTACCTCTTACACACCTCACATTTGTTGCTGACCTCCTCAATGAGGGTGGCATAGTCATCATCTAGAGCATCCTTCATGATAGCTTTCAAGCTTTGTCCGTGGGGTGAGCAAACTGGCGGTGAAGTTCAGTGATCATCTTTTTCTTTTCTTCCTGGGTTGTCTTTTCTAGAACCATATTCACCCTTTCAATCTGCATCTCACAATCTCTCATTGGTAAGTAGTAGTGGCCAGATGAAGTGGTATCAAGGTCTAGCTTCTTTCCATTGACTTCTAGGGTGTCATCAGCCATGTTCAGAGTGAATCCCAACCGTTTCATATCCGGCTTACTGAGCAGCAGTGGAATGTCACTTTCTATCACATCAGTCACAATTGTTGTCTTCTGACCAGCAATGGTGCATGGAAATCCATCCGTTCATCTGATCTGACTGTACTTTCTCCTCCAAACTTGAACTTAGTATCGCTGGCTCTAAATTTCACATGCATCTTCTCGTCTGAGGACAGTGAAGCCAGGTATGACTCTTTCCATGCACGTCCTGTGACAGTTTTTGTGCAAGCACTATCCAACACGGCTGCATGAGCTGCTTCTGTCATAAGCACCTGCTTGCCTTCATGAGAATAGTCTTGGACTTTGTATGCTTCTTCATTTCCAGTTTTCATGACATTTTCTGATTTGCCTGTACTGTTGTGAGGGCAATCCTTTTTTTAAGTGCTTGATAGATTCACACACATGACATTTCAAGAAGTTTCCATCTGCATCACATGGATTTTTCCTCACTGAACTTCCTTTCAGTGTGTTGGATTCTTTTTCATTTTGTGATTTGTTTCTCTCCTGTCCGTAGTCATGTCCACGTCCTCTACCAGGCTGATTTCCCCATCTAGGCCAGCGACCTCCTCGTCTACCACGATAACCACTTCTAGGGCCTGTACCTCTTCGAGTATAGTAGGCTTCTTCTGATTCAGTGTTGAACACAGCTTCTTCCTTGCATGTTGTGCCTCTTTGTTTCTGCATCGTCTGTTCCCCAAAGAACTTTCGTAAGGCATTTTTCATCTGATCATACATCTCCTTCTTCTTTGAGTAGTCTACCACAGTAAGAACTATCTGCTTCTCCTTTTTCTCCAAACCAGCACTGTCAATCAACTGCATAGCCAGAACAACCTCTGGCAGAGTGATTCCTTCCTTTTTGAGCTCTTTCACTCTTTTCTCATATTCATTCAAAAACTGATCCATGCTTTCAGTGTCCTTTTTCTGTAGATTCTTGTATGAAGACCATGCTTCACAGACCACACTGAGGTCATCCTTTTTGTACCATTTGTCTAGTACACCAAAGATCTGACTGACTGCAGCATCATCATTTATGGAGATCTCTCCATTCTGCATTGCCAGCCTCACTTTCTCGTTGACTCCCTTGTCTGTAGGAAGAACACTGTACAACAGGAAACCCCGTCTACGTTTTTCTGTCTTGGTGAATTGAGTCCACAGTGATACATCAAAGTGCAATCTTCGTATGAAGTGGTATCCACCTTCCATACTGGTGGGGCCACAAAATTGTCCTTTACTTTTTCAGCCATGTCTACTGTTGATTCTGTCTACCTGTTCTAGTAACATCACTCTGCTGCCATGAAAAGGAATCTATGGCTCTTTGGGACTTTCTAGTACTTGCATAGGTAGTTCCTTATCTTGTCTATCTCTAACTACTGGCATACATTAAGCCCCACCAGACCTGCAGAGGGAGATAACAACAAAGAACCTTATTAATAAAGCTAATCCTAACAGAGAGGATCCTGCATTTGTGCGAAATAAAGCATTCGAGAACGTATCATGATACGCAACATAATTACAGGCCATGCCACTCTCTGTGAAAATCTCTTTGACCGTACACCCATGCATAGTGCATGTATTAATCCATTTTCTCTGCAAACGATCAGCTGGGCGAGAGAGAGAAAAGCCCACTGTGCGACAATAGAACTCCACGCGTATAAATGGCCTATCGCCCGTGGCGAAATAGGCAAGCTCCCGTGTATACAATGTAGTACCGTGCGTACGGCTCTCTGCGAGCAATCAGCTGGACGATCATGTGTGTGTGTGTGTGTCCACGAAAGATGATCTCAAGCTTTCGCTGCACCCTATTATCCCTCTGAAACAGGGTCCAGCGCATATTTCGTTTTTCTTTGTTTTTTGTGCCGCTCTCGACGTCGACACGGAGGCGGAGCGCGGACGAAACCCGGACAGGGAATAGAAGACACCCTCTTGCTGCCGACGGCACCGGTCTCGGGGGCCCGGAGCAGACAGCTTCGAAGGAGATAGCTGCACAAAAAATGCACGGGAAGGCATGGGGGCAATCCTTACGCGATTATAATATAGGATTCGCAAAGAAATTTTACACATGTTAAAAATTTATTTGCGACATGGAAAACTGCTTGCGAATTTTCTTGCAACGTTTCACAAACCCTGGCAAAATCCCTAATTCGCTACGTTCACAAGCATTCACCGGTCAGTGAGATACCACCTTTACAGATTAATATTTTGTTACCGTATATTTAGGTGATCCGAGTATCCTCTCGGATCACCTATTGTATCTGTACGGATTCTTTCTTCTTCTTCTTCTTTATTTCTTTCTCCTCAAATGTTGTGCAGAGGTTAACTCAAAAAGTCATTCACCTATCACTTCTAAACTGATACCATATATGTATCACGTCATAAGGACGACAGATCTAATGTATCACTGTGATCAGTCAACCATGACGTCACTATGACGTCATTATCTGAAAACACGTTCACATTCGTATCTCATTAATGGAATGGATTTTCTCAATGAAATTTACATATCATATAGTTCAAAACAAGCTCTATTGATATATTTCATAAAATTTAGTCACGTTCATAGTAAACGAGCGCGTACGCGCGCGTTGAAATTTTAACATGCTCCAATCGAGCTCAAAATTGTTTTGCACACGTTTCAGGTCATTTGGAGTATTTAAGAAAAAATCGACGGACGCGTACGCGCGCGCGCATATACGCACGCACAGCTCATATGCAATAGAAATTTCCCGTTTTTTCACACGTATCGGATGTCTGAAATGTCAACGAATGTTTCTACCAAGTTTCAAGTCAATCCGACTCAATATGACGTCATACGGGCCCGTCAAAGTTGAAATTCCGCGCGCGCGTCAATGGCGATATACAGTGCAACAATGCCAAAAAACCGCCAATTTTAAATCCGATTTTACTCGTCAGGATGGACGGTGACCCCCCATTTTCTTTACATATTTTGAAAGCTGATGAGTTGTACATATCATTTCATGGGTTGGCGATACTGACAAAATGATTAAAAGATATCAGATTTCTTAAAAAAATAAAAAAAGTAAATTTTCAAAATGACGTCTTCAAAATTGAAGTTCACTCGAGCGTATCTCACTTATCCTTTGCCGATTTTCACCTAACTTTCAGTATGTTGTAGCTTATTTAATGTTCTTTCATATTTATTATTACAAACTTTTGATTGGATGACGTCATCACCTCGTAAAAATGGATTGAAAGTATCCTTGTAAAATTTGACCAGTTTACGTGTTATCTCTATGGGAGAGCAGTTTTTCTGGAAGTGAAAATTGACATGACTATCTTTTTCGAGCACAAGCTCACTTATGCTTCGGTGAATTTTTCCCAGATTTTAATATGTTGTAGCTGAGACTTTGGGCTATCGTGATGTGCCCTTCGTTTTTTCATACGATGTCGGGATCACGTCAAAAAACTTACTTGAAATTAAAGTTTATCTTCGATGTATTGAAATATTTCTTTCTTTTTGCAACGTTATGTACAATAACTCAAGAAAAACATACCCTATCACCACCATATTTTGCACATATTTAGTTCATGTCACGAACATTATTTCATAAAATAACAACGACTTGATCAGACGCCATCTTGGGTATGTAAATTAGGGTCAAAGGTCATAGATGTTTCATCCTGTATCTTGGTGAATACATGTCCTATCTTTCCCATATTTTGCACACGTAAAGACCATGTTACAGGGATCATTTCATAAAATAACCACTTTTTGCTCAGATGCCATCTTGTCTGTGCAAAGTGGGGTCAAAGGTCATATGTACTTCTTTTTCTATTTTCGCTATGACGTGTTATCTCTATGGGAGGGAATGTTTTTAGATGTGAAAATTGACATGACTCTCTTTATCGAGCACTATCTTACTTATGCTTCGGTGAATTTCTCTCAGATTTTAGTATGTTGTAGCTGAGACTTTGCACTATCACGATTCGAATCATTGATTAAAAAAGAAATCGGATCACCTTAATTTGTCAGTGATGACAAATTACAATCTCTAGTTTTTATTGTTCTCTCTGGACAAACAAACCATGTAAAATGTGCAGTACATTACCATTAACTGGTTTATAATACACACATACAAAATTACACGTAGATACCATGACTGAATGTGAATGAAGTATAACACTATGTTGGCACAAGTAATAGCAAGTTATTCAACGCAAAACAAATAATACTGGTAAGTCGTGAGATAGCTTAAGTTTTAATTATTGCAAGACTCTGCCTTACTATTAACTGGTTTATAATACACACCGTATACAAAATTACATGTACGAGATACCATTACTGAATGGGAATGAAGTAAACACTACGTTGACACAAGTTGGCAAGTTATTAAATGCAAAACAAATAATACTGGTAAGTCGTGAGATATATAAGTTTTAATAATTGCAAGACTGCCTTCTCTGATTATTTTCTCTACACAAACAAATACAGATATATGCAGTAATTTCAAATAGATGACTTGTGGTAGTTAATGCACCCATGAAAAAAAAAATGTTCCCATAATATACCCATCAGTCAAACCTATGAGTAGTCTTGGCATATTTTTATTACACAAATATATGGATCATTACATTGAGAAAGAATAAAAAGGAATCATTTGGGAATTGATACGACAAAAGAAGAAAAAAGAAGGGGTTGGAATGCGGTCTTTAATTTTCTTACAAAAATCCCTCCGCATCTCATGTACAGAAAGCATGTTTGAAAAGCACACGGCAGGGTCAGATTCATGATGCTACACCTACATGTACATGTATTCTTGTATTTATGTAGAAACATTCTAAAAGAATGATTTTTTTTGTTGTGAATTACAGTATAAAATGATATTGAACAAAATCAGATTGTATCAAATGCGTTTGTTACTTTTTCTAAACAAGTAGAGTGACATGCATTTACTTGCTGCGTATTTCACGTTCTTGGTGCTCAGCAGGATTGTGATGATGTCACGAATTATTCCGGCTGTAATCTTTTATGATGCACTTGTCAGAAGGGTTGAAAATGCATTTTTCATTTTTTTCCTGATAATCTCTTTGCATTTTGTACATGTGTTCTTGAAATGTATCAACAGGGCCGAATTCATGATTCTTATTTGTGCCTATCTCTACCTCAGATATCAGCAGGATTGCAATGATTTCATGAATTACTTCGGCTGTAGTCTTTTATAATGCACGCACCAGAAGGGATTGCAAATGCATTCTTTATATTTCTCCCAATAGTCTCTTTGCATTTTGTACATGTGTTCTTGAAAGGTACATGACAGGGCCGAAAATATTGATTCTTTTTGTGCCTATCACTACCTCATATATCAGCGTAATTGGGATGGTTTCATGAATTATCACTAATTATTTGTGAAATGCTATGCAAAATGAAAATGAACACAATCAGATCTATTCAACACTGTTAATAGTCCAGGCTAGGCTCCATAGAAAGTGCACCTAACCTTGTTTTTTGATATATACAATGTTTTTTGATGGTTTCTTGTCAATTCGAGGGTGCTGATTCCAAATCTGATTGATGCCACTCGCGTAACCTTGAGCATTTTCGGCAAAATGCAAGAATCCATAATGGCCACCAGATATGCTAATTTGGCCATGATAATCCCAGTTATGTCAATTTTATGACCAATTATTCCATCAAAGTTTTTTTTAGGTGATACGCTATCAGCGTATCACCTATTGTGATTGTCAAAATCTCTCTTTATTTTCTTTTATTCTTCTTTCTTTCTGGATAATTTTGTGTCGTGAATATCTCAACAATGACATTACGGAATGACATGAAATTTTCAGTCAACATGTCTCATGACAATATCTAGCCACAATAAGGTTTTCATGCAGTAACATATCTATGACGTCATCTAGGCGCCATTTTGTGATTTTCGGACCATGTCACATGATCGGTCATAACTTTATAACTAAATGTCATTTCTGTATCATTTCCGGTGGACATAAAGTTCAGGTCACGCTCTATCTTACTTTTTAATGCTAATTACCTAGGACATCATTACGCGCGCGTCAAACTTTTAAAAGGTTCAAAACAACTTTCCAATGGGAAATCTCGAAGTTTCAGACAATTTTAAGCGTTCCGCGCGTTCGTGTCCGTGCGCGTAAGCAACATGAAAATGCACATTTTTTTACAGATTTGGATTCCTCATACATTAGGTAACAATATCCATTGATTTCCGATCACTTTTGACCTATAACAAAGGAATGCGCTGGCGTCAAAGTTGAAATTTCGTGTGCGCGTCTATGTGGAAATATAGCGAAAAACATGTCTTTGTTTATTTCGCCATAGCTCTTTAAATCGTCCGTTGACCCTATGATTTTATTGCAGATTACAAAAGCATATGAATTGTAAATAACATTTCTAGTATCAATATTGCCAGGAAAACTCGATGACGTCATAATAGTCATCTTAAATTTTAAAAAAAAGTGGAATTAATTTTTTTGAGGTACTGTTTCTGACATTCATTTGCTTGTATCTCTCTTGTTTAAGCTCAATGTTATCCCAAATTCAGATATGTTGTTCTTTGAACATTTGCCTTTCAAGTCCATGTGATGGTTTTGAAATCTGATGACGTCATCATACTGGAAATTGTGATTAAAGGTAAAGACTCAAAATCAGACAAGTTTACGTGTTATGTCTATGGGAGGTGATTTTTTTTTTTTAACCATGCATTGACTTGACTACGTTTAAGCACCTTTACCTCAGCTGATTTTGCTCCATTTCCTCTGAAACTTAAGTATCTTGTAGCTCAGACAATAAGCTGCAGTAATCATACATTTTATTTTTTGAAATCTCCTCATCAGGTTGACAATTTTGCAGCTTAAAACTGAAAATGAAAATGGAATGTTGACGAAATGATTCCTGATTCATCTTTCACATACATAAGCTTACGTTCCTCATATTTTCTCGTCGAGACGTATGGCGGAGTGATTAAAGGCGACGTCTCAGAGACGTGAGGTTGCACACGTGCGGGTTCGAACCCCACAAGAGCACGAAAGAAAATACTTTAGCTCACCTGAGCCAAAGGCTCAAGTGAGCTATTGCGATCGCCCTTCGTCCGGCGTCCGTCGTGCGTCGTCCGTCGTCCGTCGTCCGTCGTGCGTAAACTTTTACATTTTTATCTTCTTCTTGAAAACCCCAAGACCGATTTTCATCAAACTTGGCAGGTAGCATCCCTAGGGGGTTAGGAACTCAATTTGTTAAAATGGGCACCATGCCCCACCCAGGGGGCCCCCAGGGGGGCCCAAACCCCCCAAAATTAAGGAATCTGTAAAAATCTTCTTCTCTAGAACCAGAAGTGATAGAGCTAAGTTAATACTATGAGTTAGTACATTGATGACTGTAGTTTCAAGTTTGTTCATGGCAGAATCAGGGGTGCCCCCCCCTTGGGACCCAGGGGAGGGGTCCTAATGGGGCCTAAATTATACATTTTCATCTTCTTCTTGAGAACCCCATGACCAATTTTCACCAAACTTGGCAGGTAGCATCCCTAGGGGGTTAGGATCTCAATTTGTTAAAATGGGCACCATGCCCCACCCAGGGGCCCCAGGGGGGGCCAAACCCCCCAAAATGAAGGAATCTTTAAAAATCTTCTCTAGAATCAGAAGTTATAGAGCTAAGATAATACTATGAGTGAGTACATTAATGACTGTAGTTTCAAGTTTGTTCATAGCAAATCCAGGGGTGCCCCTCTTGGGGGCAGGGGGGGGGGTTGGGGGGGGGGTTGGGAAGGTCCAAATGGGGGACATTTTCATCTTCTTCCTGAAAACCTCATGATGGATTTTCGTCAAACTTGGCAGGTAGCATCCCTAGGGGGTCAGGATCTCAATTTATCAAAATGGGCACCATGCCCCACCCAGAGGGCCCCAGGGGGCCTCCAATCCCCCCAAATTAAGGAATCTTTAAAAATTTTGGCCCTTATTGTACATTTTCATCATCTACTTGAGAAGCCTGGTCAAATTTTAGTAGAGCTGTGAATAATTTAGATTAGTGACTGCGTGAAAGGTGAACTTGCGATACTCAGGTGAGCGCTAGACCCGCGGGTCTCTTTTTTTTTTTTTATTGCTTTTTTTCTTCAATGGAGTACTACACCTTCGCCCATGTAGAAATCACGTTCGCATGTAAACACACCTATACGCATACACACACACACACACACAGTATCCCTTTGTTTTGTGTTGGAGACTGCATATCTTCTACTGCTGCAAAATTTTGCAGGCTGGGTTTCTCAAACTGATCATAGTAAATTGAAACAAAATGATATTTATTTTGTGCTAACGAAAAGTTCGTTTTGTTTTGGAATTCTGGCATCTCTGAAGTGTGAGCGAAATTTGTTCATATCAATTCAGTAACACAATGTAATCGTGGTTACTTTGTGCTGATTTATACATGTAACAAGCTATACATTGTGAAAAAGGTGTTTGAATTGTTCCTTTAAGTCAGTCTTCTGTATTGATGATTATTTGTCAATTAGTGGCTTTTGTGGAGATTCAGATAGTGATAAAAAGTATGGATGATAAGTGCAGCGATAATTCCTACAGTTAGTTCAAAGTTGTGTTACAGAGGTTTGATACATACATTTAGCATTGTGTGTGTGTATACTTGTACGTGTGTATACAGGTTGGCCATATGACACATTCTAGACAATTAATCTTAATTAATTAGCAAACATGATCAGCTATGGAACTGAATTTTGTATTGATGTATAACATAAATTTCAATCAAACTGTGACGAGTTTAAAGGGATAGCTCAACTCTGTGTAAAAATAAAGCAATTATAAGGAAATTTTAGGGGAATTTGATAACCATGCCTATAATAATTTCACACAGGTACTAATAGCTGCCTCATCACCTCTTGTTTAGTCGTATCAACCACCAAACTAAAATCTTACCATGAATATGGTGTACTTTGAACAATTGCCTCTGAAGTCCATGTAGCTTTGTAGATGATTTCTAATTTGATGACATCATCATACTAGAAGTTGCGATTAAAGGCAAGATATCAAAATCAGTGAAGATTAAGTGTTATGTCTATGGGAGGGGATTTTTTTTTCTAACCATGCATTGACTTGATAACGTTCAAGCACCTTTACCTCACTTGATTTTGCTTCATTATACCCCCGCCAAACGAAGTTTGAAGGGGGTATATAGGAATCAGCTGACGGTCGGGCGGGCGGTCGGTCCGTTGCAAATCTTGCGTCGCGAACTACTTCCTCAGTTTTCAACCGATTCCCATAAAACTTGGCACAGATGTGTGCCTTGGGTTGTAGATGTGCAAGACGTATTTTTTGACAGTACCCAAAAGTACGTTGCCATGGTAACGGCATATTATGGGCAAAAATGGGTACAAATCTTGCGTCGCGAACTCCTCCCACAGTTTTTGATCAATTTTTATGAAATTAGGTACAGATGTTCATCTGAATATGTTAATGTGCAAGACACATATTTCCGCAGTGGCAAAAAGTGCGTTGCCATGGTAACGGCATGTTATTGGTAAAATATAGGGCAAAATGCTTCATGGCAAAACTGCTTCATCAGTGTTCTTCCAATTCTCATGGAATTCATATTGAATGTTTGTCTTAGGATATAGGTCAGCATGACACATTTCTTGACAGTGACAAAAAGTATGTTGCCATGGTAACAGCTCACATATTATGAGCCAAAATGATGGAAAATTTTGTGTTGCAAACGACTTCCTCAGTTTTTGCCCAATTTCCATGAAACTTGGTACAGATGTGTGCCTTTGGTTGTAGATGTGCAAGACGCATTTTTCGACAGTACCCGAAAGTACTTTGCCATGGTAACGGCATATTAATGGCAGAAGATCAAGGAAAGATCTTGCGGATTTAACTACTTCCTCAGTTTTTTGACCAAAGCTTATGAAATGTTGTTTTGACCAAAGCTTATGAAATGTTGTTTGGCGGGGGTATAACCAGTCGCTGTAGCGACATTTCTAGTTTCCTCTGAAACTTAAGTATCTCGTAGCTCACACAATAAGCTGCAGTAATCATGCATTTTATTTTTTTTTTTGCAAATCTTCTCATCAGATTGACAATTTTGCAGCTTAAAACTGAAAATGAGAATGGAAGGTGGACGAAACGATTCCTGATTCATCTTTCACATATAAGCTTACGTTCCTCATATTTTCTCGTCGAGACATATGACTGAGAGGTTAAAGGCGACGTCTCAGAGACGTAAGGTTGCATACGTGCGGGTTCGAACCCTATAAGAGCACGAAACAAAATACTTGTATCTTTTACTTTTTTTCTTCAATGGTGTATTACACATTCGTCCATGTAGAAATCACGTTCGTATATAAACGTACCTATACACACACACACACACACACACAAAATATCCATTTGTTTGTGTTGGAGACCACATTGCTTCGACTGCTGCAAAATTTTGCAGGCTGGCTTTGTCAAACCGATCATAGTATGTAATGATGATGAAGGAGGTGTTGTACTTTGAACAATTGTCTTTCAAGTCCATGTCAGTGTTTTGTAATTTGATGACGTCATCACTCTGAAAATTGTGATTAAAGGCAAGGTATCAAAACAAGCCGATTTTACGTGTTATGTCTACGGGACGTATTTTTCCCTAGTTGCCAGAAATGGCATAGCGCCATTAGTTGTTACAAGGCCTCATTGCCGTCTAGCAATACATTACATATTCACGCGGCCACGTTTGTTGAGTGGGCATTGACTTTTCCCGCCTGTTATATCTATACATTGTTTTTTGTCTTGCCTTTTCCGTCGATGTTCCGTGGCCGAGTGGTTAGAGTAACAGTTTCCCATGCACGCATTTGAGGGATCGATGTTCGGAGGACACTTTTGTTTTTGATTATTGTTTAACTCTTTTCAGATAACGTTTCATATTCACATTCTTTTCATTGTCGACCAAGGATGACCGGTATCTAATATCAACCCAGCGTATCACCAACTCGTCTTCAGTGACGAGTTTCATGTCTCGTTAATTTTTGTTCCTTGAGTAATTCTACTTGCACATGCAAGAAATTTCTCATTTGAAGAGGTACATTTAGTATTTTAAGCTTATTTTCAATTCAAAATGACTGCCACTCCTATACTCGTGTACCATATGAATGGCAAAAAATATGCATAGAAATAGAAGACGAATTTTCAGTCACATACCTACGCTTTTATCAAGTTTTGCATGTGCAATTCAAATCTGATGAGTGCCACTAGCAAACAAACAGAAAATTTATTGTTTTTAGGCTTATTATATTCTTCTTAATACAAAACTTCAAAATGGATTCCACTCACATACCCCTGCACAATATGAATGGCAAAGTGTACATGAAAATAAACAAACTTTTTTTTTCTGTCACTCAGGTACACTGTTTATCAATTTGTGTGCTGATTATAAATCAGAAGGTTGTTAGTAACAAAAGCTATTTTATTTTTTGATGCAAACATCCAAATTTGCTACCTCAATCTGAATTTTTCCCTAGGAATTTGGAAATATCCACCAAAGCTTGAATTGACGCCAACATCAAGATTGTTTATCAGGAATTATTAGATATGAACATTTGATACTTACAAATGTACTTGCCTTGAGATGTTCAACATCATAATATTCACTCTGATTTACTGAATTAAAAGGCTGAATCCTAGATGATGACACAAATTAAATTTCCAATTACATGTCCTGTTCTACATTATCTAAAAGCGATATACAAACTTTTCAGTCCCCTCATCCGAGAAAGAACATGAGGCAGGGGAAAGTGGAAAAAAGGGACCACCTCACTTCCTGTCGTCAATTCTCTGAAATGAAAGCAATGCCCAAAAGTTGTTCATGTTAACCCAGATGAATTTTATATGGTAGATGAATTTTACTACCAATTTTTATGCCTCCGCCACGAAGTGGTGCCGGAGGCATCATGTTTTCGGGTTGTCCGTACGTCCGTCCGTCCGTCCGCTTTCGTTTACGCGATAACTTGAGTAATATTTACTGGAATTTTACCAAACTTGGTCCAAGTATGAAGTATAATGGGGCAATTATTTGATTAGATTTTGGGTGAAATCGGCTAAAGGTCAAAGGTCAAAGGTCAAGGTCAAATCATGAAATTGTATCCGTTTACGCGATAACTCAAGACTGGATACAGCAAATTTCACCAAACTTTGTTGGAGGATGATGTATAATGGGACAATTACTTGATTAGTTTTTCAGTGAAATCGGACAAAGGTCAAAGGTCAAAGATCAAGGTCAAATCTTAAAATTTATCTGTTTACATGATAACTCAAAACTGGATGAAGCAGCTTTCACCAAACTTGGTCCAAGGATGATGTATGATAGGACAATTAGTTGAGTAGATTTTAGTGACATTGGCAAGAGGTCAAAGGTCAAACAGTCAAGGTCAAATGCTACAAATGTTGCAATTTCCCCCATATCTATGCAATGCCCAAAGGTATTTTCTTGAAACTTGGTGTGGACATGTACTACTGCATAGAAATTCTCCAGAGAGAGTTTCATGTCATAAGGTCAAAGGTCAAAAGGTCAAAGGTTAGGTGAAAATGTTGCAATATCACTTTTCTCCCAAATGGTTCAATGTATCTTCGTGGAACTTGGTACATACGCATGTACTGACTGGCAGGGATTATCTAGAGAATCTAGGGGTCATGAGTCAATAGTCAGGGGTCAAAGGTCAAGGTCATCTCAAAATTTTACTATTTCCCTCATATGCGTGTATATGCAATGCTTGCATTATTAGTTTCAAAAATTAATACATGCATTACCTAATGGAGATTCTCTGGGAAATTTCCAGCCAGAAGGTCAAAGGCCAAAGGTTAAGGGTCAAAGGCCAGGTTTCAATGCCCCCCCCCCCCCCTCAAAAAAAAAAAAAAAAATCCATTTTGTACCGTCATTACACTCTTTCTTCATACCTTGGAAATTACTCAATGCATAAACCTATAAAAAGGTCTGTCAGAATTCAAGTAAAAATTCTCATTTCCCATTAATATGTGTACCTGCACTCTTAAAAAATTAAAGCAAACCCAGTTCAAGACATTTCTGACAAACCTGTCATTTCAATATTTTGCCAGTTATGTGAAACTGTCATGGATCACACATTGTGAAGACATTGTACTATACGCCTATTGGGAGAATCATGCATTATGGCGGAGGCATCAGTCGCCATAGCGACATTTCTAGTTTTTATGCCTCCACCACGAAGTGGTGCCGGAGGCATTATGTTTTCGGGTTGTCCGTCCATCTGTACGTACGTCCGTCCGCATTCGTTTACGCGATAACTTGAGAAATATTGACTGGAATTTTACCAAACTTGGTCCAAGTATAAAGTATGATGGGGCAATTATTTGATTAGATTTTGGGTGAAATCGGTCAAAGGTCAAAGGTCAAGGTCAAATCATGAAATTGTATCCGTTTACGCGATAACTCAAGACTGGATCATGTAAAATTCACCAAACTTTGTTCGAAGATGATGTATGATGGGACAATTACATGATTAGTTTTTTAGTGAAATTGGACAGAGGTCAAAGGTCAAAGATCAAGGTCAAATCCTAAAATTTATCTGTTTATGTGATAACTCAAAACTGGATGAAGCAGCTTTCACCAAACTTGGTCCAGGTATGTTGTATGATGGGGAAATTAGTTGAGGAGATTTTAGTGACATTGACAAGAGGTCAAAGGTCAAAAGGTCAAGGTCAAATGCTAAAAATGTTGCTATTTCCCCCATATCTATGCAATGCCCGAAGGTATTTTATTGAAATTTAGTGTAGACATGTACTTCTGCGTAAAGATTCTCCAGAGAGAGTTTCATGTCATAAGGCCAAAGGTCAAAGGTTAGGTGAAAATGTAAACAATTTCACTTTTCTCGCAAATGGTTCAATGTATCTTCATGGAACTTGGTACATATGCATGTACTGACTGGCAGGGATCATCTAGGGAATTTAGGGGTCATGGGTCAATAGTCAGGGGTCAAAGGTCAAAGTCATCTCCTCAAAATTTTACTGTTTCCCTCATATACTACCATAGTATATGCAGTGCTTGCATTATTAGTTTTAAAACTTAATATATACAAGTATTACCTAATGGAGATTCTCTGCGAAATTTCCAGCCAGAAGGTCAATGGTCAAAGGTTAAGGGTCAAAGGTCAGGTTTAAATGACAAAAAAAAAATCTATTTTGTACTGTAATTACACTCTTTCTTCATACCTTGAAAATTACTCAATGCATAAATATACATTTTATATAATAGGGTTGGTCAGAAGTCAAGTAAAAATCCTCAATTCCCCAAATATGTGTACCTGCACTCTTAGACAATTATAGCAAACCCAGTTTGAGGAAAGTGAACATTTAAGACATTTCTGACAAGCCTGTCATATCAATATTTTGCCAGTTATGTGAAACTGTCATCACACATTGTGAAGACATTGTACTATACAACTATTGGGAGAATCATGCATTATGGCGGAGGCATCAGTCGCCATAGCGATATTTCTAGTTTTTTTTCGGAGTGAATATGTTTGCGTATATGATGTCAAGGGAGACTGAGATCTGTACAGTGCTGCCTCATTCTGAAAGCAGTGTTATAACAAATTTGACAAATTTGCTCTCAGCACATCAGATGCAAGGATTTTAGTAGCTTATAACATTTTGTCAAAAAGAAAAGATCTGACAGAACGCTTCATGAAATGCCCCCTTGAACAACCTGCCATCAATGCGTCTGAAATCCCACAAGCCTATATTTCCCTCCCGTAACTTGAAAGCTTTGGCCCCAAAACAGGTTGGTGCAGATGCTGGTCTGATGTCATCTCTGATACCACCCAAGTTACCTACAACTGTCTCTGGCCTGGCAACAAAGCCATAGGGCTTCAATGGGTGGTGATCAAGCAAGTCTTCATGCCTTAATTCTATTTCTTTGGCAAATAATCACCCTCTGACCCCTGAGGAAGTGCTGAACATCACCAGATGGCAGATGTGGTTGCAATTAAAGCAATTGCAGAACTAATATGCATCTTTAGCCTGAGAACTCTGCAAATTTTGGGCTGATGTCGCCTGCTGCCGACATCCAATTAAAGGGTTCTTTAAAGACAATAAAATTCAGACAATTTACACACAGTTCGTGATCGCCATGTTCATCAGTACTCTATAATACTACGGGTACCAAACGAGGCCTTACTGAGCAGACAGGAAAGTGCGTGCTAATCCTGTACAAAACAAATGGACAGCGCGCGGTCCTCAAGCCTACTATCTTTGCTACTAGTATACGCACATCACCTCAGTTGCTGCGCGCGGTCTTTGAAGTTTTTGTTGTTGTTTATCAAGTGTCTTTGATTGTTTTTAGAGGTGCTTGAGAGGTGCACACAAATTTTGCATGCGCGCCAGAGGTTTTTGATGCGTGCGTTGTAACAACTCGGACCTGCGAGTAGCCAAAACGCTACAATGTAGTTTGTACAGGCCGCTACCATATGCATAGTACACCACACTGTACAATCCAGAGATACAAACAATACAACTCATCCCGCCGTCAAGCAAAGCGAGGCCGAGTTATCCCTGAATCCGAGTCTAGCATGACCCCGTTCGGGTAAGTTCTGAGACTGAACGTTTTTGGTTAATATTTCCCATTTTCGTCGTTACCCATCGAATATCTTGTTATTACAGCGTTCTGAATCTGACAACTTTTGCAGGCGTACCAGAACTTTTTTTGGGCTCTAACAGTGTTTTTCAGATCTGCACAAGGGGTGGTATGGGTACAACCACACATCTAAATGATTTGGCTTTATGTAACTCTACGCACAATTTTGGCCTACAAGTTATAAAGCATTTAGCCACATGCTTGTAGGCAACAGCTGTGTACACTGCCGAACAGTGAAGTTCAATTCATACTTGATCCTACATCTACGTTTCATTAATTGATATTTCATAATTTTTCAAACCGCAATTATAAGTTTTGTCAGTCCATGTAATGTTTGTACACCATTTTGAATATTAAGTCTAGAAATGGTATAAATCACAGTGTTCAATAGAATTTAGGGGCTGTAGTCTTTTCTATCAATATCAGGTCATTCAGTTGCAAAGTAACAAATTTTCAGTGAACATTTATTATTTTACCTTCACATGTTAGTACATAGATGTCAGTCCAGTGTAATGTATGTTCGCCCAAACAGTTTCATTTTGGCATAAATTGCTTGTTTGAAGCAATTTGGGGGGTTTTCTCAGAGACCATACTGTTGGGGGGTAATACACACTGGAAACAGAAAATAACCTGTAATGTACCCTTTTACCTTGGAAATGCCGACATATGCAACAAAAAAGTGATTTTTTATTTATTTCATTTACTTGCATTACCCTGTTGTGAGAACACATGTAAATGCGGACCTAAATTGTATATTTCATCTTTTTGCTGAAAACAGCATAATGGATTTTCACCAAACTTGGCAAGTACACTGTAGCATTCCTAGGGGGATAGGATCTCATAGTGTTTGAATTGGCGCCATGCTTTCCTTGGGCGCATTAGGGTGCCAAAACCTCCTAAATTAAGTAATATTCAATAATATTCTTCTCTAGAATCAGAAGTGATAGAGCTTTAAGTCTTTTTTTTTTCCAAACTGCACAGTCCAACCTTCTATAAAGTACAATGTACTTGGCAGGTATTTTTACCAGTGTGATGGAATATGCAAATGGACACCATACCCCCAGCTCTCAAAGCTGCCCCCGTCCTAAGTTTCCAATGTTCTCAGGTAAGAGTCTGCAAGAATGCATAGAAGGTGAACTTGCGATACTCAGGTGAGCACGAGACCCCCAGGGTCTCTTGTTTCCAGTTGTGAACCTTTCACCCCCCCCCCCCCAAAAAAAAATAAATAAATAAATAAATGAATAGAATCCTTGCTAGGAGCTTGCAGGTACAGTATAGATGGAATGGGTCCAGATGTTGCAATGAGTTTTCAATGAGCAATCAATTAGGGTGGCAGACATAGTGCACTTTACCTTTGGTCACAGTAGTCCCCGTGTCACACACAATGGCCCAGCAATATGGTGCAATTAACTCCACGATAAGAGGCAAAAGCTTTTGAATTAGCAAATAAGCAAATAAGCAAATGACAAAAAATCTCGAAAGTTCACCTCTTCATAACTCCCTTATTTTACCAATGTATCTAATATGGATATCATCCTCTACATGAATTTTGTGCCAAAATGCTGATCATATCTTTCGTTTGAGTCAATCGTGGGAAAGGGTTACGATTATTTCCCGACACACATCTGTTACAGCACGAATATGCATTTGATTAACATTGCTAGTCTGTATACCTTGGACTCACTACCTGTGAAGTTTTGTGTTTGCACAATTATTAGCAGGTCAAAGTCAGAGCAAATAACCAACCAAATTTATGAGATAATGCTGAACATGAACAATTAGATCATCCTTCTGCACATGCGTTCTCTACTGGTCAGTGCATGATTAGCCAATCAGCGGTGTCGGGTTCAGTGACACGATTCCGGTCTCACTGTTCGGTCCATGGGGCAGAGGGCATGAACCGTGCAATGTGCTTCAACAGTTGGATGCAGCACAAAAACCAATACATTGGACTGTGTAACGCTTACGCTATAGATTTTACGTTGGGCCACAAATGACGTTTATCTCGATTTTTTTCCCGACATAACCGTGTGACAAAATTACAGAAAAGATATTTGGAACAGAGTATGGACATACTACCACAAGCCATATACTGAAGTTTCATTCGTGGGCAATAAAGAAAAATGTGAGAAAATAATGCTTTTTTAAAGACCAAATTTTCTGCTTTGGAAGCTAAGTTTCGCCGGTATTTTCACAGGTTTCACCTCAATAAACCCAAAGTAACTAACATATTGCAGTGTTAGTAGAATAGTTTCTCTTTCAATTTGCTGTATAGATTTTATCATTCAGTGGCTTCTGAGGCGAGATATTGAGATTGTCCTACAACACTTCCCCAGCAGTTTTGCATAAAATATTGTTTACTGTATGCAAATAAGGCAGCTGCACCGTATCGCGGAGCCTGCACAGGGAAAGTCCTGCACAGCAGAATTTTCCCCTCCAAAAATATGCTGGGGACTTTCACCAGGTCTTCCACCTTCCCCATAAAGCAAGTTGGGTCTGGGGACCAAATTTGGAGGAGAAAGTGGCCTTGGGTCGTAATTGATAATTACCCAGGTCTGTATTCATCTAGGGCTGTGTTCATCATCTTTCCCCTGTTTAAACGGCTTTCAAAAGCTGCTTCCAAAGCCCTTTAGAAACGGTTTCCAAAATAGTTGCATTTATCAACTCTTCGCGAACACGATAACTGGCCTGTCACTGCACAGCTGCATTGCGCAATTCCACCTGAGGAGAAGAGGTCATATAAGGCGTGCATGGTTCGTAACTGCAGTACAAAGCCGTTTCAAAACAGGTTAGCGTTTTTTTCTCGCTTCAAACGGCTTCTAGAAACAGGTTTCTGGAAACCTGTTTAGGAAACCTGTTTCGGAAAGCACAAATTTGCGGCTTTTGAAAAGGCTTTCAAAACAGCTTTGCGTTTATCATCTCGTAAAAAATCCCTGAAAACCGTTTGGAAAACCTGTTTCTGCCGAGAAAAAGAGTTGATAAACGCACCCTAAAGTGCACATGAGACTTATGCCAAGTGGCATGGCTATCTAGCCCCAAGCGCTGATTGCTCCCCCCCCCCCCCCATGCTTTTAGGGAGGGGACAGTTGAGATAGTCACGTAGAAAGTCAGTCACAAAAAAAGGTACCGGTACTGTAAAACATGATATATTCGTGGCATGAATTTTTCGCGAATTGGAGCCAACGGCCATTTTTGCGGCATGAAATTTTCACAAACTGCCACTGGCATTCAATGCATATAGTGTAGACAAGAACTTTCGCATGCATTTTAATTTCGTGAATCTTCGCGCTCGCGAAATTCACGAAATTAAAATGCACGCGAACATTCCTTGTTTTACAGTAAGATCTTTTCTGACTGGGATAGGGGCTGGAATAAGACTCCGCACTTTGTTAAAACAGATACCCCTGCCAGTAACTCTCCTGGCTCTGGCCAGGCCCGATCTAAGTCGTAAAATTTTGAGTTTATGAATGGGTCGAGCCAAAGTGGCCCGCGCTTGGCTCGGGCTATTTTGGCGCTGCTGTGAGCTAGCACCAGGCATGGGCCAGGGTGAGGCTGGCAGAGATCGAAGAGTATATGAACAGTAGCAGCACCAGGCTAGGGCCAAAATTCCCTGCATGCTCAAGGGTCACAATTACCTGGCCGTGCCTCCGCCGGAGCACGTGTTCAGTTACCTTGGTAGTTATCTCTTATTTGGCTGAGTTCATGAATGAGTTATCGTAAAAGTAGCGCGGCTCTGCTATATAGTTGCTGAATGCATTTTTTACTGCTTGGCGTGGGCCAATTTAGCTCGGGCCAGGAGCTGGCCAAAAATGCACAAGTTACTGAAAGGGGTATCGATCCCCACTATACAGTCCTGCCCAGTGTGTGAGTCCTTAGACAATAGATGCTTTTATGCTGGATGATATCCCTTTCAACCCAGGTGTAGAAATGGGGACCTAGCAATGCTGGCATAATGACAAAGGCATGGCCTCACGAAAAGCAGTGCTAATCCTGAAAAGACCATAATCTTAGTATTATTATACATGTTTAGATGTTTAGATGTTTAGAAATGGCCAAAGTTACTTATAGAATATACAAAAATGCAAGTTTTTATTATGGGTGCATTTATCAACTCACTTCTAGCATAGAATTAAGATTTTCGAACAACTTTCAGGGAGATTTTGGTAGTTGATAAATGCAAAGCTGTTTTGATTATGGGGTTAGAAATGTGTTTCTGAAATGCCAAAAAAAGTGCAATATCACACATGCTTTTGAGCCAGGGCATTTCTGTGAAGATGATAAACATAAAGTCATTTTGAAATGCATGTTCATAGCACAGACCAGCCCACGGCAACACTGCCAACTACACATCTGCGCTCCTTGGGTCAAACTGCGCAATAGAGCTCCGCAATGACAAGGCCTCCCTCTTGACTCATGACAGAGATGGTCAACGCAACAACTCAAGAAACGCGATCCAAAAGGCCGTTTGGATAGTGTGTATTAAAAGTTTCAAACATGGGAAATATGATAAATGCAGCTTAAGTTGTATGTCACAATCACCTGTGACTATTTTCAGATGGAAGTCAGCATTCTTGAAAGAAATATCATTACATGTAGTATGAAGCAGTGCTAGTAGTGATGTCAGTTTTGTGTCCATGTAAATGCATGCATAGCAGAGAGAAATAATAACAGCAGTTGGAACAGTAAAAAGAAATATATATTATTGGTCATGCCTCATACATAGTATGTAACTTTACCAACTTTTGCCACACCATTAAAAGTAGTTTGTAATTTATGATCTGTCATATTTCTCTGTTGTCTTCTACCTTTTAGACATGAACATTAAATTCAGCAAGTGCAGTGTATTTACAATGTACTGAGGGTGCATATTTCTTAGTGTTTGAGGGGAGAATAGAAGATATTAGGTAACAGTTACATTTTCTGTCTTATGCCTGCATACTTCACACACATTCTTCTGGAGATTGTGTAAGGTGGCTATGGGTTAGCTGATGACAAAAGGCACTATCAACTTATCTTGTGTCAACTGTGCACCTTTTTGTGTCATTGTGATGCAAATAGTGTGAACTGCTTCAGAGCAGGTACAACCCCATACACAATACCATGCATGTAGTGTGTTGTGTTAAATACAGTGTACATACTCTCCCACAGGTATACACACACCCAGGGAGAAAAGTTAGTAATGATCCAGATATTGGCATGAGTATATCAAATAAGAATTGTTGGTGGCTAAGCTTGATGGTAACACCCAACCAATTGATGACACATCTTTGTTATCTGTCAGGTTAATATGAAATACATGAATTTGCGCTTGGATGCCTCTATCTGTCTAAGGTGTCACAAAAACATTGTAAACATTCTTCCCTGCTTTGATCTTATGATCTCTGCCGCCGGCAAGCCAGTGCAAAACACAACACAGCTTTAAGAAACCAAATGTGCAGAAGATAATAGCTGTCATACTGTAAATCAAGGAAAATGATTACAAGAATGATCAAAAAATGAAAAACAAAATCATTAAAAGAATGATCGGTGCAATGATTTCCTCATCAAATTGGCAATTGCTTTAAAAAATTGTTGATTGTACTATGCATTATTGAATCATTAGGGGGAAAAAAAGAAAAACAATACACTGCCATAACGAAAACAAAAAAAAATAACAATTACGGCAAAAACCGGAAATTCTGGGAGGATAATATAGGTGATCGTAAGGCTGGGAGTTGGATTGAATTTCCAGGAGCCTCCCAGCAAAAACGGGAGGGTTAGCATCTCTGCTATCATTCGGACACTCCCAAGCAAGTGAAGACAAAAAAAAAAAGAAAGAAGTGATTTCAAACACATTTAAAACTCCTACAAAACTCAAGTAATTAACTTGTGATATTCCCTTTGGAAACATGTTATGAACTTTACAGTAAAACATTTCAGTTTCATGACTGATTTTATGTGGGTGATAAATTACACTTCTGCTGCAGTGTACACTACCTATGTGACTACCACTTGGTCGGCAGCCTTTAGCTTGTACTTGTATATCAATACATACACATTGTTTCTCAAAAATCCAGTCAAATCGCTTATCTACACGGGTGCTGGTCTTGATAGGTAGAGTGTATGCATTGGACAATCAGGAAAATGATTAGGCCATTTTTAATTTCAGTGGCCAAAAGCATTTGTGATCATGCCCTTTTTTTTTTTTCTTCCTCTATTAGGATGAGGTGATTGCTGTCAACAGTAAAATCATCATGAGCATAGAAGACCTCCTGGACTGGGTGATCATGGATGAGGTGCAATGGATTGATGGTTTCCCCACCATCTGCCCTAATAATGGCCTCAGTGAGAAGGGAACAGGCAAGAGCCAACCACTCTTGGCAGAAGGCCAAATTGGTGGGTCTACTCAGGAACGAGACAGGGCTGCCCTGGAGAAGTTTGCCCTCAACAGTGGTCTGAAGGTGAAAGATGTGATATACACAAGGAAAATAAGTGGTAAGACAAATTCATTATAGCAGTGACAAGATGAATGTTATAGTCAAGGCGCAGGGACCCAGAAAAAATGACTTTGTTCAACCCACCCCGTAGAAAAGGTTTGACTGCATGGGGTGGTCGGTTGAACCCTCTGGAACACCCCTAGGTAGTATGTGGTTCCAAATTGTGGTATCAATAAAATTTTACAGGCCACTTTAGTTGCGACAAGACCTTATTTTTCGAAAAAGAGTCTGCGCGCGCTAAGACTACTACACGCACCACTAGCACTGCTACAGGCGCCAGTGGCAGTGGTGCATGTAGTAGTCTTAGCGCACGCAGACTTTTTCTTTGACAAACAAGGGGTTTTTGCCTGCAAACTAACTTTACATGCCAAGCTGGGGTCGGTGTAGTGTAGTTTCTAGCCGTTTTTATTTCGTCTTTATTTCTCCGAGTTGCAGCAAGCCGAGTGAGAGCGCATACCGAGTGATTGCGACACCCGAACCGTTTTTTTTTGTCACAATCACTGGGTATGCGCCCTCACTCGGCTTAGCGCAATACAGCGGGCTTCTGCACAATACACAAGCTGCAACTCAGAGAAGTAAAGACGAAATAAAAACAGCTAGAAATTAGACTAGGGTCGGTGACACTTGTCGCTATTCGGGCACTGAAAATGACAAAGGAGTTTTTGCGTTTATTTCATGAAGAATTCATCAAAACTCCATAAAACTATATGTGACCCGCTACAACAAAAGGATCCTAAAGTCGCTGACGGGTGAGCCGAGAAAATCGAGTTTGAAGTCAGATCATCAAAATCGGTGAAAACATTCGGATTTCAGTTTTTGAGATAATTTTGTAGTCTAATGTATCGTCTATCATCTGCCAAAATTTTGAAGCTATATGACCAAAGGAAAGGCAAGAAAATAGCGTTTTTCTGGGCCATGATTTTCCAACTTGCAACGGAACAGAAACGTGTCCGCAGATTTGGATTTAGCGCCGCAGTTAGACTCCGCGCCCCTAGCAACGAGGGAGTGATCTCATTGGTCAGTGTGTGGCATCATTGTTACTGATTGGTCGTGCGTAGACCGCTGGCGCTAAGCTTGAATGAACATCGCAGAGGTTGCTAGGAGCATACCTTCTATTGTCAAACAGTGAAAACCTTCTTCCTTCTCATGATCATGATAGCGTCAGAAGGAAAACTTTGAAGGCGGTTTTACTCGAAACGATGATTTCCTAAACCTCTCAACATGCGCTAATAAAATCATCGATATCTCCGCAACCAAATACTTTTTTGAGTCATGTTATATATGATATTAAAGGGGAAGAGTAAGAGAATAATATCATGTCATTTTCAGAAAATTGTCCGCCCCCCCCCCCAACTTTTGGATCCTTTTATTGGAGCAGGTCACATATATGTACATGTTGCTAATGATGTCAGCAATACAATGTGATACATTGTAAGGTATAATATTGTGCATGGTTACCATGGTAACGGATACCTACAGGTGATTCAAAATGTGCAGTAATGAATTAATGGTAAGGAGAGAATGAGGGGAAAATCTTGGGCATCCTTTCCCTTTTATCCAGGCTAATTCTATAGTGTTGAGGTAGATACTTTAAAGGTAGGGGATACCTTTTACAGACCTCCCAAAATGCAGCAAAACATTAAATATGAACCTCAGGGGACTTGTTTAGGCCACTGCTGAGAAATTTGGAAGTCAACAGTTATCTACAATTTGAATAATGCACAAAACTCAACTACTCAGTAGTTCTGTGTGTCAGCCACACTTAAGCCTTTTTGTTGCAGTCTTCTGTATCTTTTTATCTATAAACACAAATCTAAAAGTATAAGAGCTGATGTAATAACATATAGAGTGTGTGGCAAGAATGTATAGAAATGTTTGTAAGTTTTGATGAACTTTCTTCACAAAATATACATGATAGGCAGCCTAGTAATGTACTGGAATTTACGGTGAGCCCCGAAAAAAAATTCAATTCAAAATCTAACGGTCAATAAAAATGTACTAAATGTTACCTTCCACTTTCAATACTTTATGGGAGTTTCTAAAATGATACTCTCTTCAACATACCACTGTATTTATACAACTCTTCATTTAAGGCGTGCAAATGGGATTCCCTACCTTTAAGATCCGATCTACAATGGGTGATGTGCACGAAAGGCAAAAGAAACAAACCTGTCTATATTCCAGATATTTTTTGGGGGGTTACCAATCACCTGTAGGCATCCGGTTACCATGGTAACCATGCACAATAGTATACCTTACAATTTATCCCATTGTATTGCTGACATCTCTAGCAACATGTACATACAGTATATAGTTTTATGGAGTTTTGATGAATTCTTCATGAAATAAATGCAAAAACTGATAATTTTGTCATTTTTAGTGCCCGAATAGCGACAAGCGTCACCGACCCTAGTCAGCAGCATATTTTTTTACACTTGGTGTATGCGTGTGTAACCTAATAGAAATTCTCTGGAAAGTTTTTTTTTTCTCTTTTTCCCTCAAAGGTCAATAGGTCAAAGATCAAGTGAAAGTGCTGAACTAACTTTTTCCTCCATATCTCGGAAGTGGCTCTAGTTACCTTGAAGCTTAGTACATATTATGCATGTTCTACCTGAAAGTAATTATCTTATGAATTTTAGGGTCAAGGGCCAGATGAAAATGGTAAAAATTTACTATTCAATTCAGAAATTGCACTTTTTCTCCACACCTGTACCTTGAAAATTACTCAATGCCTAAATGTATGAATGGGTCAAAGTCAAGTTAAAGTCCTTAAATCCCTAGATACATGCTCTCCTATTCATCCAATTAAACCTACGTCAAGGAAGGTGAACATTCAACACATTTGTGACAAACTTGTCATTCCAATATTTTGCCAATTTTGTGAAAATGTAATCACACAGTGTCCACATGTACTATCTAGACCTATTGGGAAAATCATGCATTATGGCGGAGGCATACCAGTCGCCAAAGCGACATTTCTAGTTGTAGTTTGAGAAAGCTGGTCACTGCTTCGTAGAGATGGTTTTGATGCCTAGTTTGTTGGGGCCGTTTTTAGGTGATACTCTATCAGCGTATCACCTATTCTGTTTGCTAAAATCTTCCTTTATTTTTTTTTTTTAGGTGATACGCTATCAGCGTATCACCTATTGTGATTGTCAAAATCTCTCTTTATTTTTTTTTTATTCTTCTTTCTTTCTGGACAATTTTGTGTCGTCAATATCTGAACAATGACATTACGGAATGACATGACATTTTCAGTCAACATGTCTCATAACAATATCTAGCCACAATAAGCTTTTCATGACAGTAACATATCTATGACGTCATCTAGGCGCCATTTTGTGATTTTCGGACCTTGTCACATGATCGATCATAACTTCATAACTAGATGTCATTTCTGTATCATTTTCGGTGGACATAAAGTTCAGGTCACGCTCTATCTTACTTTTTAACGCTAGTTACCCAGGTCATCAAAATTTTTAAAGGCTCAAAACGGCTTCCCATTGGGAAATCTTGAAGTTTCAGACAATTTTAAACGTTTCAAACATTTTCTCGCGTGCGCGTCCGTCCGCGCAATTTCGCGTAAGCAACATGAAAATGCAATTTTTTTGACTGATTTGGATTCCAGATACTTTGAGTAACAATATACATTGATTTCCGATCAATTTTGACCTATAACAAACGAATGCACTGGCGTCAAAGTTGAAATTCCGCGCGCGTGTCTTTCTGCAAATAAGTCTTTGTTTATTTTGCCATAGCTCTTTAAATCATCCGTTGACCCTATATTTCTATTGCATATTACAAAAGCATATGAATTGTAAATAACATTCCAAGTATCAATATTGCCAGGAAAACTCGATGACGTCATCATATCGTCATTTTAAATAAAAAAAAGTGAAATTGATTTTTTTGAGGTACTGTTTCTGACATTCATTTGCTCGTATCTCTGTTGTTTAAGCTCAATATTATCCCGAATTCAGATATGTTGTACTTTGAACATTTGCCTCTCAAGTCCATGTGATGATTTTGAAATCTGATGACGTCATCATACTAGAAATTGTGATTAAAGGTAAAGACTCAAAATCAGACAAGTTTACGTGTTATGTCTATGGGAGGTGATTTTTTTTTAAACCGTGCATTGACTTGACAAGGTTTAAGCACCTTTACCTCAGCTGATTTTGCTCCATTTCCTCTGAAACTTAAGTATGTTGTAGCTGAGACAATAAGCTTTAGTAATCATGCATTTTATCTTTTCAAATCTCATCAGGTTGACAATTTTGTAGTTTAAAACTGAAAATGAGAATGCAATCTGTATGGAACGATTCCCGATTTTTCTTTGCAACTGTATATTGATCGAATCCACGCTGCCACTTGTGGGAAGTTGAATAGCGCCATCACAGTCAACACAGTCACGATAGTATTTAGATTTAAGTTTCGCACTCGATCTTCAGGACAGCCGTGTGGCATAATCGCTTAGCGCGCTGGGTGTTCATAACGCCATACCGGAAGGCGAGAAGTTCGACTCCCGCAGGACTTTTTCCGTTCTTTCTTTTTCTTTTTTTTTTCGGCAGTTCAGATTCACTCTGATGTCATTTATCGTATTATTTCATCAAGAATACGTAACCCATGACCACGGCTGCTCTATTTCCCTTGTTTTGTATTGGAGTTTGGAGATTGGGTTTGCTTCATTAATTTTGTCACACTTAATGTAAATTGCCCCTTGTTACAGTGTCCCGCTTGCCACCTTTCGTTTGCTCTTTCCTTTTCTCTTCATTGGTTATTGTTATATTGTAACAGGATAGGTAGGAACGTGTACGTTTAGATAACTGGCAGGAATGGGAGCTGAATTGATTAACTCTAGTCCAGGTGTATGGCGTCTCGCTCATCTCTTTGAAATTCCAGGTTGTTATTGTTTGACCCAATAACGGAGTTGTAGACAGGTTTTATGTTGCTATAGAGGTATCTTGTGCCACATGAGTGGAAGGCATCACTGTTTAGTACTACAATAATGAACTTTTTCATGTCCCTCCATGTCAATTATATTGTGTTTGAAGGGTTTTGTGTCGATCTGCCAAAGAAAAGGAAAAAACTTTTATTTTCGTCATGGCTGTTTCTCTATGCGTAGCCGTATAATGAGTGTTGTTGGCATCTGAGCAGTGAAGAACAGAGCATCAGGCTAAAATCCCCCTTAGTAATACGCGCTAAGCGTTCAATTTGAGTATATCTTTATCTATGTAGTCAATCACTGCTAATGGAGTTGGGCAAGTCCAAGATAACGCGTGCGTTACGTATGGGACATTCAGAGACTTTTATGACCTGAAAAATAGTGTTAATGGCCTTTGATCACATTGAACTTTATCATGGTGATTGATATCTAGGAGAAGTATAATCATGTAAAAAAAATTGAGAAAAATGACCGTCACAATTATATTCTAGAAGAGAAAATATGTGCCGTTACATATGGGACCAGAAAAATTTTGTTTTTTTGAACATTTTTTTCAACCTCAAAACTCTCTGAAAGTATTTCATTCTACAACTTGTAACTCACTGTGATGAAAGTCACAACACTCAAGATTATCAGAGGTAAGTTTCATGTCATGAGGCAAAAAGCTCTAATTACAGGTTCTAATTAAAGACAGACATGACGTGTTAGGTATGGGACACTTTGTCCCCCATTCGTTTAGTGTGTGGAGAACCATGTTTATGGGTATTTTGCAAAGTAATTTTGCAAAATACCCATAAACAAATTTTTGCATGATTATTGAGGTAGAATCAGTTGAAATTACTCAAATACTGATCCAGATTGTCAAGGGAACAATATTCCCCAAATATTTACATTGTACCATCATAATCTTTAATCATATTCTATATTTTTATGACCAACCTGAGTATGTATGCCCTGTACTTTTATCAGGATAGTTACTACTAAAAAATAGAATAGCAAAGTGTTTGCTTCCATTGATGAAGTTTGCCATTCAGTTTCAATAAAAAAACAACTTGACACAAGAAATATTAATTTTAATAAATATGTAATACCTGCTGCGTGGAACCCCAGTAATCGAGTAGATATATGATGTCTGTCGAGCAATCAGGTCATTGATTCGAGTCACACCTCGGTATAAAATGTATACGTATACCCATGATTTTTGTCGTGGCTATTACTGAAAACTTAGTAAAGACAATTTGTTTATCACTTGCAATAAAAAAAAAATTGATACAAAAAACACTAATTTGAAGTAACATCTTCATTATCATCACATACAGTACATGTGTTATACAATGCAGCTACAATGTAGCTAGAGCTCTACATTGTGTGGTGAACAGTACCCAATATACTCTTAGTTGAACTGCAATTTTTCAATCTGCTTGTGTATTTGGTTTCAGTACCCTTTAAATCAGAGGTCTCTACTTAAAGGGACTGTACAGTTCTGGTTCAGATGGGAATTCTGATTTAACTTTTACAAGATAATTAGCACTTCTTTTATGACATATTTAAATAGCATACAATTCTAAGAGGAATTCAGAGTTAACATGACAAAAATCCGTTTTGAAATGGCTGAGATATCCAGAAACGTGGTGTCCTAACAAAAGGTGGGTCATATTTTTTATTAGGACCACTTCATTTTACTTTATTTGTTTGTTTGTTTGTTTTTTTTGATATCTCAGCCATTTCAAATTGGATCTCCATCAAATAAACTTTGAATTCTTCTAGTCTTAGAATTGTATGCTCTTTAATGATTCATTATAATTGGTTTCCAATCATCTCGTAAAATGTTGAAAACTGAATCTCCATTTCTACAAAAACTATACCATCCCTTTAATGCTGATTTTCATTGTGTATTTTGCCATCTCCTCCTCCCCCTTTCTAAAAATTGTTCAGTCAAGTACATGTATTGTTTCAAGTGTCTATAACTCAAAAGTAGCTGCAAAGTTGGGATGCTTTCTTCAGGATGATTGACCATTTGTGTACTGAGAGACCCTCCCAGCTAGCTTCATGCATTCACATGTATGCATTATGTATGAGGATGTCCCATACATAACGCATTTGTCCCATACGTAACATTATTTAATTGCCTCATAAGAAATATTTCTTTTACTGTTTTTTCTTTTTTCTATGGTATTTAACTTCTCTAAACAGTAAATTAGAACTTTCCAAAAGGGCATTCAAATAACCTTAGGAATTTTTAGATAAAACCTAAAAAAATGACCTCAATTTGTTACGTATGGGACATCTCATGATAGGACACAAGCTAATTTGCATAATCATTTGCATAATCCCTAAATTTTTGTTTGATGAACTTCTTATGTCCACATATTAATCAAATATCATTTGCTTTCCTTTGAATAAATACAAATTTTATAAATGTCCCATACGTAATGCTGTATTTCACATTTATGCAAATGAAGCCCTTGAAATTTGCACGAATTTACATGATATTATTTTTTCCTCCATGGAAATCAAAACTTCAACTCATAAGCTTCAAAATGATACCAAACTTGTCAATATTGAGCAAAGATGAAATTTTGCCTTCTGAGGGGACCTTATCTTTGACTTGCCCAGTTACAGAATTATGTTATGACACGTTTCACTGAAAGTTTGTAAAGCAAAATTCATGGACAAGGCAAGCAATTGCACATGATTAATACCATTTATTTCTGAGGGAAATTATGGTATGCCTAAATGTAAGGTTGTCATTGCTTTGGAATTGCTGAGACAATATGCTTGGCACGAGGACTTCCACTTCTAACTGTTCCCTTTGAAGATGTGTCGGTCGAGGGTGATCGTCAAGATTCATCTTTCACGTAGAAGCTTACGTTCCACACTCTTGGTTCGAGAAGACTTACCATCATACTTTAAATTGTGATTAACGGTAAAGACTCAAAATCAGACAAGTTGACGTGTTATGTCTATGGGAGGTGATTTTTTTTTTTTAAAAGACATGCATTGACTTGACAACGTTTAAGCACCTTTATCTCAGCTGATATTGCTCCATTTCCTCTGAAACTTAAGTATGTGGTAGCTAAGACAATAAGCTGCAGTAATCATGCATTTTATGTTTTCAAATCTCCTCATCAGGTTGATAATTTTGCAGCTAAAAACTGAAAATGAGAATGGAATGTGGACCAAACGATTCCTGAATCATCTTTCACATATAAGCTTACGTTCCTCATATTTTCTCGTCTCGACGTACATGGCCGAGAGGATAAAGGCAACGTCACCAGAGACGTGAGGTTGCACACGTACGGGTTCGAACCCCATAAGAGCACGAAACAAAATACTTATATCGTTTACTTTTTTTTCTTCTATGGAGTATTACACCTTCGTCCATGTAGAAATCACGTTCTCATGTAAACGTACACACACATGCACACACACAATATCCCTTTGTTTTGTGTTGGAGACTACATTGCTTTGACTGGCAACTTGGACTTGAAGTTACAAATGTTAAAGTGAAAATGACTCTTAAAAGACCACATGGCCATGTTTGATTTTTTTTTTTTCAATATAAAGACCTATTGGTATATCCTGTCCAATCGACATACTTGCACACGCCGACACACGCACGAAATTTTCACTTGTTTGCATGACAGAAACAAATTCATCTGAATTATGTGGGACTGTATAAAGAATTGGACTTTATGAATGTTTCTCAATATTACTTCAAGTCACTACTTAACATTATTTTCGTTGTCGATCACTGAAAATGAGAATAGAATCTGGTCGAAGCGATTCCCGATTTGTCTTTGCAACTATATATTGATCGAATCCACGCGGCCACTTGTGGGAAGTTGAATAGCGCTTTCAATCACTTGACGTATATCGCCAAAAATTGAATATCAAAGTAAATTTGTGTTGTTTATAGTATATAGATTTAAGTTTCGTACAAGATCTTCGGGAGAGCCGTGTGGCAGAATCGCTTAGCGCGCTGCGTGTTTATAATGCCCGACCGGAAGGAGAGAAGTTAATCGAGTCCCGCACTACTTTTTCCTTTTTTTTCTGCAGTTCAGCTTCACTCCAATGTCATGAACACAGCTACTCTAATTACCTTGTTTTGTATTGGAGTTTGAAGGTTGGGTTTGCTTCATTAATTTTGTCGCGCGTAATGTTGTACATTGCCCCTTGAAACAGTGCCACGCTTGGTACCATTCGTTTTCTCTTTCCTTTTCTCTTCATTTGTTCTTGCTATACTGTAGCAGGATAGGTAGGAACGTGTACGTTTACATAACTAACAGGAATGGGAACTGAATTAATTAACTCTAGTCCAGGTGTATGGCGTCTCGCTTGTCTCTTTGGAATTCCAGGTTGTATATTGTTTGACCAAATAACGGAGGTAAAGACAGGCAGGGAAGGTAGTGACTTGATATTGCTTCATATTATATGAGGAATTTTGGGCAATACCTTTCCAATTAGTGTAGTGATTATGACGGGTTCTCTGTCGTTTATTTTCGTCATGGCTGTTTCACTAGTTTAGCCATAGGTGATATGTGTTGTTGGCATCTGGGAGAATAGAACAGATCAGTATCAAACTGGAATAGCCCTATAAGCAATGTGGTAAGCATTCAATTTGTTGCATTATCTTTCTTCTTTAAAGTCAATCACTACTGATCAAATTACACAATATAATATGGCACGTTCTACTGGTAGTTCAGGAAAAGGGAGCTAATTCAATGCACCATGCAATGATATGTGCTACCATTGATATTAGAGACGTCATTGTGGTGTGGTACTGGTGGTGGTAAGGGAATCATTGATTTTAAATTAATGAGACAATCCTTGGACCTTTGCATCAAGGCCGTATTCCCATCTAGAATATAATGCATGTTCGTGCGGCGTTTTTTTTTAATCCTGACGTGGACATTTTCTTTTTCTTGTTTTTAATTCAAGAATGTTATATCTAAATTTGTTTCTTTCCCATAACATTTTTTTTTTGTTGGATATAAAGTTGGACGTTCCGTGACCGAGTAGAAGAGCAGTGATTTAGTTATGGTTTCAATGCATCTTGTTTACCATATCTTCTCTGACATTAAATTGATGGTTTTTAAATTTGACATTGTCTATTTGTCTGTTTATGCTCATAAAACACTGCTATAACAACTAATACATTTGCTTCACTTGTCACACGCAATGCTATGGATTGCAGTTGTACATGCAGTTTTCCTTTTGCCACCTCTCGTTTTTCTCTCCCCTTTTCGCTGTTCGGTTTTGTTATACTGCAGATGGGAATGATTACAATAACATAATCCAACTTGAAGTAGGAATGAGAACTGAATAAATTAACTCTAGGCCAGGTGTATATAGCGTCTCGCTCATCTCTTTGAAATTTCAAGGTTGTCATTGTTCGATCAACGGAGTTGAAGACAGGCTTTATGTTGCTATAGAGGTATCTCGCGCCACATGAATGGAATGCGTACGCTGTTTAGTATTAGTAATGAACTTTTTTCATGTCCCTCCCTGCCAATAAGCCAGTTCGAAGTTAGCTCATGGGCACATTCGTCCGAAAGACCTTTCTTTTTTCTCAGTCGGTTAAGGGCCTCTTCACTCGTTTTCAGAGCGTCATAATGCATAAGGCTTACGTAACAATTTACACATTTATGGTATTCATCAATCCTGCTTGAACAAAGAATGAACTCGCATAGACCAGATGACCAGAATGATCCGTCAATTAACACTTGGGAAAGCATCCATTTCATTATCTTACATTGAATGTAAGAACAACCTCTTTCTATCGATATTGCCAAATACCACTTTTGCTGTCAGGTGGATGTGCTGGCAAGCAGCATTTATAAGGATTACATGAATAATCATTATACATAATAATACATCATGGACGCTTATCCTAGTGACTTTAAAAACCAACGTGCCTGTTGGTCCGAATGACCTTTCTTCTGCTCATGCGCAGAGTGGAACTCCGAACTGGCTTATTATAGTGTGTTTGACGGGGTTCTGTGTCATTTTGCCTATGAGAAAGCAAAGTTTTATTTTCGCCATGGCTGTTTCTCTATGCGTAGCCGTGGGTGATGGGTGTTGTTGGCATCTGGGCAGTAAAGAACCAAGTATCATGTTATGATACCCCCCCCCCCCCCCCCCCCCCCCCCCGGTTGGGTTCTAAGCGTTCAATGTGATATATCTTTCTTCTTTATTATGTTAATCACTGCTGATGGAATTACAGAATTATGCTCTGACACGTTTCACTCAAAGCTTAAAAAGCAAAGTTTATGCACTATACAAGTAATGGTGCATGAGTCCTATAGGCCATTGATTTTAGATGACAAATTATGATATGCCTATAGTAGGGGTGTCATTGATTAGGAATTAATGACACGATTAAGCACTCCTTCCACTTCTAACTGTCCCCTTTGAATGTGTGTCGATCACATGAGATCGTCATAAATTATCATTCACGTATCAGCTTACGTTCAAAGTGTACTCTTGGTTGGAGGAGACCTATAGTTACATGGTTAAAGGCGCTGTCTCTTTCACTTGAGCCGTACGTTTGGCCCGTTTTTCTTTTGCCCTTTTCTCTTTAATTGAGGTATCACTTTCGTCCAGGTATAGATCACATTCTCATGTAAACAGACACACTTGCTCTATATCCCTTTGTTTTGTATCGGAGGCTTCATTGGTTTTACTGCTCTCTGAACTGATCATATCAATTATAACAAGATTAGAGGGAGTCATATTGGTTATGTAAATAAGGGTCAAAGGTTATATTTTACAAGGCCACTGTTAAAGCCAGGATGGTTGCTAAAACACTTAATTGTAATGTTTAATTTGTTTGTGTCGAGGATCACTTGGACCCCGTTTACAGTGCGAGGCTCGGCCGCGGCTCGGCCGCGGCGGAGCCCACCTTCATTTCGGTGTAAACGCGCAAAAGGCCGAGTGCGAGGCCAAAATTGGCCTCACATTAGGCCACGCTCTGAAAAAGGCCGGGCTCGGCCTTTTTCTCAGTGTAAGCGCAAACTGGGCCAAATGCGCGGCCAATTCTAGTCTGGCTTCCAAACCCTCGCCTGCACTATTTCGCTATTCAGGATATTAACCACTTCAAAACTAGTATAGTTTAAGGTGGTTTTGTCCTGCAAAGGATTTTCTCCTTCAGCAAAGGCCTTTGCCCGAATGGCGACTTTGTCGCCATGGAATTCAGTTTGCAAAGGGTCTGAAAACCAGACAATACCAAATTGCGTTTGTTTACAAGTAGAGCGCCACTACGACAAAATATTGAAAGGTGTGAATCAAAAGCGCGGCCGAGCCCGGCAGTGTAAACGGACAAAATTGCGGGGCTCGGCCTCGCCTCGGCCCATCCCCACACTGTAAACGTGATCTAAGTTAATGCACTGTACGTACTCAAAAAGCCCATAAATTGACACGATTAAGCACTCGCACACGCACAGAATTTCCACTTAGTTTGTGTGACAGAAAAACAAATGTGATCTGAATAATGTAGGCCCAAAAAAGTTCAACTAAGTATCTCATTATAACTTGAAGGTGCTATATCACATTCTTTTCTTTGTCGATCACGGATGACCGACATCTGATGACCACAAGCGTATCACCTAACTCGTCTTCAGTGTGACGAGTTTCATATCTCGTTTATTCTTTTTTCTTTCTGGACAATTTTGTGTCGTCTATATCTCAACAATGACATGACGGAATAACATGAAATTTTCGGTCAACATATTTCATGACAATATCTAGCTACAATAAGCTTTTCATGACAATAACATATCTCTGACGTCATCTAGGCGCCATTTTGTGATTTTCGGACCATGTCACATGATCGATCATAACTTCATAACTAAATGTCATTTCTGTATCATTTTCGGTGGACATAAAGTTTAGGTCACGCTTGATCTTCCTTTTCTATGCTAATTACCCAGGTCATCATTACGCGCGCGTATGCGTGCATCAAAATTTTAAAACGCTCAAAACGACTTCCCATGGGAAATCTTGAAGTTTCAGACAATTTCAAGTGTTTCGAACAATTTCGCGCGTACACGTCTGTTCGCGAATTTTCGCGCGTTAGCAACATGAAAATGCACTTTTTTTGGCTGATTTCGATTCCTGATACATTAAATAACAATATCCATTCATTTCCGATCAGTTTTGACCTATAACAAAGGAATGAATTGGCGTCAAAGTGAAAAATCCGCACACGCATCTATTTCCAAAAATAGTCAAAAAACATGTCTAAAAGTTGTTTATTTCACCATAGCTCTTTATAACGTCCGTTGACCCTATGTTTTTATTGCATATTACAAAAGCATATGAATTGTAAATAACATTCCAAGTATCAATATTTCCATGAATACATTATGACGTCATCATATCGTCATCTTAAATCAAAAAAGTGGAATTAAATTTTTTGAGGTACTGTTTCTGACATTCATTTGATGGTATCTCTCTTGTTTTAGCTCAATATTATCCCAAATTGGGATATGTTGTATTTTGAACAATGATTTTGAAATTTGATGACGTCATCATACTTTAAATTGTGATTAAAGGTAAAGACTCAAAATCAGAAAAGTTTACGTGTTATGTCTATGGGAGGTGATATTTTTTTAAACCATGCATTGACTTGACAACGTTTAAGCACCTTCATCTCAGCTGATTTTGCTTCATTTCCTCTGAAACATACCATGCATTGACTTGACAACGTTTAAGCACCTTCATCTCAGCTGATTTTGCTTCATTTCCTCTGAAACATAAGTATGTTGTAGCTGAGACAATAAGCTGCAGTAATCATGCATTTTATTTTTTCAAATCTCCTCATCAGGTTGACAATTTTGCAGCTTAAAACTGAAAATGAGAATGGATTGTGGACAAAACGATTCCTGATTCATCTTTCACATACATAAGCTTACGTTCCTCATATTTGCACGTCGAGACGTATGGCCAAGAGGTAAAAGGCGACGTCTCAGAGACGTGAGGTTGCACACGTGCGGGTTCGAACCCCATAAGAGCGCGAAACAGAATACTTATATCTTTAACTTTTTTTTTCTTCAATGGAGTATTACACCTTCGTCCATGTAGAAATCACGTTCGCATGTAAACGGACCTACACACACACACACACACACACACACACACAATATCCCTTTGTTTTGTGTTGGAGACCACATTGCTTCGACTGCTGCAAAATGTTGCAGGCTAGGTTTGTCAAACTGATCATAGCATATAATGACGACGTAAGATATGCTGTACTTTGAACAATTGTCTTTCAAGTCCATGTCAGTGTTTTGTAATTTGATGACGTCATCACACTGAAAACTATGATTAAAGGCAAGGTACATGATTTGTATCAAAATCACCCGATTTTACGTGTTATGTCTACAGGACATATTTTTCCCAAGTTGCCAGAAATGGCATACCGCCATCAGTCGTTACAAAGCCACATTTCCATCTAGCAATACAATACATGTTCACGCGGCCACGTTTGTAGTCTAGCTGGCGACGTATTTTTAGCCTGAATCAGTCCTTGATTGGCAGTCAATAGAGGGCGCGACGATGTGGAAGTCAAGTTGACTAAAAATACGTCTAGCAAGAAACCTCCGAATAGAGGCGTGGAACCGGGCGTGGCATGACAGTTGCCAGTCTTCAATATCGAAGTTTCATTGGCTGAGCACCAATGTCAATCAAAACACATTGCAGAACCCAAAGGAATTCTAGTCTACTCTCCTAGGTATAATACATATTGTCTTTCAGTGAAAATAGAATTTCCCTGTCTCTTTCACATTATTATAGTATTTTGCCATTCTTTCCCATTCATTTTGATGTGTATAACATCTTGCCTTACTTCAAATAAGAGAATGATAGCAGTCAATGCGACTACATGCATTTGAAAATTCATGAGGGTTCTGCACATGGAAACTACTCCAAAATTACTGCCGAATGCAAACCTCTCACTATTGCTGTAAAGTCTACGAGATATTCACTGTCATTGTCGGTTTTGAAAGTGTGATTTCTGAATTTTCCATTATGTCTTGGTATGTTTTTCACTTTAAAGTACTTTATATTATTTTCATATTAAATCTACTAAGATATTTGACAAATATCAATTAAGTATGCCGTCAAGATAACAATCTCTATTGACAAGCACCATCTACATTAAACAGACATTTCGTGGGTGATCACACTGTTATAGGAAAATCCGTCCGTGGTACATTTCCTGTGAAAGGGAAAAGAGAAGATTTGCGACACTAACGGATTCCTGCAAAGCCAAAGGCCCGGGGAAACAATGCATTCTTTGCAATCCGTTATTACGAGACGCCAGTCTGAGATGGCGGTACAGGTGTACTTGTGAAGGGAAGGCGATGCTGATTGACATTCTCTACACGAATAATTATGGAGATGAGGACATCTCTTTTTGTCCATTCGGAATGCATGCTTATGCAGAAAAACGTGAAGCTAAATTGAGTAACACCAACAAGTTTGTGGATGATGCACAAAAAACGACATGTTGGGAAAGTGAGTCCAAAGCACCCGTCAAGATCTGTGTGGCTCAACTGAAGCGTTTGGCACCTTTTTCACCAGAAATATCTCGTTTAGAGGAAAGCTATTGTTGATTATGTAGAGACATTTATTTGCTTAGATCTGTCAGAAATAAACTTTTCCCATCTTTCTCGACATGATTTTATTAATACTGTGTTCTTTCATTTTCCTTGTCGAAGGTATTCGAAGGATCGGTAATTCGACAACGAAATAAAGTTCAAATTCCGAAAATGAAGTGAACTTGTTTTAGAGACAAAATACTGTAATATGTTGTTATTGTTACTCCAAGGTTCCACAATTGTATTTCTCAATTTGCTTTGTTTTGATTATGCAACCTTATTTTCTGTTAGCATAAAAGTGAAATGTTTTTTTTTCTTTTCGAAAAAATGAAATAAAACTTGAATTAATTTGAACATAACAAAAGGTATGATAGGCCTATTACGCAATGAAAATTGAACGAGAACACAGAGAGAGAAATGTGGAAAATACACAAACTCCCCGATACACTCACTGGCGAACTGGAATGCAATCGTACAATTTGCAAATTGCATTTTTCATGGAAACATGAACAATTTCTCCCTCTCCGCCGTATGCTCCCATAGTCATCTAATGGCATCATTATGATGGGCCATGCATGACGTAGAACAAATATTACAAGAGGCCACCTTAGGGCTCCCCCCCCCAAAAAAAAAGGTCATGCATGCGTGTACTGATGATATCCTCTGAAAGAATACTGAGTACACCCTTGATAATTATCACCCCTTTCCATCATTATAACTAATCTACAGAAACGATGACCATCCCTCTTCTCGACAGTACCAGCTTCTCCACGAATAGAAATAGTGTTCGGATTAACGAACCTTCATTGTTGGATTGACGAAGCTTGATTCATGCTGGGATTAACAAACCTTATTACATGTTGAATTAATGAATCACTGGAAAACAGGACCTTGTTTCATTTTCGTATTAACGAACCTTCGAGAAAACGAACGCAATTTCATTTTCAGGCCATCAACAAAGTTTAGGAATTATAAGCCTTATTTCATTTTCGGAATATCGAAATGGTGTATATAGACCCTTTATAATAGCAATATTCTGGATGAAACTGATTTTGTCAGCATTATGTGGAGGGTTTGAGTTCAAACAGGGTAAGATCCCAAAAGTATACTTTTACGACATTGATTTGGTGTAGAACAATGCTCAAGTAATATAACTTGCATACCAGTTAATTATTGCACGTTCTCAATGAGCGATATCACGAAGTTTCCACCAAGAGACTTGTGTTATGGGTTAGAGGAATCAAATACATGAGACACGAAAAAGGTGAAAACGGTGACGTCAGATCCGTAACATAAATTTCATGTTAATTCAAGGTTATTTATTACCATCGCTCATTAGGAAGAGTGGAAATCTGATATAAATGATAGTGCACCAATATAAAGGGCGAAACTGCTTTCGTCATCCTTGCCGGCCTGCTCTCGAAAGTCTAAAGCTGTCCTTCTGCTACCCAATGGGAAATGTCAATTCTGAGCGTTGATGAAATGATTTATCGAATGGAGATTATTTCTTATTATTACCTTTTCAAAACCGTACATCCTTGGAGGTATGACAATAATCCTTTATTTCGCCATATTCTGGGAAACATTATTTCTTCGGAAAATTTCTCCCAAAGTCTGGAAACATTTCTATTATAACTACTGTTCACGTTTCATATATTTAACAGTACTTAACTTCGATTTTACTGATTCAAATTTTTACTGTGGTTGTTTCTATCCCTAACTCACATTCTAGAACTATTTTAAGCACTAATGCTAGATTATTTTTTCATCTGCAAATGGTAAATTATGCCTTTATTGAAACTTGGCAGCCATGTATATGTACGAGCTGGTGACGTTATGCCTATCAACTGTCAACTTTTGGGCACACATGCTCAAAGTCAAAAGGTCAAAAAGGTCAAATGTCCAAAATTTCACTATTTCCCCCATATCTACGCAATGCCTGAAGGTATTTCTTGAAACTTTGTGTATACATGAACCACCAAATGAAGATTCTCCAGAGAGAGTTTTGTGTCGTGAGGTCAAAGGTCAAAGTTCAAGTGAAAATGTTAAAATTTTACTTTCTCTCCATATTTCATTTCATTCATTTCAATTTATTTTCATATTTCTCACATATATCACAATATAAAGTAAATTGATACGAAATTTATACAGAACATAATACAAAATAGAACTTCACCGCAATGTTCAAAGTTTGTCTTGGTATACACAAGGTCTGTATATATGCAAGTTAAACTGAGAATATAATGCGAAAAATATGATGGGGCCTGCGTGAAAGCGAGCTTGTATAGAGCCGCAGGTCCCGTGATGAAATCAGATTAGGGGAATCATAAGTACAGATATTTTTTAGACCATACTATAACTGGGGGATCCGATTAAAACAAACAAAGATCAAATCAAATAAGTGTTACTATCTCACAAATCTCACATATCTCACAAATAGTTCAAAATATCTTCATGGAACTTAGTGCATAATGCATGCACTGACTGGCAGTGATTATATAGGGAATGCATGGGTCATGGATCAAAGGTCAAGGTCAAATACTCCAAATTTCACTATTTTCTTCTTATCTAGATGCGATGCTTGCAGGATTTTTCTTTAAACTTAATGTATGCAAGTATTACCCAATGAGATTCTTTTGGAAGTACCTTGCCATGAGGTCAGAGGTCAAAAGGTTCAAAGTCTAGTGAAAGTGCTAAATTTCACTTCTTCCCTGAACTTATGAAAGGGTCAAAAGTTAAGTAAAAAATCCTCAAATCTTCAAATACACGCACTTTTAGACAATATAGTCATTCACCCAATTAAACCTACTTCAACGAAAGTGAGCATTCAGCACATTTGTGACAAGCCTGTCATTTTAATATTTTTTCTGATAAGTATTATGTGAAACTGTCATCACACGTCAAGACATTGTACTATAAACCTACAAGGTGAACCAAGCATTATGGCGGAAACATACCGGTCGTCATAGCGGCATTTCTATGTGTGTGTGTCTATGTGTGTGTGGGTGTGTGTGTGTGTGTGTGTGTTTTGTTTTGTTTTGTTTTGTTTTAAGTGGCCTCTTAGTACAATTATTGTTTCTTCGTCACATATGGCTCGTCCTGATGATGGGTATACAGAGGAGAGGAAAAAAAGTCCCTGTTTTTTTTTTATTTTTATTAATAATACAATTTACAAACTACGATTGTATTCCGGTTCGCCAGTGAGTGTATGTATCGGTAGTGTTTGTATGTTTTTAAAGGGTGTGTACAGTTCTGGTCGAGGTGAAGATTTAGCTTTTAACGTTTTGTGAGATATTCAGAAACCACTCTATGAGATGTTAAAGAGCATGCTGTTCTAAGGGGTATCAAAAGTTTATTCGATGAAAATCGGTTTTGAAATGGCTGAGATATCCAAAAACAAGGTGAAACAAAGAGATACTAATAAAGTTGGGGCATGTCGCCTTTTATTATTAGCACTTTTTTGGATATCTCAGCCATTTGAAAACCAATTTTTATCAAATAAACGTTGAATCCTTCTTAAAATCACATGCTCTTTCATATTTCATAAGAGGCTTTTCATTATCTCACTTAGCAATGTTCAAAACATGAATCCCTACCTCAACCAGTACTGTACAGTCCCTTTAAGTACGTGTGCGTGTGTGTATGTGTTTGTGATTATATGTGTGGGGGTAATTGTGCATGTTTTGTTCAATTTTCACTGCGTAATATCCTACTACTTTGTTATATCGCCACATTTTGTCACTACAGACAACTTAGTTTACTTCATCATCGGAATTACGAACCCTATTTTGTCTTCGGATCAACGATCCTTCGAACAACTTCGGAAAGGACATCAAGGAACACAATTCTTAACTCACAATTCTGGAATCTTGGCATAAAAGGCAGACAGTGTTTATCTCTGACAGATCTAAACTAATTTGTATATGCATATACGCAATAAAAAATTCATGGGTTTCTTCTAAACGAGATGTTTCTCTTGAAAATGGTACCAGACACTTCACTTGAGCTACATGGGTCTTTTCTGGCGCTTTTGACGTGGTCATAGATTTTTGTGCGTTGTGCTCTAGTTTCGTAGCATATCGTGTTTCTGCTCATTGTGTGTGTGTGTGCTGTGTGTGTGTACACCATCCACATAGGTTAGCTCGTTAATGTTATTTCATTTTTTCAGCTTCACATTTTCTACATAGGCATGCATTTCGAATTGCCAGGAGAGATGTCCTTATCTACATTTGAGTTGAAAATGTTAATCAGTACTTACAAGTCTTCTGTGAGACTGGTGTCTCGTAATTTCATGATTGCAAAGAATGCACCATATTTCCCTGGCACTTTGGCTTTGCAGGAATCCTTTTGTGTCGCAGGTCCTTTCTTTCCCCTTTCACAGAAAATGTACCACGGACGGATTTTCCTATGACAGTGTGATCACCCACGAAATGTCTGTTTAATGTAGATGGTGCTTGGCAATAGTGATTAGTTATCTTGATGGCAGATTTAATTGATGTTGAGCAACTATCTTAATAGATTTAATATGAAAATATAAAGTATTTTGAAATAAAAAAAAAATGCCAATGGGAAAAATTCATAAATCACACTTTCAAAACCGACAATGACAGTGAATATCTCGTAGACTTTACAACAACAGTGAGAGGTTTGCATTCGGCAGTAATTTTGGAGTAGTTTCCATGTGCAGACCCTCATGAATTTTCAAATGCATGTAGTAGCATTGACTGCTATCATTCTCTTATTTGAAGTAAGGTAAGATGTTATACACATCAAAATGGAAGGGAAAGAATGGCAAAATACTATGATAGTGTGAAAGAGACAGGGAAATTCTATTTTCACTGAAAGACAATATGTATTATACCTAGGAGAGTAGACTAGAATTCCTTTGGGTTCTGCAATGTGTTTTGATTGACATTGGTGCTCAGCCAATGAAACTTCGATATTGAAGACTGGCAACTGTCGTGCCACGCCCGGTTCCACGCCTCTATTCGGAGGTTTCTTGCTAGACGTATTTTTAGTCAACTTGACTTCCACATCGTCGCGCCCTCTATTGACTGCCAATCAAAGACTGATTCAGGCTAAAAATACGTCGCCCGCTAGACTACCACGTTTGTTGAGTGGGCATTGACTTTTCCCCCTGTTATATCTATACATTTTTTTTTGTGTCTTACCATTTCCATGGATGTTCCGTGGCCGAGTGTTTAGAGTAACGGTTTCGCATGCACGCATTTGAGGGATCGATGCTTGCAGGACAGTTTTGTTTTTTATTATTGTTTAACTCTTTTCAGATAACGTTTCATATTCACATTCTTTTCGTTGTCGACCATGGATGATCAGTATCTAATATCAACCCAGCACATCACCAACTCGTCTTCAGTGACGAGTTTCATGTCTCGTATTAATTTTATTTTTTTTTATTTTTTTTAAAGACTCGATCTCTTCATTCATGAACTTTAACTAAGTCTCCTATTGTTGACAAGATATGGCTGCTGTAGTTTGCATATGTCTGATGCAGGCAGCCACGGCTCTTTTATCCAGCCCGTGGAAGATCTCTCCTTTTTCTCTAGGTAACAAAGGTAAAACTCCCTACTGACCACTTGGGAGGCTTGTGCCATATGCTGTGGGGATGCTTTCTGCTGAAGGCAACTGCCACCATAATATATTGACTTTTAGGCCTGCACTTGTAGTGCTTGTGCTCTGATGGCATCCTCATTTCCATCATCATCATCACCATTATCAAATGTAGATCAGAACTGTTATGCTTCTCTGACAAGTGAACCTTTTTGCAACAAGCTATTCACTCTTTGAAAGTGAAATATTGAAGTAGAGATTAAGTGGTGCAGCTATTCCAAAGATGCCAGGCAGGTACGAACCCTCGGAACATCTTCAACTCCCCTTTGTTGTGATGAGTGTTGTAGGAATGGTTGAAAATTTTTTACAGCAAGACAGAATTCCTCAGCAGTGGAGATACTGTAGAGCACAAGTTTTTGACTTTTCACATAACCAAAGCTCTGCCGCTTCAGGCTTGCTCCATTGCATCAACTGGACCTTTCCCATGACTTGTAGTGCTGAAATTCCACTCTACATTATAGGTAAATGTTGTGTTTCCCCATCAGCATAGGTAGGGCACTGATAACAAATCTATTCTTGAATGGGCTTGGAGGACCATCTGACCACATTTTAACCAATTTCACTTCACTGCTAACCATGGACAGGAGCTCATCCACAAAAACTACAACAAAATACTGTTTATTCATAGTCTATTAAATAGGCCTAATCTCTGATGATGACTTGTGATAATTTTCTCTTGGAGCCACATCACCGATGTATATAGAGCTACATTGTACATAATACATCTGATTCCAAAGAGCATCTCTTATTGGACTTCATCTTTAATAACTGATGCATGAATGATTCTCAGTGAAGTCGATTTGGAGGACAGCAAAATTTAAGGGAAGACTTGAAGCTATTTTATTGTCATTTTCATAACTTGCTGATTGTTGGCACTTTATAAAGCTATGTTCCAAGAATTTTACAGAGCTGGAACTGACATACAGTACATATACTAAGATTTTGTGAATTTCATGAAGAGTTATGAATGCATTATACTTTCTTGTTGATGAAGTGGCCACCCACCTCCTACCATTTCTTCTATGGACCAACCCAACGGAAGTTGACAATCCAGTGAGCTATACATTACCATACTTGCCAACTCTACCGCTTTTTAGAGGTTTTGACCGGCTACCGATTTTCTCTTCTGATCTACCGATTTTGTAGCAAACCTACCATAAAATGAAATGGAAGTCATATTTTCCCTTCATTGTGCGTTGATTCCCTAAAATAAGCTAGTAATTACAATACTAATAATAATTTCAAGGAACTCGTTCCTCAAAAACGCCGTATTCAGCCTTCTAATATGCACACATGTATGCACACTGCAGTGGCGCACGTTATAGTCTCTATCATATCTACGTGCGTGCAAGACTTACTACAGTATGCGCAATAAGAAACGCCTCCGTCAATTTCGTTTTTCCAACGAAAGTTTGTATCGATCGAGTAGCAACGAAATCTGGACGAAATTTGGACGAAATTTCGTTATCGATCCATTAGCAACGATTCTGACGCTTTGTGGACGCATTTCACGCACGACCGCCCGCTCAATTCCGTTCGGCAAATGCGTTGCTCGTTCGGAAAATGCGTGTTCGGAGCTCGGCAGTTTCGTCCAAATTTCGTTAGAAGCGTCCGTGATCCAAGGCGCACATGGAATACAGTACACACGTTTGTGTGTAGTGGCCACATCCACAGCCGCCAGCCGGCAAGAATCACTGCAAGATTAGACTCAACAAGTAGCACAGCGGTCGGGAATGAGAACAGTAGACAGGCGTGGAATTCACCTGATACACATAATAATATTAAAAATGGTAACATGTATACATATATCGATGCCGTTTTCATTGAAGCAATTTGTAAAAGTTTTAGTTTCCCTTACCCTAGCTGTAAGTACGGCACCGTTAGCAGATTATTCACTGCATTTAGTGAAAGTCACCTGATACATCACATGGTGGTATGCGGGCTGCATGTAACCAGGGAATGTGCACGTATTGGAAAGGCGAGTGCGCCGTATGTGCGTCGCCATTGCTATGGCATGGCTCGCTCGGCTGAACGAAACAGAGATGTTAATAGTTCACATGTTTTGTTTTGTTTTTTACAAGCAGAAAATAAACAACTGTTGATCATGAAATAGACTAAATTACCAATCAGAGATCATTCGGCTCATAGTATTTAAGAGAAATCACGCAATTTTGGCGAGGGTGAACCCACAGCAACAACAGGAACCTTATCGTAGAATGCCGACCAAAAAGAAAATGGTTTCACTAAAATTCCGTGTACGTAAAATCCATTTGAGTATAGAAAGAAAATTAACCCCCAAAAAGAGGAAAAAAGAAATTAGAAGGATTTGTTCGCCGTTATTTGGTCATTAAATATATTTTCTTTCTTCAGCAATTGCGCGTTACATTGCCCGTTTTTTTATTGAATCAGGGCCCAGTTGCATAAAACCCTTACCACTGGACTTACCGCTCCTTTCTAGCGGTAAGTCTTCAAATCAGCGGTAAATTTTATAATCCTTGATGCTGATAGGCTGTGATGCCTAATTTTGACGGTAGTTACCATTGAAATTCAATGGTACGTTTTATGCAATGGGCCCCAGAAAAGCAAAAAAAAAAAAAAAAAATATTCAAAACAAGACAATACGTTTAATTCTTAGTTTGATATCGTTTATTTCTTTATTGGACAGAGAGATAATTCAGACGGTACGTGGAATTTTCAAAGCGACTAATTCAGACTGATTCTTAGTTTGACTTGGCTCTTTCTTTCTTTCTTTCTTTTTTTTTTTTGGGGGGGGGGTGGGGGGTTGAGGGTCATGTTCGTTGTACCCATGCACCCATAAGGTTCGTTAGTACGAAAATGAAACATTCAGATACACGCGACTTCCCTACACGAAAAATAGATGTTCGTAAATGTGATAGTCAAATTATGATTCATAATCTGAAAATGCACGAATGTTTGTGATTGGATAGGTGCGTTATTGTCGGATTAGCAAACCTTCGGAGTACTGTAGTATCGAGCCTGTTGTAGTCACGGATAAACGAACTTTTGGAATAATGAATTTTATATTCAGAGCAAGACAATAAGTTTAATTCTTATTATAGTTTGACATCGTTTATTTCCTAGTTGTGAAGCGGGAAGCGAGAGATAATTCTGAAAAGAAGTATACAGACGGAACGTGAAATATTCAAAGCAGCTATGAGATTAAATCTTAAGTTGTTTATTTGTTTGTTTGCTTGCTTGTTTGTTGTTATGCTCAAGTGTTGGTGTAATTATATATACATTTCTATTTTTTTTTAGGGGGGAGGCATTTTTGTAGTACCCACTGCACGTAAAGTTCGCTGATGCGAAAGTGATAAAATGTTCCGTAACACGCAAATTCCCTACACCATAGATGTTCGTACCTAATGTGAAAATAAAATGTATTACAGTATTCATCGCATAATCGGGACAGGTTGGGAGTAGCAAACACGGCCCCTTTAAGCGGGGTGCCCGATTTCGCGATGAGCACTCACCATACACTAACGGCATACGACATGTACATGTAGTGCACACACACGCACACACACACACACACACACACACACACACACACATGCATATACTGACGTACTGTACATGTACATGACTACACAACCACGCTTCCCCTCGGCGCGACCCTCTAGCTCTCCCTGCATTCTCGCAATGATGTAGAGTAATCGCAACCGGGTTCTTCTTCTGTCACCTCTCTTCGAACACAAAATATGTGGATTAAAAGCTAGCACTTTCTTATATTCGTAGAATTCTTGGACACGTAGGGCGTTCCGTATAAATACATATCCACAACCATGGGAAATGATTACGCAGAACTGATGTGGGAACGTCAATGAAAAGTCCTTCAATCATTCAATCATCACGGCTTCATTGTTTACTTTACATACCGCGATCACTGCACTGTACATGTGTTGTCAATATGTAGCGATCTAGCTCGCCATATATACACATGTACAGAAAAGCGAAGGCGGGCAGCGAGCTGAAATGTATGTGTACTGGATGGATGGAGGTCAAAACACACCAGTCCGAAGCTTGCTTTGTAAGTTTGATGTAAACGACAACTGATAGGGAATCTTTGAAATATTGTTGTGGTATTTTGGTAGATTTTTTGTGTAAAATATCAACAAAATCAAAGATCGCTTGAAGAAAAAATTGTCCCGTTTATCAGAGGTCCCCGCCCGATTATCCAGTGAAAATAACGTGCATTGGAAATGTTTCTGGGAAGTGTATGTCATTTAAGCGAGGTTCCCGATTATCAGATGCCCGATTATGCGATGAATACTGTACTATTATTATTTTTTTTCCCCATTGTTCGATTAGCAAACCTTCGGAGTGTCAATCCTTTCGTTTTCGGATAAACGAACTTCCTTAACTCACAACACCACTTTCAGAGTAACAAACTAGTCATTATTTTATTCGGGCATTGAGAATACACGTAGTTCAGGAAAAAAACATAGAAGGGAGGAAAATCTTTAAGGCAAGAATTACGATAGATTCTTAGTTTGAAATCATTTATTGATTTCCGTGGTGTTCATTATTCCAAAAAAGAAAACGGGTGCGCTATTCCGATGGTTACGGCGTTATTTCAAATCCGAAACACGCATATTCCTTGTGCCTATCCATGTTTGTTGATTCGAAAATGTAATCATGCTGCGGGTAATTGCTATAGGGCCATATATTGTTTTATTTCTGTCTATTGTTATATTATTATTAATATTATTAATATTATTATTATTATTATTATTATTATTATTATTATTATTATTATTATTATTATTATTATTATTATTATTATTATCGTCTTTAACATTATTAACCAATATTTTGATTAACGAGCATTTTGTTGGCTGTTTTTGTTTGTTTGTTTTTTTTTTGGGGGGGGGGGGCATTGCCCGATTAGCAAACCTTCGGAGTGTCAATCCTTTTGTTTTCGGATGAACGAACTTCAAGAAATCAGAGTAACAAACTAGTCATTATTTTATTCGGGCATTGGGAATAGTTCAGGAAAGAAATAGAAGGGAGGAATCCGAAACACGCATATTCCGTGTGCTTATTTATACGTCATGTTTATTGATATGCTGCGGCTAAGGGCCTATTGGAGGTCGTTATACCTCTCGTTTGGTGTACGATTTCTTTCGTTTCATATCACTTTATTTGTTCCCTTCATATTCTTAATCTAAAGGTAATTCTTTCAATTGCCTCGCACTGTGTACATGCATTTTCGTAACGGCGATTTCCCGCTTTGCTGCAGTATTTCGAAGGGTGTTTGATGCCAGCCGCTTCGGTGTGCTCTGTGGTAATGTTTATGTAGTTGTCGGGGAGGTTGTTGATACTTTGTCTGTTAACATTTATTTTCGTACAGGCAGGGGCGGATCCAGGAATTCTGCACAGGAGGGGGGAGGGGCGCAACTAATATTTCTGGTGCCACTTCCGGGTTTCACTTCCATTTTTTTTTTTTCACGATAAATAAAGGGGGCATGCGCCTCATGCGCCCCCTCTGGATCTGCTACGTGTTTATCTCGAGTGATGGTGATCGTGTTTCTAAATGTTTATAAAAAAAGGACAACATTATCTGAGTGATGCCTGATGATAGCGCAGGTGATGATAATCAACGATGCTGATGTAAAAGACAGCTTGCTGTGGATGCTGAGCGTTTATACGTGCCCTTCATTTATTTAAATAAGTTTTCCCTCTTTTAACTCTTCTTTCCCCTCCCAAGAATGATAAAAAAAGAAAATACTGTACCTACACCTCACAACAAAAGGAACCACGTGTGAACGACCATCGTTAAGTTCAATCGAAACGTTCATTATTAGCAAAGAATAAGGGGAAAACACGAGTGACAGAAAATGATAGAAGCGACGAGATTGTCTTCTTGTGTATAATGCGGTCTTTTGGGATTGGAAAAACCCCACCCTCGGATCCCTTTGTGGAAATTTCCACAAAACCAGGTGCGTGCCAGACCCCAGGTGCCAGACGAAAGAATGCGCGCACTGGTGTAGTATATCGATCGAAGAACTCGCTGGTGAGTTGAGTTAAAGGAATCATTGCAAAGATGTTCTGATTCTTTCACCTTTCTTTAGGCGCATACATCGAACAGTCGATTATTGCGTACTTGATCTAAGTACAATGTATTTATATGTTCCCGAGCTGTAAAAAGGAATTGATTAATCACTCAAAAATGCAATCACAGATTATGAAAGGTCCCATATGCCTAGACAAATTCACTGAGATGTCCTATGTGAGATGCAGCCACCACCCGATTAAACAGCAAAATCATGACAGTAAAATTTCACGCTCACCAAAACTGCCTATTACTTTTCATATGAATTTTGGTTATCAACACTCGTTCGTGGATTTGTTTGTTTGCATGTTTTGTGTGTATTATTCCTCGATCCTGAAAGACGTAATAATTATTCGCATCGAACGTAAACTGTTTACCGTAACTAAGCCTACGGCGCATTCGATCCATTCAATTTGCAGTAACCTCTAAGGCAGTAGGTTAGTAGCACATGGTGCATTCCTTTGAACCACGTGTTTCGCATATCGGCACATCCAAACACATTAGCGATCGTCGTTATGGCAAACTTTCCGATTACAGTCAAGGGAGAAGAAATCGTAATACTGTACATGTACTTACGAAAGTGATTATGCTTAAGATCAAATAAAATGAAGAAGTTTGAAAACAACTTGGCAACACTCAATCAAGTTTTGCATTCTCTCACACAAAAGCTCTCTTGAGAAAATGAAAGCATTCCCCCTCCCCTGCTAGATAATGGAAGTTTCATTACTAGCCCAGCAAGTTTTGGGAGTGTACATGAATGTGTTTAGGATAGAGTCAAAAGGGACCTAAGCTTTCGATCATAGCAGAATCTTCGTCAGAAGCAAAATGGCAAATAGGCAGAAAAAGCAACCACACACATGTAAAGCGACTTCACACAACAAGAACAGTCAGGAACGGGCAAAGGGACACGGAACAAAGAAAACAAAAGGAGAGGGTAGGAAGTCATGGGCAAGGAGCCCAACAGGTAAAGGGAGGGGGATTAGAGCAGGAGGATGGACAGACAAAAGGCAGGGGAAGGTTAGTAATGGTCGCCGTGAGGGCCAGGGGGCAACCATTGAAGGAAAAGGATGAATATGGAGGCAACATCAAACAAGATAAGGAACAACAGAGAGATAAAGAAAGGTAAAGAGTGAAATAGCAACAGCAAAGGGGAGGGGGGTGAGCAAACAGCAAGCCCTAGAAAGGATCTGTACAAGTACCAAGAGGAGGCAACAAAATGAAAGTGAGAGTCAATCAACAAATGCAATTAACCATATCAAAGTATGGTAATATTAATACAGTAATAATGATGATATTGACAAAACAAATTAGAATAATAATCATTAAAGCACATAAAAAAAGGGGGACACAAAGTCCATGGGAGAGAAAATGTATACTTGCAAAGCAAGTATCAATAGGCAAAATAAATACATTTCAAAGAGCTGGTTCATATGAAATCACCTTTGATTTATGATTTTACAAACAAGAATTTTCATCGCTTACCTATTTCTTTTATTACTTTCGTAATGTCATATTTCATGATGGCATGTGTTCTGTCTTTACATGGCAAGATAGGGGTTTTTTTTTCCATCCAGGGTCAAAAGAAGAAAGTGATAGAAAGATAATTGAAAGGATAGAATGAAACACCTACTCAGCAGGCTCTTGATATAACGCAAAAGCAATTCATCAGAAATGCAGTACAGTTCTAAATAATTTATCAGTGGAAAAAAAGAGCAAAGAAAATGGGATTTCGAGGTCAATAGGAGTAGGAACATCGCAATTTACAGACTTGGACCTGATGCAAACATATTGTCTAGCTTCTGGTTGAGTTTCTTCAGAGACATAAATTTTGGTAGCAGGGTCAATCCACGTCAAATCATCCAATTTTCAGAAAAGTTGTCACCCGACCCCCTCCGATTTTCTTTAAAATCGCACCAAATGTTCCCCAAAGTGTCTGACGGAAAATCCCAAAATATTTTGCCCCAAGGTCAATTGGTTGCTAAGATACAGCCTCACATAGCAACCGGTGCGCATTCCAAAATATTAGTTAAAAGAAAATTAGGCATTTTTGATTGACTGTTTTAGCATGGATATTAATGCAAAAATGTTCATTATCTGGAAATTGAGAGAACTTTATAGTCTTTGCAAGAAAAACTTACTGTGACGCGAAATTGACTTTTCGTTAACGTGCACGAGGTCACCGAAAATGGTGTTAAATGTTAATTTTGAAAATTTTAATGCATATTTAGAGGCTAATATCTTCAACATTTCATCACCTTAGGTTCTAAAATATTATGCTGTTGAAGGCTTTGACTTGCTCTGTAATTTTGAAAAAAATCAGCGCATTCGTGCGCACCGTTTTTACGGAGAGCGCCCTCAAAGTTGGCAAAAATGAAAAATGTGCCAAATTCAAGGTCACGGATCACCCTTCGTCCCACCTAGGAATGGCATCAATTTTTGTGTATTGATAGACATTTACCTATATTATCTTGGGTTACCAAAGAAATTTTGCTACCGAAATGTTCAATGGCAAATTTACCCCACCGAAAATGGTCGTAAACGGCCAAATTTCCATGTAATATCACATATTGGGTTTAGAGGACATTTCAAATGTCCACACTTTCAAGATGAAAAGCACTATCCCTGTGATACTTGCAGTAGGCATAGTCTGTTATACATATTTCAGTAATATATACCACAAAACACTTTTATTACTTAATAATGACCTTGAAATTTAATCCAAAATTTGATAAAAACAATAAACTGCTCCATTTTCCTCATTGCACTGCATATAAATACGTGTTTTGAAAGACATTTCACAGAGCAATATTTCAAGAATTATAAAAGCTGAAAGCCTACCTTATTAAGGTTCTAAAGTATTTGTGCTCTTCTTTCAGATTTAGTGTCAATTTGATCATGAATGTTTTACCCTTGACCTTGAAGCCCTTCTAAAAATAGCTGTAAATTTGTTAACTACAAATTACACACACGACAGGTGTATTATGGCATGATATACTTGTGATTCTTACACAAACACAAAAGCTTTTTATGGTGTAAATGTATATACTGGAATTCATCTACACTTATGCTTGCAAGATATGTTACAATTAATAACTTTGTTCTGACAATGACCCTCAATTTATGACCTTTAAAATCATGAGAAATGCCTATTCCTCTCCATAAAGACCTGTATTATGTACTGAATAATAGTTGATAATATGGACGTTGCGCCCAACATAATATAGATTCTTATTCTAGCCTGTGAAACGCACATTAAAAGGACTGAGAGTCTTCTTTTTCGGGGGATTTGTTCTGTACCTTATGAAAACTTCCAAAATCATTTCAATTCTTATGTATTTTCTTGTTTTTGGAATTTCTTATGTATTTCTTTGTTTTTCATTTTCTAAAGCATAACTGTGTTTTCTTTTATTGGAAATTGTCACGGGCCACTTTTCTACCAAAACCAGAATAAAATTAATCAATCAAAGTGATAGATAGTAAAAATGGTCAAGTTTTTATGAGTTTCCAAACAAAGCACTGTTTTCCATAGGAAATGCACACAAAATCACAAAATATTACTGTCCCCTTTTTTTATTGAAATTGAGGGTCATTGTCAGAACAAAGTTATTAATTGTAACATATCTTGCAAGCATGAGTGTAGATTAATTCCAGTATATACATTTACACCATAAAAAGCTTCTGTGTTTGTGAAAGAATCACAAGTATATCATGCCATAATACACCTGTCGTGTGTGTAATTTGTAGTTAACAAATTTACAGCTATTTTTAGAAGGGCTTCAAGGTCAAGGGTAAAACATTCATGATCAAATTGACACTAAATCTGAAAGAAGAGCACAAATACTTTAGAACCTTAATAAGGTAGGCTTTCAGCTTTCATAATTCTTGAAATATTGCTCTGTGAAATGTCTTTCAAAACACGTATTTATATGCAGTGCAATGAGGAAAATGGAGCAATTTATTGTTTTTATCAAATTTTGGATTAAATTTCAAGGTCATTATTAAGTAATAAAAGTGTTTTGTGGTATATATTACTGAAATATGTATAACAGACTATGCCTACTGCAAATATCACAGGGCTAGTGCTTTTCATCTTGAAAGTGTGGACATTTGAAATGTCCTCTAAACCCAATATGTGATATTACATGGAAATTTAGCCGTTTATGACCATTTTCGGTGGGGTAAATTTGCCATTGAACATTTCGGTAGCAAAATCTCTTTGGTAACCCAAGATAATATAGGTAAATGTCTATCAATACACAAAAATTGATGCCATTCCTAGGTGGGACGAAGGGTGATCCGTGACCTTGAATTTGGCACATTTTTCATTTTTGTCAACTTTGAGGGCGCTCTCCATAAAAACGGTGCGCATGAATGCGCTGATTTTTTTTCAAAATTACTGAGCAAGTCAAAGCCTTCAACAGCATAATATTTTAGAACCTAAAGTGATGAAATGTGGAAGATATTAGCCTCTAAATATGCATTAAAATTTTCAAAATTAACATTTAACACCATTTTCGGTGACCTCGTGCACGTTAACGAAAAGTCAATTTCGCGTCACTGTAAGTTTTTCTTGCAAGGACTATAAAGTTCTCTCAATTTCCAGATAATGAACATTTTTGCATTAATATCCATGCTAAAACAGTCAATCAAAAATGCCTAATTTTCTTTTAACTAACATTTTGGAATGCGCACCGGTTGCTATGTGAGGCTGTATCTTAGCAACCAATTGACCTTGGGGCAAAATATTTTGGGATTTTCCGTCAGACACTTTGGGGAACATTTGGTGCGATTTTTAAGAAAATCGGAGGGGGTCGGGTGACAAGCACTGGATGATTTGACATGGATTGACCCAGCAGTAAACCAGAGTGAACAAGCAAAAGGATACAATTAAGTGAAAAAATAAAATGCAGGTCTCTAGACCACTCCAGTGCACGATCGAGCGAGCAACACTAAAACAGCCCCCAGGGCCAGGCCATGTCGTCAGTGTCACTCTCGTCTTAGATCATACAGGCCTACATTGTACATACATCGTTTCGTACTCGTCATCGCCAACGTCATGATGGTCGGTCACACGAAATAAATTGCATCATCATAAGAGCTCTTATATCAACACCACTAGATAGTAGAATCATTATCATTATCACTATCATTCCAGTCAATCTCATCCAAAGCGAAACCCTCAAAATCCTCAAAATCATCGTGGTTAATACTCTCACAAAACACATCTGTAAACGATTCAGACATCGCAGACCTAGCTACACATATTGCACACAAAAATGAAATGGAGCCTTCCCAGGAGGTGGAAAACTACGATGAATACACAAAAACTATCGACGATGGCATTCTACCGTAGCAGAAAATACACAGAGTATCTTGCACCGGAAAAAAAAAAATGGATGTGGAAAACTACGATGAGGAAAACTAGGGTGAAAACCCGATGCGTGAAGACGAACGATGAAGACACTTTTACGGTAAAAATACTTACACGGAAACAAACGAGTGGGTACGATATTCTCGCACACACGAAGATAATCGACACATCGTTCAATCGAAAAACTCAACAAACATTCGAACAAAAACTCACCCCAAATTGTGGCAAACAGGGTAATCACTTAATAAAAATGAGAAAAAAACACTCTCAGAAGTATGATTGTACTCTGAAAAGAAAGGGATACAATGATACGGAAGCAAAAGAGAGAAAATGAGAGAAATGGACGGGAAACCTAGAGAACTTCGACGAAAGAAGAGCTAGCGATTCGCGATTAGAGCTAACTTTGTATACACTGTAGCTGTGTGTGTGATCGCGCGTACAAAGGGTTGAAAGCGTTGAAAGCATTGAAAGCGTCCACAGCTTCGGAAAAGCGTTTGGGGATTTCGTTGAATTCGTTGAATTCGTCCAAAATCCGTCCATGAAGTCTGGACGCAAAAAGCGTTGAAAACGTCCCAGGCGAAATCAACAACGCTAAAAGCGTTGGGACGAAATTTGGACGCACTTTCGTCGGGCGTTTTCTATTGCGCGTACTGTATACACGTGTACGTGCAGTAGCCAGAACCATGCGTAATAGTAATGTTTTGGTAGCTCACGTTCTGCTAGTCCACTTCCTGGGGGGCGTTTCATGAAGGAACTTGTCGGATAAAATATCTGACAAGTCAATTATATCCGACAAGTTTTGAGAAATTCTTTAGTCTGATTGGCTGATTTCTCTGAACTTGTCGGATATAATTGACTTGTCGGACATTTTATCCGACAAGTTCCTTCATGAAACGCCCCCCTGGACTGCATTCGTAGTGTTATGTATGCAGTGACGTACGGACGTACGTTGATGGTGTCTGTATGTACACTGTATTACGCAAGATCACCCCTCCTGAATTTTTTTTCGGGAGTACCAATTGGTGGAGTGTCGCAATCAGCGGTAGGGCGCACTGTGTGGGTACATGCATGTGTATGCGTGTGTTAGTGAGGGGAATGCGGACGATTAAAATCGTCCAGTATCTGGACTAACGTTCTGCAAGAGTGAATGCTACGAATGGAAACCCTCCCAAACACTGCAGAAGAGAGCAAAATCTGCCACGTACAGGAATCTCACAGTCAGGTCATCTGCTAATTGATTTAGATGTGGTGAGGGCAACATTATGTCTTATTCATCAAACTATAGCTCCACAATAGAAAGTACACTATAAGGGGATAAATTATTTGCCAATATGTTTGATTACTTTTTCACATATGCTTAGCCTACAAAAATTATTTACCAATATGTCTGATTTTATTTTTATATGCATAGTCTACAAAATAGTTCATAGATTTACATGGATTATATTTTTTTTAATCAACACCAAGAACCCTTTAAAAAGGTTAAAAAGCATGCACCAAATCTCATATTTTGATATTGAAAAACAAAAAAAGTCCACACCGTGGGAGGGGGGCCACCCCCCTCCCACACCCTCCCCCCTCGCGCGCAAGCGTGCTCGGGCTTGGTCGCTTCGCTCCCTCGCAAAAATCTACCTCTTCAGGATTTCAAAATGTTGGCAAGTATGCATTGCCTATTTTATAATAAGAATTCTATCTACTTATTTACCAAAAAAACATAAAACATTCACCTTTATTGTGATAATTGAACATCGTACATGGTTTAGTTTCAAGGCAGAATTTATTATACCCCCGCCACACGTAGTGTGAAGGGGGTATATAGGAATCACCGTGATGTTGGGCGGTCGGGCAGGCGGTCGGTCTGTTGCAAAATCTTGCGTCGCGAACTCCTACAGTTTGGAAGCAATTTAAATGAAACTTAGGGTAAATGATGATATTGAGGTATAGATGTGCAAGACATGTTTTTTGTGTTTGTCGGACAATGCGTTGCCATGGTAACCATAATTTTACCAAAACCTTGTGGATTGAAAACTTTCATAGTATTTAAGCAATCAATTTCAAAATTGGTATCTATGATGATCAATAGGTGTAGTTATGCAAGACATTCTTTGTGTTTGTACTTGACAAAGGGTTGCCATGGTAACCGCATGTTTTCTTTGAAATCTTGTGAAGTGAACAACTTCCACAGTTTTGAAGCTATTGCGCTATTGAGCTATTGCGATCGCTGTTCGTCCGGCGTCCATTGTCCGTCGTGCGTAAACTTTTTACATTTTCGTCTTCTTCTTGAGAACCCCATGACCGATTTTCACCAAACTTGGTAAGTAGCATCCCTAGGGGGAAGGATCTCAATTTGTTTAAATGGGAACCATGCCCCACCTGGGGGCCCCCAAGGGGCCCAAACCCCCCAAAATTAAGGAATCTTAAAAAAATCTTCTTCTCTAGAACCAGAAGTGATAGAGCTAAGTTAATACTATGAGTTGGTACATTGATGACTGTAGTTTCAAGTTTGTTCATGGCGGAATCAGGGGTACCCCCCTCGGGACCCAGGGGAGAGGGGTGGGGAGGGGTCCTAATGGGGCCCAAATTGTTCATTTTCGTCTTTTTCTTGAAAATTCCATGATGAATTTTCACCAAACTTGGCAGGTAGCATCCCTAGGGGAATAGAATCTCAATCCCATCATATGGGCACCATCCTCCACCTGGGGGCCCCAGGGGGCCTAGATTGGGGCCAAATTGTAAATTTTCATCTTTAACTTGAAAATCCCACGATGAATTTTCACCAAACTTGGCAGGTAGCATCCCTAGGGGGATAGAATCTCATTCCCATCATATGGGCACCATGTTCCACCTGGGGGCCCAGGGGGCCTAGATTGGGGCCAAATTGTAAATTTTCATCTTTTTCTTGAAAATCTCATGAATTTTCACCAAACTTGGCAGATAGTATTCCTAGGGGGATAGAATCTCAATTCCATCAAATGGGCACCATGCCCCACCTGGGGGTCCCCTAGGGGGCCCAACCCACCACCCAGTAAGGAATCTTTAAAGATTTTCTCTAGAACCAGAAGTGATTGAGCTAAGTTAGTACAATAAATCAGTATATTGATGACTGTTGTTTCAAGTTTGTTCATAGCAGAATCAGGGGTGCTCCCCCCCCCCAAACCCAGTGGGATGGGATGGGTCCACATGGGGACTTAAATTGTACATGTTCATATTCTTCTTGAAAACCCCTTGATGAATATTCACGAAACTTGGCTGGTAGCATGCCAGGGGATTAAAATCTCAATGTGTTCAACAGGGCACCATGCTCCCCTTGAGGGCCCCTAGGGGGCCCAATATCCCCCCAACATTAAGGAATATTTACAATTCTTCCTCTCTAAAACCAGAAGAGATGGAGCTTTAAGTCTTTTTTTTCAAACTGCATATTCTGTAAAGTACAGCGTACTAGGCAGATATTTTTACCAGTGTGACAGAATACATGCAAATGGACACCATGCCCCCAGCTCTCAAAGCTACCCTCCATGACAAGTTTCCAATGTTCTCAGGTAAGAGTCTACTAGAATGCATGGAAGGTGAACTTGCGATACTCAGGTGAGCGGGAGACCCCTGGGTCTCTTGTCATAAAAACTTGTGGATCAAACTACTCTCTAATTTTTTAACAATTAATCCCAAATTTGGCATGTTTGACAGCTATCAAAGGAAGATGTGCAAAATACATTTTCTGCTAGTATTGCATAATGCATTGCCATGGCAACAGCAAATTTTTTAAAATCCTTCTAAATGTTCTGGATGAAAGTACTCTTATTTTTATAGCAATTCATTTGAAATTTGAGATACATGATTAATGTAATGTGTAGTTGTGCAACACACCTTTTTTGTGTGTGAATAAATCTGTTGCCAGGGCAACAGCAGTTTTTTATACAAATCATACAAAAATATATGGATTGAGCTAACACCCTGAGTTTTTGGGTATTTGACTTGAAAATTTTCACATGTGACCACTACAGTATGTAGATGTGCAGAACTCAACTCAGCTTCTGTTGATGTTGAATAATGCATTGCCATGGTGTAATAAGCATTTTTCACTAAAAAACATACATAAATATTGTGGAATTAGCTAATTCCCTCAGTCTTTCAGCATTTGGCTTGAAATATGGCACATGTGACCGCCATGGTACCTTGATGTACAAACTTAATCTTTTATCGTTAGGTGTTTTCACATCAGCCTGATAAAAATCCAAGCTCGAAATATTTTCCGCGATTGCGAATTAGAGCGCTATTTCATTTCTTATTCACATCAGCCCGAAGAGGGGGTAGCCTGAATAGTTAAAAATTTTAAAATAGCTAGTTCGACAACTGAGTATGTGCAAACAGCATCAGTAATGTGTGTGTCCTCTCAAAAATTCCTCATGACTTGTGTGCAGTTTGCCTCGATCGATCGGGTCACACACGCTAGGCATAATGGATTCATCGCGCTAATTTCTCGAGTCGTTTTCACATTATCAAATAGCGTGCTACTATCCCGCTATTTCAGAAATTTCCCGAGTTGGAGTTGAGAAATTTTCTCGATCAGAGCGATACAATTAGCGCTGTAATTTGTGTTCACATTATCAAATAGCGCGCTATTTTGCTTTCGGGAAAATTTCCCAAGTCAGAAAATAGTGCGCTATTTGGAGACATCGGGCTGATGTGAAAACACCTAGTGTTATGCCTCCGCCACGAAGTGGTGCCGGAGGCATTTATATTTTCGGGTTGTCCATCCGCATTCGTTTACACGATCACTTGAGTAATATTGACTGGAATTTTACCAAACTTGGTCCAAGTATAAAGTATGATGGGGCAATTACTTGATTAGATTTTGGGTGAAATCGGCCAAAGGTCATAGGTCGAGGTCAAATCAAGAAATTGTATCCGTTTACGCGATAACTCAAGACTGGATCAAGCAAATTTCACCAAACTTTGTCCGAGGATGTATGATGGGACAATTACTTGATTAATTTTTGAGTGAAATCAGACAGAGGTCAAAGGTCAAAGATCAAGGTCAAATCCTATAATTTATCTGTTTATGTGATAACTCAAAACTGGATAAAGCAGCTTTCACCAAACTTGGTCCAAGGATGATGTATGATGGGGCAATTAGTTGAGTAGATTTTAGTGACATTGGCAAGAGGTCAAAGGTCAAGGTTAAATGCTAAAAATGTTGCTATTTCCCCCATATCCATGCAATGCCCAACAATATTTTCTTGAAACTAAGTGTAGACATGTACTACTGCGTAAAGATTCTCCAGAGAGAGTTTCATGTCATAAGGTCAAAAGGTCAAAGGTTAGGTGAAAATGTTACAATTTCACTTTTCTCGCAAATGGTTCAATGTATCTTCATGGAACTTGGTACATACACATGTACTGACTGGCAGGGATTGTCTAGGGAATTTAGGGGTCATGGGTCAATAGTCAGGGGTCAAAGGTCAAGGTCAACTCAAAATTTTACTATTTCCCTCATATACTAGTATATAGATGCAATGCTGGCATTATTATCTTTAAAACTTAATATATACATGTATACCTAATGGAGATTCTCTTGGAAATTTCCAGCCAGAAGGTCAAAGGTCAAAGGTTAAGGGTCAAAGGCCAGGTTTAAATGCAAAAAAAGTCTATTTCATACTGTAATTACACTCTTTCTTCATACCTTCAAAATTACTCAATGCATAAACTTATAAAAGGGTCAGTGAGGAGTCAATTCAAAATCCTCAGTTCCCCAAATACTTGTACCTGCACTCTTAGACAATTATAGCAAACCTAGTTCAAGAAAAGTGAACATTCAAGATATTTCTGACAAACCTGTCATTTCAATATTTTGCCAGTTATGTGAAACTGTCATCACACATTGTGAAGACATTGTACTATACACCTATTGGGAGAATCATGCATTATGGCGGAGGCATCAGTCGCCATAGCGACATTTCTAGTTTAACAATGTGCTGCCATGGTAACAGCATATTTCAAATGAAAATCATACAAAAATAGTTTGGATTTAGTTAACTACATCAGTCTTTGAGCATTTGGCTTGAAATATGGCACATGTGACCGCTATGGTACGTAGATGTGCAAACTTAATCTTTTGTCGTTGTTGAATGATGCCTTGCCATGGTAACAGCATGTTTTCACCAAAAAGTATACAAAAAAATTGTGGATTAAGCTAATTCCCTCAATCTTTGAGCATTTAGCTTGAAATTTGGCACATGTGACCGCCATGGTATGTTGATGTGAAAAATTAATCTTTTATCATTGGTTAACAATGTGTTGCCATGGTAACAGCATATTTTGAATGAAAAATCATACTTAAATAGTGTGGATTTAGTTAACTCCATCAGTCTTTGAGCACTTGGCCTGAAATTTGGCACATGTGACCACTATAGTACATACATGTGCAAATTTGTTCTTCCGTCATTGTTGAACAATGCGTTGTCATGGTATTAGCATTTTTTCACTAATAAGCATACAAAAATATTGTGGTTTCATCTTATTCCCTCAGTCTTCAAGCATTTAGCTTAAAATTTGGCACATGTGACCACTATGGTATGTTGATATTTATGTGCAAACTTAATCTTTCGTCATTGTTGAATAATGTGTTGCTATGGTAACGGCGTATTTTCAATGAAAAATCATACAAAAATATTGTGGATTTAAGCTAACTCCCTGAGTTTTTGAGCATTTGGCTTGAAATTTGGCACATGTGGCCACTATAGTACATACATGTGCAAATTTGTTCTTCCGTCATTATTGAACAATGTGTTGCCATGGTAACAATGAAATTCATACAGAAATACTGTGGATTCAGCTAACTCCCATAGTCTATGAGCATTTGGCTTAAAATTTGGCACATTTCACCACTGTAGTACAAAGATGTGGAAACTTCATCTTTTGTCATTGTTGAACAATGTGTTGCCATGGTAACAGTATATTTTGAGTGAAAATCATACAAAAGTTTAGATTCAGCTAACTCTTTCAGTTTTTGAGTGTATTATGGCTTCAAGTTTGGTACTGGTATGTTACCACTATTAAGCTAAATTTATTTTTCATCATTGTTGAAAAATGTGTTGCCATGGTAACAGCAATTTTTTGAATGAAAGTCAATAATATTGTGAATTCAGCTATAATTTGTCACTCCCTCAGCTTTGAGCATTTGCCTTGAAATTTGGCACATGTTATAGCTATGAAAGGCCCTATATTGTGCAAACAATATTTCTTTGTCTGTGTCAAACATTATGTTGCCATGGAAACAGCATTTTAAATGAAATTCATAGAAATTGCCAATTAATTTATATCACTCAGGTTTTGAACACTTGACTTGAGATATGGCACATGTGACTATCAGTAAACAAAATATACATTAATTCAATATTAAACAATACATTGTCATAGCAACTTAAAAAAATAAAATAAAAAGCATTGTAAAGTAACTGCTGGTTAAGCTAACTCCCTTAGTGTTAGGTGGGGGTATTAATCACATTGAGTGATAGTTCTAGTTTTCTTTTTCTTTAAACAGTCGCAGCGGACGGGTGCAATTAACTCACTGTTTTCATTTTGACCTGACCTCGCTTTCCTCTTGAATGAACACGTTTCGCACGAAAACCGCTAGGAAAGTGTCGCAGCAAAACTGCTGTAACTTTACTATTAATTTATATTTTTTGATAATCCAAACGGTTATGAAAAGTAAAAACCTCATTTTAACCTGCCATTATGTTACCTTTTTTAAATAACGATGATAAAATATTCCAAACTGGAGCATAACTTCACTCTCAAAATGGAAAATAATTGTCAGAAATCGTTGCTAAAATTTCCCATTTTGACTTCGTGAACAACAAAAAATTTTCAAGTATGTTACTAAGTATGTATTTCTTTACGGAACTCTAAGATATCACATTCGAGAAGTCATGCGTCCGGATATGTCTGGAAATAATCGAAAGAGGTGCACTTTCTACCTTCGTTCCGAGCACGAAATTTCATAGTCATTCGCACATGGGAAGACAGGGTACAGTCCCACGTACCCACATCTTTGTTGCGCTCACGTCACCTGTAGGCACTGCTGTACTCTGATCGTAACTCGTACCAGGAATTCGTAGTTGTAATGTTACTTACTAGTGCAGTAAAATCTGCGTAAAGTCCGAATAATCCAATGTCATGAATTTGCAACTGGTATCATAGCTGGTATCATAACTGATAGATATTCACATTTTTGCTACTTTCTTTTTAATACTATAGGCCAGTTCTGATAGTGATAACGCAAGTGCTTGTTTTTGAGGTGGCGAAGTCCCCTGCAGCACACTGCTACATTGTACTTCTCGACACCCCGCGGCCCACTCTCATAGCATGCATGTACATGTACAGTGTACTAGGCATCCGCAGCATGCAGCCACCTCGCATCGCACAGTAACAGCACGCTGCATTACATCGACCAATCATCTCGCTGGATCGAAGCAGCATGGGAAAGTCCATTCATTGCGCAAGCGCAAATCAGTTTTTCTTAGAATATGACGTCATTATTCTCGTTTGCTGCTCCCGTATAATTTGAGATTTCTGACAAGATACCTCATTTATTTTCACTTGTAACTTCAAAAATAGGTCTTCGGCAAAGCGAACACCACTCTGCTAATGTCCGCCCATGTCTAATGAATATGTATGTTCAGTTTCATAAATATTAAGTGTCTGGAAATAATCGGAGGGTAGTTTTCCGAGACAGCGAAACATGAAATGTTGAATAACTTAAAAAGTTCTCAATCGTTTCTCACGATTTTTCATATGTATAGAAATCATCATTTTACATTGATACTGAAAGTTTGAGCGATTTTGTTCAGTGTATAGCGGAGATATGAGGAGGTGAAATTTTGGTGAAAATGAGAACGCCCGATTCCCACTGCCTCGATGACGGTTGGAAATTCAAAACGTTTTGTGGGTTTTGGGGTTGTTAATTATAGTCCGCTGCGACTGTAAAGCACCAAGTCACTGTTTTTCTTTTCTTTTCAGTTCTTTTTTTTTTAAGCAAAATGAATTTGGTATATAACGTGAAGATGAAGAGTTTTATGTGTAGGTTTATTGGTATTTCAATATCAATTCCTATATTTAAGAAAGGGCCTCATCCACATAAAGCTCTGCTTATGATGACGGTCCTCTGTATTGATTTCTCCTTTGTTCGCATATAAATACAGTATGCCTTAACATGTTGCTTTGATTCATATGTTATTACAGACTGACGTTGTTGTGAAATTAACATTTCTTATATTGATTTGTATGTTATATTCTCCTTTTTTTTTGCTTACTCTGTATCACTTCGTTTTCATTATGCCTCTGCCATGAAGTTTTGCCAGAGGCATGTTTTCAGGTTGTCCGTCCGTCCATCCTTCCGTGCGTAATCAATTTTGTGGACAGCATAACTAAAAAACCATTTGAAGTATCCTAATGAAACTTGGCATGTATATGTATGAGTGGGCAAAGTTGTGCCTATCAACTTTTGGGTGCACATGCTCCAGGACAAAGGTCAAAAGGTCAAGGTCAAATGCTCAAAATTTCACTATTTCCCCCATATCTATGCAATGCCTGAAGGTATTTTCTTGAAACTTAGTGCATTCATGAACTACCAACCAAAGATTCTGCAGAGATAGTTTTGGGTCATGAGGTTAAAGGTCAAAGGTCAAGTGAAAATTTTAAAATTAAAGGACAAGTTCACCTTCACAAACATAAGGATTGAGAGAATGTAGCAATATTAGTAGAACACATCATTGAAAGTTTGAGAAAAATCGGACAATCCGTTCAAAAGTTATGAATTTTTGAAGTTTTTGTGCAGTAACCGCTGGATGAGAAGACTACTGCAGTGTATGAATAACTTAGATGTCACATGCGTACAACAGTATAAGAAAACTAAAAAGAGAATCTCACAAAATTTCATCTTTTGAAAAAAGTACACATTCCCCTGACTCGTTACCGACATATGTTACGGATAATATTATTCCCCCTGCCTTTAGAAAGAGGCAAGTCAAGTTTATTATGTGAAAAAAGTGAAAATATGTTGAATTTTCTTTATATTTTCTTTATACTGTTGTACGCATATGACTCACAAGCTGTAGTAGACTCCTCATCCAGTAGTTCCAACACAAAAATTTTAAAAATTTTAATATAATAAATTAAATAATATAAATTTTAATAAAATATTGTTGCATTCTCTCAATCCTTATGTTTATGAAGGTGAACTTGTCCTTTAAATATTTTTTTCCATATCTCAAAAATGGTTCAAGGTATCTTCATGGAACTTAGTACATATGCATGTACAAACTGGCAGTGATTATCTAGGGGGCCATGGGTCAAAGGCTAGGGGTTCAAAGGTCAAGGGCAACTTCAAAATTTCACTATTTCCCTATAATTATCTGTGCAATGCCTTCAGGATTTTTCTGGAAACTTAGTGTATACATGCATGTACTACCCAGTAGAGATTCTCTTTGAAGTTGTTGGGTTTTTTTTTGCCAAAAGGTCAAAGGTCAAGTGAAAGTGCTAAATTTCACTTCTTCCTTAAACTTATGAAAGGGTCAAAAGTCAAGTAAAAATCCTCAAATCCTCAAATAGCTGCACTCCTAGACAATATAGCCATTCATCCAATTAAACCTAGTTCAAGGGAAGTGAACATTCAACACATTTGTGACTAACCTGTCATTGTGATTGTCAAAATCTCCCTTTATTTCTTTTTAGGTGATACGCTATCGGCGTATCACCTCTTGAGTTTGTACAGAATCTTCCTTTTTTTATTATTCTTCTTTCTCTCTGACGAATTTTGTGGACAAAATATCTCAACAATGACATGACCAATTAACATGAAATTTTCAGTCAACATATCTCATATCAATATCTCTGTACATGAAACTTTTCATGACAATAACATATCTGTGACATCATCTAGGTGCCATTTTGTGATTTTCGGACAATGTCACATGATCGAACATAACTTCATAACTAAATGTCATCTCTGTATCATTTTTGGTGGATATAAAGTTCAGGTCACGACTGATTGTCCTATACTATGCTAATTACCCAGGTCATCGTGACGTGCGAGTACGTGCGCGTCAAAATTTTAAAGTGCTCAAAACGACTTCCCAATGGGAAATCTCGAAGTTTCAGACAATTTTAAGCGTTTCAAAAAATTCTGCGCGTTTTCTCGGCAACATGAAAATGCCCTTTTTTCAACAGATTTGGATTCCTGATACCTTGGGTAAGAATAACCATTGATTTCCGATCGATTTTGACCTATAACAAAGGAATACACTGGCGTCAAAGTTGAAATTCCGTGCGCGTCTATGTACAAATAGAGTGAAAAAACATGTCTTTGTTTATTTCGCCATAACTCTCTAAAACGCCCGCAACCATATGTTTTTATTGCATGTTACAAAAGCATATGAATTGTAAATAACATTTCAAGTATCAATATTTCGAGGAAAACTCGACGTCATCATATCGTCATCTGAAATCAGAAAATTGGAATTAATTTTTTTGAGGTACTGTTTCTAACATTCATTTGCTGGTATCTCTGTTGTTTTAGCTCAATATTATCCCAAATTCGGATATGTTGTACTTTGAAGATTTCCCTTTCAAGTCCATGTCATTGTTTTGCAATTTGATGACGTCATCATAGTGGAAATTGTGATTGAAGGCAAAGACTCAAAATCAGCCAAGCTTACGTGTTATGTCTATGGGAGGTGATTTTTTTTATAAACCATGCATTGACTCGATAACGTTCAAGCACCTTTACAGTGTACTTTACAATTTCAAAATTGGTATCTATGATGATCTATAGGTGTAGTTATGCAAGACACTCTTTGTGTTTGTGCTTGACAAAGCGTTGCCATGGTAACCGCATATTTTCTGTGAAATCTTGTAGAGTGAACAACTTCCACAGTTTTGAAGCAATTGAAATCAAATTTGGTAGGCATTATGGCCTTGAGGCATAGATGTGGAACACATAATTTTTGTGTTTGTCGGACAAAGCGTTGCCATGATAACCATAATTTTACCAAAACCTTGTGGATTGAATAACTTCCACGTCATTCAAGCAATTAAGGTCAAATTTAGTATGTACATTGTATGATGATCGGAAGGTGTAGTTATGCAAGACACCAATGTGTCAATATAAGAAAAATGTGTTGCCATGGTAACCACTCATTTTTGTATCAAATTGAACCATTTAATCTAAAAATGAAGGTGAAATTTGGTGTGTATGATGCTCTTTAAGTGCAGTTTTGCAAAATATCTGTATTTGTATTGGACAATGCGTTGCCATGGTAACCGCATTTTTTTTTTAAAATCCTGTGGCGTGAACTTCTTCCACAGTTTTCAAGCAATTGAAACCAAATTTGGTAGGCACTATGGCCCTGAGGTATAGATGTGGAACATATAATTTTTGTGTTTGTCACACAAACCGTTGCCATGGTAACCACAATTTTACCAAAACCTTGCAGATTGAATAACTGTTCCATCATTCAAGCAATTAAAGTCAAATTTTGTATGTATCATGATCTAGAAGTGTAGTTTTGCAAGACACCAATGTGTTAGTTTAAGGAAAATGTGTTGCCATGGTAACCACTCATTTTTGTATCAAAATAAACCATTCAAGCTACTAGTATGAAGGTCAGATTTGGTGTGTATGATGGTCTTTAAGTGTAGTGATGCTGGGGGAAAGCATGTTTCCATTTGCTGTAAGTTTTATACTCAGTGTCAACTCTGTAATTGTACAGTAAACTAAAATTATTATGTTTCCAATTCGACAAGTGCACAAATTTGGTATTAACGTCATTGCCCTCATGACATCACATACTATAAAGCAACACGAGGGGCGGGGGTATTAATCACCTTCAATGATAATTCTAGTTTTTTCAAATCTCCTCATCATCTTGACAATTTTGCCGCTTAAAACTGAAAATGAGAATGGAATGTGGACGAAACGATTCTTGATTTATCTTTCACATATAAGCTTACGTTCCTCATTTTTTCTCGTCGAGACGTATGGCCGAGAGGTTAAAGGCGACGTCTCTGGCACCTGAGACGTGAGGTTGCACACGTGCAGGTTCGAACCCCACAAGAGCACAAAGCAAAATACTTCTATCTTTTACTCTTTTTTTTTCTTCAATTGAGTATTACACCTTCGTCCATGTAGAAATCACATTCTCATGTAAACGCACCCATACGCACACACACACACACACACACACATGCACACACAATATCCCTTTGTTTTGTGTTGGAGACCACATTGCTTCTACCGGAAACTTCGACTTGAAAATACAAATGTTAAAGTGAAGGTGACTCTTAAAAGAACTTATCGCCATGTTTGATTTCTAGGGGTTTTTTTACAATATTAAGACCTATTGGTATATATTCATTTACATATCCTGTTTAATCGACTTACTTGCACACGCCGACACACGCATGAAATTTTCACTTCGTTGCATGACAGAAACAATTTCATCTGAATTATGTGGGACTGTATAAAGAACTGGACTTCACAAATGTTTGTCAATATTACCTCAAGTTGCTATTTAACATCATTTTCGTTGTCGATCACTGAAAATGAGAATGGAATCTGGACGAAATGATTCCCGATTTATCTTTGCAACTGTATATTGATCGAATCCACCCGGCCAGTTGTGGGAAGTTGAATAGCGCCACCACAGTCAATCACAGTCTCTTGAAGACGTATCCCGCTGAAAATTTCAATATCAAAGTAAATTTGTGTTGTGTATAGTATATATAGATTTAAGTTTTACACATGATCTTCAGGAGAGCCGTGTGGCATTATCGCTTAGCGCGCTGCGTGTTCTTAATGCCATACCGGAAGGCGAGAAGTTCGAGTCCCACAGGACTTTTTCCTTTTCTTTCTTTTTCTTTTTTTTTTCGACAGTTCAGCTTCACTCCGATGTCATTTATTGTATTATTTCATCAAGTATACGCAACCCCCTGAACGCAGCTACTCTATTTCCCTTGTTTTGTATATGAGTTTGTAGGTTGGGTTTGCTTCATTGTCCCCGCTGAACGAGTTCAAGCAGGGGACTATGAAACGGGCTCCGTACGTGTGTGTGTCCGTCTGTCTGTCCGTCTGTCTGTGCATCCGTGTGTGATCAAAATGTTCAAAATGCTACTCCTTCGCCATTTCTAACCCGATTTTGATTCTGTTTGCTTTATATGATAGCACTACACCCACATGGGAGCTTTGAAACTTCTATACAGAATTTCAGTTGTGACCTTTGACCTTGACCTTTGACCTATATTGTACATTTTGCTTCAAAATGCTACTCCTTCGCCATTTCTAACCCGATTTTGATTCCGTTTGCTTTATATGATGGCACTAGGTGAGGGCTTCAAAACTTCTACACAGAATTTTGACCTTTGACTTCTTTGACCTTTGACCTTGATTTTTGACCTATATTGTACATTGCCTACAAAATGCTACTCCTTCGCCATTTCTAACCCGATTTCGATTCCGTTTGCTTTATGTGATGGCACTAGGTGAGGGCTTCAAAACTTCTACACAGAATTTTGACCTTTGACTTCTTTGACCTTTGACCTTGATTTTTGACCTATGTTGTACATTTTGCTACAAAATGCTACTCCTTCACCATTTCTAACCCGATTTCAATTCCGTTTGCTTTAAGTGATGGCACTAGGTGAGGGCTTCAAAATTTCTACACAGAATTTTGACCTTTGACTTCTTTGACCTCTGACCTTGATTTTGACCTGTATTGTACATTTTGCTACCAAATGCTACTCCTTCGCCATTTCTAACCCGATTTCGATTCCGTTTGCTCTATGTGATGGCACTAGGTGAGGGCTTCAAAACTTCTACACAGAATTTTGACCTTTGACTTCTTTGACCTTTGACCTTGATCTTTTTACCTACATTGTACATTTTGCTACTAAATGCTACTTCCGGCGGGGACATATATTACGCACCGCGTAATTTCTACTTTTCCTTGTTAATTTTGTCACACGTAATGTTGTAAATTGCCCCTTGAAAGTGCCCCCCTTGCCACCTTTCGTTTTTTCTTTGTTCTCTTCATTTGTTCTTCTTATACTGTAACAGGATAGGTAGGAACGTGTACGTTTATATAACTAGCAGGAATGGGAACTGAATTAATTAACTCTAGTCCAGGTGTATGGCATCTCGCTCATCTCTCTGAAATTCCAGGTTGTTATACCCCCGCCAAACGAAGTTTGAAGGGGGTATATAGGAATCAGCGGACGGGCGGTCGGTCCGTTGCAAATCTTGCGTCGCGAACTACTTCCTCAGTTTTCAACCGATTCCCATAAAACTTGGCACAGATGTGTGCCTTGGGTTGTAGATTAGTAAGACGTATTTTTTGACAGTACCCAAAAGTACGTTGCCATGGTAACGGCATATTATGGGCAAAAATGGGTACAAATCTTGCGTTGCGAACTACTTCCTCAGTTTTTAACCGATTCCCATAAAACTTGGCACAGATGTGTGCCTTGGGTTGTAGATGTGCAAGACGTATTTTTTGACAGTACCCAAAAGTACGTTGCCATGGTAACGGCATATTATGGGCAAAAATGGGTACAAATCTTGCGTCGCGAACTCCTCCCACAGTTTTTGATCAATTTTTATGAAATTAGGTACAGATGTTCATCTGAATATGTTAATGTGCAAGACACATATTTCCGCAGTGGCAAAATGTGTGTTGCCATGGTAACGGCATGTTATTGGTAAAATATAGGGCAAAATGCTTCATGGCAAAACTGCTTCATCAGTGTTCTTCCAATTCTCATGGAATTCATATTGAATGTTTGTCTTAGGATATAGGTCAGCATGACACATTTCTTGACAGTGACAAAAAGTATGTTGCCATGGTAACAGCTCACATATTATGAGCCAAAATGATGGAAAATTTTGTGTTGCAAACTACTTCCTCAGTTTTTGCCCAGTTTCCATGAAACTTGGTACAGATGTGTGCCTTTGGTTGTAGATGTGCAAGACGCATTTTTCGACAGTACCCGAAAGTACGTTGCCATGGTAACGGCATATTAATGGCAGAAGATCAAGGAAAGATCTTGCGGATTTAACTACTTCCTCAGTTTTTTAACCAAAGCTTATCAAATGTTGTTTTGACCAAAGCTTATGAAATGTTGTTTGGCGGGGGTATAACCAGTCGCTGTAGCGACATTTCTAGTTATTGTTGGCATCTGGGACAATAGAACAGATCAGTATCAAACTGGAATCACCCTTTAAGTAATGTGGTAAGCGTTCAATTTATTGCATTATCTTTCTTCTTTAAAGTCGATCACTACTGATGGAATTACATAATATAATATGGCATGTTCCACTGGTAGTTTAGGAAAAGGGAAGTTAATGCATGAAGATATCACATGTGCATGAGTGCTACCATTGATTTCAGAGACATCACTGTGGTGTGGTACTGGTGGTGGTAAAGGAATCATTGCTTTTAAATTAAAGGGATGGTACAGTATTGGTGGAGATGAGAATTGGGCTTTTAACTTTTTGCGAGATACCAAGAAATCACTTATGATATAGTACAGAGCATACCCTTTTAAGAGGAATTCAAAGTTTATTTGATGAAAATCGGGTTTGGAATGACTGAAACATCCAAAAACAAAGTATAACAAAGCGATCGTAATAAAGTGTGGGTCCCACACTTTATTAGAATCGCTCTTTTTTGGATATCTCAGCCATTTCAAAACCAATTTTCATCAAATAAACGTTGAATTCCTCATAGAATTACATGCTCTTTCACATTTCATAAGAGGTTTCTCATTATCTCACAAAAAAATGTTAGAAACGTGAAATTAGGTCTTAACCAAAACTATAATAATAATGATAATAATAGTGGCTACTTGTATAGCGCACAGGTCCACTTTTCAGTGCTCATGGCGCTTCAAAAATGAAAAAATATCATATATTTACATGCATATACATATTCAAACATTTCAACAAAGAAGAAAATGGTAAACAAAAGCAAATATATACCAAATAAAGAATACAACATATATCAATTAAAAATACAATATTGATCCAATATTAATGACATACAGCAATTACAGTCCTCAGTATGAAAGGAACAGATAAGTTTTAAGTTTGGATTTGAATGACTCTGTAGATGACAGTTCCCTTAACTGAAGAGGTAACTGATTCCACAATTTTGGTCCCATAACGGAAAAAGCACGATCACCATACCCATGTTTTACTCTGGGTGTTTGGAGTAAGAATGCATCTGATGATGAACGTAGCCTTCGTGTCGGGTTGTATTTTTGAACAGAATTACTTATGTATATTTGGGAAAAAGAATGAACTGAATGATGTACTAATAACAGAATCTTGAAAATAATCCTTTTTTCTACAGGTAACCAATGTAAGGAACGGAGAACTGGTGACATGGAATCAAACTTATTAGTAAAAGTTAACAATCGGGCAGCAGAATTTTGCAACCGTTGAAGTTTTGTGACATCTTTTTGTGAAAGATTACACAACAATGAATTCGAAAAATCCAACCGTGAAGAAATCAAAGCATGAATAAGTATCTGAGCTGCAGATTTAGACAAATATTTCCTTATGAAACTTAAATTACGCAACTGATATCGAACATTCCGCTGAATATGAGTTACATGACTTCGAAATGACATTTCCTGATCAAATATGACACCTAAATTACGGGCTGTTTTCGACGGAGTAATGCAAGTGCTACCGATGTTGACATGACATGACTGATAATCAACTTTGCTTAACATATGCTTTGATCCCAATAACAGAAACTTAGATTTATCATCATTTAGTTTAAGGCCATTGGATGTAAGCCAAATTTTCAGGTCTTGCAAATGGTCTTACAATGGCGGATGACAATGAAGACAGAGTGGGTTAAAAAGACAAATAAAGTTGTATATCATCTGCATAACAATGATAACTAATACAATGCTTGCGAAATACTTCACTAATTGGTTGCATATACAGAGAAAAAAGCAGCGGGCCTCCAATAGAACCTTGAGGTACACCAAACTTTGTCATAGTTTTACAAGAGGTAGAATCACCAATTCTGACATAATGAGATCGATCACATAAGTAGGATATAAACCAATCAAGAACAGTTCCTTTGATGCCCAAATATCTCAATCGTTGAATCAGAATAGCATGATCGACTGTGTCAAAAGCTGAGCTCATATCAAGCATGATAAGAGCAGTGATGTTACCACTATCTAATTCTCTGAACACAATATCTGATAAGTTGACTAACAGTGTTTCTACACTATGACCAGGCTTGTACGCAGATTGAAATGAATCAAGCAATTCATTATCTTGCAGATACAGTACCAGTCACCACTAAGTATTACACGTTTACACGATTCGAACGTGTACCCACACAGACGCCAGTATCGTGTATTTGGCACGATCACACGTTTCAAAAGGTGTTCCGAGTCAGTGCGCTCGCGGGGAAACGTGTAGTCGTGCGAATTACACGCAAGTTCGGAAGCCTGCGCGAAGCGTGTAATCGTCGAAACGTGTAGTACTTACACGATATGTCCGCGCGCGCTCTTCGACTCGGTGTACCAGTACAGTATGTGTGTGGCGAGTACACCGGCAATCCAATCATATGCCGTGTATTATACAGTTACGGTTTTCTGTGCTCTGCCACATAGACTCTATACGTTAGCTTAGAGTGGCGTAAATTCTCGGGTTTCCAGTCCATTTTCTCTCATTTTTCTCTCTTTTGCTTTCGTATCATTATATCCCTTTATTTTCAGAGTACAATCGTACTTCTGAGAGTGTTTTGCTCATTTTTTGTTAAGTGATTACCTCGTTAGCAACAATTATGGAGGTGAGTTTTTGATCGAGTGTTTGATTGAACGATGTTGCAACATTGATTATCTTTGTGTGCGAGACAACATCGTACTGTACAAATACTTTGAATTGCACCCACTCGTTTGTTTCCGTGTAATTAAAGCTGTAGTATTCTTACCGTAAAGTGTCTTCATCGTTCGTCTTCAAGCTTCATGTTTTCACCCTGGTTTTCCTCATCGTGGTTTTCCAATTCCATTTTGTTTTCCGGTGCAAGATGTTCTGTGTATATTTTTCTGCGGTAAAATTCCATTATCGATCGTGTATCCATCATAGTTTTCCACCTCCATTTCATTTTTGTAAGATCTAACGTTAGCTAGTCGTAGGGTCTGCGATGTCTGAATCATTTGCTTATGTGTTTTGTGACAGTGACTCTGATGGGAATGATTTTAAGTTGCGGTGGATAAGATTGGCTGTAATGATAGTAATGATAATGAGTGTGGTGGTATTGATGTACAAGCTCTGATGGTGATGCAATTTATTTCGAGTGACCGATATGATGACGTTGACGATGGCGAGTACGAGTAGCCTAGATCATAGATGGGCTTGTAAGTGTATGTCGAATACGGCGGGCAGGCGCAGGGGTGGCTGACATGACGCCCGCTCGGTCGTGCGCCCGCGCAGGACAGGGTGGTCTAGAGACCTTCATTTTTTTCTTTTCTTTTCGTTTGTTCACTCGGGTGTAGTGCTCCCAAAATTCATGTCTTTGAAGTCCTGTCTCTGGGTGTAGAAACTCACCCAAATTAATTTGTAGACAATATTGAAAGTTTGTTCAAGTCCAGTCTGTAATGCTAACTTAATTTCTATTTTAGAAATTGATGAAATCCCATTTTCTTTGCTCATTTTCCCACTATTAAATTATTTAGAACTCTACTAAATTTCTGATGTATTGCATTCACTATTGGGCTATATTATTAAAAGCGCTTGCTAAGCAGGTGTTTCATACTTTCTTTTTCATTTCCTTCTTGTCACTTTTTTCTTTGACCCTGGATGAAAAAAAAAATACAATCTTGCCATGTAAAGACAGAAAAAACACCATCGTAAAAATATGACGACAGTAAGCTAATAAAAAGAAAAAAAAAACGAGTGATGAAAGTTCTTGTACATTTGTAAAATCATAAATCAAAGGTGATTTCTTATGAAGCACCTCTTTCAAAGAAAATAATGTGCACAACAAGTACAACAGTTTATATGATGAAGTGAAATCTGAAAACTGTCGTGGCATCAAGTGATATTGGTAGGGAATTCTGACAACAAAAAAACAAAAAAACTGTCACGCCATTTTATTAATGTATGATGATTTTTTTTTTCAATAATGGGGAAGGTTACAAAATCATAAACGCCACCGATAAAATCACAGTCCCTTATACAATTACCGTAACAGTTGATTACTTCTGCATCATATATCCTTTTAACTTTTAACTTTATTTCTTTTGAGATAAAAAGGGTATAAACTTTATAAAAAATATGAGCTTAACTTCTGTAGTATTACTTTAACAAACTTGGCAAGTTTAAACAGCACCTTCATATTTTAGTACTAGTATTAAGTAACGCATTCATTTTCAAAATAGTATTTTGCCTAATTATGTATTTCTTTGGAATACAAATTTTCCGTTCCTCGGAAAAGTACTCGCTCTGGAACATACACTGTATATGAAACTCATCACCAATCAAACCACCATACAGAAGGTACGCAATCTGCTTGACCTTGGTAGTCCTTACGCTCACTAACTGCAAGAAGGCGCATGAAGTTCAGCTCTGCATATTATTACTACATTTTTAATTCAATATAAGAAAATTCCTTGGACTGAATTGGTATTTATGAACGGGAACTTGGTCATTACATGTTTGCTGCATTTGATTGTTAGTTTGCATCGACGTAAATGCGCACGGCGATGGAGGTACAATTGTACTTTGATTGGTTGTAAGAAAAAGCAAACCAAAATAAAATGACTCGACGCAAAATGAGTCATTATTATCTTTCAACTATTTCATGCTCATGACGAAACGAGGATAATTACTATCTAGCGTTAAACAATATGAGTACATGTATATACATTGATATATGCATGTATGTTTGTATGTAGATAGGTGTATAATTTGTATGTGATGTATGCGGGCACGTGTAATGTGTCAACATGTCTTAATTTCAACTGCCCATTCAAAGATAGTATACAAGAATAATACTTCATGAAATTGCACAAGGAGTTTAAGCCTGCCCGTCTAGTTACAATTCCCGACCTCAGAAACATTGATCGACTAATTGCTGTTTGTATTTCAAAGCAACAGAAAGAAATACAGAATCATGACATTCAAAATCAGGTTTTGAATCATCATAATGATACGATGTCATGGTTATGTTAACGAAGTGAAGAAAGTACTCAGGCAGTTTTTAGATCTAGGCAAGACTACGAATTCACAAATGAAGTGTATTTCTTACGTAAGACACTCTGTCAGTGCAACCTGACCTGACACATTTTCTTGAAAGAAAATTTGTAGAGGGAGACAAAGTGAAGAAACTGGCACCTGACACATTTTTTTTTCGGCGGGGAAATCATCAGCATTATATACCAAACCCTCGTATAAAGCTGTGTTTAATTAATCCCATTGCCTTCGGTTCGCACTGATCTCCAAGATCAGAGGCGGGTCCACTCTGTTCCGCTTGGGTGCTATTGTGCGGGACAGACAATAGCCGCTCACTCAATTAGCTGTCCTTCTGAAAGGATCGTCTTTCTTTGACAGTCACACCTTTACGACTGCTAGTACGCTGTCTTTTATCACCAACTCCAATCGTCAACCTTGTTGCCTTCCAATACTAGTGAGAATATTTTGTTTTGTTTTTTTTTGTCCCTCATGCCGATTTTCGTATAGTTGATGCCGAGGAGCGAAACACGAGCTAGAAGACTGAGTTAATTTGGCTCATTCACGTTTTCCTCTTTAATGATGAAACTAGTGGTCTCTTTATAAAGCACTGAAGACTGTCAGAAATGATGCTCGTGACGTTGTTACATAACCGGCATGAGCAGTACGTATACTACAACCACCACATGCGATTATTAAATGGTACGATATCTAAATTGGAACACATGAAATGCAAAAATAAAAGATGTGCTACTTGTGTATAGTGAATTAATGTCAGGACACGATCAGAAAAAAACAAAAAACAATCTTGTAACGATACATCAATGCGTACAAAACAACATCAAATTATAATGTTCATATTTCATTCACAATCAAGAATTTAACATATATTTTCATGTTTATGTTCAGAAACATGTCATTGACATTTTCAGGATAAAACGGGCCAACGATTTTGCAAAATGTCTTCCAGCGAAAGGATGGACTCAACCAATCGAAACGATTAACGAGAGACGCGGTTTTCGTCATTACGTAACACAAGTTCAAATGGTTTATTTAGTGATCCGTGCACCATTCTTATCACGTTGTGTACACTTAATCGTTTACACATCACAGGACATTTCCCGCCGGGCCACCAAAAAAGCCGGATGTTTGCCTTATAGTTTTAAAAATGAACAGCGGTAACTATCGGCTCCTTAAGCTGCTAGAATAAATGTCAGATGTTTGCTCTTAATTTTGGAAATGAATAACGGTAATATTCGACTCCGTATAATACACAAATAAATGTCGGATGTTTGCTTATACTTTTGGAAATGAATAATGGTAAGATTCAGCTCCGTACGGTGCTGAAATCAATGTCAGATATTTGATTTTGCGTTCGGAAATGAATAAGGATAAAATACGGCTCCGGAAGATGCTGAAATAAATGTTGAATGTTTGCTTTGACGGTCAGATATAAATGATAATGATATTCAACTCAGTACGATGATAAAATAAATGCCGAAAGTTTACTTTTACGTTCTAAAGTAGATAAAAATAATATTCAGCACCGGAAGATGCTAAAGTAAAATGTCGAATTATCCCTTTGGCGTTCGGAAAATGAATAACAATAATAATCAACTTCGTACAACGATGAGATAAATGTCGGATGTTTGCCTTACTTTCAAAAGTAAATAGCAATAACATTCGGCTTCAGAAGATGCTGTAAGAATGTCACATGATTGTTTTTACGTTCGGAAATGAATAACAGTTATATTTTGCTCCACGCGATGCTAAATAACTGTCGGATGTTTACTTTTAAATTTCGAAATGAATAACAGTAACATTTAACTGCGTTTGATGGTGAAGTTAATGTTTGCTTTGACGTTCGGGAATGAATAACAATAGTATTCAACTCCGTCCGATGAAAAATACTAGTAAATGTCTGATGTTTGCTTTTATGTTCGAAAGTAAATAGCAATACATTCAGCTCCGGAAGATGCTAAAATAAATGTTGAATGTTTGCTTTGGTGTTCGGAAATGAATAACAATAGTATTCAACTCAGTACGATGATGAAATAATTGCTGGATGTTCGCTTTTATATACGTTCGAAAGTGAATGGCAATAACAGTCAGCTCTGGAAGATGCTAAAATATAATGTCGAATGATCCCTTTGACGTTCGGAAATCCTAATAACAATGATATTCAGCTCCGTACGATGATAAATGCCGAATGTTCGTTTTTACGTTCGAAAGTAAATAGTGCTCAATAACATTCGGCTTCGGAAGATGCCAAAATAAAGGTCAGATGATTGCTTGAACGTTCGGAAGTGAATAGCAGCAACATTCTGCTCAATAATTAAGATGCTGAAATAAACATCAGACATTTGCTATTTCACATTTCGAAATGAATAACAATAACATTCAGATGCGTTTGATGGTAAAGTATATGTCGGATGTCTGCCTTGACGTTTGAATGTGAAAAACAGTACATGTATAACACATTCGGATCCGTATACGATGCTGAAATATGTCAGATGATTCATTTCACTTTCGGAAGTGGACAGCAGTAACATTCGGCTCCTTACGATCATAAAATAAATGTCGGGTGTTTGCTTTTGAATTTGGAGATGAATAACGGTAATATTCTGCTCCGTACGATGCTAAAATAAGTAACAAATTCTTGCTTTTACATTCGGAAATGATTAACGGTATCAATCGGCTCAGTTAGATGATAAAATAAAGAGCGGATGTTTGCTTTCACGTTCGGAAATGAACAAGGATGATATTCAGGTCCGTAACATGCTAGAATGAATGTCGGTTGCTTGGTTTTACATTTGAAAATGATTAACGGTAACATTCGGCTCCGGAAGGTGTTCAAATACTTGTAAATGTTGGATGATTGCTTAAATTTCCATCAAAAATAAATATTCACGGTAATTTTTGGCTCTTGTATACGATGCTAAAACAAATGTCAGATGTTTACAATGTCTGCAAATGCTCCCATATTTCTCATTTTCAAACGTAGATTTTGACCGTGGCATCAACTTTTAAATCTATAAACCTATATGTGTATATATTTGCAAAATCTTAGAACTCAGAATAACGGTATAAGATGATTAAAGGGGGCACCAAAAAATAAAAATCAATCATTTTGGTGGCCCGATCGGGCCACCAAAATAAAAGTTATAGTGTGGAGCCCTGGTCTTTTGTGGATAAAGTGTCTTGCTGAAGGGCAAATATCGGGCTTCGAGGGGATTGGAACCGGGAACCCGTATCACGGCTAATTGATTCAGATTTTACTTGTATTTACAGGTCAACTTTAGATAGACCTTTTTTTTTCTTTTCTTTTTTTTTTCTTTTTTGCGATACAGCTGGGGCTTCATGCGCATTTATTTACAACAACAGTAAATCCGAAGACGAGCAGAAAGAATGTCAGCACCAGGAGTAATCGCACAGAGCCGAAAGGGGAAAAGGAAAAGTTGTATATCCTGAATCTACCCCCCACATCGACAAGAAGACAAATGAAAAAAAAAAATATGAATGGACCCACATGAAGCATAATTCTGGAAAATCTGCGGGATATTCGTTATTTCATTTTGCTGTGTTCAAACTATACACCAGTATAGCTTTTCGAGTGTGATCTTAATGTGTATGAATGTTCTATGGACTTTTAAGTTTATAATGCGAAAGAGGGTAACTATACAACAATTAACGACATTGATAACGCCAAACATTCGGAAATTTCAGAGTGCAAGAAAAATAAGACGTCCCGGAAGTACGCCAGACATCATAATTGCTTTTTTTTATTCCTTTATAGCTCCACAGCATCACCTAGGAAAATCAATTTGACCAAGAACAAAAGCGCGTCCCTCTTTTCTTCCTGGGCAATTACCCCGGACCCTTCCCCTGGCCCTAATCCTAACCATAACCCAAACTCCTCACCCTAAACCTAACCCTAATCTTTACTCTAACCTTACCATTAACCAGTATTTAGCGGGGGGGGGGGGGGGGGGGGGTAATTGCTCACTGGGGTTAATTGCCCGGATTAGGTTGCAACACACAACAAAAACCTCTTCCCTAGCCCTACACCTTCCCGATCTCCGTGTGTTGTCAGGTGAAACGACATGTTCAAATACAAGAATAAAACAACAGTAGGTATTGATTGAAACTCGACACCCATTCATGCCAGCCAGGCCAGGCTGAAATGTAACTTCAAAGCACATTCCGACAGCTGGCTGACAAAACCAAATGGCAAAGGAATCTGCGCGCACGTTTGAATTGCTCAACTTTACTGGAGGGCCTGGGAGCGGGAAAAACAAGGATGATTACTAGTAGTCTGTGAGTTATCAAAAGCAGACCTTTCGAACAATTGCAAACGTCATGATACTATTTTGTCTTCCTTTTGGACTGAAAGAAAAAAATCACAAAGACGAGTTGAGTACACGTTGCATCACAATTTTTTTACATAGCCATGCAAAAAGATTACTACACTCATGTCATGACAAGAAATGAATCAATATTCCAAGACAAATACAAAGCAGCCTCGGGTACTGACGGTGACAAGAGACGCCATGCATTCACGATGCACGTTGGGGAGCAATAGGGAGGTGGGAAGAGACTCTTCCCGCCTCCCTGGGAGCAACATGGAGTTGGCAGGGAGGGGTGATCCTGGAGTTTGTGAGAATTTCCAGACACTCCGTGACAACAGGGAGGTGGAAGAGAGACACTCCACCTCCCTGGTGACAACACGATTGTGACGATCTCAAAGCATGGACCCTACCACGCCCAGCTACACTGCGTGCTACTTCTCAAAATTTGAAGGAACTTTGTCTCTGATCTCTGTTGTTTTTGCTGAATATCAGAAGCTTTTCATGCCTGAAGTTCAAATGGATGGTTGCCAAAAATTGGATAATTTATAAATCTCTCAGTAATTTATTTTAGGCTGTTGACGCTGCCGTAAAAACATTAGAAATTTCATATAAACTAGTCAGGATAACGACAAAAAAATCTCCGCACAAAACAAATGCAAGTATTTTTTATTGTCATTGGTAGTCAAATTTGTGTTTTACAGATTATTAAATTATGATTAAAGCAATAGGTATATTATTAACTATTGCATTACACGTAGTAACACTTTCATGATAAGTTTGACATTTTAAACGGCTACATTAACAAAAATCGCAGGAGAGTTTTTTTAAGGAGTTCAACCATTTCTAAACGTGAAGGCATGTTAAATGAGAGGGAAAAAAAGAATCAGCGTTTGTAATCCTGGGTCTTCGACTTGAGCTATCTTTAATTAAACATTCCTTCTCTGTTCATCTCCAAGACCCCAGACTGTTCATGACCTCCGAGAATGCGCAAGTACGCGCGGTTTCTTCTGGTGATTGGTCTCTCTCTCTCTCCACCCCTCCCCATTCCCCAGTCTGGCACCTTGGCATCGTGGGAACTTTCATGTGAAGCGTGCCAAGTTACCACTGACCTGCTAGCAGTGTAATAATGCGAGCAGCAAGTGGTAGACATTTTCTTCTGCTGCTGCTACTTTTACTGCCGAAATACTAGTACTCGGCTTTGTCACCACACACTACCACCAGTTATTTGGCGAGACACACGTTGTGTATTGGAATATAAATGGACTTTTGCACCTTCCTGAATTGAGTAAGTGTCTGACAGTTGTTGAAATCGTGACATCGCTAACGTTAGACCGTCAGCGTTAGTTTTAGGCTTGCGTATGCGTGATTTCATGGGTTCAATGTTTGAGGAAAATGTTGGCTGTGGGGAAAAAGGTGGCTTCGAAATTTTTGCTTGCCAGATTCCATTGACTGCGCCCATGACTATAAAGAGTACAAATTTGACGACCATTGCGAGTCGACGATGATAGTGCTGTTTAGGCAGCTGTGCATGCTGTACTAGTGTATAACTTTGTATATTGTGCACGAAGAATTTTCCGGCACGTGGCAGCAGGACGATATGGTCTCTTTCCACCTCCCTGATTAGTGGTATATCTAACGAACTACAATGTAGTATCTTTGCGGTGTGCCGTAGCATGCTACGGCTATCCATCCATGCTCGAACGTCATCTGCTCAACATAGCGCTGTCTGTATTCGATCAGCGCGCACAATGTGCACACGCATGCAACACGCCCGAAACGTGTAAAAGAAAAGTACGCGTATCCCTCGCTCGGACATCGGCACTGAATCGTGAAGTTCTGAACGCTACACGTTTCCCTCTGCGGGCGGGCCTGTGCGAGCGAATCGTGTGAAGTTCACTTCCACTCGATTCGCTCACGCGAAACGGGTGAGCGGACCCGAAACGTGTAAACGTGTAATACTTAGTGGTGACTGGTACTGTACATTGTCAGTTGTGAGAAAACAACCTTTTCAAGCAATTGACTTAAATAAGGTAAATTTGAAATTGGACGGTAATTTTTTAAACACTCCTGATCTAAGCCTGCTTTTTTCAAAGTTGGATGAATAACTGCTTTTTTACACACCTGTGGAACTACACCTAAGCTCAGGCTAGCATTTATGATTCTTGTGATAACGGGTGCTAAAACTCTGCCACACTTCTTAACCAAATCTGTTGGGATTGGATCAAGTTCACATGATTTGTTAGGTGAGTTCTTAATAAGCTTTTCTGATTCTCATTAACAGTGACAGACTGAAACTCACTCAATTCTGACTTGACTTCACATACAATGTCATTTGGCTGTTCACAACAAGTTGGGAAACTCCGTTGGATTGCCACAATTTTATCAATGAAATATTGATTAAAACAATTGGCTAACTCAACCTCAACTAATACAATCCCTTTAATGAGACAATCATTCGCATCAAGACCTTATTCCCATCTAGAATATAATGCATGTTCGTGCGGGCGCTTTTGTTATCCTGACGTGGTCATTTTCTTTTTCTTTTCTTTTTTTAATTCAAGAATGTTATATTTATACCCCCGCCACACATCGTGTGAAGGGGGCATATAGGAATCAACGTGATGTTGGGCAGGCAGGCAGTCTAGACCAAGGTAGATATGCTTTAACCCTAAATAAGTAGGTCGAGAACTATGCGAAAGCCTACTCCTATTAAACGTTATGCCTACTATAGCTATACGTAGCGTACTGGCACTGGATGGCTCGATCTGTTGTAGGTCTTGAAAAAAAGGTCTAACTAAACCCTATATATATAGGGCTAGAGAGTTTGCTTACCACTATTTAAAGCATACTGTATTTGACCACTTTCTTAGTATTTGCTGCTGCACTTCACTCATGATTAGCAATGCGCGGAGATCCTCATCAGAGACGAGAACAAAGCTCGGGTGAGAAGAGGTACAAGTAGGTTTACGTAGCCATGATAACGTAGTGGCATGGCCGTGCGTGTATAACGGTGGACTGGTACGGTGGTGGTGAACCGGTTGCGTGCTGGCGCAGCGCAAACCCTACGGGTGCAAACCCTACGGGTGCGCGTATGCCATCAATGCCAGCTAGCTAGTGTACGATACACAAGTTCAGTGTGTCCTAGGGTCTATTGCACTGCCGGCTCGCTTGTACCGTTCAATAGTCGACTATTGCACTGCCATTGAGAGTGAGCGTTGGATAGCTGATTCCTCTGAATGTCATGTGACCCGCATTCATCCAATCAGATGGCAAGATTCCATACATGTGTTGTGTAATGCCAAATAGTATAAAAAATATATGAAGCTCTGCACTATTTCTTTGTAACTCACCTGAGTCAAAGACTCAAGTGAGGCATTGCGCTCATTCGTTGTCTCATTTTCTTCTTGAAAACTCCAGAATGGATTTTTGCTAAACTTGGCAGTGAGCATCCCGAGGGTGATAGAATCTCCATTCTATAAAACTCCTGTTTACCTTTGGGAGAAGTGATTTAAAAATTTTCAAGATATCACTTTTGATGCATATGTGTAGGTCAGTTGTATCACAAAACAGCTTGCCATATGAAAATTTTTGCAATAAAGCATAAAATATAAGGAGATATCACTATTTTTCTCATTAAACCATAACTGTAGACAGTTTAGTCTGGAAACATTTTTATTGTCCCCGCTGAACGAGTTCGAGCAGGGGACTATGAGACGGGCTCCGTACGTGTGTGTGTCTGTGTGTGTGTGCGTCCGTGTGTGATCAAAATGTTCAATTTGCTACTTCTCTGTCATTTATGAGCCAATTTTGATTCTGTTTGCTTCATATGATAGCACTACATGGGAGCTTTGAAACTTCTACACAGAATTTCAGTTGTGACCTTTGACCTATATTGTACATTTTGCTACAAAATGCTACTCCTTCGCCATTTCTAACCCGATTTCGATTCTGTTTGCTTTATGTGATGGCACTAGGTGAGGGCTTCAAACTTCTACACAAAATTTTGACCTTTGACCTTGATTTTTTACCTATATTGTACATTTTGCTACAAAATGCTACTCCTTCGCCATTTCTAACCCGATTTTGATTCCGTTTGCTTTATGTGATGGCACTAGGTGAGGGCTTCAAAACTTCTCCACAGAATTTTGACCTTTGACCTTGATTTTTGACCTGTATTGTACATTTTGCTACAAAATGCTTCTCCTTCGCTATTTCTAACCCGATTTTGATTCCATTTGCTTTATGTGATGGCACTAGGTGAGGGCTTCAAAACTTCTACACAGAATTTTGACCTTTGACTTCTTTGACCTTGATTTTTGACCTAAATTGTACATTTTGCTTCAAAATGCTACTTCCGGCGGGGACATATATTACGCACCGCGTAATTTCTACTTTTGCTTGTTATAACTATTGTTCACATGTTGTATATTAAACAATGCTTAACATCAATTATACTGGTTCAAATTTTACATTGGTCGTTTCTATCCCTAACTCACATTTTAAAACTATTTTGAAGCACTAATGCTGGGTTTTTGTTTCATCTGCAAATGGTAAATTATGCCTTTAAAATGTGCACCATGGCCCTCCCTCTGGTTTGGTATGTTCTTCTTAGATAATTATCTGCAAGAATGTGAAATTTAAACTTGTGACACTCAGGTTAGCACTAGACCCCCTGTGTATGTAAGTCTCTTCTTGTTGTTTTTTAATGCAAAGGTTGCAGCAGGACCCCAGGAGAGCAAAAGGTGATGATTGTCAGCTATCCCAGCTACTGTCGCCATCATGCCAACCTGAAGCGCGTCGACAAGAAGGGGGACCAATGGCACAACAATACACTCTTGAAGGCTTTGGGCCTTTTGCTTATGCCTCACCCTGATGCAAAGCTTCTCTTCTGTCGAAGTGAATTTGACCACCCCACCCTCGAGGATGATGAGCGCCTTGGTGAATACACAGGTTAGTGATACCAGTTTAACCCCATAAAGCCCGGGGGGGGGGGGGGGGGGCACATTGTGCCGCCTATATACAGTATCTGTCACAATAAAATTCCACTTTTAACGTTAGCTAACAGAGAGTATCGTTAGCTAACGGAATCGGCGGGAAGTCAGCTAACGTTAGCTATCGATAACTAAGATATCGATAGCTAAAACGTTAGCTATCGATATCAGCTTATGTTTGCTCATAGGAGTAGTGTGGACTAATGTTAGATGGAGAAATCCATCTGTTCGGAGATTCATTTTACAGTTATGGTCCTCCTCGGAGCTCCGGAGACACACGGAAGGCTGACATAATTTACAACGCAGTGTAAGGGGATGCACCACTGTCCCTACGCCGACGATAAGGACGTGAAGGGTGAGGTACATCACTGTCCTCGATTACGTCTAATTCACAGACTTAGATCGGCAAAAAAAATTTTATTATCATCTCATAAATACATCACGCTCACCAGGTATTTGGAAAATCGAAGATTCGGCTGTAATTTTCATGGAAAAGACACAGCTACCAGCTCGCGCTCGTAAACACTGCTCGCAACTCACGATATGTTGAGTGCTAGTGCAGATACATTTAGGCGTGACAGATTTACTATCACGAGTGTTCGCCCGCGTCCGGCATGCCGCCTTATCTGTTAAGTAGCCAGCTTGGCTCGAGCTTGGCATGCGCCCATGCCGTCCGCCCATGCCGTCCGCGTTCGGGAACGCCAGCTTAAAAGTCTTTTGTTTAGTGCCTTTGTTTCGAACACAATAGCGCCAACTTCACTGCACCCAATCGACCACGAAGCCATCGCTCCATGTAGCCAGCGTTCAGGAACGCCCGGATTAAGTCTTCCCTTTGTCTTGTGCTGAACACTTACACAGTTGATTTCATGGAAGCTTAAAAAACGGACAAACTAGCAAACAAATGAAACCACCAAAGGCATCGCACTATTACGCGTTAGTAACGCTGTGATTACCTTAATTTGCGTCGATGAGAGGCGTAATCAAAAAGTATATCCGAAATAGTATTTATTCCCCTTACATGAGCGTAAGACCACTCTTGTAAGCAGCTTCTCAGGTGAAGCAAAATGTGTGTAATGAGGTGACAAGTGTATTAAGAAAAACATTCACAATAGCTAGGTAGATTGACGGAAACTTGACACCCATGGCCGTGCCAGCCCGGCAACAGGCTGGTGGAAATTTCCAGGAACTTCAGAGCAGGTTTGCCGCCAGGCAAAACCGCAGGGTAAAGGAATTTGCGTACGCGCTGAATGGGTCGTAAACATCGTGTCAATTGCATGGGGCCTGGGAACAGGGGCTATGTATAGTAACCCTGTGCTGTATAATACGTGCATGCTGATGGAGACACGTGCTGGAGTTGGCGAGAGCTAGCTGATGAGAGCTGCCTGCCTGAAACCAGGGAGGTACATACACATCTGGCGGATCTGCTGAAACTATGGAGCTATAGTACAGTAAAGTCGACACGATAAAAAAGTCCCGATTTTTGCCTTTGTTATTCCTTGAAAATTTCTTCGTCTTAGTCAACATTTTTTAGTGCCAACTGAGCTGAAATACGTGTTTATTCCCCCGTCTAAGTCGATATAATTTTTTTTTTCGCTCAAAATCTTATCGCCATTCTGTGAAAAAGAATTGTTTTCCCGCGAGTCGGTAATTCGCTAGTGTTGCGGCGTGGTTTACCTAGCGTTCGCGCCATGCGTCCATTGTCTTGTACGCCAGAAATGAAAGGGCATACATTCATTTACATTCTTTGGAGAATTACATGTAGTTGCCTACCCAAAGCAGTTCACTTTCGCCCTTTTCTCCTGCTCGTTATTCTCAAAACGCACATTATAATGCAACTGAAAATTAAATGCAGGTGTATCAAATCACGAGCAACTTTGCACATAAACGCAAGTGCGTTGCTGAAAAGGCTTGCGTTTGATAATCATATGAAACTAGAAAATAGTTGTACAAACCTGAAACTCAATTGTGTTGAAACGCAACTCTTAAAATCAAATGAAGGCCATCAAATCACGCGCAACGCTGTATTCAAACGCAAGAGCGTTGCAGGGAAGACTTGTGGTTTTCGTAAGAAACTGTGGTTAAAAGCATCTCTTAACATCTACGGAGGTGCATTATTGTTGAAAAGTCTTGCATTATTTTGTTTGTTTTTTCGTACGCAAAATTAAACGCAGCTCTGAAAATCAAATGCAATTGCAAGTCCTTGTGATCACGCGGAACGCTGAATAGACTTGCGTTTGATAATCATACGAACTGAACTTGAAAATTGTAGGGAACTTCTTCAAAACTCAGTTGCATTTCAACGCGATTCTATAAATCAAATGCAAGTCCATCAAATCACACGCGACGCTGTATTTAAACGCAAGAGCATTGCCGAGAAGACATGCAGTTTTTGTACGAAATTATAAGAAACTGCGTTTAAGCGCATCTCTAAGCATCTACGGAAGTGAGTTATTGTTGAAAAGACCTGCATTATTTTTTACTTCGTACGCAAAATTAAAAATTAAACGCAACCCCAAAAATCAAATGCAAGTCCATCAAATCACACGGAATGCTGAAAAGACTTGCGTTTGATAATCATCCGACACTAGAAAATTGTAAGAAACTTAAACTCAATTGCGTTTAAACGCAATTTTAAGTTAAATGCAAGTCCATCAAATCACAAGCAACGCTGTATTTAAAACGCAAGAGTGTTGCAGAAAAGACTTGCGGTTTCTGTATGAAACTAGAAACTGCATTTAAACGCATAAAAATCTATACCGAAGCGTGCTTTTGTTGAAAAGACTTGAATCATATTTTTTTATTTCGTAACGGAACTTTCGCCGTGACCAAACTTAGTCTGCACTAGCAGGGGAAAGACATCGCAACATTTACACGTTTCAAACTACCGAAACGCATCGTGCTTCACGAAATGTCAGTGAAAAAATAGTAGCAAATTATTGTTACTGCAGTTCGCTATTCCGAAGGTTTAAATCTCAGTCCAAAGTTAAATAAGTCCGACGATGGAAAGATATTCATCTTTACGAAGGTTAGTAATCCGAAAGATGTCGTTTCCGGATAAACAAATTTTTCTTCTTCTTTTTATTTCAGACTGGCCCGCGCCGTACAGAGCAGTAATGTTGCGAATCGGAGCGCGAGAACAATTCATTTTCAGAGTATGGCAATAGAAATTTAAACAAAACAAATAAAAACATGGCGACTTAGGGAAGGAAAATCACACATCCTATTTCAACTCAGTCGGCACTGAAAAATTATCTCGACAGAATCATACGAATTCACACGCATATCTTCACAGCAACGCACTTGCATTTAAATCGCAAAGTTGCATGCACTTTGGGGAATATGCGTTTGTTTTTTCAAATCAAATTTAAAACGTACAGTGTCTAGAAACGGGTCCAGGTTTCAGATCCCGCTCTTTCAAAATCTCTCAAGAGATTTGGGTTTTGTGCAATGCCGTTACTAATCCGCGTGTGCTTGTTTCGCAATAAAACTTGAATGAAGATGTACACAGCGATAGAGGCTCAGCTCAGTAGATACCTGCCTCCAGTGACAATATTCATGTGTACAACAAAAGAGTTTGTGAGCCCATTAGCGCAATGTCTATTCATGACTATGTGTACCTGGTGCCCGATCGATACTTTCATTGTTTGATGGCACATGTAGTTGACCATGGAAAGGGGATACATGTATAGGCCTACAGCTTGACTGCTTCCGCACAGGAGGAATACCAACCTGTCCATTCTCAAGTCGACCTGCAAAGAGAATCTCGCTTTTGAGCATTTCAGGCTCTTGGAGATGTGGAATTGGGTTGTGTAAAGCTAAAAGCCGCGTTTACACCATGTTCCCGGCAACCACGGCAGTCACATTTCAGGCCATCACGGACAAAACGGGACGGACGTGAAACAACGCTGTGAGACGAGATAGGCAAATGTGACAGGCCGTGATTGCCGTGATTGATATTCGTTAATGTGAAAAATAAATACGATTCATTATTCCGAAACCGCACGAATTTTGTGATTCTAAAGGTGCATTTATCGGGATATGAAATTAATTACGTTACTCTGAAAACGAATGACACAACTTGTTCCTTTTATTTTCTGGGATTAACAAAACATCAGAAAGCAAAGCTTATTCAATTTTCGGATTTTTAGTCTGACATTGGGAGTTAGTAGTTCGGAAAATAAGTATTGAAAATCTTTGAGGCAAGAAAATAAGTTGAATTCTTATTATGGCATCGTTATTTCCTTTGCCTTATGTTCATTATTCCGAAAGAAGAATAAGGTTCGTAAATCCGATGGTTCTTTTTGCAGAACCCGCAAAACACGCAAATTTGATATGCCTTAACTAATAAATTTGTTAATCCAAAATTGTATTAGGGCTCGTTAATACCATTTGTGGCATTATTCTGAAGGTTCGTAAATGTGAGAATGAATTACGTGCATGGTATGAAACTTATATCATTTTTGGCTAGAAGAAAATTGAAAACGCCGAATCTTTTCCTGTGACGTGACGGGAATATGGGTTTATTTCTGAACGTGACATCGTTTACTTCTTTGCACGATATTCATCATTCCGGAAAAAAAAAAATATTCAGATGGTTCATTCATCCGAAAATGGAAAAAAGGTGGGTCGTTTATCTGTAAAGGAATTATCATATTCGTGGTAAGAAACTTCGTTTTCGAATCAGCTATATAACGTCCGAAATTTCTTTCACTTTTCTAGAATTATGAAAGAGCAGTGGACCAACCGCTTTCAGAAAGCAGGGGGAATAATTGCTACCCTTAACATATGTCAATATCAAGTTGATGGAATTTGTAATTTTCATGAAAAATGGATTTTTGTAGTATTTTCTTTATATTTTCTTGATATTGTAGTCCACTCATACGTCATAACCTCTAGTAGTCTCCTCATCCAGCGGTTCCAACACCGAAACTTTAAAAATTCATAACTTTTGCATCGATTGTCCGATTTTCTGCAAACTTTCACTGATGTGTTCTACTAATGTTGCTGCTTTCACTCAATCCACATTGTTCTTGGGGTTTATCTTCCCTTTAAATCTGATTTTACTCGTCAGAATGGACGGTGACTTCCAATTTTCTTTACATATTCTGAAAGCTGATGAGTTGTACATGTCATTTCATGGGTTGGCGATGCTGGAAAAATGATCAAAAGATATCAAATTTCTTAATAAAGTAAAAAAAGTTAATTTTCAAAATGACGTCATCAAATTTCAAGTTCACTCGAGCATATCTCACTTATCCCTTGCCAATTTTCACCCAGATTTCAGTATGTTGTAGCTTATTAAATGCTCTTTCATTAATATAATAACAACATTTTGATTGAATGACGTCATCACCTCGTAAAAATTGATTGAAAGTAATCTTGTCAAATTTGACCAGTTTATGTGTTATCTCTATGGGAGTGCAGTTTTTATGGAAATGAAAATTGACATGACTATCTTTTTCGAGCACTAGCTCAGTTTTGCTTTGGTGAATTTCTCCAAGATTTTGATATGTTGTAGCTGAGAGTTTGGGCTATCTTAAGTGTGCCCTCCATTTTTTCATACGGTGTCGGAATCACGTCCAAAAACTTGGTTGAAATTAAAGGTTATCTTTGATGTATTTTCATATTCCTTTCTTTTTGCAACTTTATGTGCAATAACTCAAGAAAAACAAGCCCTATCAGCCCCATATTTTGCACATGATCATTTCACAAAATAACCACTTTTTGCTCAGATGCCATCTTGTCTGTGCAGATCGGGGTCAAAGGTCATATGTACTTCTTTCTTTATCTTCGTTATGACGTGTTATCTCTATGGGAGGGAATTTTTCTAGATGTGAAAATTGACATGATTGTCTTTATCGAGCACTAGCTCACTTACCCTTGGGTGAATTTCTCCCAGATTTTAATATGTTGTAGCTGAGACTCCGCGCTATCGCTAGTGTTCCCTTTGTTTTTAATATGGTGTCGGCATTACGTCAAAATACGTGGTTGAAATTTAAGCTTATCTTCGATGTATTAAGATATTTCTTTCTTTCTGCAACTTTCTTTGCAATAACTCAAGAAAAACAGCCCCTATATCCCAATATTGTGCACATGTTTAGTTCATGTCACGTACATTATTTCATAAAATAACAACTACAAAGTGACTTGACCAGACACCATCTTGGGTATGTAAATTAGGGTCAAAGGTCATAAATGTTTCAACCTGTATCTTGGTGAATACATGTCCTATCTTTCCCATATTTTGCACACGCAAAGACCATGTTACAAGAATCATTTCACAAAATAACCACTTTTTGCTCAGAATGTGATGCCATCTTGGCTGTGCAAAGTTGGGTCAATGGTCAAATATACTTCATTCTGTATCTTCGTTATAGTGTATACCGAACTTGGTACCAAAGATGGCAGACCTGACCCTCTTTTCTAAATGAGAACCCAAATATCACACGGCCAATGTCTCTAAACACAGATAAAACCTATATGATCATGCCTATTGCGATTAGGACTCTAATCATTGATTTTAAAAAAATCGGATCACCTAATTTGTCAGTCTTGACAAATTCCGAGTCTAGTTCTTTTTCTTCTTTCTCCTCAAAAGTTGTGCAGACGTCAGCTCAGAAAGTCCTCTGCCTATCAATTTCTAACTTATACCATGTATGTATCATGTCCCAAAGACAACAAATCTAATGTATCATTGTGATCAGTCGACCGTGACGACACTATGACATCATTATATGAAAACACATTCTCAATCATATCTCACTAATGGAATGGAATTTTTCAATGAAATTTACGTCATATATATTTCAAGTTATGCACATTTTACTCATATTCTCAAAATTCATACCTGCTCTTAAAACGTTCGCGTACGCACGTTGAAATATTTGTATGCTCCAATCGAGCTCAAAATTTTTTTGCACACATTTCAGATCATTTGGAGCATTTTTTGAAAATTTGAAAAAATTGGACGGACGCGTAGCGCGCGCGCATATACGCACGCACAGCTCATATGCAATAGAAATTTCCCGTTTTTTTCACTTTGATCAGATATCTGAAATGTCAAGGAATATCTGGATACCAAGTTTCAAGTCAATCTGACTCAATATGACGTCATACGGGCCCGTCAAAGTTGAAATTCCGCGCTCGCGTCAATGGCGATATACAGTGCAACTATGCCAAAAAAACGCCAATTTTAAATCCGATTTTACTCGTCAGGATGGACGGTGACCCCCCATTTTCTTTACATATTCTGAAAGCTGATGAGTTGTGCATGTCATTACATGGGTTGGCGATGCTGGAAAAATGATTTAAAGATATCAAATTTCTTAATAAATTAAAAAAAGTAAATTTTCAAAATGACGTCATCAAATTTCAAGTTCACTCGAGCGTATCTCACTTATCCTTTGCCGATTTTCATCCAGATTTCAGTATGTTGTAGCTTATTAAATGCTCTTTCATAATAATAGGTACAAAATTTTGATTGGACTTCGGCATCACCTCGTAAAAATGGATTGAAAGTAATCTTGTCAAATTTGACCAGTTTACGTGTTGTCTCTATGGGAGTGCAGTTTTTTTGGAAATGACAATTGACATGACTATCTTTTTCGAGCACTAGCTCACTTATGCTTTGGTGAATTTCTCCCATATTTTAATATGTTGTAGCTGAGACTTTGGGCTGTCAGAAGTGTGCCCTCCGTTTTTTCATGCGACGTCGGCATCACGTCGAAAAACTTGGTTGAAATTAAAGCTTATCTTCGATGTATTGAGATATTTCTTTCTTTCTGAAACTTTCTTTGCAATAACTCAAGAAAAACAGCCCCTATCACCCCCATATTTTGCACATGCTTAGTTCATGTCACGTACATTATTTCATAAAATGACAACTACTTGATCGCACACCATCTTGGGTATGTAAATTAGGGTCAAAGGTCATAAATGTTTCATCCTGTATCTTGGTGAATAAATGTCCTATCTTTCCCATATTTTGCACACACAAAGACCATGTTACAAGAATCATTTCACAAAATAACCACTTTTTGCTCAGATGCCATCTTGTCTGTGCAAAGTGGGGTCAAAGGTCATATGTACTTCTTTGTGTATCTTCGTTGTGACGTGTTATCTCTGGGAGGGAATTTTTCTATATGTGAAAATTGACATGACTGTCTTTATCGACCACTAGCTCACTTACACTTTGGTGAATTTCTCCCAGATTTTAATATGTTGTAGCTGAGACTTTGCGCTATCGACAATGTGACTTCCGTTCCTTTCATACGATGTCGGGATCACATTAAAAAACTTGGTTGAAATTACGTGTAAAGCTTATCTTGGATGTATTAAGATATTTCTTTCTTTCTGCAACTTTCTTTGCAATAACTCAAGGAAAACAGCCCCTATCACCCCCATATTTTGCACATGTTTAGGTCATGTCACGTTCATTATTTCATAAAATAACAACTACTTGATCGGACACCATCTTGGGTATGTAAATTAGGGTCAAATGTCATAAATGTTTCATCCTGTATCTTGGTGAATACTTGTCCTATTTTTCCCATATTTTGCACACACAAAGACCATGTTACAAGAATCATTTCACAAAATAACCACTTTTTGCTCAGATGCCATCTTGGGTGTGCAAAGTGGGGTCAAAGGTCAAATATACTTCATTCTGTATCTTCGTTAGTGTATGCGGAATTCGGTACCAAAGATGGCAGGTCTGACTCCCTTTTCTAAATGGGAATCCAAACATCACAAGGCCAATGTCCCCTCAACACAAATTAAACCGGTATGGGCATGCCTATTGGGGTCAGGACTCAAATCATTGATTTCCGAATAGATCACCTAATTTGTTAGTGTTGACAAATTCTAAGTCTAGTTTCATTTTGCCTTTTCTCTTAAACTCTGTTAATAGCATGTATGAAAAGCAAAAACCACAATAGCTAACGTTAGCTAACGTTAGAGTAGAGAGACAGAACTGCACTTCTGATATACCGGGTACTATACCCAGCGAGTTTTCTATGTGTAATACAATGGGCTGTATTCTCCAATTACATTCGCTTTACAAGGATTTGATATCATGCATAAAAGTAGACAAAATCGCAAAATGCCAATTTCGGAACTTTTAAAAATATTTCATTATGCGTGCTCTTATAGAACAAGTTAAAACGCTTCAATATAACATTAACATTAGCTTAAACGTTAGTGCTTGAGACTTGCATGAGGATACGGGGTGAGTTGCCATCATTTTCGCGAGGTTCCGTGAATATCGTGTTGGATACGCAAATGAAGCGTAAAGATTGTGAACTTTGGTCTTATATTTGCACATACATATAACTTACACACGTTCAAACGTTCATTAACAATGATTTATTAGCATCCCTTTAATTTCATTTTGCCTTTTCTCTTAAACGTATAGTTAATTCCATGTATGAAAAACAAAATCACAATAGCTAACGTTAGCTATATCATTAGATTAGAGAGACAGAACTGCACGTAGATCTGTATCATTAGATTAGAGAGACAGAACTGCACGTAGATCTGTACCGGGTACCCAGCGAGTTTTCTCTGTGTTATACAATGGTCTGTATTCTGCAATTACATTCGCTTTACGGACAAGGTTTTGGTTTCATGTATAAAGGTAGACAAAATCGCAAAATGCAAATGTTGATACTTGTAAAAATATTTCATTATGCATGCTCTAGAACAAGTTGACATGTTTCAGTATAGAATTAACGTTTGCTAACGTTAGTGCTTTCACATCTAAGAGAGTAGAGAATATGGGGTGTGTTGTTATTTTCGCAAGGTTTCGTGAATATCGTGTTGGATATGAGATGAAGGGTAAAGATTGTGAACTTTGGTTTGATTTTGTGTATACACATCATGTAACTTACACACGTTCAAAAGTTCATTAACATAATACTTTGTTACCATCACTTTATATTTCTTTTGGCCTTTTCTCTTAAACATAGCTAATGGCATATGTATGAAAAACAAAAACAACATTAGCTAATGTTATATAGAGAGACAGAACTGCATTGTCTGTACCGGGTATCCAGCGAGTCTTCTGTTTAATACAATAGGTTCTATTCTGCAATTACATTCACTTTTCAAGGTTTTGGTATAAGGCATAAAAGCAGACAAAATCTCGAGATGCCAGTGTTTATGCTTGTAAAAATATTTTGTTGTGCATGCTCTAGAACAAGTTGACACGCTTCAATATAACATTAGCTAATGTTAGTGCTTGAGACTACATGTATAGAATACGGGGTCCGTTGCCGTTAATATTTTCGCGAGGTTCCGTGAATATCGTGTTGGTTTAGATGAAGAGTAAAGATTGTGGACTTTGGTCTAGAGTAGATATTGTGGACACAAATTAACTTAGACACGTTCAAACCTTCATTAACACTAACAGAATGATTTATTAGCATCACTTTCGTTTCATTTTGCCTTTTGTCGTAAACATATACGTGTATGAAAAACAAAAAACACATTAGCTAACGTTTACAGCTAACGTTAAAGTAAAGAGACAGAACTGCATGTCTGTCCCCGTCACAGGTTGTTTCAGCAAATTTGAAAGAAGGATAATAAGGACATGCTTACCAAAACGTTGAGATAGAGAAAGTTCTTTTCAGGACCAATCTCCTATCCACGAAAGAATTCGAAGGCATCTCTTGAAACCATCCGCCTGTAAAAGATTAAGACCTCATTGTCTCCGATGACGCAATTATGATGTCACTTCGCGATGTGCGATGAGGACAATTTGAATCGCGGCGAACTTTTGTTGATGAACAATAGAAACCTCGGCAAGCGGGAGGGGCAACGAACAAAGGATTGTCTTAATAACTTGCTATGGAGCTTCTCAGTGACAGGAAGAGAGTGTGACAATGGATGCCACCTGTCACGATCCAGGGATGATGAACATGGGATGTAAGTTTTTGGAACGTGTATGCTTATAGTGAGTGTAGCAAATTGAGATATATGGTGAGAGTGAAACGTTACTGTTTTCACCGGTAAACAAGATTATCATTAATCTCGTGGGCAAGTTATCAATTACATTACCCCGAAGCTGCTCAGGCTACGATATACACTGACATTCACCCTGCATATCTTCCCCTCACCCATAGTACCCTCAGTCTCCCCGCCCTTTGAAAAAAAAACAAAAAAAAGAGAAACTATAAATGAGTCCTCTCTGGCCCCCATGCACATGTATCTTTTCTCTTCCTCACAAAGCTGGGAAGTAGCTTACATTGTATGCCGTGTTTCATATTTATTTTACATTATCATTTAAAAAAAAAAAGAAAATGATTTTCCCACCAAATGACAATCCCTTCTAAGCGACTTGTTGTCCATTAATGACGTTGGTACCCTTGTTTGATCGATCATTACACACACATAAACACACACAAAGACACCGGTTTCGGTTCATTAAAAAGATGCAAATTGGTTATATCATCATTTATATTTCTTTTTCCACGTTTTCATTTGAAAAACCTGTCTGTGCTCCCTCCATCCTATGACAATCTCATCTAAGGTTTATGACTTGTTCTTGAAATACATTTGATAGATCATTTATCGTTTTTCCTCTCTCTTTCTCTTTCTTTCTTTCTTTCTTTCTTTCTGATCTTCTTTGATTCCCTCTCCATAAGTGTCTATATAGACAAAATCTGACTATTCATTAAACCACCCGTTCATGTGACTCGGACTTTTTTTTTCTCTCATTTATACGATTTTGCACATTTGTATTGATGAAATAAAAAGAAAAGTTTTCTCATTCTTTCATTAATTGTGCTCTCTTCTATCCATGACCTCCCCCCCCCCCCACACACACACACACAAACACACATTTCAACCCCCAGAACGAAAAAACCAAAAACAAACATTGAGGGAAAAATTACCACAAACGGTAAAAGCAAAACAGTATAGCTGAGCAGGACTACTTCAAGGGATCGTATAGTTTTGGTTGAGAAGTAATTTCAGGTTTCTAAAATTTTTTGGTGAGATAATGAGAAACCTCTTACGAAATATGAAAGAGCATGTAATTCTATGAGGAATTCAACGTTTATTTGATGAAAATTGGTTTTGAAATGGCTGAGATATCCAAAAGCGAGCGATTCTAATAAAGTGTGGGACCCACACTTTATTACGGTTGCTTTGTTTTACTTTGTTTTTGGATGTTTCAGTCATTCAAAACTCGATATTCATCAAATAAACTTTGTATTCCTCTTAAAATGGTATGCTCTGTACTATATCATAAGTGTTTTCTTGGTATCTCGCAAAAAGTTAAAAGCTCAGTTCTCACCTCCATCAATACTGCACCATCCCTTTCATATACATGTATATAGACCCAATGTAGTGTTTATGTTGCTATTGTGCTGAGAGAAAGAAAATATTTTCATCTTTATTTGCTCTCTCCTTTTCGTTTTTATCACCAAACCTTGATTTGATAGATCATAGAACCCACCCCCTTCCCCCCCCCCCCACGTCCGCACATGTCTCATGAAAATGTATGTTTACATATCCTCACCCGTTTATCTGCTTCAGACTACATTATTATCATTATCATTGATATTATTATTATCATTATTACTATTATTATTATTATTATTATATCATCATTATAATCATTATTATTTGGGGAGGGGGAGATCATATATAGTCATTAGGTTTAATAAGTAGGCACCCGTGGGAATCCATGGGTCTCAGGGCCTCATATTTTTTTCTTTACTATTTCTTTTCCCACGTTATGGGGGAAAGAAGAATATTTTTGTCTTCATTTGCTCCCTCTTTTTTATTTTCATCACCAAAACTTGGTTTGATGGACCATAGAACCACCCATTTTATTTCCACTTGTAATTTCAAAAATAGGCGGTCGGCAAAGCAAGGTTTTCCCCCATGTCCGCTCATCTTATGAATATGTATGTTTACAGCAGCTATATGCAGTCAAACGAATGGACAGCGGTGCGTGTAATATATGGAAGGGCATGATCGGCATGGACAAAATTTTCAGCCGTCACTGCTAAACAGTCCGAGTACAATGATACCCAACTTGAGAGTAAACTAAATGACGTACTTGAGCTGCGGAGGATCCTGCAGTTGTGCGAAATAAAATATGGCATTCGTACGTAGCTTCCCGTGTACCGAAAACATATCATGATATGCAATGCAACACAGCGACAGGTCGCAATGCATACACGCCACTCTCTGCAATATTGCCGTACCCACAGTGCGTTTATCATATCCATGCATTGTCTCCGCGAGCGATATGCTGGGCAGCGAGCAAGAATGCCCACTGCACTGTGCTACCACAACAGATTGTATAGACTTCTATGTGTGCGACAGGAGAAAAATCTCTTAAGTGTGCGATCGCGACCTGAGCCTGCAAGCTGGCACGAGTTGTATATCAGGTATACATCATGTGCGCGATGCAATGCATACACGCCACTGTCTGCAATATTGCCGTACCCATAGTGCGTTTATCATATCCATGCATTGTATAGTGCATTGTATGGTTTGACAGTACGAATGAATTTTCACAGTGATATTAACAGTCTGTGAAAATTCATTCGCACTGTCATCCCTGACGAAGGGGGAAGACCCCCGAAAATTCGGATTTTTAATTAAAATCAAGATTGGCATTAAATGCATTCCTCTGTTGTGACATTATTATTGCTATTTCTAGTACTGCCAATACGCGGAGCAACTACAATATATATATATATATATGCGAGAGAGAGAGAGAGGGAAAGAGAGAATATATATATGCGAGGGAGAGAGACAGGGAGAGAAGAAATCATATCACTTCAGCATTGCAGACCCGACCGGGGTTAATGGTTGGATTTTTTATTCTGTAACATCAAACGTTGCAAGGATAGTGCTTGCAGGGATAGTGCGTTCATGTACTGCACTGACTGTTAAATTTGGAACACATTAATGGTATTAGCATGATGAGCATATTTGATATACATATACCATGTCTTTTCACTCATTTCACGTTGATTGACAAGGAAAGACGCCTCTGGGATTTTTCTGATGCTGCACATGATCACCGGATCATTAGGCAAAAAAAAAAAAAAAATGGTTTGTTTGCCCTTCGCGACCGACCGAAAATCACAGAAATTTCGGGTCGCGTTTTTTTTTCCTTTTTTTTTTTTTGCTCTTTCAAGTTTATTTTTTTCCACAAATTTCATCTTCTACAAATTTGTGAATGGTTTTAAACCCAAAATTATCCATTTTAAACTAGAGAAAGAATAAAAAAAGTCTAAAAATGTTTGTTTTTTTTTCATCTCATCGACCCGTCGTAATTGTGTTCGGGCCGCGCGGGTCCACAGGCTATGTTTTATAGCATGCATTGCATGCTACAATGTAGCTACCTTTTTGGCTCACATGCGTGCACGCGCACGAAATCCAATCAATGCATGTATATGCACTTAGTACAGGGCTGCACACTAGCGACCAGTTATTCGCGCTAGCTTGCGCATTGGCGCTGCTCACGCACTGCCATGCCATGCAATACATGCAAAGCATGTACAGTGTAACTGCTTTGCGTTTGCTTGCGATCGGCGGTCATGCCAGACAAGAAGCATTGCTAGAATTAGAAGCGCACGCATTTCTGGGTCATTTTACTCACGATCCGATCCCGGCTTCGCAGCAGTGTGGCAGTTGACATATTAGAACTAATTTACTTGCTAATTTTTAGAAAAGTAAAAACATATTCGATATTCAGCGATACAGTAAATGGATCTGATTGCGTTCAGTTTCATTTTACACAGTCATTTCACAAATGAATATTTTCATCCATTCAGAATGATCTCACAATGAAGATAGGCGCAAAAAGGATCACGAAATCGGCCCTTCCGTGTACTTTTTGAGAACGCATGCACAAAATGTGAAGAGATAATACTAGGGAGAAAAAAAATCATGAAATCATCGCAGTCCCGCTTACATATTTGAGGTAGAAATCGTCCCAAAAAGGATCATGAATTCGGCCGGCCGCGTTGTACACCTTTCAAAAGCTGATGTACAAAATGCGAAGAGATTATAGAGGAGAAAAAAAAATAAAGGACACATTTGGTATGGCATCATAACAGATTACAGCCGAATAAAAATTCATGAAATCAATGCAATCCCGTTGAAATTTGAGGAAATAATAGGCGCAAAAAGGATCTTAAATTCAGTCCTGCATGCCGTGTTGGTTATCAAAACGCGTGCACAAATGCGACGAGATTATCGGGAGAAAAATAAAAAACACATTTTTATCCTTCTGGTGCGTGCATTACAAAAGATTACATCCGAAGTAATTAATGAAATCGCCACAAACCCGCTGATATTTGAGGAAGAAATAGGCGCAAAAAGGAACGTGAATTCGGCCGTGTCGTATACCTTTTAAGAACGCATGTACGTAATGGTAAGAGATTAGCAGGAGAAAAATAAAGGACACATTTTCATCCCCTTTTGGCGCTTGCATCATGTAGATTACAGCCGAGTAGTAATTCATGAAAATTTCGCAATCCCGTTGAAATTTGAGTAAACAATAATAGGCGCCAAAAGAATCTCGAATTTGGCCCTGCATGCAGTGTATAATTTTGAAAACGCATGCACAAATGTGAAGAGATTTCTGGAGAAAAATAAAGAACGCATTTTCAACCCTTCTGGTGCATGTATCACAAAAGATTACAGCCGAAATAATTAACGAAATATCGCAATCCCACTGATATTTGATGTAGAAATAGGCACTAAAAGGATCGTAAATTCGGCCGTGTCGTATAAGCATGTACGAAATGCGAAGAGATTATAGGGAGAAAAATACAGGACACATTTTCAACCCCTTTTGGCCCGTGCATAATAAAGATTACAGCCAAATAATAATTCATAAAATCATCGCAATCCCGTTGAAGTTTGAGGAAACAATAGGCGCAAAAAGAGTCATGATTTTTGGCCGTGTCGTACATCTTTTAAGAACGCATTTACGGAATGAGAAGAGATTATGGGGAGAAAAATAAAGAACGCATTTTCAACCATTCTAGCTGGTGCGTGCATCACAAAAGATTACATCCGAAGTAATTTATGAAATCGTCACAATCCCGCTGACATTTGAGGTATAGGCGCAAATAGGCGCAAAAAAGTATCATGAATTCGGCCGTGTGGTACATCTTTTAAGAACGCACTTACGAAATTCGAAGAGTTTATCGGGAAAAAATAAGGGACGCATTTTCAACCCCTTTTGGCGAGTGCATCGTAAAATATTACAGCCGAAGTAATTTATGAAATCGTCACAATCCCGCTAATATTTGAGGTGGAAATGGGCGCAAAAAGGATTGCGAATTCGGCCCTGCATGTCGTGTACCTTTCAAGAACGCATGCACAAATGCGAAGAGATTATCGGGAGAAAAATAAAGAACCCCTTGTATCGCGTGCATCAGAAAATATCACAGCTAAAATAATTCATTAAATCATCGCAATCCAACTGACCACCAAGAGCAGGTTATGCAGCAAGTTCGTGCGCTGATGTTTAGAAAAAGTCACAAACGCATTTGATACAATCTGATTTTGTTCATTATCATTTTACACTAATTCACAAACAAACATTCTAATTTTTTCCTGTCTTTATTTTTAAATTTCTTGTGCAATAAATAATGCAAGTTTTGAAAAAAATATTAATCTGTAAAATGTACATGAGGGGGGGTACATCCATAAAAAACAAAATAAGTTTGCAAGTCATTTAATGTTTTTTATGTTGTCGTTGTTGACCGGTAAATTTTCTGTTCGGACCTGTAAAAAATGGTAAAACGGGGCATTTACCGGTCCGACAGAGACAGGTCGGACCGGCAGAAAAAATGGGTTAGTGTGCAGCCCTTCACAAGATGGCTACTTTTGCAGCATCCGTTACCAGCTGTCATGGCACCAAAACTTGTAATCAGTAATAGTGAGAGCACCTGTGACATCATAACATCCGGGCTCGTCAGCTCATTAGCATAATTCTCACCTAAAAAGTTCCATTTTTAACATTAAATTACGGACTTAATCGTTATGAAATTTTGAGTCTGTTTGCACTGCTGGGTCTTTTAGAATTAAAAGAACAACATATAAAAAAATTAAAAACTGGTACAATGCCCTTTTAACGCCCCCCCCCCCCCCATCCCGAACATTACGAAAAGATTTAAAGTTTCGTCGTTTGTCACAGCATGGTTCAATCTCATTGTTACAAGCATTGTGGAGATGAAGAAGAAATGCGTTATCACATGCACATTGCATTGCATATTTTTATACCCCCGCCACACATAGTGTGAAGGGGGTATATAGGAATCACCGTGATGTTGGTTGGGCGGGCGGTCGGTCGGTCTGTTGCAAAATCTTGCGTCGCGAACTCCTCCTACAGTTTTGAAGCAATTTCAATGAAACTTGGGTAAGTGATGATATTGAGGTATAGATGTGCAAGACGTGTTTTTTGTGTTTGTCGGACAATGCGTTGCCATGGTAACCATAATTACCAAAACCTTGTGGATTGAATAACTTCCATAGTATTTAAGCAATCAATTTCAAAATTGGTATCTATGATGATCTATAGGTGTAGTTATGCAAGACACTCTTTATGTTTGTACTTGACAAAGCGTTGCCATGGTAACCGCACGTTTTCTTCGAAATCTTGTGGAGTGAACAACTTCCACAGTTTTGAAGCAGTTGAAATCAAATTTGGTAGGCATTATTGCCTACCAAATGATTTTTGTGTTTGTCGGACAAAGCGTTGCCATGGTAACCATAATTTTACCAAAACCTTGTGGATTGAATAACTTCCACATCATTCAAGCAATTAAGGTCAAATTTAGTATGAATGATGATCGGGCGGTGTAGTTATGCAAGACACCAATGTGTTAATATAAGAAAAATTTGTTGCCATTTACATGGTTTTAACTAAATATGTGATATATTACAATGACATCTGACAACATCACATCATAAACATGCGAAGTGTCATTGCGTGGCGTGTGCAGGTAGAAAATCCTGGTCACCAGCATCGTAGTACAAATTTATGAGGCCTCTTTGGCCTTGGTGTGAATGCACTGCGTGGGATGCACTGACATTGTCCACCACGCTCAATCGAGCGAGCACTACGAATTCCCGATGCCTTCCGGACCGAGATATCAAGTGAGCTATCAAGGATTAATTGTATTTCTTATAATTATGCATGATGCAACGTAGGTCTCAGTCCAGGAGATTTTACTAGATCTAGACCCAAGTGCACTAGTGGAAGAAGCTAACCTCTGTGACGCAACCAGGGAGGTGGAAGCACGCGGCACCGCTGCGGCACCGCTGCCGCGTTTCCGACTTCTCCGCTCCGAAAAATGAAGAAGAAAATCACGATTGCGAATCTGCTTTTTGGAACAACCAAAAAAAACAAGGAAAAGTAGAAATTACGCGGTGCGTAATATATGTCCCTGCCGGAAGTACAATGTAGCATTTAGTAGCAAAATGTACAATATAGGTAAAAACTCAAGATCAAAGGTCAAAGAAGTCAAAGGTCAAAATTCTCTGCAGAAGTTTTGAAGCCCTCACCTAGTGCCATCACATAAAGCAAACGGAATCGAAATCGGGTTAGAAATGGCAAAGGAGTAGCATTTTGTAGCAAAATGTACAATACAGGTCAAAAATCAAGGTCAAAGGTCAAAGAAGTCAAAGGTCAAAATTCTGTGTAGAAGTTTTGAAGCCCTCACCTAGTGCCATCACATAAAGCAAACGGAATCAAAATCGGGTTAGAAATGGCGAAGGAGTAGCATTTTGTAGCAAAATGTACAATATAGGTCAAAAATCAAGGTCAAAGGTAAAAGAAGTCAAAGGTCAAAATTCTGTGTAGAAGTTTTGAAGCCCTCACTTAGTGCCATCACATAAAGCAAACGGAATCGAAATCGGGTAAGAAATGGCGAAGGAGTAGCATTTTGTAGCAAAATGTACAATAAAGGTAAAAACTCAAGATCAAAGGTCAAAGAAGTCAAAGGTCAAAATTCTGTGTAGAAGTTTTGAAGCCCTCACCTAGTGCCATCACATAAAGCGAAAGGAATCGAAATCGGGTTAGAAATGGCAAAGGAGTAGCATTTTGAAGCAAAATGTACAATATAGGTCAAAAATCAAGGTCAAAGGTCAAAGAAGTCAAAGGTCAAAATTCTGTGTAGAAGTTTTGAAGCCCTCACCTAGTGCCATCACATAAAGCAAACGGAATCGAAATTGGGTTAGAAATGGCGAAGGAGTAGCATTTTGAAGCAAAATGTACAATGTAGGTCAAAGGTCAAAGAAGTCAAAGGTCAAAATTCTGTGTAGAAGTTTTGAAGCCCTCACCTAGTGCCATCACATAAAGCAAAAGGAATCGAAATCGGGTTAGAAATGGCGAAGGAGTAGCATTTTGAAGCAAAATGTACAATATAGGTCAAAGGTCAATGTCAAATGTCACAACTGAAATTCTGTGCAGAAGTTTCAAAACTCCCATGTAGTGCTATCATATAAAGCAAACAGAATCAAAATTGGCTCATAAATGACAGAGAAGTAGCAAATTGAACATTTTGATCACACACGGACGCACAGACGGACGGACACACGGACACACACACGTACGGAGCCCGTTTCATAGTCCCCTGCTCGAACTCGTTCGGCGGGGACAAAAACTCTTATTACTTGAGTCCAATGAACAAGTTTCCATCGAGCCAACACTTACAAGTTACTGTTAGCTGCCAGCTAACGTTAGCTGGCATCTGACTCTGGCAGCTAATGTTAGTTACAGTATCAATCGCTAACGTTAGCTATCGTTAGCCAGGACATTTTTCACACCACTAACGTTCGGTGAAACTTTATTGTGACAGATACTGTAACTTCTTTATTACCTCCGCCAAGGGAGGAGGTTACGTTTTCATTGATGTTTGCTGGTTGGTTTGTCTGTGAGCAAAATAACTCAAAAAGTTGTGAACGGATTTGGCTGAAACTAACGGAAATGTTGAGAATGACACAAGTAATAGGTGATTAAATTTTGATAGTGATCTGGGAATTTTTTGTGGATTTTATAAAGGATTTTCAATATTTTTACAGGTAGGGTCAATGAACTTAAGAGTTCAAGCTGCACATTTTTTAGGTTTTCTTACACGCACTAAAGTGCGTGCTCTAGTTCTGCTAAGGAGAGGTGCGTAGAGCAGCTGGAAATTGATGATGTAACAAAAGGCTTCTATTGGGAAATTGGGTGATTTTCAGCATGCATATGAATGGGTGGATATCACAGATCCCTATGGAAGAACTAAATCAGTGCTAGAAATGAGCTGCTACATCTACGTCGGTACTCCCATTCTGGATATGATGCTAAGGATGAAACTTGATTATGTGGTGCCGGTGGACGGTTGTGCAAATATTTACATGGTGTGAGTAAAAAACTCCAGTGTGGAGCTAGCATGCAGAGATTCGAGTCCTGAAGATGCCCAGTGATATGGCAGTGAGGGCGTCTGCAGGGAGTGCATTCCATAGCCTTACTGCTGTTGGCATGAAGGAGTACCTATATACATCTTTAGTGGAATGAGTTGTCAGAGGTTGGTATTTGGAAGGATGGTAATTCCGCAATCTGGTGTCGGTCACTGGTTTCAGATAGGTGTCTTTGTTGATGTCTATGAGATTATTAGTGATTTTGTACATCATTGTCTTGATGGCAGCTTCCCTCCTGGATTGCAGTGTGGCCCAATGCATTTTCTGCAGCATAGCTGTTACGCTCTCTGTGCGCTGGTATACATTCTGCACAAACTTGGCAGCTCTCCTCTGGATTGCTTCCACCTGGTTGATGGTAGTTGTATGATGGGGGTTCCAGACAGTTGAGCAGTATTCCAGGTGGGGTCTGACAAGGGATGTGCATGCCTTTTCTTTGAGGTTTGGGTGGCAGCTTTTCAGGTTTCTCTTGATGAGTCTTAACATTCGGTTGGCTTTCAGGGTGGCATTAGAGATATGTGTGTTTTCCAGAAGAGTTTGGATGTGAGAGTGAGGCGTAGGTTTGGGTATTTGTTGACAGATTCCAAGACATCTTCACCAAGGTGATACATGTAACTGATGATGATGTTTAGACGATGAGATACTCGCATGAGATGGCACTTGCTGGTGTTGAATTTCATTTGCCACTTTGTTGCCCATGAGTATAACATATCAAGGTCCTTCTGTAAGGCTATGTCCTCAGTTGCTGTAACTGGCCGATGGATGAGGAAATCATCGGCAAACAAGTGTGTGGGTGATTGGATGGAGTCTGCAGTATCGTTTATAAATGTGAGGAAGAGCAGGAGTCCGAGAACTGTGCCTTGAGGCACACCTGAACGGACGTCGGTCCACTCTGAGGCCTCACCATCCACAACAACTCGTTGTGACTGCTTGTTGAGAAAATTCTCAAACCACTTCAGCAAGGAGCCCCGTATGCCATAGTGATGGAATTTCAAGAGCAGCCTCTGGTGTGGGACGTGATCAAATGCCTTTGAGAAGTAGGAGGAGTACCACTTTTCCAAGGCTGTACAGCAGGGAGTACAGGAAGATGTCATGGAATGACCTCTGGTCAATGAGCGTGTTTCTACTGAGCGACGAAAATTCGAGGTGATGCCAGCCAATGCGTGGTGATTCGTGGTGATACCAGCCGATGCGTGGTGACACCTCAAATTTTTCCTCAGTAGAAACAGATCAGGTAGTGGCAGATGCGCGGTGATGCGTGGTGCTCCATCGTCCACCTATTGAGGTGGTCGATGTGTGGTGATGCGAGCGACGATTCTCAGTAGAAACACACCGGGTAGCGAAATTCGCTGTGTACCGGACGTCTAGAATTTCGCCCCGCGCTTTTCAATCGGTTCATCGCACACACTCCGACACTTAATATGTGTACACAGCGACCGTATTTTCGCACGTATCATGCTTTGTACCAACTCGCTTGTGTATAGGCCCTACATGTGAATTAATTCATCGTCTATTGTTCGCGTGATTAACAGCCGAGTGCACTACTACTGAGTCCTATAGTATTATACTTTGATTTCACACCGCTGGCACGCTTCTTCAGCTTCGAGTCGCCGAATTTTCCGTAGCTGGCATTCGGCTACCTCTTCTCCTTCTTATGTGCATGCAGCGCCAACTCTATGAAGCACATTCTCTACCATCCCCTGTTCCATTTTCCTTGTTCAGCGTGTAGGCATTCTCTCATTCTCTCTTTTTCTTTCTTTCCTTCCATTCTTCTCATCTATTCTGGCAAGTGATGTTTCTTCTGTTTTGTCCCATCCTGTCGTATATCATATTTGTGACAAGTGTTTGTAAATAAGTAATTCATAAGTTTCATGAGTGGTTCGATTCAATTCGATTCAAAGTTTATTTCATTTTCCGACAAAACATAAGTTACACTTCTTTTGACGACAGAGAATAAGGTAAGCAGAACATTATGTATTGAAAAGAATGTACAACAATTGAGGACCTTATAGTAATTATACATTGTTGTAAAAAAGAAACAGAAGTGATCGAAATGAAGTACATGTATAACTTTGCTTAAAGTGCGAAAAATGGAGAGACCCACTGAAAAGACAGAGCTTGTAGAATGTGGGCCCCTCTGGAAAAATAACATCAGTGGGAAGATTAATTGAAGCATCATAAATACAAAAGGAAAAAAAAGAAAAAAAGAAGAAGAAGTCTGGAAGCCCACTGAGAATTAGATTCACAGATAAATACATTTACTTTCATAGACGCGAACAAACATAGAAAAAGACTAGACAACGAAACAACTACTGAAGAAAAGGCTGTACGGGACAAAACGGAATGGACAAGACTAACAAACAGAAGACAAAATAGCAAACGAAAATGCACAACAGAGACAGCGATCTTCGACAGAAGCATGTCAAGAGAAACAGATGATAGTTGTGGAGAAAAAAAGTGATATTGTAACGCCTAAAAGGAGAAAAGCAAGGAAATGAAGGGACGTATGAACAGGAGTAAGACAGAAATTCAAGTCTTTGACGCTTCCACTAAAAAGAATACAATTTATTCTTCAAAGAGGAAAAAGGGTAATTAAGTCAGTATGTGAGAAAGAAGGCCAAATGGCTAGTTCAGTACTGTAGAGTCATACGATTGCAATAGAAAGGACTTCAGTCTCCTCTTGAAAGAATATATAGATGGGGCGTTTTTTATATCATGATTCAAAGAATTCCAATAATTTGGGCCTATATAAATAAGTGTATTTTTAGCAAGGATCGTGCGTAAAAGGGGTAAATGAAATTCATTGGAACGCCTAGTGGGATATTCATGAAATGATTGGTTTTTGAGGAACATAGAATCAAAAATAGATGAAAGCAAATTGTTGCAATAATTGTACATAAATTGGCCTAAATTATACAAAAACAGATCTTTAATTTTTAAGAGCTTGCTAGAGGCAAACAACGTGTTTGTATGAGAACGTACAGGGGAATGGCAGATAACGCGGAGGGCTTTCTTTTGCAAGAGGGACACTCTTTCAAGTAAATTCTGATGCGTGTTGCCCCAAACTAAAACTCCATAATTCAAATGAGGCAATATTAACGACGAATATAACATAAGTAATATTTTTTGTGGAATATGAAATTTCAGTCTATTTATAACACCTATATTACGCGATATTATGTTACAAATATTATCAACATGTGATTTCCAGGAAAGTTTATCATCCACAATGACCCCCAAGAATTTAATATTTGATACTCTTTGTAGATGAGAATTATCTAAAACTATATTTGTGTTTAAACTATCAACAGTATTACTAAAAATCATATATTTCGTTTTTTGAGCATTGAGTGATAACTTGTTAGCTGTGACCCAGTTTGTCACTTTATTCAATTCAATATTGATATTGTGAACGAGAAAATCAATATCGTTATTGATCACAATATACAAGCTTTGCTTATTAGTGGACCTCTCTATTCTTTTTTTTTTTCAACTGAAGCATGACTTTGTATTACTTTTTTTTTTTTGCCAGTATGCGCTCTTATGTTTATCGATATCATTTATCTATTGCAAAGGCAAATGTTTTTATTTATGATGTAATACCTGATTTATATTGTGTTATGTTTTGTTGGAAAAAAAGAAGAATGAAAATAAATGAATTGAATTGAATTGAATTGAACTCGATTCATGTCTCGATGCCGATGTCTGAGCGGCTGATATGAGTAAGGCAAGAAGAAACGGGTTGTCTGTGGTTGGCGCCATCTTCGTATTGTTTACGCACTGTGCATTGTTTATGGGAACATAAGGCAGTGCGCACGTGACCCGATCTGTGACCTGAAAATATGTGACTTCCGGAATCACCGCATTTGCACGTCACCTTTGCATCACCGCGTATTTTATCGCTCAGTAGAATCAGCTCGAGTGGTCGTAAAATACGAGGTGCTGCGTTGGACAAAATTTGTGGCGATGCGAGGGATGCGAGGTGCTCTCAATAGAAACACGCTCATAGTCCTCTGGAGCTCTGCGCTTCATGATCAGTTCCAACTTTGATGTTTTGCCTTCTCCAGTAAATCTTAAGAGATGGGGCGTTGTGGAGGACAGTGGATGTAGGGTTTGCAACAAGGCAAAGGGCTCACTAGAGCACATTTTGTCAGCATGTGGCGGTTTATTACAGGCATATACATGGAGGCACAACCAGGGGGGCATTTCATGAAGGAACTTGTCGGATAAAATGTCCGACAAGTCAATTATATCCGACAAGTTCAGAGAAATCAGCCAATCAGACTAAAGACTTTCTCAAAACTTGTCGGATATAATTGACTTGTCAGATATTTTATCCGACAAGTTCCTTCATGAAATGCCCCCCAGGTGTTGAAGGAGATGGCGGGAGTGGCAATGGTGGCAGTGGAGGCAAGAAGGAAGAATGGGCCTCCTGGGGTGAGGGGAATCCGGTTGTAAAGGAGGGGGTGAGATGCAGTGCGAGAAGGAAGGGCCAAGGGGATGATGGTGGAGGGATTTTAGTGTGAAGGGGGTATATAGGAATCACCGTGATATTGGTCGGTCGGGCGGTCGGTTGGTCGGTCAGTCACTCTGTTGCAAAATCTTGCGTCGCGAACTCCTCCTACAGTTTTAAAGCAATTTAAATGAAACTTAGGGTAAATGATGATATTGAGGTATAGATGTGCAAGACATTTTTTTGTGTTTGTCGGACAATGCATTGACATGGTAACCATAATTTTACCAAAACCTTGTGGATTGAATAACTTCCACATCATTCAAGCAATTAAAGTCAAATTTAGTATTGATGATTACTGGAGGTGTAGTTATGCAAGACACCAATGTGTTAATATAAGAAAAATGTGTTGCCATGGTAACCACTCATTTTTGTATCAATTTGAACCATTTAATCTATGAAGGTGAAATTTGGTGTGTATGATGCTCTGTAAGTGTAGTTTTGCAAAATGTCCTTTGTATTTGTATTGGACAATGCGTTGCCATGGTAACCGCATGTTTTTGTTTTTTAATCCCGTGGAGTAAACTTCTTCCACAGTTTTCAAGCAATTGAAACCAAATTTGGTAGGCATTATGGCCCTGAGGTATAGATGTGGAACACATAATTTTTGTGTTTGTCACACAAACCGTTGCCATAGTAACCACAATTTTACCAAAACCTTACAGATCGAATAACTTTTCCATCATTAGCTCACCTGAGCCAAAGGCTCAAGTGAGCTATTGCGATCGCCCTTCGTCCGGCGTCCGGCGTCCGTCGTCCGTCGTGCGTAAACTTTTTACATTTTCATCTTCTTCTTGAAAACCCCAAGACCGATTTTCATCAAACTTGGCAGGTAGCATCCCTAGGGGGTTAGGAACTCAATTTGTTAAAATGGGCACCATGCCCCACCCAGGGGGCCCCCAGGGGGGCCCAAACCCCCCAAAATTAAGGAATCTGTAAAAATCTTCTTCTCTAGAACCAGAAGTGATAGAGCTATTAAAGTTAATACTATGAGTTAGTACATTGATGACTGTAGTTTCAAGTTTGTTCATGGCAGAATCAGGGGTGCCCCCCTTGGGACCCAGGGGAGGGGGGTGGGGAGGGGTCCTAATGGGGCCTAAATTATACATTTTCATCTTCTTCTTGAGAACCCCATGACCAATTTTCACCAAACTTGGCAGGTAGCATCCCTAGGGGGTTAGGATATCAATTTGTTAAAATGGGCACCATGCCCCACCCAGGGGCCCCAGGGGGCCCAAACCCCCCAAAATTAAGGAATCTGTAAAAATCTTTTTCTCTAGAACCAGAAGTGATAGAGCTAAGTTAATACTATGAGTTAGTACATTGATGTCTGTAGTTTCAAGTTTGTTCATGGCAGAATCAGGGGTGCCCCCCTTGGGACCCAGGGGAGGGGGTGGGGAGGGGTCCTAATGGGGCCTAAATTATACATTTTCATCTTCTTCTTGAGAACCTCATGACCAATTTTCACCAAACTTGGCAGGTAGCATCCCTAGGGGGTTAGGATCTCAATTTGTTAAAATGGGCACCATGCCCCACCCAGGGGCCCCGGGGGGGGGGGGGGGCAACCCCCCCAAAATGAAGGCATCTTTAAAAATCTTCTCTAGAATCAGAAGTTATAGAGCTAAGATAATACTATGAGTGAGTACATTAATGACTGTAGTTTCAAGTTTGTTCATAGCAAATCCAGGGGTGCCCCTCTTGGGGGCAGGGGGGGGGGGGGTTGGGAAGGTCCAAATGGGGGCCTGAATTGTACATTTTCATCGTCTTCCTGAAAACCTCATGATGGATTTTTGTCAAACTTGGCAGGTAGCATCCCTAGGGGGTCAGGATCTCAATTTATCAAAATGGGCACCATGCCCCACCCAGAGGGCCCCAGGGGGCCCCTAATCCCCCCAAATTAAGGAATCTTAAAAAATTTGGGCCCTTATTGTACATTTTCATCTTCTACTTGAGAATGCCTGGTCAAATTTTAGTAGAGCTGTGAATAATTTAGATTAGTGACTGCATGAAAGGTGAACTTGCGATACTCAGGTGAGCGCTAGACCCGCGGGTCTCTTGTTCAAGCAATTAAAGTCAAATTTAGTACGTATCATGATCTAGAAGTGTAGTTTTGCAAGACACCAATGTGTTAGTTTACGGAAAATGTGTTGCCATGGTAACCACTCATTTGTGTATCAAAATAAACCATTCAAGCTATGAAGGTCAAATTGGTGTGTATGATGGTCTTTAAGTGTAGTGATGCTGGGGGAAAGCATGTTTCCATTTGCTGTAAGTTTTATACTCAGTGTCAACTCTGTAATTGTACAGTAAACTAAAATTATTCTGTTTCCAATTCGACAAGTGCACAAACTTGGTATTAACATCATTGCCCTCATGACATCACATACTATAAAGCAACACTAGGGGTGGGGGTATTAATCACCTTCAGTGATAATTTTAGTTTATCCAGGGAGGTGGAATCCACTTGTTTTCTGCTTGGTAGAGGTCTGTGCTCTCCGAGTGATTTTTTAGTTATATGATGCATCACCATCATATTTGGCACATGGGTAGAACAACTCTGCATGATCCACCATTTGAAATTTCCCAAGGTCACCCATTAGGGGCCCTATTTACCAAAATATTAAAAGGGCATTGTACCGGTTTTTTATTTTTTTATATGTTGTTCTTTTAATTCTAAAAGACCCAGCGGTGCAAACAGAATCAAAATTTCGTAACTATTAAGTCCATTATTTAATGTTAAAAATGGAACTTTTTAGGTGAGAATTATGCTAATGAGCTGACGAGCCCGGATGTTATGATGTCACAGGTGCTCTCACTATTACTGATTACAAGTGCTCGCATACGTGTGCGTTAATTCGTATCGAGTAGCAGACGACGCTTAGGCCTAATTTAGCTAGCAGGCGGCGCTTGTGTACTGTTCTATCCATGTAGATAGTCAAATTTCACTAAACCAAATCGCACCAAAATTACAGGATATACTTCATAGCATATTTCAAAGTATTCTCTTGTATTTGAACGAAATCAGTAATCGAGAATTATCAATATTGACGTCGACTTTCAAGTCGTCACTCAAGAAAAACTCACTCTTCGCGAGAGATCTTGGCGAACGCAAGATGCACAATCTGGAACTGAAGTTAGCTGACTAGTACTGTGCGAACGGGGAATTTACGCGAGAACTAAACTCAAAAGTGTAATGATTTTTGCGACTTGTGTGATATAGGAACTACATTTTTCATTCAACTTACCACAAATAATTTGTAAATTTATTTATTGCCCGCGATTACTTGAAAGATTTGTCTCATGATATTAAATGGCTAACTTCAGTCTGTGCGTGCGCAGCAGATAGGTAGGGCCTGGCCGCAATAACTCGTGTTAGTCGTAGAGCAGATTATTTTTAGCGACGCTGACAGGAAAGTCAACATCTACACTTACGCTTCCCGACATGTGATTTGTTTCCAATTAACGTGAGCTGTTGGATATGAATCATAAAGTATTTCCTGTGAGTTTGGTGCCATTTGGAAAGGTGAATTTTGAGATATCTACATGGATACGGAAGTACGCTAGCACTATGCCTATACCTACACCAGCGCTGGGATCGCGAAGCGGCGACACTGTGTTAGAATCTACGTGGTCAGGCCACTCTTCCGAGATATGGGTCCTAGTAGGCCTACTGAAACAAACTGTTAGATCTAACATTAGTCCTTGGTGTAAATAACACCACTATGAGATTTATCTCGACTACAAAACATCAGAAATCCATAAAGCAGATACCTTACCTGAAAAATCCAGCACAGGAACAACAGTGCCTGCAGGATAAGGGTCCAGATCTAGATCTGGAGTCTGGACTTTCGTCTGGACTTTCTTCAAGTTCTGGCAGCAGGGGTAGAAAGTCCAGGCAGCAGGGGTATGTAACGTTACGCTGTGCCTTATTATAAGGCCAAAAAAAAAAATTTGTTGCATTGGCGTAACATGAGATTTTCAAATAGGGTCGGTCGGGCAGATTTTTTTTTTTTTTTTTTTTTTTTTTTTGCTACCTGCATTTTACGTGTAAAACTCGTGCTCAGCTCAGTAAACAGTTACAACTGCTGCACCGAATGTGCTGTGTTCATCTATTCTACAAATCATTTATGAGGCCGATATTACTGGAATTATACCCCTTCACAGAATTTAAAGATGTTGAAATCCCTATCCTGAATGTTTTCACTTCATATTTTACTATTTTGACTTAGATAAGATAGATGCAAATTGACCCATATGTACGATCTTTTCGTCGCACACGGCGATCTCTATTACAGTCCCACATATACAGATTCGTATAAGTTCTCCACACAAGAAACCTATGGCAAAACTGTGCACAATACATCGCAGTCTGAATGCTACGTATACACTGAATAAATCTTGTTAGAGTACATGTCCGTGTTGGAAACAGATGACGTACTGATCAAGGAAGGCTTATGCGAGGCGCTAGATCTCTCCCTCGTACATCCGATATCCCCAGAGCCGTTTCCACTTCCGGGTTTGTGCGATCGCGATCGCAATCAACAAGATATTTGATATCGATAGCAAAAAAAAATAATAAAAAAACATGGGGTCGGCGGAATTTTTAGGGTCGGGCGGGTTACGCCAATGCAACAATTTTTTTTTTTTTTGGCCTAAGCGCTGTGCACATAGGGCCTACAGCTGCAATGTCGACGGTGAGTGAGTGTAGGGCCTACTCATCAAAACTTGGACTGTCACGTAGAACCTACTCCTTGACTGCTCAGTAGTCCTAGTCCTAGTTCTAGTATTTCAGAGTCTATGTGTACTGGGTACCGTTTTCATCTCACTAAGCGTAAATCGTGCGTGCCGTTGAAGAGAGTCTATCTACATTTGGATTTAGATTCACTCAGCCCTCATCTAGCTACGTTAGATAGTTTGAACTGGCGAACCATCGCTCGATCATGATCATCAATGCGTAACGTTACTTACACACAGTCTTCTATGGGCAGCACGTTCGGATAACGATGCCAATTTCATTTGGCATATCTGGAATTTCCCCACAAGTTTTATCTAAATAAAAAGCTGTTGAAGAGATTGCTTTTAAAGATTAATAGATATTGTTTAACATGTTTATTATAGCTCCATATTGCAATTATACTAAATAACAGCTTTTGCAGTACTTCGTGTGAGATTTCATCAGTAAATTGGCATTATGTAGTTCGTCTTGCTAATGTCGGAGTTGTGCACCAAGAGCACCTGTGACGTAGGCCAAATTGTGTGGATCGTTCCATGGCTTGCTCGTTTTCATTTTTTTCAAAAAATCATTACAGGCTTATCCTGGGTTTTACAATCCTCTCTTTCCAGTAGTAGGCATCAAAAAATGTAGATTAGAATTATCAGACAATGAAAAAATATCAGTACAGTTTTCTTTTAAGAAATACATATAGTACAGTCTGCTATGTCGAAATATTGGGTCCCGTGAGATTTTCGTGCCAAAATTGATTTTTTTTGGCTAACTTGGTCAATTTGGGGGTGCTGAATCCAAAAAACTTTGGTTCCATTTTTTCCAACCACGTCTTCAGCCGCCATTTTGAATTTCAAAATGGCCGCCATAGCAAACTGTATTTTGACCCAATTCTCATAATGTGAGCGTCATAGAAGGCTCAAATTTGAAGAAAAAAGCATGTTTATGATGTCAGACATTCTGGTACACCATTTTCTGATACTGTAGATAGTATTAATACAAGTTTTAGGCAGCCATCTTGAAATTCAAAATGGCCGCCATAACTAAATATATTTTACCCATATCTAAGGTTGTAAGCATTATGGAAAGTATAAATTCGGGGTAAAAAGCATGCTTGTGATGTCAGGCATACTAACATATTCATTCTTTTAAAATGATGGATTATTTTATTGGCGGCCATCTTGAAATTCAAAATGGCCACCATAGCAAATGTAATTGGGCCTGTATCGCATATCGTATACATTGAGTAAGGTTGTAATTCGGGGCAAAGAGCATGCGTATGCTATCAGACATTCTGAAACATCTTTATTCTGAAACGATGGTTCATTTTGATATTGAAGGTGGCCATCTTGAAATTCAAAATGGCCGCCATACCAAAACGTATATTTTGACCAATATCTCATGTTGCTAGGGGCTGTTGTAAGCAATAAAGAAAATTCACATTTCGGGCATATACCAGGCTTATAATGTTGAACATTCAGATGCACTTTTCCCCTCCCTGAAATTGCAGATCACTTTCGAGGCGACCATCTTAACATTCAAAATGGCTGCTTTTCAGCTAATATCTCTGGTTACAAGCAATGAACGTCTATGGTGGCTTACAGTGTACATTCTTTTAAAAAAACACACATAGGGCCTATACATTCTGTAATAATGGATTATTCGCATTGGCCGCCACTCTTGAAATTCAAGATGGATTTCGACCATATTTGGTGCTGTAAGACCATTAAACTGTAAACCCAAGCATGCTGGAACACTCATGTGTAAGTCAATCACTTCAGTGAATTGCGTAGGCGGGACTACTTCCTGTCCCGTAGGTACACTGCCACGTTGAAATGCAAAATGGCAGCCATGGGAAACATTCCTTTAAAAGCGTAGCGTTTAGGTAAAAATTGTGAATAGGAAATCATGTGATTCTGACGTCAAAACAAATGACTTTCAAAATAACCCCTTAATAACTGAGTCTGAGTGACTAAATGCCCCGTTTAGACGATTTGGTTGTAGAGTTTACGATATTAGCCCTATATTCTAAAAATTTGTGGGATAGTCACTTTAATAGATATAATGTCTTCTAGGCTCATTCCCTGCATGAGTTTTTGATGTCACAGCACTTTAAGGCTGTACACGGGGAGGATTGGTTCTATAAAATTCTTCCAGAAACAATGACTTTTGCATTTCGTTGGTGTAGGAAGCTCCAAGTATTTAATTTAACAGTTTATGGATACCCTCTGGAAATAGCTACAATGTAATATATCATATTTCCCTGTAGTAGAAGCACAAATTAGGTTGTGAGAGTTGACGAGGTTTGCTCTCTCGATGTGTTGTATCAAGACTCTACTAGGGTAAAGCGGGAGATTGTCCTGGTTGAAGTCATCCACACCAAACTTCTTGAAGACATGGACTGTGTCATTTCACATTCTGCATGATTCCAGGTTCAGATACTTCTTGGTCTATCTGCTCTTTGAGACATCCTCAAATTTTCAACTTCAGCCAGCACCATGAAAGGCATGAAAAAGCAGACCTTTATAGTTGTTTTTTGTTTTTTCACAACGAGCTGCAGAACATAATCTCTCAATAATGTCAATTGTACTTTTATCATTTTTAACTATTTTCCAGTGATGGAGCAGACATCATGCAATGCAGTAAGTAAAGCAAACTTACAAGATCCATCAGGAGAATTGAAATGTCAGTGTAAACGTAATAATCATCAATATCTCTGATTTTCCCGTTGCTCTTGAAGTAGCATCTAATACATACAATGGAATGAGGCTATCTGTTTCCTCGTTGTGAGTGACGGGTGACAGCTCCCATGGCATCTTTGATGAACCCTTTGTTTCGTTTCTTTCCGTGATGTGGTCTCTGTGTCAGATAGAAATGACTGCTCAGTATTTCAACTTTCAGGCCGATTATTTGGCTCAGTTTTGTGGATTTCTAAGGCATGGGTATGAAAAATGAACCTTTGTTAGTGAGAATGAGGAGAAGGCCATGAAATTATGAGATGAAGAGTGATTGTAGAATTACTTAGAACTTATACCTTCCGATAATTGTATCGTCCAGCAATGACTGGATAATGACAGGTCTATTAGACTGTAGAACCAGTAGAAATGTTTTGAGAAGTTGGTGATCCTCTTATGCTTAATGACTTTGGATCCAATCTTACATGGTGTATTTTGATTGCACGAGCTGAATGTCTGACCTTTTCATACTATCTGAGAAATGAATATATTTTCATTCTCTTAGATGCGAATTCTTAGTACAGAAGATGAAAACTGCCCTTTTCATCTCTTTCTAGAATATCCCCCTTGCATGTTTCAGATAGCTGAATGCCAAACACCATATTCATCAGCTTCAAGGCAGTGACAATTTTTGAGATTACCCTCATGTGATGGTCTTCTAAATTGAGGAGGAATTCTGATGCATGCAAAGTGCCACAGAACTGAGCTATTATTGCTCCTATGTTGTTTTAGAATCATAGGCATCTTGGAAGTCTTGATAATTGAAGATGACCCACTCAAGGGCAATCAGGAAAGAGGCTACTCATTCCTTATTCATTCTGCGTTATTCCAGAAATATATCTCGTGTCTAGCAAATGTAGTTTCAGTTTGTGGCCAACAAACAAGCTTGTGAATGGGGTGCCTGGTAGGGTGACCGTGGCATTTTTTGCCATTGCGAGACTTTTCCTTGTTTGTCTTCAATCTCTCGAGGCAGCATCAAGTTTTTGAAGAGCACCTTCAATTGTATCAGTGGTTGCTTTTGTACAAATATTTTACTGACTGGGATTAAATGTAATCATTAACGACGTTCCACGATGCAAAGTGATGTGTTCCCTGAGAGGCAAAAACAAACCACTTTAGCGCGCAATTCGGGAACCGCATATACCCGCCTGGCTATATGGGATGTAACGCTTACATGCTTGCTTGCCCACATGTATGGGACAGGGGTATGCCCCCCCCCCCCCCCCATGCTCAGTTTTTGCCCCTCAGCATGGCTTGATGACGTCATTGGAACCTCGTCCTTACATTTTGAATTTATGACGACCATTTTGAGAGATGGCTGTCATTTTGAATTGAGAGATGGCTGTCATTCTGCTTGAAATGGAAATGAATTTGGTCTAACTAGAACTATTCTGGCATATTCATCTAAGGCGCTTACAACAGTATTATATGTTTTCTATATAGCAGCCATCTTGAATTTCAACATGGTTACCTGTCTAATGATCCACAATTAGGAAACAGCTGTACTGGAACGTTGGACACCACAAGCATGCGCATTCTTGAAAATTTGATGCTTCTACAATAATTGCAACCTAGGATATGGGTAAAAACGCTACGGCGGCCATTTTGAAATTCAAGATGGCAGCCTACAAACTGGACAAAACAATGCACAATATTAGAAAAAGATATATCACAGTGTCTGACATCACAACGAGGCATTTTGAACCAAATTTGAAGCTTCTACAATGCTCACTCTATGAGATATGGGTCAAATTACAGTTTCCCATGGTGGCCATTTTGAAATTCAAGATGGCAGCCTACAAATTGTATCAAAACAATCCACAATATCAGAAAAAGATACATCAGAGTGTATGACATCACACTCATACATTTTGCACCAAATTTGAAGCTTCAACAATGCTCACTTTATGAAATATGGGTCAAAATACAGTTTGCTATGGCGGCCATTTTGAAATTCAAAATGGCGGCTGAAGTCGTGGTTGGAAAAAATGGAACCAAAGTTTTTTCGATTTAGCACCCCCAAATTGACAAAGTTAGCCAAAAAAATCAGTTTTGGCACAAAAATCTCACGGGATTACATAGTAGCCTCTACTAATAGGAAATATACTAAAATCATGTTTGTTTCTGTATATTTCTTTATCCCCAGTACAGTAGCCTGACTAGTAACCGCTCACTTTGATACTTTATTGTGAATAGCTTTACCAAATTATCTCCTTCCCGATTCAATCATGTGAAACTTGGTTCACGATATTGCTCTTTCTTATGTATGTTACCAACATCTGTTCACGAAGTCCAATAACGGAATGATCACGCGACACTTCGTCGTTACATCCTGTACTAGTAGCCGCTCACTATATGGTGCGCACACATAATGATGTAAGGCTCTGAAGGATGCTAAGATAGTCCCTTTCTGAATGATGCTAACCAGCAAAGGGCATGCCTGCCAACACGACCCGTGTGCCGGGGCTGAAATAAACATAAATTGTCGGCAGCATACGGTGTGGTGGATATTCTAATTGTATTCAATTTCCATGTCTGAATGAACAATCTAATATCACATTAATGTTTGGTTTGTTGTTTTTCTTTTTTCTTTTTATTGTGTAAGCATGCTCCATTTTGTGTCGTATCTATTATTATGAGGAAGACGGGTCTGCTTATTTATAGTTGCGAAAATAGAATTCTATAGATACATGGGAATCCCGTTATAACGAGATCGTTGGTTCCGGGTGATTTTGCTCATTATATCCGGATTCTCGTTGTATCCGAACGCTTGTGGAATGTACACTTTATATATAAATGCTCTATCAAAATTGGGTTACCTGCATTTTATCATGACGACGTCATATTGATGAACAGAAAAGCAAGAAATGGTACAGGAAAATGAGAGAGCATTCTCGCGATAATTACAATTATTTTTTTTCTCGACACATGTTATCAAATATTTCAGACTTGACAAATCATATAATCATATCGTAGATTGGGCCTGCCTTTTGTTAGCCCCATGCTGATAAATCTGCACATCTGAGAAGAGAGAGAGATGAAGCAAAATTTATGCAACTAAAGGTAAAGTAATCGCGCTATCAACGCTGCGTTTAGCATAACTAGCGTGGATGAAAGCTGTGAGTAAAATCCGAATTTATCTTTCATTCTATGACAAATTGTTGATATAAACTACGTATACTATGGTGAAAGTTTACACCACAATTTATACTCTCGTTTTTTATTTCTTCCAGGGAAACAGCTTCCCCGTTGTGATGCATCAGGTTGAATGCGTCCTTTGCGTGAATGTTTTACCCGACGAGATTGACGGGTGAATGCCATTTTATACGAAAACGAAAACCACGTACCGGCTAACTGTGGATTGCAAAATCGAGTGAAATATTACTTGTATTTTGATAAGCTAGAGTTGACTTAATTAAAATTTTAGCATACGACCCCATTGTATTTTAGTTTTGACATTTAATTCAATTTATCTTACCAAAGTTATGTAAATGGGTATCTAACTGAGCGGCTAATGTTTGCGAAAGCAGCGAATAATGGCGGATTCTAATTTCGTCAGGGCTCGGTAACAGTTGCGATCAAACTCAAGAACAGTTTTAATGTTTACCAGCAGTTTTTTCTTATCGCAAAGGATTTTTGAACATGTTCAAAATTTCTCCCAAAACGTATAATTCGCTGTGTTCGCCGCTCACAGATACTCTCGTTATGTATCTTTGGAAACATTTCAGATACGTAAATACATGTACACCATTTTTTTCTTGTTTAAGCCATTAGATAACGTTAATTCGAATTGTAGCGTTTGTGATAACATTTCAGCATAAATAGCGAAGGCTATAGCTTCTAAATATTCTGATGCTGTTCCATCACGGCCCTCGGAAAGAGACTTTATGAACTTGCGCGCATCACGTTGATTGCTTCTGTTTGGTACTGGCATAATTATGTTAGTCTGCTTGCACGAAACGATAGTTCAGATAATTCACGGAGAATTAACCTTTTCTGGTTTTAAGATAAAGCGTGATTTTGCCCATTGTCAAGTTCGGTTTTTTAAAAAAATAAGTTGTCGTTATATCCGCACAAATTCATCTTTGTTTTTCTGTGTTTTTAGGCCAGAAAATTATCTCGCAATAGCCGGAACTCCAAATCTCCATTTAGGCTAACACGCAAATTTATTTGGGACCGGACGATTTATCTCGAAGCGGATTCTCGTTGTATCCGATCTCGTTAGAACAGGATTCCCCTGTAGGCCTATATACAAGTTATGAAATAGCCATTATTCGTAATGTACTGAACTGAATGATTCATGAGGTCTTTGATGTAGCGATCAATAAAAATATTTAAAATGTAGAATAGATCTAATGCAAATGAATTCATGTGCATATTATGCACTCCGCTGTTTTATTCTAATATTCCTTTTCTTTTTTCTTTTTCTTTTTTCCCTTTCTGTTTCTTCCATTTTTTTTTCTTAGATCATTTCAAGTTGTACAAACGTGGCAAACAAGGAACTTTACAAAGAAATCCATTAACTTATAATGTCAATGTCTCACAACTTTTCCAACAAAGCTTTCGTTATAACCATCATTATATCACCCATCCATTAAAAGCGTAAACGGCATGCTCTGTAGGCGTAGAGTAGATCTCAGAACTGGCATAAAATGTTTTTAGGCTCAAAACTTTCCATAAAACGAAAGGCTTATCGGTACATCATTGTACAAAATACAGAAACATAGATTGAAAAACAGTAAATTTAACCTTTTACCACAGTGTGGACTTTGATACCACCCATTTTAAGGTCACACAACTTATACACTGGCAAAATAAGGGTGTTCAAATTCTTACACCAACATGGTGTAAACATATTCTAACACCTATGATAATGCCAGGATTCACTCAAATCGGCTACCGAAGCTGAAATGTGATGTTTAAATTAAACCTCTTACCAAAGTGTGATTGCCTGAATGTCATGGAGGCAAACCACGCCCGTAACCAGGCCTTTTTTTTTAATTAAGAAAAGAAAACTGACTTTTCATGCATGCAAAAATTATTGTTTCGTTAGCGCCGACAATTTCGCTCAGCAGGAGGAGGAGGAGGGTGCATGGGGGGGTTGCCTCGTATACCTTTATGCTCACACATTGATATAATTTCTTGTTGATCATTCATCCCAATTTCCATGGAATTGATTATGAGTATATGAAAAAGGACTACGTACATATTTTTAGAGTTCACTACACAAGCTTTTAATTCTATATATTGAATGGAAAGTCCCCCAGACATTCTGGTGAATTTAGGGAATGCTGAAAAAGAATAAAACTAGAAATGTCGCTCTGGCGACTAATATGCCTCCGCCATAATGCATGATTCTCCTATTAGGTCTATACCGGTAGTACATGTGGACAATGTGTGATTACATTTTCACAAAATTGGCAAAATATTAAAATGACATGTTTGTCACAAATGTGTTGAATGTTCACCTTCCTTGACCTACATTTGATTGGATGAATAGGAGAGCATTGACTTTGACCCTTTCATAAGTTTATGCATTGAGTAGTTTTCAAGGTATGGAGAAAAAGTGCAATTTCTGTATTGAATAGTAAATTGTTACCATTTTCATCTGGCCTTTGACCCCAAAATTCATAAGAGAATCACTGTCAGGCACAACATGCATAAATTTGTACTAAGTTTCAAGATAACTTGAGCCACTTCCGAGATATGGAGGAAGAAGTAAGTTCAGCAATTTCAATTGATCTTTGACCTTTTGACCTTTGATCTTTTTGGGAAAAAAAAACTTCCCAGAGAATATCTATTCGGATATTCATGCATACACCAAGTTTTAACAAAATAATCCTGCTGGCATTGCATAAATACAAGGGAAATAGTAAAATTTTGAAGTGTTGCCCTTGACCTTTGACCCCATGAACCCCAAATTGCCTAGATAATCACTGCCAGTCAGTGCATGCATATATACTATGGTCAATGAAGATACCTTGAACAATTTCCAAGATATGGAGAAAAAAATGAAATTTAAACATTTTTACTTGATCTTTTGACCTTTGACCTCATGACCCCAAACTTTCACCAGAGAATCTTAATTGGGTAATACATGTATACACTAGGTTTCAAGACAATATCTTCAGGCATTGCATAGATATGGGGGAAATAGTGAAATTTTAAGCATTTGACCTAGACCTTTTGACCTTTGACCTTGAGCATGTGCACCCAAAAGTTGATAGGCACAACTTCACCCCCTAATACACATACATGCCAAGTTTCATTAGGATACCTCAAAAGGTTTTTTAGTTACGCTGTCCACAAAATTCATGACGGAAGGACAGACAGAAGGACAGACAGACGGACAACCCGAAAACATAATGCCTCTGGCACCACTTCGTGGCGGAGGCATAAAAAACATACCAGTTATGAGCACTTCGAAAAATGTTATAAAAGAAGTATATCTGCAAACATTTTACAAACAGGCAATAATACAGCAAGGCTGGCGATCTTTTCAAACATGTATACCTTCAAACATGTAATATGATAATAAATCTTATGAATGCAAGAGTATATTTGTGCTTAAAATTGCGATCATTTTATTAGTAATTTTCATTAAATATGTCTGAAATAAAGGTGCATAAAAATAAACTTCAGTGGTATTACTAATACTATACATTTTTGTTGCCATATAAACAGCAAAAATATGGGATATAGTCATAACAGCAATATCACTTTTGATTCAGGTATTCCTGTAAATACCTGTATTTCTCAGTTGCTCGCTCATACGTATTATTTGTTTTATAATGTCGACGCACATATTATTACATGTTACTATGTGCAGTTTTCTTCATTGTAAAATAGCTGGGAAAGACGCAGTAAACATGTAACAGAAATATTCTGAGAAAAGAAAAAGTCTATATAATCTACACACAACTCAACACTATTTTGAATATACAGATATTCAAAGTATTATTTTGAAAATTCCATTTAAATACACATATATAACAAGATCATTTTTTCACTGGTTGTAAGGTTATCCAAAAGGAAGAAGGGAAAAGAGAAAGACTGCGATCATGTTCCCTTTCAGCAACTTGTTCAGTTTGAACAGCAGAAAGTACACTGATACATGTATTTTGATATGTCTTCTTCAACCTTATTTTTTAGTTCACTGCATTCCAAGTACAACCATGTGTCACAAAAATCACAAGAAACCCATTGATCTTCTACGGCTTCTTCTTTCCTGCATGCTGGACATACATATCCAACATCATCTGATTCAATTCCTTCCTTTTTGTTCCTCTTTCTTTTTTCCTTTTCTTCTACGCTATTCTCCTTCGTAGAGTCATCTTCTTTGTTTTCTTCTCTCTTCTTTTACATTTCTTCTTCCAAACTCACTTCTCTCTTTTTTTTTTTGCATTCAGTTTCTTCCAACTTCACTTCTTCCTTCCCTTTTATTTCTTCTTTATGGTTCATTTCTTCTATCCTCATCACAATCCCATCTCTGTGATCTTTCTTTCTATTTCCTGTACCCAACTTCATCTCTTCTATCTTCTTCTCCTCTTCTTTCTTCTTTCTTAATGTCTGTGTGCCTTCGTTCTTTCTTAATGTCTTTGTGCCTTAATTCTTCTTTCTTTCCTTTGTTTCTCTCTCTCTCTCTCTCTCTCTCTCTTCCTTTCTTTTCTTCAACTCTCTTTTCTGTTGGGATTTCATTTGAGTTATGAAATCATCTCCTGATATTGCTTCAGTAGCTGCAATTTCCTTTTTTGACTTCCTGGAACGTGTACTTCAGGAAACTCGATATAATGTTCGAGAGACGGGGAGATTTTTATTTAAAACCTTATTTCATTTTTGGATTAACGAACCTCATGAATAACGAGTTGTAACCATATATATATATATATATTTATTTATTTATAGGAATGTCACAATAGAGGAATGCATTAAATGCCAATTTGCCTTGATGATAATTCAAAATCTGAATTTTCGGGGGCCTCCCCCTTCGTCGGAGATCCAAGCAAGAGGATAGTTAGCTGGGGGGGGGGGTAATCAATCAATGTGGTCTGAAAGCGCACACGCCACACGTAATTAGTGGGGGGGATGAGCGGTAACTAGTCAAGTGCCATCTCTGTACGAGTTTTGAACTTTTTCTTTTCGCATACGCAATTCCATGTACATACGTACGCTACTATCGTTCAGTTATTTGCCGACAGTCGTCAGGTCAACAACAAGCGCCTATTCGTACAACTTATCTCAACTTTGCGGGATTTTAACTAAAAAACAAGGCCTACTCACTAACTTCAGTAGACGAGACCTTTCCGGCCATCAGGAATCTCCAGATGTGGCTAATTGCATTTAAACATCATAAAATAGTCGTGAATACTTTGAATGTTGCATTTTGTTTGAGCATCGGATTCTTAGCATTGCGCATGCGCGTACTGCAGTGCGTGTAGTGCGTATTATAGAATGTAGGGCAGATATTCTAGGTCATCATCAACTACACTCGTGCGCCAAGGGGTGAGCAGTTACTAGTCAGGCTACTGTATATATGTTTTTATTTTCTACCAGTCATTTTTATGTTTTCCACAAAGGAAAAGTAACTCAACCTTACACTATTTGTTATGGTTGAAATTTCTCAAGGTCAACACATGGGGAGCATTTTTCATTGCAATATAGATGTATATGAGACCTATAATGTATTGTTGGGATAGGTACATATACTGGTATCACATTTCATATTTCCATAATATTGGAATTTTGAGTTTGCAGATTGATAATATGATAGACAATACTACAGGCAAAACTAGTGTGAAAATGATGCAAAATAAAGGGGTAGTTTTTGAAAAATGCTGTATTTTCAATTATTTCTATTATATGTATTGTTTGATACCTATGTCATCTAGAAAAAGTAAAGGAAATGACAGGAGTATTTGAGGGTCATTCACAACCATGATTACTTCACATTTTGGTCCTTTGGCAAATTACAGCCAAACAAACCCCCATTTCATCCGTTATTATATTGTTAACTGAAATTGGAACAGAAGATCATACAAAATCTGACGTACATGGTTGTCACTTTATGGTTGCCATGACAATCAGCAATACCGCACATAGTTAAGTTATATACTGTAGAAGTGGAAATTTTCGCGGTGTTGAAATTTTCGCGCAACCAGAAAGTAGCGCGAAAAATAAAAGCACACAAATATTTTTGCTTGCCATATGTTGCAGTAGCTGATGTCTTGATTCCGCGGAATTAAAAACACGCAAAACTCTTCTTAACTGGCCGAGCGCGAAAATATCCGCTTTTACAATATCAACATTTTTGCAATAAAATGTAATGAAAAGTCACCATATTTGGTTGAAATTGGGCTAAAGGCGTAGGGGTGGAAAATGAAAATGTGGTAGGGGGCACAATGTGACCTCCTTGGGCTTTATAGGGTTAAAATGTTTTGGAACATGGATTAGTAGCTTTATTATGAGCAAGTATTCTTATTTCATATACAGGCATGGTGAAACAATGCCACCAAATGTGTGTATGTTGTTCTGTGACGTACAATACCACATCGGGGTTTGGTAAAGCCCCTCTTACACTCTCACGGATTTCTTCATGGATGACCATGGATCGTCATTCGTGGTGTTCCGGCATGCAAAATATTGATTTTCCTCTCAATGCTGGTGTGAATATGATCCCAATTGGGTGTCTTCACGGACAAGTGCGGTGCCTACACGGAAAGACAAGGAATGAACGGGGTCCTCAGCAGAAACGATACGGAGCTAAACGGATATCAGGGAAGAGCATGAATGCAACTGGGTCCCTTCGTGGTCTTTACACAGATATCCCCAAATTTTTGACAGATGATATTTGATTTTGCTTTCGATACTTTATTATTCTCGGGCGGCATGCCTCCAGAGCTAAGTATAACAAGCACACCAGCAGAGCTGCCAACCCTCCCAGATTTGCCGAGAGACTACCGGAAAATCAACCTATCTCCTGGTCTCCCAACACATGCTCAAAATCTCACAGATTCTTACATTTTTGAAGGTTATAATATAAACTTCCGTCATTGCCCCTTCAAAAATTAAAATAAAAAATTTACGTTCTCCCCGTCCTGCAAGTGTTTTTCATGCCTCCGCCACGAAGTGGTGCCGGAGGCATTATGTTTTCGGGTTGTCGTCCCTCCGTTGGTACGTACGTCCGTCCGCATTGGTTTACGCGAATGCTTGAGTAATATTGACTGGAATTTTACCAAACTTGGTCCAAGTATAAAGTATGATGGGGCAATTACTTGATTAGATTTTGGGTGAAATCTGGTAAAGGCCAAAGGTCAAGGTCAAATCATGAAATTGTATCTGTTTACGCGATAACTCAAGACTGGATCGAGCAAATTTCACCAAACTTTGTCCAAGGATGATGTATGATGGGACAATTACTTGATTAGCTTTTGAGTGAAATCGGACAGAGGTCAAAGATCAAGGTCGAATCCTAAAATTTATGTTTACATGATACTCAAAACTGGATGAAGCAACTTTCACCAAACATGGTCGAAGGATGATGTATGATGGGGCAATTAGTTGAGTAGTTTTTCAGTTAAATTGGCAAGAGGTCAAAAGGTCAAGGTCAAATGCTAAAAATGTTGCTATTTCCCCCATATCTATGCAATGCCCACAGGTATTTTCTTGAAACTTGTGTAGACATGTACTACTGCATAAAGATTCTCCAGAGAGAGTTTTATGTTGTAAGGTCAAAGGTCAGGTGAAAATGTTACAATTTCACTTTTCTCGCAAATGTTTCAATGTATCTTCATGGAACTTGGTACATACGCATGTACTGACTGGCAGGGATTATCTAGGGAATTTTGGGGTCATGGGTCAATAGTCAGGGGTCAAAGGTCAAGGTCAACTTCTCAAAATTTCACTATTTCCCTCATATACTAGAATGCAATGCTTGCAGGATTATTTTTAAAACTTAATGTATACATGTATTACTTAATGGAGATTCTCTGGAAAATTTCCTGCCAGAAGGTCAATGGTTAAGGGTCAAAGGCCAGGCTAAAAAGCAAAAAAAAAAAAAAAACTGTTATACATTGTAATTACACTTTTTCTTCATACCTTGAAAATTCCTCAATGCATAAACTTATAAAAGGGTCGGTCAAAAGTCGAGTAAAAGTCTTCAATTCCCCAAATACATGAACCTGCACTCTTAAGACAATTATAGCAAACCTAGTTCAAGGAAAGTGAACATTCAAGACATTTCTGACAAGCTTGTCATTTCAATATTTTGCCAGTTATGTGAAACTATCATCACACATTGTGAAGACATTGTACTATACTCCTATTTGGAGAATCATGCATTATGGCGGAGGCATACCAGTCGCCATTGCGACATTTCTAGTTTTTAAATCAATTGCCAATGTGACGAGGAAATCGATGTACTGATCATTCTTCTAAAGTATATTGTGAGCACCTATACAGTCACGTACCTACTGTCGTATAATCTTGTTCACATCTTCAAATTGGTTTGCAATGTTCAGAAGCAATCGCTAACTTCAGTTTATGGCTTGAAAGAACAGATTTTCTCCAATAGAAAAGCACATGAGACGCACACTGCTAGTGAGCAATTTTCCATAGGTTAATAACATCATGAGCTTGGTCTGAAGTAAGTAGCTTATTCAAGGCGCCTGTACATTCATTTGCTGCTTTTCCCTATGTTGAACTGACACCACCAAAGATCCTACGTACAGTCGGTGTTTGTAGGATCTTTGCCAGCACGTGAAGGCACGTACATGTGTTTACCTTTCATCAATTGCAATCCTGTGACTGCTGCTTTATACACATACGGGTACTTCATTGCTGTGTGCATATTACTATAGGCTAAAGCTGGATAGGAGGAGGAAGATGTGACCAAAGCAGAACTTTTGTTCACAGGATTTATATTGGAGCATAACCTTCCAATCGCAACCACAGACCATGCAGGACCCCTCATCAAGAAGATGTTTCCGGATTAAAAAATTGCCAGCAAATATAGTTTTGCTAGAAACAAAACTAGGCCTATTGCAGTATTACATGTAGGTGAGTTGTCCAAGCAAACTTCAAATTCTATACCTGAGAAAGCAAGGTCAGGTCCATTTAGCCTAGCGACTGATGGCAGCAATGATGGGGAAGATGCGTAACTCTATCCTGTTGATTTCACCAGTCTTTATAATGAAACTACAGGACAAGTAGAAGAGGGGCTGTTGAGTTTGGCAGCCTGTGAAAATGATTCTACTGGGGAAAACATCTTCATGCTCTTGGACAATTATTGACAAGGAGCTCAAACAAAAAGATATTCCTTGGAAAAACTAGCATTTTACGCTGATTACCAATAACACATCAGCTAGTCATGCTAGGTTAGCACAAAGGTGACAAATCTTTCATTCAGAAACAAAATACTGATTGCTATGTTGTCAGCTGTCCTTGCCACATGATTCATAACACTGCAGAGAAGGCAGCAAAGGGCTTTTGCCGATTGCATTAGAAGAATTGTTAGTAGACATAATACTATCTCTGGAAAAGAGTAGTAAGCATATCAGAGGCATGAAGCATCTTCAAGAACTCTGTGTGAAGCCTACTAGAATAATACTGAAGCATGCTCTTACCACATGGTTATCGATGGGATGTTGTGGTGAAAGACTTCTGGAGCAGTGGGATCCCTTGTGAACTTGAAGCTTTTTTTTTTCCAAGGAGAGATTCCAAGGAAGCTAAATAAGAAGAGTAAGCCTATCATAATTATGCAGAGCAAGCCAGTAAAAATAGTATGAAAATAGACTGACAAAATGGCTTAACCCCAAGAGCTTGAAGATTTGATAATATTTGTCTCCTCATTTTTTTTTTCATGTAAAGTTAAAAGCTGTGTAGGATCTAGATAGACTCTGAAGTCTAGACACTACATTAAAAAAAAATCAGTGTTTACTTTTTTGTAATTTAATTGTGATTTATCAAAAAATGGGGATTTTTCCAGCATGAAAATGTTCCAAAATAAGCCCCAGATTGCACCAGAGAGCATAAAGAACCCCAGAGCTTCCAGGGCCCTATTTACTTTTTTTTTTTTTTTTTTTTTTTGGGGGGGGGCTTACTTCTGCACGCGTCACTACTGCGCTTCGCTAATGCGCTTTGCTCATTTCATTTACTCCGCAAAGTTTAGGTCTCCCCGATTCTACATATCAGATGTTGGCAGCTCTGCACCAGAAAATCTACAGCAGACTACATATGTCTCTGCTTGTCGACATCATAAAGACAAATCTCTTTGTTGCAAACTCATTTTGCAG